>NW_027101159.1:0-600000 GCF_029633855.1 Hoplias malabaricus | reverse complement strand
TAATAAAACTCTTTCTGCCTTTCATTGCAAGCGAGCCCGAAAGTGTTTTTATGCTTCATAACGGGTTGTAAAAGCAAAGATGCAGTTTGCTGAAAACAAGTTGTTCTTTGACAGTCTTGAATACTGAGTGCGGTTCAGTTAATAAAACTGTCTTTCTGGTGCTCATTGCAAACACGCCAGAAAGTGTTTTTCTGTGTTCCAATTGCTAGTATAAACAAATATGCAGTCTGCTGAAAGCAAGCTGTGCTCTGACAGTCTTTCTTATGGAGTGCAGTTCAGCTAATAAAACTCTTTCTGCCTCTCATTGCAAGCGAGCCCGAAAGTGTTTTTATGCTTCATAATGGACTGTAAAAGCAAAGATGCAGTTTGCTGAAAACAAGTTGTTCTTTGACAGTCTTGAATACTGAGTGCGGTTCAGTTAATAAAACTGTCTTTCTGGTGCTCATTGCAAACAAACCAGAAAGTGTTTTTCTGTGTTCTACTTGTTAGTATAAACAAATATGCAGTCTGCTGAAAGCAAGCTGTGCTCTGAGAGTCTTTCTTATGGAGTGCAGTTCAGCTAATAAAACTCTTTCTGCCTTTCATTGCAAGCGAGCCCGAAAGTGTTTTTATGCTTCATAACGGGTTGTAAAAGCAAAGATGCAGTTTGCTGAAAACAAGTTGTTCTTTGACAGTCTTGAATACTGAGTGCGGTTCAGTTAATAAAACTGTCTTTCTGGTGCTCATTGCAAACACGCCAGAAAGTGTTTTTCTGTGTTCCAATTGCTAGTGTAAAGAAATACGCAGTCTGCTGAAAGCAAGCTGTGCTCTGACAGTCTTTCTTATGGAGTGCAGTTCAGCTAATAAAACTCTTTCTGCCTCTCATTGCAAGCGAGCCCGAAAGTGTTTTTATGCTTCATAACGGGTTGTAAAAGCAAAGATGCAGTTTGCTGAAAACAAGTTGTTCTTTGACAGTCTTGAATACTGAGTGCGGTTCAGTTAATAAAACTGTCTTTCTGGTGCTCATTGCAAACACGCCAGAAAGTGTTTTTCTGTGTTCCAATTGCTAGTATAAAGAAATACGGAGTCTGCTGAAAGCAAGCTGTTCTTTGATAGTCTTTCTTATGGAGTGCAGTTCAGCTAATGAAACTCTTTCTGCCTTTCATTGCAAGCGAGCCCGAAAGTGTTTTTATGCTTCATAATGGGTTGTAAAAGCAAAGATGCAGTTTGCTGAAAACAAGTTGTTCTTTGACAGTCTTGAATACTGAGTGCGGTTCAGTTAATAAAACTGTCTTTCTGGTGCTCATTGCAAACAAACCAGAAAGTGTTTTTCTGTGTTCTACTTGTTAGTATAAACAAATATGCAGTCTGCTGAAAGCAAGCTGTGCTCTGAGAGTCTTTCTTATGGAGTGCAGTTCAGCTAATAAAACTCTTTCTGCCTTTCATTGCAAGCGAGCCCGAAAGTGTTTTTATGCTTCATAACGGGTTGTAAAAGCAAAGATGCAGTTTGCTGAAAACAAGTTGTTCTTTGACAGTCTTGAATACTGAGTGCGGTTCAGTTAATAAAACTGTCTTTCTGGTGCTCATTGCAAACACGCCAGAAAGTGTTTTTCTGTGTTCCAATTGCTAGTATAAAGAAATACGGAGTCTGCTGAAAGCAAGCTGTGCTCTGACAGTCTTTCTTATGGAGTGCAGTTCAGCTAATAAAACTCTTTCTGCCTTTCATTGCAAGCGAGCCCGAAAGTGTTTTTATGCTTCATAATGGATTGTAAAAGCAAAGATGCAGTTTGCTGAAAACAAGTTTATCTTTGACAGTCTTGAATACTGAGTGCAGTTGAGTTAATAAAACTGTCTTTCTGGTGCTCATTGCAAGCAAGCCAGAAAGTGTTTTTCTGTGTTCCAATTGCTAGTATAAAGAAATACCCAGTCTGCTGAAAGCAAGCTGTGCTCTGACAGTCTTTCTTATGGAGTGCAGTTCAGCTAATAAAACTCTTTCTGCCTTTCATTGCAAGCGAGCCCGAAAGTGTTTTTATGCTTCATAATGGATTGTAAAAGCAAAGATGCAGTTTGCTGAAAACAAGTTGTTCTTTGACAGTCTTGAATACTGAGTGCGGTTCAGTTAATAAAACTGTCTTTCTGGTGCTCATTGCAAACAAGCCAGAAAGTGTTTTTCTGTGTTCCAATTGTTAGTATAAACAAATAAGCAGTCTGCTGAAAGCAAGCTGTGCTCTGACAGTCTTTCTTATGGAGTGCAGTTCAGCTAATAAAACTCTTTCTGCCTTTCATTGCAAGCGAGCCCGAAAGTGTTTTTATGCTTCATAACGGGTTGTAAAAGCAAAGATGCAGTTTGCTGAAAACAAGTTGTTCTTTGACAGTCTTGAATACTGAGTGCGGTTCAGTTAATAAAACTGTCTTTCTGGTGCTCATTGCAAACACGCCAGAAAGTGTTTTTCTGTGTTCCAATTGCTAGTATAAAGAAATACGGAGTCTGCTGAAAGCAAGCTGTTCTTTGATAGTCTTTCTTATGGAGTGCAGTTCAGCTAATGAAACTCTTTCTGCCTTTCATTGCAAGCGAGCCCGAAAGTGTTTTTATGCTTCATAATGGGTTGTAAAAGCAAAGATGCAGTTTGCTGAAAACAAGTTGTTCTTTGACAGTCTTGAATACTGAGTGCGGTTCAGTTAATAAAACTGTCTTTCTGGTGCTCATTGCAAACAAGCCAGAAAGTGTTTTTCTGTGTTCCAATTGCTAGTATAAACAAATACGCAGTCTGCTGAAAGCAAGCTGTGCTCTGACAGTCTTTCTTATGGAGTGCAGTTCAGCTAATAAAACTCTTTCTGCCTTTCATTGCAAGCGAGCCCGAAAGTGTTTTTATGCTTCATAATGGATTGTAAAAGCAAAGATGCAGTTTGCTGAAAACAAGTTGTTCTTTGACAGTCTTGAATACTGAGTGCGGTTCAGTTAATAAAACTGTCTTTCTGGTGCTCATTGCAAACAAACCAGAAAGTGTTTTTCTGTGTTCTACTTGTTAGTATAAACAAATATGCAGTCTGCTGAAAGCAAGCTGTGCTCTGAGAGTCTTTCTTATGGAGTGCAGTTCAGCTAATAAAACTCTTTCTGCCTTTCATTGCAAGCGAGCCCGAAAGTGTTTTTATGCTTCATAACGGGTTGTAAAAGCAAAGATGCAGTTTGCTGAAAACAAGTTGTTCTTTGACAGTCTTGAATACTGAGTGCGGTTCAGTTAATAAAACTGTCTTTCTGGTGCTCATTGCAAACACGCCAGAAAGTGTTTTTCTGTGTTCCAATTGCTAGTATAAAGAAATACGCAGTCTGCTGAAAGCAAGCTGTGCTCTGACAGTCTTTCTTATGGAGTGCAGTTCAGCTAATAAAACTCTTTCTGCCTCTCATTGCAAGCGAGCCCGAAAGTGTTTTTATGCCTCATAATGGACTGTAAAAGCAAAGATGCAGTTTGCTGAAAACAAGTTGTTCTTTGACAGTCTTGAATACTGAGTGCGGTTCAGTTAATAAAACTGTCTTTCTGGTGCTCATTGCAAACACGCCAGAAAGTGTTTTTCTGTGTTCCAATTGCTAGTATAAACAAATACGCAGTCTGCTGAAAGCAAGCTGTGCTCTGACAGTCTTTCTTATGGAGTGCAGTTCAGCTAATAAAACTCTTTCTGCCTCTCATTGCAAGCGAGCCCGAAAGTGTTTTTATGCTTCATAATGGACTGTAAAAGCAAAGATGCAGTTTGCTGAAAACAAGTTGTTCTTTGACAGTCTTGAATACTGAGTGCGGTTCAGTTAATAAAACTGTCTTTCTGGTGCTCATTGCAAACAAACCAGAAAGTGTTTTTCTGTGTTCTACTTGTTAGTATAAACAAATATGCAGTCTGCTGAAAGCAAGCTGTGCTCTGAGAGTCTTTCTTATGGAGTGCAGTTCAGCTAATAAAACTCTTTCTGCCTTTCATTGCAAGCGAGCCCGAAAGTGTTTTTATGCTTCATAACGGGTTGTAAAAGCAAAGATGCAGTTTGCTGAAAACAAGTTGTTCTTTGACAGTCTTGAATACTGAGTGCGGTTCAGTTAATAAAACTGTCTTTCTGGTGCTCATTGCAAACACGCCAGAAAGTGTTTTTCTGTGTTCCAATTGCTAGTATAAAGAAATACGGAGTCTGCTGAAAGCAAGCTGTGCTCTGACAGTCTTTCTTATGGAGTGCAGTTCAGCTAATAAAACTCTTTCTGCCTTTCATTGCAAGCGAGCCCGAAAGTGTTTTTATGCTTCATAATGGATTGTAAAAGCAAAGATGCAGTTTGCTGAAAACAAGTTTATCTTTGACAGTCTTGAATACTGAGTGCAGTTGAGTTAATAAAACTGTCTTTCTGGTGCTCATTGCAAGCAAGCCAGAAAGTGTTTTTCTGTGTTCCAATTGCTAGTATAAAGAAATACCCAGTCTGCTGAAAGCAAGCTGTGCTCTGACAGTCTTTCTTATGGAGTGCAGTTCAGCTAATAAAACTCTTTCTGCCTTTCATTGCAAGCGAGCCCGAAAGTGTTTTTATGCTTCATAATGGATTGTAAAAGCAAAGATGCAGTTTGCTGAAAACAAGTTGTTCTTTGACAGTCTTGAATACTGAGTGCGGTTCAGTTAATAAAACTGTCTTTCTGGTGCTCATTGCAAACAAGCCAGAAAGTGTTTTTCTGTGTTCCAATTGTTAGTATAAACAAATAAGCAGTCTGCTGAAAGCAAGCTGTGCTCTGACAGTCTTTCTTATGGAGTGCAGTTCAGCTAATAAAACTCTTTCTGCCTTTCATTGCAAGCGAGCCCGAAAGTGTTTTTATGCTTCATAACGGGTTGTAAAAGCAAAGATGCAGTTTGCTGAAAACAAGTTGTTCTTTGACAGTCTTGAATACTGAGTGCGGTTCAGTTAATAAAACTGTCTTTCTGGTGCTCATTGCAAACACGCCAGAAAGTGTTTTTCTGTGTTCCAATTGCTAGTATAAAGAAATACGGAGTCTGCTGAAAGCAAGCTGTTCTTTGATAGTCTTTCTTATGGAGTGCAGTTCAGCTAATGAAACTCTTTCTGCCTTTCATTGCAAGCGAGCCCGAAAGTGTTTTTATGCTTCATAATGGGTTGTAAAAGCAAAGATGCAGTTTGCTGAAAACAAGTTGTTCTTTGACAGTCTTGAATACTGAGTGCGGTTCAGTTAATAAAACTGTCTTTCTGGTGCTCATTGCAAACAAGCCAGAAAGTGTTTTTCTGTGTTCCAATTGCTAGTATAAACAAATACGGAGTCTGCTGAAAGCAAGCTGTTCTTTGATAGTCTTTCTTATGGAGTGCAGTTCAGCTAATGAAACTCTTTCTGCCTTTCATTGCAAGCGAGCCCGAAAGTGTTTTTATGCTTCATAATGGGTTGTAAAAGCAAAGATGCAGTTTGCTGAAAACAAGTTGTTCTTTGACAGTCTTGAATACTGAGTGCGGTTCAGTTAATAAAACTGTCTTTCTGGTGCTCATTGCAAACAAGCCAGAAAGTGTTTTTCTGTGTTCCAATTGCTAGTATAAACAAATACGCAGTCTGCTGAAAGCAAGCTGTGCTCTGACAGTCTTTCTTATGGAGTGCAGTTCAGCTAATAAAACTCTTTCTGCCTTTCATTGCAAGCGAGCCCGAAAGTGTTTTTATGCTTCATAATGGATTGTAAAAGCAAAGATGCAGTTTGCTGAAAACAAGTTGTTCTTTGACAGTCTTGAATACTGAGTGCGGTTCAGTTAATAAAACTGTCTTTCTGGTGCTCATTGCAAACAAGCCAGAAAGTGTTTTTCTGTGTTCTAATTGTTAGTATAAACAAATATGCAGTCTGCTGAAAGCAAGCTGTGCTCTGAGAGTCTTTCTTATGGAGTGCAGTTCAGCTAATAAAACTCTTTCTGCCTCTCATTGCAAGCGAGCCCGAAAGTGTTTTTATGCTTCATAACGGGTTGTAAAAGCAAAGATGCAGTTTGCTGAAAACAAGTTTATCTTTGACAGTCTTGAATACTGAGTGCGGTTCAGTTAATAAAACTGTCTTTCTGGTGCTCATTGCAAACACGCCAGAAAGTGTTTTTCTGTGTTCCAATTGCTAGTATAAACAAATACGCAGTCTGCTGAAAGCAAGCTGTGCTCTGACAGTCTTTCTTATGGAGCGCAGTTCAGCTAATAAAACTCTTTCTGCCTTTCATTGCAAGCGAGCCCGAAAGTGTTTTTATGCTTCATAACGGGTTGTAAAAGCAAAGATGCAGTTTGCTGAAAACAAGTTGTTCTTTGACAGTCTTGAATACTGAGTGCGGTTGAGTTAATAAAACTGTCTTTCTGGTGCTCATTGCAAACAAGCCAGAAAGTGTTTTTCTGTGTTCCAATTGCTAGTATAAAGAAATACGCAGTCTGCTGAAAGCAAGCTGTTCTTTGATAGTCTTTCTTATGGAGTGCAGTTCAGCTAATAAAACTCTTTCTGCCTTTCATTGCAAGCGAGCCCGAAAGTGTTTTTATGCTTCATAATGGGTTGTAAAAGCAAAGATGCAGTTTGCTGAAAACAAGTTGATCTTTGACAGTCTTGAATACTGAGTGCGGTTCAGTTAATAAAACTGTCTTTCTGGTGCTCATTGCAAACAAGCCAGAAAGTGTTTTTCTGTGTTCCAATTGTTAGTATAAACAAATAAGCAGTCTGCTGAAAGCAAGCTGTGCTCTGACAGTCTTTCTTATGGAGTGCAGTTCAGCTAATAAAACTCTTTCTGCCTTTCATTGCAAGCGAGCCCGAAAGTGTTTTTATGCTTCATAACGGGTTGTAAAAGCAAAGATGCAGTTTGCTGAAAACAAGTTGTTCTTTGACAGTCTTGAATACTGAGTGCGGTTCAGTTAATAAAACTGTCTTTCTGGTGCTCATTGCAAACACGCCAGAAAGTGTTTTTCTGTGTTCCAATTGCTAGTATAAAGAAATACGGAGTCTGCTGAAAGCAAGCTGTGCTCTGACAGTCTTTCTTATGGAGTGCAGTTCAGCTAATAAAACTCTTTCTGCCTTTCATTGCAAGCGAGCCCGAAAGTGTTTTTATGCTTCATAACGGGTTGTAAAAGCAAAGATGCAGTTTGCTGAAAACAAGTTGTTCTTTGACAGTGTTGAATACTGAGTGCGGTTCAGTTAATAAAACTGTCTTTCTGGTGCTCATTGCAAACACGCCAGAAAGTGTTTTTCTGTGTTCTACTTGCTAGTATAAAGAAATACGGAGTCTGCTGAAAGCAAGCTGTGCTCTGACAGTCTTTCTTATGGAGCGCAGTTCAGCTAATAAAACTCTTTCTGCCTTTCATTGCAAGCGAGCCCGAAAGTGTTTTTATGCTTCATAATGGATTGTAAAAGCAAAGATGCAGTTTGCTGAAAACAAGTTTATCTTTGACAGTCTTGAATACTGAGTGCAGTTGAGTTAATAAAACTGTCTTTCTGGTGCTCATTGCAAGCAAGCCAGAAAGTGTTTTTCTGTGTTCCAATTGCTAGTATAAAGAAATACGCAGTCTGCTGAAAGCAAGCTGTTCTTTGATAGTCTTTCTTATGGAGTGCAGTTCAGCTAATAAAACTCTTTCTGCCTTTCATTGCAAGCGAGCCCGAAAGTGTTTTTATGCTTCATAATGGGTTGTAAAAGCAAAGATGCAGTTTGCTGAAAACAAGTTGTTCTTTGACAGTCTTGAATACTGAGTGCGGTTCAGTTAATAAAACTGTCTTTCTGGTGCTCATTGCAAACAAGCCAGAAAGTGTTTTTCTGTGTTCCAATTGTTAGTATAAACAAATAAGCAGTCTGCTGAAAGCAAGCTGTGCTCTGACAGTCTTTCTTATGGAGTGCAGTTCAGCTAATAAAACTCTTTCTGCCTTTCATTGCAAGCGAGCCCGAAAGTGTTTTTATGCTTCATAACGGGTTGTAAAAGCAAAGATGCAGTTTGCTGAAAACAAGTTGTTCTTTGACAGTCTTGAATACTGAGTGCGGTTCAGTTAATAAAACTGTCTTTCTGGTGCTCATTGCAAACACGCCAGAAAGTGTTTTTCTGTGTTCCAATTGCTAGTATAAAGAAATACGGAGTCTGCTGAAAGCAAGCTGTGCTCTGACAGTCTTTCTTATGGAGTGCAGTTCAGCTAATAAAACTCTTTCTGCCTTTCATTGCAAGCGAGCCCGAAAGTGTTTTTATGCTTCATAATGGATTGTAAAAGCAAAGATGCAGTTTGCTGAAAACAAGTTTATCTTTGACAGTCTTGAATACTGAGTGCAGTTCAGTTAATAAAACTGTCTTTCTGGTGCTCATTGCAAGCAAGCCAGAAAGTGTTTTTCTGTGTTCCAATTGCTAGTATAAAGAAATACGCATTCTGCTGAAAGCAAGCTGTGCTCTGACAGTCTTTCTTATGGAGTGCAGTTCAGCTAATAACACTCTTTCTGCCTTTCATTGCAAGCGAGCCCAAAAGTGTTTTTATGCTTCATAATGGATTGTAAAAGCAAAGATGCAGTTTGCTGAAAACAAGTTGTTCTTTGACAGTCTTGAATACTGAGTGCGGTTCAGTTAATAAAACTGTCTTTCTGGTGCTCATTGCAAACACGCCAGAAAGTGTTTTTCTGTGTTCCAATTGCTAGTATAAAGAAATACGGAGTCTGCTGAAAGCAAGCTGTTCTTTGATAGTCTTTCTTATGGAGTGCAGTTCAGCTAATAAAACTCTTTCTGCCTTTCATTGCAAGCGAGCCCGAAAGTGTTTTTATGCTTCATAATGGGTTGTAAAAGCAAAGATGCAGTTTGCTGAAAACAAGTTGTTCTTTGACAGTCTTGAATACTGAGTGCGGTTCAGTTAATAAAACTGTCTTTCTGGTGCTCATTGCAAACAAGCCAGAAAGTGTTTTTCTGTGTTCCAATTGCTAGTATAAACAAATACGCAGTCTGCTGAAAGCAAGCTGTGCTCTGACAGTCTTTCTTATGGAGTGCAGTTCAGCTAATAAAACTCTTTCTGCCTTTCATTGCAAGCGAGCCCGAAAGTGTTTTTATGCTTCATAACGGGTTGTAAAAGCAAAGATGCAGTTTGCTGAAAACAAGTTGTTCTTTGACAGTCTTGAATACTGAGTGCGGTTCAGTTAATAAAACTGTCTTTCTGGTGCTCATTGCAAACACGCCAGAAAGTGTTTTTCTGTGTTCCAATTGCTAGTATAAAGAAATACGGAGTCTGCTGAAAGCAAGCTGTGCTCTGACAGTCTTTCTTATGGAGCGCAGTTCAGCTAATAAAACTCTTTCTGCCTTTCATTGCAAGCGAGCCCGAAAGTGTTTTTATGCTTCATAACGGGTTGTAAAAGCAAAGATGCAGTTTGCTGAAAACAAGTTGTTCTTTGACAGTCTTGAATACTGAGTGCGGTTCAGTTAATAAAACAGTCTTGAATACTGAGTGCGGTTCAGTTAATAAAACTGTCTTTCTGGTGCTCATTGCAAACACGCCAGAAAGTGTTTTTCTGTGTTCCAATTGCTAGTATAAACAAATACGCAGTCTGCTGAAAGCAAGCTGTGCTCTGACAGTCTTTCTTATGGAGCGCAGTTCAGCTAATAAAACTCTTTCTGCCTTTCATTGCAAGCGAGCCCGAAAGTGTTTTTATGCTTCATAACGGGTTGTAAAAGCAAAGATGCAGTTTGCTGAAAACAAGTTGTTCTTTGACAGTCTTGAATACTGAGTGCGGTTCAGTTAATAAAACTGTCTTTCTGGTGCTCATTGCAAACACGCCAGAAAGTGTTTTTCTGTGTTCCAATTGCTAGTATAAACAAATACGGAGTCTGCTGAAAGCAAGCTGTGCTCTGACAGTCTTTCTTATGGAGTGCAGTTCAGCTAATAAAACTCTTTCTGCCTTTCATTGCAAGCGAGCCCGAAAGTGTTTTTATGCTTCATAATGGATTGTAAAAGCAAAGATGCAGTTTGCTGAAAACAAGTTTATCTTTGACAGTCTTGAATACTGAGTGCAGTTGAGTTAATAAAACTGTCTTTCTGGTGCTCATTGCAAGCAAGCCAGAAAGTGTTTTTCTGTGTTCCAATTGCTAGTATAAAGAAATACCCAGTCTGCTGAAAGCAAGCTGTGCTCTGACAGTCTTTCTTATGGAGTGCAGTTCAGCTAATAAAACTCTTTCTGCCTTTCATTGCAAGCGAGCCCGAAAGTGTTTTTATGCTTCATAATGGGTTGTAAAAGCAAAGATGCAGTTTGCTGAAAACAAGTTGTTCTTTGACAGTCTTGAATACTGAGTGCGGTTCAGTTAATAAAACTGTCTTTCTGGTGCTCATTGCAAACAAGCCAGAAAGTGTTTTTCTGTGTTCCAATTGCTAGTATAAACAAATACGCAGTCTGCTGAAAGCAAGCTGTGCTCTGACAGTCTTTCTTATGGAGTGCAGTTCAGCTAATAAAACTCTTTCTGCCTTTCATTGCAAGCGAGCCCGAAAGTGTTTTTATGCTTCATAATGGGTTGTAAAAGCAAAGATGCAGTTTGCTGAAAACAAGTTGTTCTTTGACAGTCTTGAATACTGAGTGCGGTTCAGTTAATAAAACTGTCTTTCTGGTGCTCATTGCAAACAAGCCAGAAAGTGTTTTTCTGTGTTCCAATTGTTAGTATAAACAAATAAGCAGTCTGCTGAAAGCAAGCTGTGCTCTGAGAGTCTTTCTTATGGAGTGCAGTTCAGCTAATAAAACTCTTTCTGCCTTTCATTGCAAGCGAGCCCGAAAGTGTTTTTATGCTTCATAACGGGTTGTAAAAGCAAAGATGCAGTTTGCTGAAAACAAGTTGTTCTTTGACAGTCTTGAATACTGAGTGCGGTTCAGTTAATAAAACTGTCTTTCTGGTGCTCATTGCAAACACGCCAGAAAGTGTTTTTCTGTGTTCCAATTGCTAGTATAAAGAAATACGGAGTCTGCTGAAAGCAAGCTGTGCTCTGACAGTCTTTCTTATGGAGCGCAGTTCAGCTAATAAAACTCTTTCTGCCTTTCATTGCAAGCGAGCCCGAAAGTGTTTTTATGCTTCATAATGGATTGTAAAAGCAAAGATGCAGTTTGCTGAAAACAAGTTTATCTTTGACAGTCTTGAATACTGAGTGCAGTTGAGTTAATAAAACTGTCTTTCTGGTGCTCATTGCAAGCAAGCCAGAAAGTGTTTTTCTGTGCTCCAATTGCTAGTATAAAGAAATACGCATTCTGCTGAAAGCAAGCTGTGCTCTGACAGTCTTTCTTATGGAGTGCAGTTCAGCTAATAAAACTCTTTCTGCCTTTCATTGCAAGCGAGCCCGAAAGTGTTTTTATGCTTCATAATGGATTGTAAAAGCAAAGATGCAGTTTGCTGAAAACAAGTTGTTCTTTGACAGTCTTGAATACTGAGTGCGGTTCAGTTAATAAAACTGTCTTTCTGGTGCTCATTGCAAGCAAGCCAGAAAGTGTTTTTCTGTGTTCCAATTGCTAGTATAAAGAAATACGCAGTCTGCTGAAAGCAAGCTGTTCTTTGATAGTCTTTCTTATGGAGTGCAGTTCAGCTAATAAAACTCTTTCTGCCTTTCATTGCAAGCGAGCCCGAAAGTGTTTTTATGCTTCATAATGGGTTGTAAAAGCAAAGATGCAGTTTGCTGAAAACAAGTTGTTTTTTGACAGTCTTGAATACTGAGTGCGGTTCAGTTAATAAAACTGTCTTTCTGGTGCTCATTGCAAACAAGCCAGAAAGTGTTTTTCTGTGTTCCAATTGTTAGTATAAACAAATAAGCAGTCTGCTGAAAGCAAGCTGTGCTCTGACAGTCTTTCTTATGGAGTGCAGTTCAGCTAATAAAACTCTTTCTGCCTTTCATTGCAAGCGAGCCCGAAAGTGTTTTTATGCTTCATAACGGGTTGTAAAAGCAAAGATGCAGTTTGCTGAAAACAAGTTGTTCTTTGACAGTCTTGAATACTGAGTGCGGTTCAGTTAATAAAACTGTCTTTCTGGTGCTCATTGCAAACAAACCAGAAAGTGTTTTTCTGTGTTCTACTTGTTAGTATAAACAAATATGCAGTCTGCTGAAAGCAAGCTGTGCTCTGAGAGTCTTTCTTATGGAGTGCAGTTCAGCTAATAAAACTCTTTCTGCCTTTCATTGCAAGCGAGCCCGAAAGTGTTTTTATGCTTCATAACGGGTTGTAAAAGCAAAGATGCAGTTTGCTGAAAACAAGTTGTTCTTTGACAGTCTTGAATACTGAGTGCGGTTCAGTTAATAAAACTGTCTTTCTGGTGCTCATTGCAAACACGCCAGAAAGTGTTTTTCTGTGTTCCAATTGCTAGTATAAACAAATATGCAGTCTGCTGAAAGCAAGCTGTGCTCTGACAGTCTTTCTTATGGAGTGCAGTTCAGCTAATAAAACTCTTTCTGCCTCTCATTGCAAGCGAGCCCGAAAGTGTTTTTATGCTTCATAATGGACTGTAAAAGCAAAGATGCAGTTTGCTGAAAACAAGTTGTTCTTTGACAGTCTTGAATACTGAGTGCGGTTCAGTTAATAAAACTGTCTTTCTGGTGCTCATTGCAAACAAACCAGAAAGTGTTTTTCTGTGTTCCAATTGTTAGTATAAACAAATAAGCAGTCTGCTGAAAGCAAGCTGTGCTCTGACAGTCTTTCTTATGGAGGGCAGTTCAGCTAATAAAACTCTTTCTGCCTTTCATTGCAAGCGAGCCCGAAAGTGTTTTTATGCTTCATAACGGGTTGTAAAAGCAAAGATGCAGTTTGCTGAAAACAAGTTGTTCTTTGACAGTCTTGAATACTGAGTGCGGTTCAGTTAATAAAACTGTCTTTCTGGTGCTCATTGCAAACACGCCAGAAAGTGTTTTTCTGTGTTCCAATTGCTAGTATAAACAAATATGCAGTCTGCTGAAAGCAAGCTGTGCTCTGACAGTCTTTCTTATGGAGTGCAGTTCAGCTAATAAAACTCTTTCTGCCTCTCATTGCAAGCGAGCCCGAAAGTGTTTTTATGCTTCATAATGGACTGTAAAAGCAAAGATGCAGTTTGCTGAAAACAAGTTGTTCTTTGACAGTCTTGAATACTGAGTGCGGTTCAGTTAATAAAACTGTCTTTCTGGTGCTCATTGCAAACAAACCAGAAAGTGTTTTTCTGTGTTCTACTTGTTAGTATAAACAAATATGCAGTCTGCTGAAAGCAAGCTGTGCTCTGAGAGTCTTTCTTATGGAGTGCAGTTCAGCTAATAAAACTCTTTCTGCCTTTCATTGCAAGCGAGCCCGAAAGTGTTTTTATGCTTCATAACGGGTTGTAAAAGCAAAGATGCAGTTTGCTGAAAACAAGTTGTTCTTTGACAGTCTTGAATACTGAGTGCGGTTCAGTTAATAAAACTGTCTTTCTGGTGCTCATTGCAAACACGCCAGAAAGTGTTTTTCTGTGTTCCAATTGCTAGTATAAAGAAATACGGAGTCTGCTGAAAGCAAGCTGTGCTCTGAGAGTCTTTCTTATGGAGTGCAGTTCAGCTAATAAAACTCTTTCTGCCTTTCATTGCAAGCGAGCCCGAAAGTGTTTTTATGCTTCATAACGGGTTGTAAAAGCAAAGATGCAGTTTGCTGAAAACAAGTTGTTCTTTGACAGTCTTGAATACTGAGTGCGGTTCAGTTAATAAAACTGTCTTTCTGGTGCTCATTGCAAACAAACCAGAAAGTGTTTTTCTGTGTTCTACTTGTTAGTATAAACAAATATGCAGTCTGCTGAAAGCAAGCTGTGCTCTGAGAGTCTTTCTTATGGAGTGCAGTTCAGCTAATAAAACTCTTTCTGCCTTTCATTGCAAGCGAGCCCGAAAGTGTTTTTATGCTTCATAACGGGTTGTAAAAGCAAAGATGCAGTTTGCTGAAAACAAGTTGTTCTTTGACAGTCTTGAATACTGAGTGCGGTTCAGTTAATAAAACTGTCTTTCTGGTGCTCATTGCAAACACGCCAGAAAGTGTTTTTCTGTGTTCCAATTGCTAGTATAAACAAATATGCAGTCTGCTGAAAGCAAGCTGTGCTCTGACAGTCTTTCTTATGGAGTGCAGTTCAGCTAATAAAACTCTTTCTGCCTCTCATTGCAAGCGAGCCCGAAAGTGTTTTTATGCTTCATAATGGACTGTAAAAGCAAAGATGCAGTTTGCTGAAAACAAGTTGTTCTTTGACAGTCTTGAATACTGAGTGCGGTTCAGTTAATAAAACTGTCTTTCTGGTGCTCATTGCAAACAAACCAGAAAGTGTTTTTCTGTGTTCCAATTGTTAGTATAAACAAATAAGCAGTCTGCTGAAAGCAAGCTGTGCTCTGACAGTCTTTCTTATGGAGTGCAGTTCAGCTAATAAAACTCTTTCTGCCTTTCATTGCAAGCGAGCCCGAAAGTGTTTTTATGCTTCATAACGGGTTGTAAAAGCAAAGATGCAGTTTGCTGAAAACAAGTTGTTCTTTGACAGTCTTGAATACTGAGTGCGGTTCAGTTAATAAAACTGTCTTTCTGGTGCTCATTGCAAACACGCCAGAAAGTGTTTTTCTGTGTTCCAATTGCTAGTATAAACAAATATGCAGTCTGCTGAAAGCAAGCTGTGCTCTGACAGTCTTTCTTATGGAGTGCAGTTCAGCTAATAAAACTCTTTCTGCCTCTCATTGCAAGCGAGCCCGAAAGTGTTTTTATGCTTCATAATGGACTGTAAAAGCAAAGATGCAGTTTGCTGAAAACAAGTTGTTCTTTGACAGTCTTGAATACTGAGTGCGGTTCAGTTAATAAAACTGTCTTTCTGGTGCTCATTGCAAACAAACCAGAAAGTGTTTTTCTGTGTTCTACTTGTTAGTATAAACAAATATGCAGTCTGCTGAAAGCAAGCTGTGCTCTGAGAGTCTTTCTTATGGAGTGCAGTTCAGCTAATAAAACTCTTTCTGCCTTTCATTGCAAGCGAGCCCGAAAGTGTTTTTATGCTTCATAACGGGTTGTAAAAGCAAAGATGCAGTTTGCTGAAAACAAGTTGTTCTTTGACAGTCTTGAATACTGAGTGCGGTTCAGTTAATAAAACTGTCTTTCTGGTGCTCATTGCAAACACGCCAGAAAGTGTTTTTCTGTGTTCCAATTGCTAGTATAAAGAAATACGGAGTCTGCTGAAAGCAAGCTGTGCTCTGAGAGTCTTTCTTATGGAGTGCAGTTCAGCTAATAAAACTCTTTCTGCCTTTCATTGCAAGCGAGCCCGAAAGTGTTTTTATGCTTCATAACGGGTTGTAAAAGCAAAGATGCAGTTTGCTGAAAACAAGTTTATCTTTGACAGTCTTGAATACTGAGTGCAGTTGAGTTAATAAAACTGTCTTTCTGGTGCTCATTGCAAGCAAGCCAGAAAGTGTTTTTCTGTGTTCCAATTGCTAGTATAAAGAAATACCCAGTCTGCTGAAAGCAAGCTGTGCTCTGACAGTCTTTCTTATGGAGTGCAGTTCAGCTAATAAAACTCTTTCTGCCTTTCATTGCAAGCGAGCCCGAAAGTGTTTTTATGCTTCATAACGGGTTGTAAAAGCAAAGATGCAGTTTGCTGAAAACAAGTTGTTCTTTGACAGTCTTGAATACTGAGTGCGGTTCAGTTAATAAAACTGTCTTTCTGGTGCTCATTGCAAACACGCCAGAAAGTGTTTTTCTGTGTTCCAATTGCTAGTATAAAGAAATACGCAGTCTGCTGAAAGCAAGCTGTGCTCTGACAGTCTTTCTTATGGAGTGCAGTTCAGCTAATAAAACTCTTTCTGCCTCTCATTGCAAGCGAGCCCGAAAGTGTTTTTATGCCTCATAATGGACTGTAAAAGCAAAGATGCAGTTTGCTGAAAACAAGTTGTTCTTTGACAGTCTTGAATACTGAGTGCGGTTCAGTTAATAAAACTGTCTTTCTGGTGCTCATTGCAAACAAACCAGAAAGTGTTTTTCTGTGTTCTACTTGTTAGTATAAACAAATATGCAGTCTGCTGAAAGCAAGCTGTGCTCTGAGAGTCTTTCTTATGGAGTGCAGTTCAGCTAATAAAACTCTTTCTGCCTTTCATTGCAAGCGAGCCCGAAAGTGTTTTTATGCTTCATAACGGGTTGTAAAAGCAAAGATGCAGTTTGCTGAAAACAAGTTGTTCTTTGACAGTCTTGAATACTGAGTGCGGTTCAGTTAATAAAACTGTCTTTCTGGTGCTCATTGCAAACACGCCAGAAAGTGTTTTTCTGTGTTCCAATTGCTAGTATAAACAAATACGCAGTCTGCTGAAAGCAAGCTGTGCTCTGACAGTCTTTCTTATGGAGCGCAGTTCAGCTAATAAAACTCTTTCTGCCTTTCATTGCAAGCGAGCCCGAAAGTGTTTTTATGCTTCATAACGGGTTGTAAAAGCAAAGATGCAGTTTGCTGAAAACAAGTTGTTCTTTGACAGTCTTGAATACTGAGTGCGGTTCAGTTAATAAAACTGTCTTTCTGGTGCTCATTGCAAACACGCCAGAAAGTGTTTTTCTGTGTTCCAATTGCTAGTATAAAGAAATACGCAGTCTGCTGAAAGCAAGCTGTGCTCTGACAGTCTTTCTTATGGAGTGCAGTTCAGCTAATAAAACTCTTTCTGCCTCTCATTGCAAGCGAGCCCGAAAGTGTTTTTATGCTTCATAATGGACTGTAAAAGCAAAGATGCAGTTTGCTGAAAACAAGTTGTTCTTTGACAGTCTTGAATACTGAGTGCGGTTCAGTTAATAAAACTGTCTTTCTGGTGCTCATTGCAAACAAACCAGAAAGTGTTTTTCTGTGTTCTACTTGTTAGTATAAACAAATATGCAGTCTGCTGAAAGCAAGCTGTGCTCTGAGAGTCTTTCTTATGGAGTGCAGTTCAGCTAATAAAACTCTTTCTGCCTTTCATTGCAAGCGAGCCCGAAAGTGTTTTTATGCTTCATAACGGGTTGTAAAAGCAAAGATGCAGTTTGCTGAAAACAAGTTGTTCTTTGACAGTCTTGAATACTGAGTGCGGTTCAGTTAATAAAACTGTCTTTCTGGTGCTCATTGCAAACACGCCAGAAAGTGTTTTTCTGTGTTCCAATTGCTAGTATAAAGAAATACGGAGTCTGCTGAAAGCAAGCTGTGCTCTGACAGTCTTTCTTATGGAGTGCAGTTCAGCTAATAAAACTCTTTCTGCCTTTCATTGCAAGCGAGCCCGAAAGTGTTTTTATGCTTCATAATGGATTGTAAAAGCAAAGATGCAGTTTGCTGAAAACAAGTTTATCTTTGACAGTCTTGAATACTGAGTGCAGTTGAGTTAATAAAACTGTCTTTCTGGTGCTCATTGCAAGCAAGCCAGAAAGTGTTTTTCTGTGTTCCAATTGCTAGTATAAAGAAATACCCAGTCTGCTGAAAGCAAGCTGTGCTCTGACAGTCTTTCTTATGGAGTGCAGTTCAGCTAATAAAACTCTTTCTGCCTTTCATTGCAAGCGAGCCCGAAAGTGTTTTTATGCTTCATAATGGATTGTAAAAGCAAAGATGCAGTTTGCTGAAAACAAGTTGTTCTTTGACAGTCTTGAATACTGAGTGCGGTTCAGTTAATAAAACTGTCTTTCTGGTGCTCATTGCAAACAAGCCAGAAAGTGTTTTTCTGTGTTCCAATTGTTAGTATAAACAAATAAGCAGTCTGCTGAAAGCAAGCTGTGCTCTGACAGTCTTTCTTATGGAGTGCAGTTCAGCTAATAAAACTCTTTCTGCCTTTCATTGCAAGCGAGCCCGAAAGTGTTTTTATGCTTCATAACGGGTTGTAAAAGCAAAGATGCAGTTTGCTGAAAACAAGTTGTTCTTTGACAGTCTTGAATACTGAGTGCGGTTCAGTTAATAAAACTGTCTTTCTGGTGCTCATTGCAAACACGCCAGAAAGTGTTTTTCTGTGTTCCAATTGCTAGTATAAAGAAATACGGAGTCTGCTGAAAGCAAGCTGTTCTTTGATAGTCTTTCTTATGGAGTGCAGTTCAGCTAATGAAACTCTTTCTGCCTTTCATTGCAAGCGAGCCCGAAAGTGTTTTTATGCTTCATAATGGGTTGTAAAAGCAAAGATGCAGTTTGCTGAAAACAAGTTGTTCTTTGACAGTCTTGAATACTGAGTGCGGTTCAGTTAATAAAACTGTCTTTCTGGTGCTCATTGCAAACAAGCCAGAAAGTGTTTTTCTGTGTTCCAATTGCTAGTATAAACAAATACGCAGTCTGCTGAAAGCAAGCTGTGCTCTGACAGTCTTTCTTATGGAGTGCAGTTCAGCTAATAAAACTCTTTCTGCCTTTCATTGCAAGCGAGCCCGAAAGTGTTTTTATGCTTCATAATGGATTGTAAAAGCAAAGATGCAGTTTGCTGAAAACAAGTTGTTCTTTGACAGTCTTGAATACTGAGTGAGGTTCAGTTAATAAAACTGTCTTTCTGGTGCTCATTGCAAACAAGCCAGAAAGTGTTTTTCTGTGTTCTAATTGTTAGTATAAACAAATATGCAGTCTGCTGAAAGCAAGCTGTGCTCTGAGAGTCTTTCTTATGGAGTGCAGTTCAGCTAATAAAACTCTTTCTGCCTCTCATTGCAAGCGAGCCCGAAAGTGTTTTTATGCTTCATAACGGGTTGTAAAAGCAAAGATGCAGTTTGCTGAAAACAAGTTTATCTTTGACAGTCTTGAATACTGAGTGCGGTTCAGTTAATAAAACTGTCTTTCTGGTGCTCATTGCAAACACGCCAGAAAGTGTTTTTCTGTGTTCCAATTGCTAGTATAAACAAATACGCAGTCTGCTGAAAGCAAGCTGTGCTCTGACAGTCTTTCTTATGGAGCGCAGTTCAGCTAATAAAACTCTTTCTGCCTTTCATTGCAAGCGAGCCCGAAAGTGTTTTTATGCTTCATAACGGGTTGTAAAAGCAAAGATGCAGTTTGCTGAAAACAAGTTGTTCTTTGACAGTCTTGAATACTGAGTGCGGTTCAGTTAATAAAACTGTCTTTCTGGTGCTCATTGCAAACACGCCAGAAAGTGTTTTTCTGTGTTCCAATTGCTAGTATAAACAAATACGCAGTCTGCTGAAAGCAAGCTGTGCTCTGACAGTCTTTCTTATGGAGCGCAGTTCAGCTAATAAAACTCTTTCTGCCTTTCATTGCAAGCGAGCCCGAAAGTGTTTTTATGCTTCATAACGGGTTGTAAAAGCAAAGATGCAGTTTGCTGAAAACAAGTTGTTCTTTGACAGTCTTGAATACTGAGTGCGGTTCAGTTAATAAAACTGTCTTTCTGGTGCTCATTGCAAACACGCCAGAAAGTGTTTTTCTGTGTTCCAATTGTTAGTATAAACAAATATGCAGTCTGCTGAAAGCAAGCTGTGCTCTGAGAGTCTTTCTTATGGAGTGCAGTTCAGCTAATAAAACTCTTTCTGCCTTTCATTGCAAGCGAGCCCGAAAGTGTTTTTATGCTTCATAACGGGTTGTAAAAGCAAAGATGCAATTTGCTGAAAACAAGTTGTTCTTTGACAGTCTTGAATACTGAGTGCGGTTCAGTTAATAAAACTGTCTTTCTGGTGCTCATTGCAAACACGCCAGAAAGTGTTTTTCTGTGTTCCAATTGCTAGTATAAAGAAATACGGAGTCTGCTGAAAGCAAGCTGTGCTCTGACAGTCTTTCTTATGGAGTGCAGTTCAGCTAATAAAACTCTTTCTGCCTTTCATTGCAAGCGAGCCCGAAAGTGTTTTTATGCTTCATAATGGATTGTAAAAGCAAAGATGCAGTTTGCTGAAAACAAGTTTATCTTTGACAGTCTTGAATACTGAGTGCAGTTGAGTTAATAAAACTGTCTTTCTGGTGCTCATTGCAAGCAAGCCAGAAAGTGTTTTTCTGTGTTCCAATTGCTAGTATAAAGAAATACCCAGTCTGCTGAAAGCAAGCTGTGCTCTGACAGTCTTTCTTATGGAGTGCAGTTCAGCTAATAAAACTCTTTCTGCCTTTCATTGCAAGCGAGCCCGAAAGTGTTTTTATGCTTCATAATGGATTGTAAAAGCAAAGATGCAGTTTGCTGAAAACAAGTTGTTCTTTGACAGTCTTGAATACTGAGTGCGGTTCAGTTAATAAAACTGTCTTTCTGGTGCTCATTGCAAACAAGCCAGAAAGTGTTTTTCTGTGTTCCAATTGTTAGTATAAACAAATAAGCAGTCTGCTGAAAGCAAGCTGTGCTCTGACAGTCTTTCTTATGGAGTGCAGTTCAGCTAATAAAACTCTTTCTGCCTTTCATTGCAAGCGAGCCCGAAAGTGTTTTCATGCTTCATAACGGGTTGTAAAAGCAAAGATGCAGTTTGCTGAAAACAAGTTGTTCTTTGACAGTCTTGAATACTGAGTGCGGTTCAGTTAATAAAACTGTCTTTCTGGTGCTCATTGCAAACACGCCAGAAAGTGTTTTTCTGTGTTCCAATTGCTAGTATAAAGAAATACGGAGTCTGCTGAAAGCAAGCTGTTCTTTGATAGTCTTTCTTATGGAGTGCAGTTCAGCTAATGAAACTCTTTCTGCCTTTTATTGCAAGCGAGCCCGAAAGTGTTTTTATGCTTCATAATGGGTTGTAAAAGCAAAGATGCAGTTTGCTGAAAACAAGTTGTTCTTTGACAGTCTTGAATACTGAGTGCGGTTCAGTTAATAAAACTGTCTTTCTGGTGCTCATTGCAAACAAGCCAGAAAGTGTTTTTCTGTGTTCCAATTGCTAGTATAAACAAATACGCAGTCTGCTGAAAGCAAGCTGTGCTCTGACAGTCTTTCTTATGGAGTGCAGTTCAGCTAATAAAACTCTTTCTGCCTTTCATTGCAAGCGAGCCCGAAAGTGTTTTTATGCTTCATAATGGATTGTAAAAGCAAAGATGCAGTTTGCTGAAAACAAGTTGTTCTTTGACAGTCTTGAATACTGAGTGCGGTTCAGTTAATAAAACTGTCTTTCTGGTGCTCATTGCAAACAAGCCAGAAAGTGTTTTTCTGTGTTCTAATTGTTAGTATAAACAAATATGCAGTCTGCTGAAAGCAAGCTGTGCTCTGAGAGTCTTTCTTATGGAGTGCAGTTCAGCTAATAAAACTCTTTCTGCCTCTCATTGCAAGCGAGCCCGAAAGTGTTTTTATGCTTCATAACGGGTTGTAAAAGCAAAGATGCAGTTTGCTGAAAACAAGTTTATCTTTGACAGTCTTGAATACTGAGTGCGGTTCAGTTAATAAAACTGTCTTTCTGGTGCTCATTGCAAACACGCCAGAAAGTGTTTTTCTGTGTTCCAATTGCTAGTATAAACAAATACGCAGTCTGCTGAAAGCAAGCTGTGCTCTGACAGTCTTTCTTATGGAGCGCAGTTCAGCTAATAAAACTCTTTCTGCCTTTCATTGCAAGCGAGCCCGAAAGTGTTTTTATGCTTCATAACGGGTTGTAAAAGCAAAGATGCAGTTTGCTGAAAACAAGTTGTTCTTTGACAGTCTTGAATACTGAGTGCGGTTCAGTTAATAAAACTGTCTTTCTGGTGCTCATTGCAAACACGCCAGAAAGTGTTTTTCTGTGTTCCAATTGCTAGTATAAACAAATACGCAGTCTGCTGAAAGCAAGCTGTGCTCTGACAGTCTTTCTTATGGAGCGCAGTTCAGCTAATAAAACTCTTTCTGCCTTTCATTGCAAGCGAGCCCGAAAGTGTTTTTATGCTTCATAACGGGTTGTAAAAGCAAAGATGCAGTTTGCTGAAAACAAGTTGTTCTTTGACAGTCTTGAATACTGAGTGCGGTTCAGTTAATAAAACTGTCTTTCTGGTGCTCATTGCAAACACGCCAGAAAGTGTTTTTCTGTGTTCCAATTGTTAGTATAAACAAATACGCAGTCTGCTGAAAGCAAGCTGTGCTCTGACAGTCTTTCTTATATAGCGCAGTTCAGCTAATAAAACTCTTTCTGCCTTTCATTGCAAGCGAGCCCGAAAGTGTTTTTATGCTTCATAACGGGTTGTAAAAGCAAAGATGCAGTTTGCTGAAAACAAGTTTATCTTTGACAGTCTTGAATACTGAGTGCAGTTGAGTTAATAAAACTGTCTTTCTGGTGCTCATTGCAAGCAAGCCAGAAAGTGTTTTTCTGTGTTCCAATTGCTAGTATAAACAAATATGCAGTCTGCTGAAAGCAAGCTGTGCTCTGAGAGTCTTTCTTATGGAGTGCAGTTCAGCTAATAAAACTCTTTCTGCCTTTCATTGCAAGCGAGCCCGAAAGTGTTTTTATGCTTCATAACGGGTTGTAAAAGCAAAGATGCAGTTTGCTGAAAACAAGTTGTTCTTTGACAGTCTTGAATACTGAGTGCGGTTCAGTTAATAAAACTGTCTTTCTGGTGCTCATTGCAAACACGCCAGAAAGTGTTTTTCTGTGTTCCAATTGTTAGTATAAACAAATACGCAGTCTGCTGAAAGCAAGCTGTGCTCTGACAGTCTTTCTTATGGAGCGCAGTTCAGCTAATAAAACTCTTTCTGCCTTTCATTGCAAGCGAGCCCGAAAGTGTTTTTATGCTTCATAACGGGTTGTAAAAGCAAAGATGCAGTTTGCTGAAAACAAGTTTATCTTTGACAGTCTTGAATACTGAGTGCAGTTGAGTTAATAAAACTGTCTTTCTGGTGCTCATTGCAAACACGCCAGAAAGTGTTTTTCTGTGTTCCAATTGCTAGTATAAACAAATACGCAGTCTGCTGAAAGCAAGCTGTGCTCTGACAGTCTTTCTTATGGAGCGCAGTTCAGCTAATAAAACTCTTTCTGCCTTTCATTGCAAGCGAGCCCGAAAGTGTTTTTATGCTTCATAACGGGTTGTAAAAGCAAAGATGCAGTTTGCTGAAAACAAGTTGTTCTTTGACAGTCTTGAATACTGAGTGCGGTTCAGTTAATAAAACTGTCTTTCTGGTGCTCATTGCAAACACGCCAGAAAGTGTTTTTCTGTGTTCCAATTGTTAGTATAAACAAATACGCAGTCTGCTGAAAGCAAGCTGTGCTCTGACAGTCTTTCTTATGGAGCGCAGTTCAGCTAATAAAACTCTTTCTGCCTTTCATTGCAAGCGAGCCCGAAAGTGTTTTTATGCTTCATAACGGGTTGTAAAAGCAAAGATGCAGTTTGCTGAAAACAAGTTGTTCTTTGACAGTCTTGAATACTGAGTGCGGTTCAGTTAATAAAACTGTCTTTCTGGTGCTCATTGCAAACACGCCAGAAAGTGTTTTTCTGTGTTCCAATTGTTAGTATAAACAAATACGCAGTCTGCTGAAAGCAAGCTGTGCTCTGACAGTCTTTCTTATGGAGCGCAGTTCAGCTAATAAAACTCTTTCTGCCTTTCATTGCAAGCGAGCCCGAAAGTGTTTTTATGCTTCATAACGGGTTGTAAAAGCAAAGATGCAGTTTGCTGAAAACAAGTTGTTCTTTGACAGTCTTGAATACTGAGTGCGGTTCAGTTAATAAAACTGTCTTTCTGGTGCTCATTGCAAACACGCCAGAAAGTGTTTTTCTGTGTTCCAATTGTTAGTATAAACAAATACGCAGTCTGCTGAAAGCAAGCTGTGCTCTGACAGTCTTTCTTATGGAGCGCAGTTCAGCTAATAAAACTCTTTCTGCCTTTCATTGCAAGCGAGCCCGAAAGTGTTTTTATGCTTCATAACGGGTTGTAAAAGCAAAGATGCAGTTTGCTGAAAACAAGTTTATCTTTGACAGTCTTGAATACTGAGTGCAGTTGAGTTAATAAAACTGTCTTTCTGGTGCTCATTGCAATCAAACCAGAAAGTGTTTTTCTGTGTTCCAATTGCTAGTATAAACAAATACGCAGTCTGCTGAAAGCAAGCTGTGCTCTGACAGTCTTTCTTATGGAGCGCAGTTCAGCTAATAAAACTCTTTCTGCCTTTCATTGCAAGCGAGCCCGAAAGTGTTTTTATGCTTCATAACGGGTTGTAAAAGCAAAGTTGCAGTTTGCTGAAAACAAGTTTATCTTTGACAGTCTTGAATACTGAGTGCAGTTGAGTTAATAAAACTGTCTTTCTGGTGCTCATTGCAATCAAACCAGAAAGTGTTTTTCTGTGTTCCAATTGCTAGTATAAACAAATACGCAGTCTGCTGAAAGCAAGCTGTGCTCTGACAGTCTTTCTTATGGAGCGCAGTTCAGCTAATAAAACTCTTTCTGCCTTTCATTGCAAGCGAGCCCGAAAGTGTTTTTATGCTTCATAACGGGTTGTAAAAGCAAAGATGCAGTTTGCTGAAAACAAGTTGTTCTTTGACAGTCTTGAATACTGAGTGCGGTTCAGTTAATAAAACTGTCTTTCTGGTGCTCATTGCAAACAAGCCAGAAAGTGTTTTTCTGTGTTCCAATTGTTAGTATAAACAAATAAGCAGTCTGCTGAAAGCAAGCTGTGCTCTGACAGTCTTTCTTATGGAGTGCAGTTCAGCTAATAAAACTCTTTCTGCCTTTCATTGCAAGCGAGCCCGAAAGTGTTTTTATGCTTCATAACGGGTTGTAAAAGCAAAGATGCAGTTTGCTGAAAACAAGTTTATCTTTGACAGTCTTGAATACTGAGTGCAGTTGAGTTAATAAAACTGTCTTTCTGGTGCTCAGTGCAATCAAACCAGAAAGTGTTTTTCTGTGTTCCAATTGCTAGTATAAACAAATACGCAGTCTGCTGAAAGCAAGCTGTGCTCTGACAGTCTTTCTTATGGAGCGCAGTTCAGCTAATAAAACTCTTTCTGCCTTTCATTGCAAGCGAGCCCGAAAGTGTTTTTATGCTTCATAACGGGTTGTAAAAGCAAAGATGCAGTTTGCTGAAAACAAGTTGTTCTTTGACAGTCTTGAATACTGAGTGCGGTTCAGTTAATAAAACTGTCTTTCTGGTGCTCATTGCAAACACGCCAGAAAGTGTTTTTCTGTGTTCCAATTGCTAGTATAAAGAAATACGCAGTCTGCTGAAAGCAAGCTGTGCTCTGACAGTCTTTCTTATGGAGTGCAGTTCAGCTAATAAAACTCTTTCTGCCTCTCATTGCAAGTGAGCCCGAAAGTGTTTTTATGCTTCATAATGGACTGTAAAAGCAAAGATGCAGTTTGCTGAAAACAAGTTGTTCTTTGACAGTCTTGAATACTGAGTGCGGTTCAGTTAATAAAACTGTCTTTCTGGTGCTCATTGCAAACACGCCAGAAAGTGTTTTTCTGTGTTCCAATTGCTAGTATAAACAAATACGCAGTCTGCTGAAAGCAAGCTGTGCTCTGACAGTCTTTCTTATGGAGCGCAGTTCAGCTAATAAAACTCTTTCTGCCTTTCATTGCAAGCGAGCCCGAAAGTGTTTTTATGCTTCATAATGGACTGTAAAAGCAAAGATGCAGTTTGCTGAAAACAAGTTGTTCTTTGACAGTCTTGAATACTGAGTGCGGTTCAGTTAATAAAACTGTCTTTCTGGTGCTCATTGCAAACAAACCAGAAAGTGTTTTTCTGTGTTCTACTTGTTAGTATAAACAAATATGCAGTCTGATGAAAGCAAGCTGTGCTCTGAGAGTCTTTCTTATGGAGTGCAGTTCAGCTAATAAAACTCTTTCTGCCTTTCATTGCAAGCGAGCCCGAAAGTGTTTTTATGCTTCATAACGGGTTGTAAAAGCAAAGATGCAGTTTGCTGAAAACAAGTTGTTCTTTGACAGTCTTGAATACTGAGTGCGGTTCAGTTAATAAAACTGTCTTTCTGGTGCTCATTGCAAACACGCCAGAAAGTGTTTTTCTGTGTTCCAATTGCTAGTATAAACAAATACGCAGTCTGCTGAAAGCAAGCTGTGCTCTGACAGTCTTTCTTATGGAGCGCAGTTCAGCTAATAAAACTCTTTCTGCCTTTCATTGCAAGCGAGCCCGAAAGTGTTTTTATGCTTCATAACGGGTTGTAAAAGCAAAGATGCAGTTTGCTGAAAACAAGTTGTTCTTTGACAGTCTTGAATACTGAGTGCGGTTCAGTTAATAAAACTGTCTTTCTGGTGCTCATTGCAAACACGCCAGAAAGTGTTTTTCTGTGTTCCAATTGCTAGTATAAACAAATACGCAGTCTGCTGAAAGCAAGCTGTGCTCTGACAGTCTTTCTTATGGAGCGCAGTTCAGCTAATAAAACTCTTTCTGCCTCTCATTGCAAGCGAGCCCGAAAGTGTTTTTATGCTTCATAACGGGTTGTAAAAGCAAAGATGCAGTTTGCTGAAAACAAGTTGTTCTTTGACAGTCTTGAATACTGAGTGCGGTTCAGTTAATAAAACTGTCTTTCTGGTGCTCATTGCAAACACGCCAGAAAGTGTTTTTCTGTGTTCCAATTGCTAGTATAAGCAAATACGCAGTCTGCTGAAAGCAAGCTGTGCTCTGACAGTCTTTCTTATGGAGCGCAGTTCAGCTAATAAAACTCTTTCTGCCTCTCATTGCAAGCGAGCCCGAAAGTGTTTTTATGCTTCATAACGGGTTGTAAAAGCAAAGATGCAGTTTGCTGAAAACAAGTTGTTCTTTGACAGTCTTGAATACTGAGTGCGGTTCAGTTAATAAAACTGTCTTTCTGGTGCTCATTGCAAACACGCCAGAAAGTGTTTTTCTGTGTTCCAATTGCTAGTATAAACAAATACGCAGTCTGCTGAAAGCAAGCTGTGCTCTGACAGTCTTTCTTATGGAGCGCAGTTCAGCTAATAAAACTCTTTCTGCCTTTCATTGCAAGCGAGCCCGAAAGTGTTTTTATGCTTCATAACGGGTTGTAAAAGCAAAGATGCAGTTTGCTGAAAACAAGTTGTTCTTTGACAGTCTTGAATACTGAGTGCGGTTCAGTTAATAAAACTGTCTTTCTGGTGCTCATTGCAAACACGCCAGAAAGTGTTTTTCTGTGTTCCAATTGCTAGTATAAACAAATACGCAGTCTGCTGAAAGCAAGCTGTGCTCTGACAGTCTTTCTTATGGAGCGCAGTTCAGCTAATAAAACTCTTTCTGCCTCTCATTGCAAGCGAGCCCGAAAGTGTTTTTATGCTTCATAATGGACTGTAAAAGCAAAGATGCAGTTTGCTGAAAACAAGTTGTTCTTTGACAGTCTTGAATACTGAGTGCGGTTCAGTTAATAAAACTGTCTTTCTGGTGCTCATTGCAAACACGCCAGAAAGTGTTTTTCTGTGTTCCAATTGCTAGTATAAACAAATACGCAGTCTGCTGAAAGCAAGCTGTGCTCTGACAGTCTTTCTTATGGAGCGCAGTTCAGCTAATAAAACTCTTTCTGCCTTTCATTGCAAGCGAGCCCGAAAGTGTTTTTATGCTTCATAATGGACTGTAAAAGCAAAGATGCAGTTTGCTGAAAACAAGTTGTTCTTTGACAGTCTTGAATACTGAGTGCGGTTCAGTTAATAAAACTGTCTTTCTGGTGCTCATTGCAAACAAACCAGAAAGTGTTTTTCTGTGTTCTACTTGTTAGTATAAACAAATATGCAGTCTGATGAAAGCAAGCTGTGCTCTGAGAGTCTTTCTTATGGAGTGCAGTTCAGCTAATAAAACTCTTTCTGCCTTTCATTGCAAGCGAGCCCGAAAGTGTTTTTATGCTTCATAACGGGTTGTAAAAGCAAAGATGCAGTTTGCTGAAAACAAGTTGTTCTTTGACAGTCTTGAATACTGAGTGCGGTTCAGTTAATAAAACTGTCTTTCTGGTGCTCATTGCAAACACGCCAGAAAGTGTTTTTCTGTGTTCCAATTGCTAGTATAAACAAATACGCAGTCTGCTGAAAGCAAGCTGTGCTCTGACAGTCTTTCTTATGGAGCGCAGTTCAGCTAATAAAACTCTTTCTGCCTTTCATTGCAAGCGAGCCCGAAAGTGTTTTTATGCTTCATAACGGGTTGTAAAAGCAAAGATGCAGTTTGCTGAAAACAAGTTGTTCTTTGACAGTCTTGAATACTGAGTGCGGTTCAGTTAATAAAACTGTCTTTCTGGTGCTCATTGCAAACACGCCAGAAAGTGTTTTTCTGTGTTCCAATTGCTAGTATAAACAAATACGCAGTCTGCTGAAAGCAAGCTGTGCTCTGACAGTCTTTCTTATGGAGCGCAGTTCAGCTAATAAAACTCTTTCTGCCTTTCATTGCAAGCGAGCCCGAAAGTGTTTTTATGCTTCATAACGGGTTGTAAAAGCAAAGATGCAGTTTGCTGAAAACAAGTTTATCTTTGACAGTCGTGAATACTGAGTGCAGTTGAGTTAATAAAACTGTCTTTCTGGTGCTCATTGCAAACAAACCAGAAAGTGTTTTTCTGTGTTCTAATTGTTAGTATAAACAAATATGCAGTCTGCTGAAAGCAAGCTGTGCTCTGAGAGTCTTTCTTATGGAGTGCAGTTCAGCTAATAAAACTCTTTCTGCCTTTCATTGCAAGCGAGCCCGAAAGTGTTTTTATGCTTCATAACGGGTTGTAAAAGCAAAGATGCAGTTTGCTGAAAACAAGTTGTTCTTTGACAGTCTTGAATACTGAGTGCGGTTCAGTTAATAAAACTGTCTTTCTGGTGCTCATTGCAAACACGCCAGAAAGTGTTTTTCTGTGTTCCAATTGCTAGTATAAACAAATACGCAGTCTGCTGAAAGCAAGCTGTGCTCTGACAGTCTTTCTTATGGAGCGCAGTTCAGCTAATAAAACTCTTTCTGCCTTTCATTGCAAGCGAGCCCGAAAGTGTTTTTATGCTTCATAACGGGTTGTAAAAGCAAAGATGCAGTTTGCTGAAAACAAGTTGTTCTTTGACAGTCTTGAATACTGAGTGCGGTTCAGTTAATAAAACTGTCTTTCTGGTGCTCATTGCAAACACGCCAGAAAGTGTTTTTCTGTGTTCCAATTGCTAGTATAAACAAATACGCAGTCTGCTGAAAGCAAGCTGTGCTCTGACAGTCTTTCTTATGGAGCGCAGTTCAGCTAATAAAACTCTTTCTGCCTCTCATTGCAAGCGAGCCCGAAAGTGTTTTTATGCTTCATAATGGACTGTAAAAGCAAAGATGCAGTTTGCTGAAAACAAGTTGTTCTTTGACAGTCTTGAATACTGAGTGCGGTTCAGTTAATAAAACTGTCTTTCTGGTGCTCATTGCAAACACGCCAGAAAGTGTTTTTCTGTGTTCCAATTGCTAGTATAAACAAATACGCAGTCTGCTGAAAGCAAGCTGTGCTCTGACAGTCTTTCTTATGGAGCGCAGTTCAGCTAATAAAACTCTTTCTGCCTTTCATTGCAAGCGAGCCCGAAAGTGTTTTTATGCTTCATAATGGACTGTAAAAGCAAAGATGCAGTTTGCTGAAAACAAGTTGTTCTTTGACAGTCTTGAATACTGAGTGCGGTTCAGTTAATAAAACTGTCTTTCTGGTGCTCATTGCAAACAAACCAGAAAGTGTTTTTCTGTGTTCTACTTGTTAGTATAAACAAATATGCAGTCTGATGAAAGCAAGCTGTGCTCTGAGAGTCTTTCTTATGGAGTGCAGTTCAGCTAATAAAACTCTTTCTGCCTTTCATTGCAAGCGAGCCCGAAAGTGTTTTTATGCTTCATAACGGGTTGTAAAAGCAAAGATGCAGTTTGCTGAAAACAAGTTGTTCTTTGACAGTCTTGAATACTGAGTGCGGTTCAGTTAATAAAACTGTCTTTCTGGTGCTCATTGCAAACACGCCAGAAAGTGTTTTTCTGTGTTCCAATTGCTAGTATAAACAAATACGCAGTCTGCTGAAAGCAAGCTGTGCTCTGACAGTCTTTCTTATGGAGCGCAGTTCAGCTAATAAAACTCTTTCTGCCTTTCATTGCAAGCGAGCCCGAAAGTGTTTTTATGCTTCATAACGGGTTGTAAAAGCAAAGATGCAGTTTGCTGAAAACAAGTTTATCTTTGACAGTCTTGAATACTGAGTGCAGTTGAGTTAATAAAACTGTCTTTCTGGTGCTCATTGCAAACAAACCAGAAAGTGTTTTTCTGTGTTCTAATTGTTAGTATAAAGAAATCCGGAGTCTGCTGAAAGCAAGCTGTGCTCTGACAGTCTTTCTTATGGAGTGCAGTTCAGCTAATGAAACTCTTTCTGCCTTTCATTGCAAGCGAGCCCGAAAGTGTTTTTATGCTTCATAAAGGGTTGTAAAAGCAAAGATGCAGTTTGCTGAAAACAAGTTGTTCTTTGACAGTCCTGAATACTGAGTGCGGTTCAGTTAATAAAACTGTCTTTCTGGTGCTCATTGCAAACAAACCAGAAAGTGTTTTTCTGTGTTCTACTTGTTAGTATAAACAAATACGCAGTCTGCTGAAAGCAAGCTGTGCTCTGACAGTCTTTCTTATGGAGTGCAGTTCAGCTAATAAAACTCTTTCTGCCTTTCATTGCAAGCGAGCCCGAAAGTGTTTTTATGCTTCATAACGGGTTGTAAAAGCAAAGATGCAGTTTGCTGAAAACAAGTTGTTCTTTGACAGTCTTGAATACTGAGTGCGGTTCAGTTAATAAAACTGTCTTTCTGGTGCTCATTGCAATTACGCCAGAAAGTGTTTTTCTGTGTTCCAATTGTTAGTATAAACAAATACGCAGTCTGCTGAAAGCAAGCTGTGCTCTGACAGTCTTTCTTATGGAGCGCAGTTCAGCTAATAAAACTCTTTCTGCCTTTCATTGCAAGCGAGCCCGAAAGTGTTTTTATGCTTCATAACGGGTTGTAAAAGCAAAGATGCAGTTTGCTGAAAACAAGTTTATCTTTGACAGTCTTGAATACTGAGTGCAGTTGAGTTAATAAAACTGTCTTTCCGGTGCTCATTGCAAACAAACCAGAAAGTGTTTTTCTGTGTTCTAATTGTTAGTATAAAGAAATACGGAGTCTGCTGAAAGCAAGCTGTGCTCTGACAGTCTTTCTTATGGAGTGCAGTTCAGCTAATAAAACTCTTTCTGCCTTTCATTGCAAGCGAGCCCGAAAGTGTTTTTATGCTTCATAAAGGGTTGTAAAAGCAAAGATGCAGTTTGCTGAAAACAAGTTGTTCTTTGACAGTCCTGAATACTGAGTGCGGTTCAGTTAATAAAACTGTCTTTCTGGTGCTCATTGCAAACAAGCCAGAAAGTGTTTTTCTGTGTTCCAATTGTTAGTATAAACAAATACGCAGTCTGCTGAAAGCAAGCTGTGCTCTGACAGTCTTTCTTATGGAGCGCAGTTCAGCTAATAAAACTCTTTCTGCCTTTCATTGCAAGCAAGCCCGAAAGTGTTTTTATGCTTCATAAAGGGTTGTAAAAGCAAAGATGCAGTTTGCTGAAAACAAGTTGTTCTTTGACAGTCCTGAATACTGAGTGCGGTTCAGTTAATAAAACTGTCTTTCTGGTGCTCATTGCAAACAAGCCAGAAAGTGTTTTTCTGTGTTCCAATTGTGAGTATAAACAAATACGCAGTCTGCTGAAAGCAAGCTGTGCTCTGACAGTCTTTCTTATGGAGCGCAGTTCAGCTAATAAAACTCTTTCTGCCTTTCATTGCAAGCAAGCCCGAAATTGTTTTTATGCTTCATAATGGATTGTAAAAGCAAAGATGCAGTTTGCTGAAAACAAGTTGTTCTTTGACAGTCTTGAATACTGAGTGCGGTTCAGTTAATAAAACTGTCTTTCTGGTGCTCATTGCAAACACGCCAGAAAGTGTTTTTCTGTGTTCCAATTGCTAGTATAAACAAATACGCAGTCTGCTGAAAGCAAGCTGTGCTCTGACAGTCTTTCTTATGGAGCGCAGTTCAGCTAATAAAACTCTTTCTGCCTTTCATTGCAAGCGAGCCCGAAAGTGTTTTTATGCTTCATAACGGGTTGTAAAAGCAAAGATGCAGTTTGCTGAAAACAAGTTGTTCTTTGACAGTCTTGAATACTGAGTGCGGTTCAGTTAATAAAACTGTCTTTCTGGTGCTCATTGCAAACACGCCAGAAAGTGTTTTTCTGTGTTCCAATTGCTAGTATAAACAAATACGCAGTCTGCTGAAAGCAAGCTGTGCTCTGACAGTCTTTCTTATGGAGCGCAGTTCAGCTAATAAAACTCTTTCTGCCTTTCATTGCAAGCGAGCCCGAAAGTGTTTTTATGCTTCATAACGGGTTGTAAAAGCAAAGATGCAGTTTGCTGAAAACAAGTTTATCTTTGACAGTCGTGAATACTGAGTGCAGTTGAGTTAATAAAACTGTCTTTCTGGTGCTCATTGCAAACAAACCAGAAAGTGTTTTTCTGTGTTCTAATTGTTAGTATAAACAAATATGCAGTCTGCTGAAAGCAAGCTGTGCTCTGAGAGTCTTTCTTATGGAGTGCAGTTCAGCTAATAAAACTCTTTCTGCCTTTCATTGCAAGCGAGCCCGAAAGTGTTTTTATGCTTCATAACGGGTTGTAAAAGCAAAGATGCAGTTTGCTGAAAACAAGTTGTTCTTTGACAGTCTTGAATACTGAGTGCGGTTCAGTTAATAAAACTGTCTTTCTGGTGCTCATTGCAAACACGCCAGAAAGTGTTTTTCTGTGTTCCAATTGCTAGTATAAACAAATACGCAGTCTGCTGAAAGCAAGCTGTGCTCTGACAGTCTTTCTTATGGAGCGCAGTTCAGCTAATAAAACTCTTTCTGCCTTTCATTGCAAGCGAGCCCGAAAGTGTTTTTATGCTTCATAACGGGTTGTAAAAGCAAAGATGCAGTTTGCTGAAAACAAGTTGTTCTTTGACAGTCTTGAATACTGAGTGCGGTTCAGTTAATAAAACTGTCTTTCTGGTGCTCATTGCAAACACGCCAGAAAGTGTTTTTCTGTGTTCCAATTGCTAGTATAAAGAAATACGCAGTCTTCTGAAAGCAAGCTGTGCTCTGACAGTCTTTCTTATGGAGTGCAGTTCAGCTAATAAAACTCTTTCTGCCTCTCATTGCAAGCGAGCCCGAAAGTGTTTTTATGCTTCATAATGGACTGTAAAAGCAAAGATGCAGTTTGCTGAAAACAAGTTGTTCTTTGACAGTCTTGAATACTGAGTGCGGTTCAGTTAATAAAACTGTCTTTCTGGTGCTCATTGCAAACACGCCAGAAAGTGTTTTTCTGTGTTCCAATTGCTAGTATAAACAAATACGCAGTCTGCTGAAAGCAAGCTGTGCTCTGACAGTCTTTCTTATGGAGCGCAGTTCAGCTAATAAAACTCTTTCTGCCTTTCATTGCAAGCGAGCCCGAAAGTGTTTTTATGCTTCATAATGGACTGTAAAAGCAAAGATGCAGTTTGCTGAAAACAAGTTGTTCTTTGACAGTCTTGAATACTGAGTGCGGTTCAGTTAATAAAACTGTCTTTCTGGTGCTCATTGCAAACAAACCAGAAAGTGTTTTTCTGTGTTCTACTTGTTAGTATAAACAAATATGCAGTCTGATGAAAGCAAGCTGTGCTCTGAGAGTCTTTCTTATGGAGTGCAGTTCAGCTAATAAAACTCTTTCTGCCTTTCATTGCAAGCGAGCCCGAAAGTGTTTTTATGCTTCATAACAGGTTGTAAAAGCAAAGATGCAGTTTGCTGAAAACAAGTTGTTCTTTGACAGTCTTGAATACTGAGTGCGGTTCAGTTAATAAAACTGTCTTTCTGGTGCTCATTGCAAACAAACCAGAAAGTGTTTTTCTGTGTTCTAATTGTTAGTATAAAGAAATACGGAGTCTGCTGAAAGCAAGCTGTGCTCTGAGAGTCTTTCTTATGGAGTGCAGTTCAGCTAATAAAACTCTTTCTGCCTTTCATTGCAAGCGAGCCCGAAAGTGTTTTTCTGCTTCATAACGGGTTGTAAAAGCAAAGATGCAGTTTGCTGAAAACAAGTTGTTCTTTGACAGTTTTGAATACTGAGTGCAGTTGAGTTAATAAAACTGTCTTTCTGGTGCTCATTGCAATCATACCAGAAAGTGTTTTTCTGTGTTCCAATTGCTAGTATAAACAAATACGCAGTCTGCTGAAAGCAAGCTGTGCTCTGACAGTCTTTCTTATGGAGCGCAGTTCAGCTAATAAAACTCTTTCTGCCTTTCATTGCAAGCGAGCCCGAAAGTGTTTTTATGCTTCATAACGGGTTGTAAAAGCAAAGATGCAGTTTGCTGAAAACAAGTTGTTCTTTGACAGTCTTGAATACTGAGTGCGGTTCAGTTAATAAAACTGTCTTTCTGGTGCTCATTGCAAACACGCCAGAAAGTGTTTTTCTGTGTTCCAATTGTTAGTATAAACAAATACGCAGTCTGCTGAAAGCAAGCTGTGCTCTGACAGTCTTTCTTATGGAGCGCAGTTCAGCTAATAAAACTCTTTCTGCCTTTCATTGCAAGCGAGCCCGAAAGTGTTTTTATGCTTCATAACGGGTTGTAAAAGCAAAGATGCAGTTTGCTGAAAACAAGTTTATCTTTGACAGTCGTGAATACTGAGTGCAGTTGAGTTAATAAAACTGTCTTTCTGGTGCTCATTGCAAACAAACCAGAAAGTGTTTTTCTGTGTTCTAATTGTTAGTATAAACAAATATGCAGTCTGCTGAAAGCAAGCTGTGCTCTGAGAGTCTTTCTTATGGAGTGCAGTTCAGCTAATAAAACTCTTTCTGCCTTTCATTGCAAGCGAGCCCGAAAGTGTTTTTATGCTTCATAACGGGTTGTAAAAGCAAAGATGCAGTTTGCTGAAAACAAGTTGTTCTTTGACAGTCTTGAATACTGAGTGCGGTTCAGTTAATAAAACTGTCTTTCTGGTGCTCATTGCAAACACGCCAGAAAGTGTTTTTCTGTGTTCCAATTGCTAGTATAAACAAATACGCAGTCTGCTGAAAGCAAGCTGTGCTCTGACAGTCTTTCTTATGGAGCGCAGTTCAGCTAATAAAACTCTTTCTGCCTTTCATTGCAAGCGAGCCCGAAAGTGTTTTTATGCTTCATAACGGGTTGTAAAAGCAAAGATGCAGTTTGCTGAAAACAAGTTGTTCTTTGACAGTCTTGAATACTGAGTGCGGTTCAGTTAATAAAACTGTCTTTCTGGTGCTCATTGCAAACACGCCAGAAAGTGTTTTTCTGTGTTCCAATTGCTAGTATAAAGAAATACGCAGTCTTCTGAAAGCAAGCTGTGCTCTGACAGTCTTTCTTATGGAGTGCAGTTCAGCTAATAAAACTCTTTCTGCCTCTCATTGCAAGCGAGCCCGAAAGTGTTTTTATGCTTCATAATGGACTGTAAAAGCAAAGATGCAGTTTGCTGAAAACAAGTTGTTCTTTGACAGTCTTGAATACTGAGTGCGGTTCAGTTAATAAAACTGTCTTTCTGGTGCTCATTGCAAACACGCCAGAAAGTGTTTTTCTGTGTTCCAATTGCTAGTATAAACAAATACGCAGTCTGCTGAAAGCAAGCTGTGCTCTGACAGTCTTTCTTATGGAGCGCAGTTCAGCTAATAAAACTCTTTCTGCCTTTCATTGCAAGCGAGCCCGAAAGTGTTTTTATGCTTCATAATGGACTGTAAAAGCAAAGATGCAGTTTGCTGAAAACAAGTTGTTCTTTGACAGTCTTGAATACTGAGTGCGGTTCAGTTAATAAAACTGTCTTTCTGGTGCTCATTGCAAACAAACCAGAAAGTGTTTTTCTGTGTTCTACTTGTTAGTATAAACAAATATGCAGTCTGATGAAAGCAAGCTGTGCTCTGAGAGTCTTTCTTATGGAGTGCAGTTCAGCTAATAAAACTCTTTCTGCCTTTCATTGCAAGCGAGCCCGAAAGTGTTTTTATGCTTCATAACGGGTTGTAAAAGCAAAGATGCAGTTTGCTGAAAACAAGTTGTTCTTTGACAGTCTTGAATACTGAGTGCGGTTCAGTTAATAAAACTGTCTTTCTGGTGCTCATTGCAAACAAACCAGAAAGTGTTTTTCTGTGTTCTAATTGTTAGTATAAAGAAATACGGAGTCTGCTGAAAGCAAGCTGTGCTCTGAGAGTCTTTCTTATGGAGTGCAGTTCAGCTAATAAAACTCTTTCTGCCTTTCATTGCAAGCGAGCCCGAAAGTGTTTTTCTGCTTCATAACGGGTTGTAAAAGCAAAGATGCAGTTTGCTGAAAACAAGTTGTTCTTTGACAGTCTTGAATACTGAGTGCGGTTCAGTTAATAAAACTGTCTTTCTGGTGCTCATTGCAAACACGCCAGAAAGTGTTTTTATGCTTCATAACGGGTTGTAAAAGCAAAGATGCAGTTTGCTGAAAACAAGTTGTTCTTTGACAGTCTTGAATACTGAGTGCGGTTCAGTTAATAAAACTGTCTTTCTGGTGCTCATTGCAAACACGCCAGAAAGTGTTTTTCTGTGTTCCAATTGTTAGTATAAACAAATACGCAGTCTGCTGAAAGCAAGCTGTGCTCTGACAGTCTTTCTTATGGAGCGCAGTTCAGCTAATAAAACTCTTTCTGCCTTTCATTGCAAGCGAGCCCGAAAGTGTTTTTATGCTTCATAATGGGTTGTAAAAGCAAAGATGCAGTTTGCTGAAAACAAGTTGTTCTTTGACAGTCTTGAATACTGAGTGCGGTTCAGTTAATAAAACTGTCTTTCTGGTGCTCATTGCAAACAAACCAGAAAGTGTTTTTCTGTGTTCTACTTGTTAGTATAAACAAATATGCAGTCTGCTGAAAGCAGGCTGTGCTCTGAGAGTCTTTCTTATGGAGTGCAGTTCAGCTAATAAAACTCTTTCTGCCTTTCATTGCAAGCGAGCCCGAAAGTGTTTTTATGCTTCATAACGGGTTGTAAAAGCAAAGATGCAGTTTGCTGAAAACAAGTTGTTCTTTGACAGTCTTGAATACTGAGTGCGGTTCAGTTAATAAAACTGTCTTTCTGGTGCTCATTGCAAACACGCCAGAAAGTGTTTTTCTGTGTTCCAATTGCTAGTATAAAGAAATACGCAGTCTGCTGAAAGCAAGCTGTGCTCTGACAGTCTTTCTTATGGAGCGCAGTTCAGCTAATAAAACTCTTTCTGCCTTTCATTGCAAGCGAGCCCGAAAGTGTTTTTATGCTTCATAACGGGTTGTAAAAGCAAAGATGCAGTTTGCTGAAAACAAGTTTATCTTTGACAGTCTTGAATACTGAGTGCAGTTGAGTTAATAAAACTGTCTTTCTGGTGCTCATTGCAAACAAACCAGAAAGTGTTTTTCTGTGTTCTAATTGTTAGTATAAAGAAATACGGAGTCTGCTGAAAGCAAGCTGTGCTCTGACAGTCTTTCTTATGGAGTGCAGTTCAGCTAATAAAACTCTTTCTGCCTTTCATTGCAAGCGAGCCCGAAAGTGTTTTTATGCTTCATAAAGGGTTGTAAAAGCAAAGATGCAGTTTGCTGAAAACAAGTTGTTCTTTGACAGTCCTGAATACTGAGTGCGGTTCAGTTAATAAAACTGTCTTTCTGGTGCTCATTGCAAACACGCCAGAAAGTGTTTTTCTGTGTTCCAATTGCTAGTATAAAGAAATACGCAGTCTGCTGAAAGCAAGCTGTTCTTTGATAGTCTTTCTTATGGAGCGCAGTTCAGCTAATAAAACTCTTTCTGCCTTTCATTGCAAGCGAGCCCGAAAGTGTTTTTATGCTTCATAATGGGTTGTAAAAGCAAAGATGCAGTTTGCTGAAAACAAGTTGTTCTTTGACAGTCTTGAATACTGAGTGCGGTTCAGTTAATAAAACTGTCTTTCTGGTGCTCATTGCAAACAAACCAGAAAGTGTTTTTCTGTGTTCTACTTGTTAGTATAAACAAATATGCAGTCTGCTGAAAGCAGGCTGTGCTCTGAGAGTCTTTCTTATGGAGTGCAGTTCAGCTAATAAAACTCTTTCTGCCTTTCATTGCAAGCGAGCCCGAAAGTGTTTTTATGCTTCATAACGGGTTGTAAAAGCAAAGATGCAGTTTGCTGAAAACAAGTTGTTCTTTGACAGTCTTGAATACTGAGTGCGGTTCAGTTAATAAAACTGTCTTTCTGGTGCTCATTGCAAACACGCCAGAAAGTGTTTTTCTGTGTTCCAATTGCTAGTATAAACAAATACGCAGTCTGCTGAAAGCAAGCTGTGCTCTGACAGTCTTTCTTATGGAGCGCAGTTCAGCTAATAAAACTCTTTCTGCCTTTCATTGCAAGCGAGCCCGAAAGTGTTTTTATGCTTCATAACGGGTTGTAAAAGCAATGATGCAGTTTGCTGAAAACAAGTTTATCTTTGACAGTCTTGAATACTGAGTGCAGTTGAGTTAATAAAACTGTCTTTCTGGTGCTCATTGCAAACAAACCAGAAAGTGTTTTTCTGTGTTCTAATTGTTAGTATAAAGAAATACGGAGTCTGCTGAAAGCAAGCTGTGCTCTGACAGTCTTTCTTATGGAGTGCAGTTCAGCTAATAAAACTCTTTCTGCCTTTCATTGCAAGCGAGCCCGAAAGTGTTTTTATGCTTCATAAAGGGTTGTAAAAGCAAAGATGCAGTTTGCTGAAAACAAGTTGTTCTTTGACAGTCCTGAATACTGAGTGCGGTTCAGTTAATAAAACTGTCTTTCTGGTGCTCATTGCAAACAAACCAGAAAGTGTTTTTCTGTGTTCTACTTGTTAGTATAAACAAATACGCAGTCTGCTGAAAGCAAGCTGTGCTCTGAGAGTCTTTCTTATGGAGTGCAGTTCAGCTAATAAAACTCTTTCTGCCTTTCATTGCAAGCGAGCCCGAAAGTGTTTTTATGCTTCATAACGGGTTGTAAAAGCAAAGATGCAGTTTGCTGAAAACAAGTTGTTCTTTGACAGTCTTGAATACTGAGTGCGGTTCAGTTAATAAAACTGTCTTTCTGGTGCTCATTGCAAACACGCCAGAAAGTGTTTTTCTGTGTTCCAATTGCTAGTATAAACAAATACGCAGTCTGCTGAAAGCAAGCTGTGCTCTGACAGTCTTTCTTATGGAGCGCAGTTCAGCTAATAAAACTCTTTCTGCCTTTCATTGCAAGCGAGCCCGAAAGTGTTTTTATGCTTCATAACGGGTTGTAAAAGCAAAGATGCAGTTTGCTGAAAACAAGTTGTTCTTTGACAGTCTTGAATACTGAGTGCGGTTCAGTTAATAAAACTGTCTTTCTGGTGCTCATTGCAAACAAACCAGAAAGTGTTTTTCTGTGTTCTACTTGTTAGTATAAACAAATATGCAGTCTGCTGAAAGCAAGCTGTGCTCTGACAGTCTTTCTTATGGAGCGCAGTTCAGCTAATAAAACTCTTTCTGCCTTTCATTGCAAGCGAGCCCGAAAGTGTTTTTATGCTTCATAACAGGTTGTAAAAGCAAAGATGCAGTTTGCTGAAAACAAGTTTATCTTTGACAGTCTTGAATACTGAGTGCAGTTGAGTTAATAAAACTGTCTTTCTGGTGCTCATTGCAAACAAACCAGAAAGTGTTTTTCTGTGTTCTAATTGTTAGTATAAAGAAATACGGAGTCTGCTGAAAGCAAGCTGTGCTCTGACAGTCTTTCTTATGGAGTGCAGTTCAGCTAATGAAACTCTTTCTGCCTTTCATTGCAAGCGAGCCCGAAAGTGTTTTTCTGCTTCATAAAGGGTTGTAAAAGCAAAGATGCAGTTTGCTGAAAACAAGTTGTTCTTTGACAGTCTTGAATACTGAGTGCGGTTCAGTTAATAAAACTGTCTTTCTGGTGCTCATTGCAAACACGCCAGAAAGTGTTTTTCTGTGTTCCAATTGCTAGTATAAAGAAATACGCAGTCTGCTGAAAGCAAGCTGTTCTTTGATAGTCTTTCTTATGGAGCGCAGTTCAGCTAATAAAACTCTTTCTGCCTTTCATTGCAAGCGAGCCCGAAAGTGTTTTTATGCTTCATAATGGGTTGTAAAAGCAAAGATGCAGTTTGCTGAAAACAAGTTGTTCTTTGACAGTCTTGAATACTGAGTGCGGTTCAGTTAATAAAACTGTCTTTCTGGTGCTCATTGCAAACAAACCAGAAAGTGTTTTTCTGTGTTCTACTTGTTAGTATAAACAAATATGCAGTCTGCTGAAAGCAGGCTGTGCTCTGAGAGTCTTTCTTATGGAGTGCAGTTCAGCTAATAAAACTCTTTCTGCCTTTCATTGCAAGCGAGCCCGAAAGTGTTTTTATGCTTCATAACGGGTTGTAAAAGCAAAGATGCAGTTTGCTGAAAACAAGTTGTTCTTTGACAGTCTTGAATACTGAGTGCGGTTCAGTTAATAAAACTGTCTTTCTGGTGCTCATTGCAAACAAACCAGAAAGTGTTTTTCTGTGTTCTACTTGTTAGTATAAACAAATATGCAGTCTGCTGAAAGCAGGCTGTGCTCTGAGAGTCTTTCTTATGGAGTGCAGTTCAGCTAATAAAACTCTTTCTGCCTTTCATTGCAAGCGAGCCCGAAAGTGTTTTTATGCTTCATAACGGGTTGTAAAAGCAAAGATGCAGTTTGCTGAAAACAAGTTGTTCTTTGACAGTCTTGAATACTGAGTGCGGTTCAGTTAATAAAACTGTCTTTCTGGTGCTCATTGCAAACACGCCAGAAAGTGTTTTTCTGTGTTCCAATTGCTAGTATAAACAAATACGCAGTCTGCTGAAAGCAAGCTGTGCTCTGACAGTCTTTCTTATGGAGCGCAGTTCAGCTAATAAAACTCTTTCTGCCTTTCATTGCAAGCGAGCCCGAAAGTGTTTTTATGCTTCATAACGGGTTGTAAAAGCAATGATGCAGTTTGCTGAAAACAAGTTTATCTTTGACAGTCTTGAATACTGAGTGCAGTTGAGTTAATAAAACTGTCTTTCTGGTGCTCATTGCAAACAAACCAGAAAGTGTTTTTCTGTGTTCTAATTGTTAGTATAAAGAAATACGGAGTCTGCTGAAAGCAAGCTGTGCTCTGACAGTCTTTCTTATGGAGTGCAGTTCAGCTAATAAAACTCTTTCTGCCTTTCATTGCAAGCGAGCCCGAAAGTGTTTTTATGCTTCATAAAGGGTTGTAAAAGCAAAGATGCAGTTTGCTGAAAACAAGTTGTTCTTTGACAGTCCTGAATACTGAGTGCGGTTCAGTTAATAAAACTGTCTTTCTGGTGCTCATTGCAAACAAACCAGAAAGTGTTTTTCTGTGTTCTACTTGTTGGTATAAACAAATACGCAGTCTGCTGAAAGCAAGCTGTGCTCTGAGAGTCTTTCTTATGGAGTGCAGTTCAGCTAATAAAACTCTTTCTGCCTTTCATTGCAAGCGAGCCCGAAAGTGTTTTTATGCTTCATAACGGGTTGTAAAAGCAAAGATGCAGTTTGCTGAAAACAAGTTGTTCTTTGACAGTCTTGAATACTGAGTGCGGTTCAGTTAATAAAACTGTCTTTCTGGTGCTCATTGCAAACACGCCAGAAAGTGTTTTTCTGTGTTCCAATTGCTAGTATAAACAAATACGCAGTCTGCTGAAAGCAAGCTGTGCTCTGACAGTCTTTCTTATGGAGCGCAGTTCAGCTAATAAAACTCTTTCTGCCTTTCATTGCAAGCGAGCCCGAAAGTGTTTTTATGCTTCATAACGGGTTGTAAAAGCAAAGATGCAGTTTGCTGAAAACAAGTTGTTCTTTGACAGTCTTGAATACTGAGTGCGGTTCAGTTAATAAAACTGTCTTTCTGGTGCTCATTGCAAACAAACCAGAAAGTGTTTTTCTGTGTTCTACTTGTTAGTATAAACAAATATGCAGTCTGCTGAAAGCAAGCTGTGCTCTGACAGTCTTTCTTATGGAGCGCAGTTCAGCTAATAAAACTCTTTCTGCCTTTCATTGCAAGCGAGCCCGAAAGTGTTTTTATGCTTCATAACAGGTTGTAAAAGCAAAGATGCAGTTTGCTGAAAACAAGTTTATCTTTGACAGTCTTGAATACTGAGTGCAGTTGAGTTAATAAAACTGTCTTTCTGGTGCTCATTGCAAACAAACCAGAAAGTGTTTTTCTGTGTTCTAATTGTTAGTATAAAGAAATACGGAGTCTGCTGAAAGCAAGCTGTGCTCTGACAGTCTTTCTTATGGAGTGCAGTTCAGCTAATGAAACTCTTTCTGCCTTTCATTGCAAGCGAGCCCGAAAGTGTTTTTCTGCTTCATAAAGGGTTGTAAAAGCAAAGATGCAGTTTGCTGAAAACAAGTTGTTCTTTGACAGTCTTGAATACTGAGTGCGGTTCAGTTAATAAAACTGTCTTTCTGGTGCTCATTGCAAACACGCCAGAAAGTGTTTTTCTGTGTTCCAATTGCTAGTATAAACAAATACGCAGTCTGCTGAAAGCAAGCTGTGCTCTGACAGTCTTTCTTATGGAGCGCAGTTCAGCTAATAAAACTCTTTCTGCCTTTCATTGCAAGCGAGCCCGAAAGTGTTTTTATGCTTCATAACGAGTTGTAAAAGCAAAGATGCAGTTTGCTGAAAACAAGTTGTTCTTTGACAGTCTTGAATACTGAGTGCGGTTCAGTTAATAAAACTGTCTTTCTGGTGCTCATTGCAAATACGCCAGAAAGTGTTTTTCTGTGTTCCAATTGTTAGTATAAACAAATACGCAGTCTGCTGAAAGCAAGCTGTGCTCTGACAGTCTTTCTTATGGAGCGCAGTTCAGCTAATAAAACTCTTTCTGCCTTTCATTGCAAGCGAGCCCGAAAGTGTTTTTATGCTTCATAACGGGTTGTAAAAGCAAAGATGCAGTTTGCTGAAAACAAGTTTATCTTTGACAGTCTTGAATACTGAGTGCAGTTGAGTTAATAAAACTGTCTTTCCGGTGCTCATTGCAAACAAACCAGAAAGTGTTTTTCTGTGTTCTAATTGTTAGTATAAAGAAATACGGAGTCTGCTGAAAGCAAGCTGTGCTCTGACAGTCTTTCTTATGGAGTGCAGTTCAGCTAATAAAACTCTTTCTGCCTTTCATTGCAAGCGAGCCCGAAAGTGTTTTTATGCTTCATAAAGGGTTGTAAAAGCAAAGATGCAGTTTGCTGAAAACAAGTTGTTCTTTGACAGTCCTGAATACTGAGTGCGGTTCAGTTAATAAAACTGTCTTTCTGGTGCTCATTGCAAACAAGCCAGAAAGTGTTTTTCTGTGTTCCAATTGTTAGTATAAACAAATACGCAGTCTGCTGAAAGCAAGCTGTGCTCTGAGAGTCTTTCTTATGGAGCGCAGTTCAGCTAATAAAACTCTTTCTGCCTTTCATTGCAAGCGAGCCCGAAAGTGTTTTTATGCTTCATAACGGGTTGTAAAAGCAAAGATGCAGTTTGCTGAAAACAAGTTGTTCTTTGACAGTCTTGAATACTGAGTGCGGTTCAGTTAATAAAACTGTCTTTCTGGTGCTCATTGCAAACACGCCAGAAAGTGTTTTTCTGTGTTCCAATTGCTAGTATAAACAAATACGCAGTCTGCTGAAAGCAAGCTGTGCTCTGACAGTCTTTCTTATGGAGCGCAGTTCAGCTAATAAAACTCTTTCTGCCTTTCATTGCAAGCGAGCCCGAAAGTGTTTTTATGCTTCATAACGGGTTGTAAAAGCAAAGTTGCAGTTTGCTGAAAACAAGTTTATCTTTGACAGTCTTGAATACTGAGTGCAGTTGAGTTAATAAAACTGTCTTTCTGGTGCCCATTGCAATCAAACCAGAAAGTGTTTTTCTGTGTTCCAATTGCTAGTATAAACAAATACGCAGTCTGCTGAAAGCAAGCTGTGCTCTGACAGTCTTTCTTATGGAGCGCAGTTCAGCTAATAAAACTCTTTCTGCCTTTCATTGCAAGCGAGCCCGAAAGTGTTTTTATGCTTCATAACGGGTTGTAAAAGCAAAGATGCAGTTTGCTGAAAACAAGTTGTTCTTTGACAGTCTTGAATACTGAGTGCGGTTCAGTTAATAAAACTGTCTTTCTGGTGCTCATTGCAAACACGCCAGAAAGTGTTTTTATGCTTCATAACGGGTTGTAAAAGCAAAGATGCAGTTTGCTGAAAACAAGTTGTTCTTTGACAGTCTTGAATACTGAGTGCGGTTCAGTTAATAAAACTGTCTTTCTGGTGCTCATTGCAAACACGCCAGAAAGTGTTTTTCTGTGTTCCAATTGTTAGTATAAACAAATACGCAGTCTGCTGAAAGCAAGCTGTGCTCTGACAGTCTTTCTTATGGAGCGCAGTTCAGCTAATAAAACTCTTTCTGCCTTTCATTGCAAGCGAGCCCGAAAGTGTTTTTATGCTTCATAATGGGTTGTAAAAGCAAAGATGCAGTTTGCTGAAAACAAGTTGTTCTTTGACAGTCTTGAATACTGAGTGCGGTTCAGTTAATAAAACTGTCTTTCTGGTGCTCATTGCAAACAAACCAGAAAGTGTTTTTCTGTGTTCTACTTGTTAGTATAAACAAATATGCAGTCTGCTGAAAGCAGGCTGTGCTCTGAGAGTCTTTCTTATGGAGTGCAGTTCAGCTAATAAAACTCTTTCTGCCTTTCATTGCAAGCGAGCCCGAAAGTGTTTTTATGCTTCATAACGGGTTGTAAAAGCAAAGATGCAGTTTGCTGAAAACAAGTTGTTCTTTGACAGTCTTGAATACTGAGTGCGGTTCAGTTAATAAAACTGTCTTTCTGGTGCTCATTGCAAACACGCCAGAAAGTGTTTTTCTGTGTTCCAATTGCTAGTATAAAGAAATACGCAGTCTGCTGAAAGCAAGCTGTGCTCTGACAGTCTTTCTTATGGAGCGCAGTTCAGCTAATAAAACTCTTTCTGCCTTTCATTGCAAGCGAGCCCGAAAGTGTTTTTATGCTTCATAACGGGTTGTAAAAGCAAAGATGCAGTTTGCTGAAAACAAGTTTATCTTTGACAGTCTTGAATACTGAGTGCAGTTGAGTTAATAAAACTGTCTTTCTGGTGCTCATTGCAAACAAACCAGAAAGTGTTTTTCTGTGTTCTAATTGTTAGTATAAAGAAATACGGAGTCTGCTGAAAGCAAGCTGTGCTCTGACAGTCTTTCTTATGGAGTGCAGTTCAGCTAATAAAACTCTTTCTGCCTTTCATTGCAAGCGAGCCCGAAAGTGTTTTTATGCTTCATAAAGGGTTGTAAAAGCAAAGATGCAGTTTGCTGAAAACAAGTTGTTCTTTGACAGTCCTGAATACTGAGTGCGGTTCAGTTAATAAAACTGTCTTTCTGGTGCTCATTGCAAACACGCCAGAAAGTGTTTTTCTGTGTTCCAATTGCTAGTATAAAGAAATACGCAGTCTGCTGAAAGCAAGCTGTTCTTTGATAGTCTTTCTTATGGAGCGCAGTTCAGCTAATAAAACTCTTTCTGCCTTTCATTGCAAGCGAGCCCGAAAGTGTTTTTATGCTTCATAATGGGTTGTAAAAGCAAAGATGCAGTTTGCTGAAAACAAGTTGTTCTTTGACAGTCTTGAATACTGAGTGCGGTTCAGTTAATAAAACTGTCTTTCTGGTGCTCATTGCAAACAAACCAGAAAGTGTTTTTCTGTGTTCTACTTGTTAGTATAAACAAATATGCAGTCTGCTGAAAGCAGGCTGTGCTCTGAGAGTCTTTCTTATGGAGTGCAGTTCAGCTAATAAAACTCTTTCTGCCTTTCATTGCAAGCGAGCCCGAAAGTGTTTTTATGCTTCATAACGGGTTGTAAAAGCAAAGATGCAGTTTGCTGAAAACAAGTTGTTCTTTGACAGTCTTGAATACTGAGTGCGGTTCAGTTAATAAAACTGTCTTTCTGGTGCTCATTGCAAACACGCCAGAAAGTGTTTTTCTGTGTTCCAATTGCTAGTATAAACAAATACGCAGTCTGCTGAAAGCAAGCTGTGCTCTGACAGTCTTTCTTATGGAGCGCAGTTCAGCTAATAAAACTCTTTCTGCCTTTCATTGCAAGCGAGCCCGAAAGTGTTTTTATGCTTCATAACGGGTTGTAAAAGCAATGATGCAGTTTGCTGAAAACAAGTTTATCTTTGACAGTCTTGAATACTGAGTGCAGTTGAGTTAATAAAACTGTCTTTCTGGTGCTCATTGCAAACAAACCAGAAAGTGTTTTTCTGTGTTCTAATTGTTAGTATAAAGAAATACGGAGTCTGCTGAAAGCAAGCTGTGCTCTGACAGTCTTTCTTATGGAGTGCAGTTCAGCTAATAAAACTCTTTCTGCCTTTCATTGCAAGCGAGCCCGAAAGTGTTTTTATGCTTCATAAAGGGTTGTAAAAGCAAAGATGCAGTTTGCTGAAAACAAGTTGTTCTTTGACAGTCCTGAATACTGAGTGCGGTTCAGTTAATAAAACTGTCTTTCTGGTGCTCATTGCAAACAAACCAGAAAGTGTTTTTCTGTGTTCTACTTGTTAGTATAAACAAATACGCAGTCTGCTGAAAGCAAGCTGTGCTCTGAGAGTCTTTCTTATGGAGTGCAGTTCAGCTAATAAAACTCTTTCTGCCTTTCATTGCAAGCGAGCCCGAAAGTGTTTTTATGCTTCATAACGGGTTGTAAAAGCAAAGATGCAGTTTGCTGAAAACAAGTTGTTCTTTGACAGTCTTGAATACTGAGTGCGGTTCAGTTAATAAAACTGTCTTTCTGGTGCTCATTGCAAACACGCCAGAAAGTGTTTTTCTGTGTTCCAATTGCTAGTATAAACAAATACGCAGTCTGCTGAAAGCAAGCTGTGCTCTGACAGTCTTTCTTATGGAGCGCAGTTCAGCTAATAAAACTCTTTCTGCCTTTCATTGCAAGCGAGCCCGAAAGTGTTTTTATGCTTCATAACGGGTTGTAAAAGCAAAGATGCAGTTTGCTGAAAACAAGTTGTTCTTTGACAGTCTTGAATACTGAGTGCGGTTCAGTTAATAAAACTGTCTTTCTGGTGCTCATTGCAAACAAACCAGAAAGTGTTTTTCTGTGTTCTACTTGTTAGTATAAACAAATATGCAGTCTGCTGAAAGCAAGCTGGGCTCTGACAGTCTTTCTTATGGAGCGCAGTTCAGCTAATAAAACTCTTTCTGCCTTTCATTGCAAGCGAGCCCGAAAGTGTTTTTATGCTTCATAACAGGTTGTAAAAGCAAAGATGCAGTTTGCTGAAAACAAGTTTATCTTTGACAGTCTTGAATACTGAGTGCAGTTGAGTTAATAAAACTGTCTTTCTGGTGCTCATTGCAAACAAACCAGAAAGTGTTTTTCTGTGTTCTAATTGTTAGTATAAAGAAATACGGAGTCTGCTGAAAGCAAGCTGTGCTCTGACAGTCTTTCTTATGGAGTGCAGTTCAGCTAATAAAACTCTTTCTGCCTTTCATTGCAAGCGAGCCCGAAAGTGTTTTTATGCTTCATAACGAGTTGTAAAAGCAAAGATGCAGTTTGCTGAAAACAAGTTGTTCTTTGACAGTCTTGAATACTGAGTGCGGTTCAGTTAATAAAACTGTCTTTCTGGTGCTCATTGCAAATACGCCAGAAAGTGTTTTTCTGTGTTCCAATTGTTAGTATAAACAAATACGCAGTCTGCTGAAAGCAAGCTGTGCTCTGACAGTCTTTCTTATGGAGCGCAGTTCAGCTAATAAAACTCTTTCTGCCTTTCATTGCAAGCGAGCCCGAAAGTGTTTTTATGCTTCATAACGGGTTGTAAAAGCAAAGATGCAGTTTGCTGAAAACAAGTTTATCTTTGACAGTCTTGAATACTGAGTGCAGTTGAGTTAATAAAACTGTCTTTCCGGTGCTCATTGCAAACAAACCAGAAAGTGTTTTTCTGTGTTCTAATTGTTAGTATAAAGAAATACGGAGTCTGCTGAAAGCAAGCTGTGCTCTGACAGTCTTTCTTATGGAGTGCAGTTCAGCTAATAAAACTCTTTCTGCCTTTCATTGCAAGCGAGCCCGAAAGTGTTTTTATGCTTCATAAAGGGTTGTAAAAGCAAAGATGCAGTTTGCTGAAAACAAGTTGTTCTTTGACAGTCCTGAATACTGAGTGCGGTTCAGTTAATAAAACTGTCTTTCTGGTGCTCATTGCAAACAAGCCAGAAAGTGTTTTTCTGTGTTCCAATTGTTAGTATAAACAAATACGCAGTCTGCTGAAAGCAAGCTGTGCTCTGAGAGTCTTTCTTATGGAGCGCAGTTCAGCTAATAAAACTCTTTCTGCCTTTCATTGCAAGCGAGCCCGAAAGTGTTTTTATGCTTCATAACGGGTTGTAAAAGCAAAGATGCAGTTTGCTGAAAACAAGTTGTTCTTTGACAGTCTTGAATACTGAGTGCGGTTCAGTTAATAAAACTGTCTTTCTGGTGCTCATTGCAAACACGCCAGAAAGTGTTTTTCTGTGTTCCAATTGCTAGTATAAACAAATACGCAGTCTGCTGAAAGCAAGCTGTGCTCTGACAGTCTTTCTTATGGAGCGCAGTTCAGCTAATAAAACTCTTTCTGCCTTTCATTGCAAGCGAGCCCGAAAGTGTTTTTATGCTTCATAACGGGTTGTAAAAGCAAAGTTGCAGTTTGCTGAAAACAAGTTTATCTTTGACAGTCTTGAATACTGAGTGCAGTTGAGTTAATAAAACTGTCTTTCTGGTGCCCATTGCAATCAAACCAGAAAGTGTTTTTCTGTGTTCCAATTGCTAGTATAAACAAATACGCAGTCTGCTGAAAGCAAGCTGTGCTCTGACAGTCTTTCTTATGGAGCGCAGTTCAGCTAATAAAACTCTTTCTGCCTTTCATTGCAAGCGAGCCCGAAAGTGTTTTTATGCTTCATAACGGGTTGTAAAAGCAAAGATGCAGTTTGCTGAAAACAAGTTGTTCTTTGACAGTCTTGAATACTGAGTGCGGTTCAGTTAATAAAACTGTCTTTCTGGTGCTCATTGCAAACAAGCCAGAAAGTGTTTTTCTGTGTTCCAATTGTTAGTATAAACAAATAAGCAGTCTGCTGAAAGCAAGCTGTGCTCTGACAGTCTTTCTTATGGAGTGCAGTTCAGCTAATAAAACTCTTTCTGCCTTTCATTGCAAGCGAGCCCGAAAGTGTTTTTATGCTTCATAACGGGTTGTAAAAGCAAAGATGCAGTTTGCTGAAAACAAGTTTATCTTTGACAGTCTTGAATACTGAGTGCAGTTGAGTTAATAAAACTGTCTTTCTGGTGCTCATTGCAATCAAACCAGAAAGTGTTTTTCTGTGTTCCAATTGCTAGTATAAACAAATACGCAGTCTGCTGAAAGCAAGCTGTGCTCTGACAGTCTTTCTTATGGAGCGCAGTTCAGCTAATAAAACTCTTTCTGCCTTTCATTGCAAGCGAGCCCGAAAGTGTTTTTATGCTTCATAACGGGTTGTAAAAGCAAAGATGCAGTTTGCTGAAAACAAGTTGTTCTTTGACAGTCTTGAATACTGAGTGCGGTTCAGTTAATAAAACTGTCTTTCTGGTGCTCATTGCAAACACGCCAGAAAGTGTTTTTCTGTGTTCCAATTGTTAGTATAAACAAATACGCAGTCTGCTGAAAGCAAGCTGTGCTCTGACAGTCTTTCTTATGGAGCGCAGTTCAGCTAATAAAACTCTTTCTGCCTTTCATTGCAAGCGAGCCCGAAAGTGTTTTTATGCTTCATAACGGGTTGTAAAAGCAAAGATGCAGTTTGCTGAAAACAAGTTGTTCTTTGACAGTCTTGAATACTGAGTGCGGTTCAGTTAATAAAACTGTCTTTCTGGTGCTCATTGCAAACACGCCAGAAAGTGTTTTTCTGTGTTCCAATTGCTAGTATAAAGAAATACGCAGTCTGCTGAAAGCAAGCTGTGCTCTGACAGTCTTTCTTATGGAGCGCAGTTCAGCTAATAAAACTCTTTCTGCCTCTCATTGCAAGCGAGCCCGAAAGTGTTTTTATGCTTCATAATGGACTGTAAACGCAAAGATGCAGTTTGCTGAAAACAAGTTGTTCTTTGACAGTCTTGAATACTGAGTGCGGTTCAGTTAATAAAACTGTCTTTCTGGTGCTCATTGCAAACACGCCAGAAAGTGTTTTTCTGTGTTCCAATTGCTAGTATAAACAAATACGCAGTCTGCTGAAAGCAAGCTGTGCTCTGACAGTCTTTCTTATGGAGCGCAGTTCAGCTAATAAAACTCTTTCTGCCTTTCATTGCAAGCGAGCCCGAAAGTGTTTTTATGCTTCATAATGGACTGTAAAAGCAAAGATGCAGTTTGCTGAAAACAAGTTGTTCTTTGACAGTCTTGAATACTGAGTGCGGTTCAGTTAATAAAACTGTCTTTCTGGTGCTCATTGCAAACAAACCAGAAAGTGTTTTTCTGTGTTCTACTTGTTAGTATAAACAAATATGCAGTCTGATGAAAGCAAGCTGTGCTCTGAGAGTCTTTCTTATGGAGTGTAGTTCAGCTAATAAAACTCTTTCTGCCTTTCATTGCAAGCGAGCCCGAAAGTGTTTTTATGCTTCATAACGGGTTGTAAAAGCAAAGATGCAGTTTGCTGAAAACAAGTTGTTCTTTGACAGTCTTGAATACTGAGTGCGGTTCAGTTAATAAAACTGTCTTTCTGGTGCTCATTGCAAACACGCCAGAAAGTGTTTTTCTGTGTTCCAATTGCTAGTATAAACAAATACGCAGTCTGCTGAAAGCAAGCTGTGCTCTGACAGTCTTTCTTATGGAGCGCAGTTCAGCTAATAAAACTCTTTCTGCCTTTCATTGCAAGCGAGCCCGAAAGTGTTTTTATGCTTCATAACGGGTTGTAAAAGCAAAGATGCAGTTTGCTGAAAACAAGTTGTTCTTTGACAGTCTTGAATACTGAGTGCGGTTCAGTTAATAAAACTGTCTTTCTGGTGCTCATTGCAAACACGCCAGAAAGTGTTTTTCTGTGTTCCAATTGCTAGTATAAACAAATACGCAGTCTGCTGAAAGCAAGCTGTGCTCTGACAGTCTTTCTTATGGAGCGCAGTTCAGCTAATAAAACTCTTTCTGCCTTTCATTGCAAGCGAGCCCGAAAGTGTTTTTATGCTTCATAACGGGTTGTAAAAGCAAAGATGCAGTTTGCTGAAAACAAGTTGTTCTTTGACAGTCTTGAATACTGAGTGCGGTTCAGTTAATAAAACTGTCTTTCTGGTGCTCATTGCAAACACGCCAGAAAGTGTTTTTCTGTGTTCCAATTGCTAGTATAAAGAAATACGCAGTCTGCTGAAAGCAAGCTGTGCTCTGACAGTCTTTCTTATGGAGTGCAGTTCAGCTAATAAAACTCTTTCTGCCTCTCATTGCAAGCGAGCCCGAAAGTGTTTTTATGCTTCATAATGGACTGTAAAAGCAAAGATGCAGTTTGCTGAAAACAAGTTGTTCTTTGACAGTCTTGAATACTGAGTGCGGTTCAGTTAATAAAACTGTCTTTCTGGTGCTCATTGCAAACACGCCAGAAAGTGTTTTTCTGTGTTCCAATTGCTAGTATAAACAAATACGCAGTCTGCTGAAAGCAAGCTGTGCTCTGACAGTCTTTCTTATGGAGCGCAGTTCAGCTAATAAAACTCTTTCTGCCTTTCATTGCAAGCGAGCCCGAAAGTGTTTTTATGCTTCATAATGGACTGTAAAAGCAAAGATGCAGTTTGCTGAAAACAAGTTGTTCTTTGACAGTCTTGAATACTGAGTGCGGTTCAGTTAATAAAACTGTCTTTCTGGTGCTCATTGCAAACACGCCAGAAAGTGTTTTTCTGTGTTCCAATTGCTAGTATAAAGAAATACGCAGTCTGCTGAAAGCAAGCTGTGCTCTGACAGTCTTTCTTATGGAGTGCAGTTCAGCTAATAAAACTCTTTCTGCCTCTCATTGCAAGCGAGCCCGAAAGTGTTTTTATGCTTCATAATGGACTGTAAAAGCAAAGATGCAGTTTGCTGAAAACAAGTTGTTCTTTGACAGTCTTGAATACTGAGTGCGGTTCAGTTAATAAAACTGTCTTTCTGGTGCTCATTGCAAACACGCCAGAAAGTGTTTTTCTGTGTTCCAATTGCTAGTATAAACAAATACGCAGTCTGCTGAAAGCAAGCTGTGCTCTGACAGTCTTTCTTATGGAGCGCAGTTCAGCTAATAAAACTCTTTCTGCCTTTCATTGCAAGCGAGCCCGAAAGTGTTTTTATGCTTCATAATGGACTGTAAAAGCAAAGATGCAGTTTGCTGAAAACAAGTTGTTCTTTGACAGTCTTGAATACTGAGTGCGGTTCAGTTAATAAAACTGTCTTTCTGGTGCTCATTGCAAACAAACCAGAAAGTGTTTTTCTGTGTTCTACTTGTTAGTATAAACAAATATGCAGTCTGATGAAAGCAAGCTGTGCTCTGAGAGTCTTTCTTATGGAGTGCAGTTCAGCTAATAAAACTCTTTCTGCCTTTCATTGCAAGCGAGCCCGAAAGTGTTTTTATGCTTCATAACGGGTTGTAAAAGCAAAGATGCAGTTTGCTGAAAACAAGTTGTTCTTTGACAGTCTTGAATACTGAGTGCGGTTCAGTTAATAAAACTGTCTTTCTGGTGCTCATTGCAAACACGCCAGAAAGTGTTTTTCTGTGTTCCAATTGCTAGTATAAACAAATACGCAGTCTGCTGAAAGCAAGCTGTGCTCTGACAGTCTTTCTTATGGAGCGCAGTTCAGCTAATAAAACTCTTTCTGCCTTTCATTGCAAGCGAGCCCGAAAGTGTTTTTATGCTTCATAACGGGTTGTAAAAGCAAAGATGCAGTTTGCTGAAAACAAGTTGTTCTTTGACAGTCTTGAATACTGAGTGCGGTTCAGTTAATAAAACTGTCTTTCTGGTGCTCATTGCAAACACGCCAGAAAGTGTTTTTCTGTGTTCCAATTGCTAGTATAAACAAATACGCAGTCTGCTGAAAGCAAGCTGTGCTCTGACAGTCTTTCTTATGGAGCGCAGTTCAGCTAATAAAACTCTTTCTGCCTTTCATTGCAAGCGAGCCCGAAAGTGTTTTTATGCTTCATAACGGGTTGTAAAAGCAAAGATGCAGTTTGCTGAAAACAAGTTTATCTTTGACAGTCGTGAATACTGAGTGCAGTTGAGTTAATAAAACTGTCTTTCTGGTGCTCATTGCAAACAAACCAGAAAGTGTTTTTCTGTGTTCTAATTGTTAGTATAAACAAATATGCAGTCTGCTGAAAGCAAGCTGTGCTCTGAGAGTCTTTCTTATGGAGCGCAGTTCAGCTAATAAAACTCTTTCTGCCTTTCATTGCAAGCGAGCCCGAAAGTGTTTTTATGCTTCATAACGGGTTGTAAAAGCAAAGATGCAGTTTGCTGAAAACAAGTTGTTCTTTGACAGTCTTGAATACTGAGTGCGGTTCAGTTAATAAAACTGTCTTTCTGGTGCTCATTGCAAACACGCCAGAAAGTGTTTTTCTGTGTTCCAATTGCTAGTATAAACAAATACGCAGTCTGCTGAAAGCAAGCTGTGCTCTGACAGTCTTTCTTATGGAGCGCAGTTCAGCTAATAAAACTCTTTCTGCCTTTCATTGCAAGCGAGCCCGAAAGTGTTTTTATGCTTCATAACGGGTTGTAAAAGCAAAGATGCAGTTTGCTGAAAACAAGTTGTTCTTTGACAGTCTTGAATACTGAGTGCGGTTCAGTTAATAAAACTGTCTTTCTGGTGCTCATTGCAAACACGCCAGAAAGTGTTTTTCTGTGTTCCAATTGCTAGTATAAACAAATATGCAGTCTGCTGAAAGCAAGCTGTGCTCTGACAGTCTTTCTTATGGAGCGCAGTTCAGCTAATAAAACTCTTTCTGCCTTTCATTGCAAGCGAGCCCGAAAGTGTTTTTATGCTTCATAATGGACTGTAAAAGCAAAGATGCAGTTTGCTGAAAACAAGTTGTTCTTTGACAGTCTTGAATACTGAGTGCGGTTCAGTTAATAAAACTGTCTTTCTGGTGCTCATTGCAAACAAACCAGAAAGTGTTTTTCTGTGTTCTACTTGTTAGTATAAACAAATATGCAGTCTGATGAAAGCAAGCTGTGCTCTGAGAGTCTTTCTTATGGAGTGCAGTTCAGCTAATAAAACTCTTTCTGCCTTTCATTGCAAGCGAGCCCGAAAGTGTTTTTATGCTTCATAACGGGTTGTAAAAGCAAAGATGCAGTTTGCTGAAAACAAGTTGTTCTTTGACAGTCTTGAATACTGAGTGCGGTTCAGTTAATAAAACTGTCTTTCTGGTGCTCATTGCAAACAAACCAGAAAGTGTTTTTCTGTGTTCTAATTGTTAGTATAAAGAAATACGGAGTCTGCTGAAAGCAAGCTGTGCTCTGAGAGTCTTTCTTATGGAGTGCAGTTCAGCTAATAAAACTCTTTCTGCCTTTCATTGCAAGCGAGCCCGAAAGTGTTTTTCTGCTTCATAACGGGTTGTAAAAGCAAAGATGCAGTTTGCTGAAAACAAGTTGTTCTTTGACAGTCTTGAATACTGAGTGCGGTTCAGTTAATAAAACTGTCTTTCTGGTGCTCATTGCAAACACGCCAGAAAGTGTTTTTCTGTGTTCCAATTGCTAGTATAAACAAATACGCAGTCTGCTGAAAGCAAGCTGTGCTCTGACAGTCTTTCTTATGGAGCGCAGTTCAGCTAATAAAACTCTTTCTGCCTTTCATTGCAAGCGAGCCCGAAAGTGTTTTTATGCTTCATAACGGGTTGTAAAAGCAAAGATGCAGTTTGCTGAAAACAAGTTGTTCTTTGACAGTCTTGAATACTGAGTGCGGTTCAGTTAATAAAACTGTCTTTCTGGTGCTCATTGCAAACACGCCAGAAAGTGTTTTTCTGTGTTCCAATTGTTAGTATAAACAAATACGCAGTCTGCTGAAAGCAAGCTGTGCTCTGACAGTCTTTCTTATGGAGCGCAGTTCAGCTAATAAAACTCTTTCTGCCTTTCATTGCAAGCGAGCCCGAAAGTGTTTTTATGCTTCATAATGGGTTGTAAAAGCAAAGATGCAGTTTGCTGAAAACAAGTTGTTCTTTGACAGTCTTGAATACTGAGTGCGGTTCAGTTAATAAAACTGTCTTTCTGGTGCTCATTGCAAACAAACCAGAAAGTGTTTTTCTGTGTTCTACTTGTTAGTATAAACAAATATGCAGTCTGCTGAAAGCAGGCTGTGCTCTGAGAGTCTTTCTTATGGAGTGCAGTTCAGCTAATAAAACTCTTTCTGCCTTTCATTGCAAGCGAGCCCGAAAGTGTTTTTATGCTTCATAACGGGTTGTAAAAGCAAAGATGCAGTTTGCTGAAAACAAGTTGTTCTTTGACAGTCTTGAATACTGAGTGCGGTTCAGTTAATAAAACTGTCTTTCTGGTGCTCATTGCAAACACGCCAGAAAGTGTTTTTCTGTGTTCCAATTGCTAGTATAAACAAATACGCAGTCTGCTGAAAGCAAGCTGTGCTCTGACAGTCTTTCTTATGGAGCGCAGTTCAGCTAATAAAACTCTTTCTGCCTTTCATTGCAAGCGAGCCCGAAAGTGTTTTTATGCTTCATAACGGGTTGTAAAAGCAAAGATGCAGTTTGCTGAAAACAAGTTTATCTTTGACAGTCTTGAATACTGAGTGCAGTTGAGTTAATAAAACTGTCTTTCTGGTGCTCATTGCAAACAAACCAGAAAGTGTTTTTCTGTGTTCTAATTGTTAGTATAAAGAAATACGGAGTCTGCTGAAAGCAAGCTGTGCTCTGACAGTCTTTCTTATGGAGTGCAGTTCAGCTAATAAAACTCTTTCTGCCTTTCATTGCAAGCGAGCCCGAAAGTGTTTTTATGCTTCATAAAGGGTTGTAAAAGCAAAGATGCAGTTTGCTGAAAACAAGTTGTTCTTTGACAGTCCTGAATACTGAGTGCGGTTCAGTTAATAAAACTGTCTTTCTGGTGCTCATTGCAAACACGCCAGAAAGTGTTTTTCTGTGTTCCAATTGCTAGTATAAACAAATACGCAGTCTGCTGAAAGCAAGCTGTGCTCTGACAGTCTTTCTTATGGAGCGCAGTTCAGCTAATAAAACTCTTTCTGCCTTTCATTGCAAGCGAGCCCGAAAGTGTTTTTATGCTTCATAACGGGTTGTAAAAGCAAAGATGCAGTTTGCTGAAAACAAGTTGTTCTTTGACAGTCTTGAATACTGAGTGCGGTTCAGTTAATAAAACTGTCTTTCTGGTGCTCATTGCAAACACGCCAGAAAGTGTTTTTCTGTGTTCCAATTGCTAGTATAAAGAAATACGCAGTCTGCTGAAAGCAAGCTGTGCTCTGACAGTCTTTCTTATGGAGTGCAGTTCAGCTAATAAAACTCTTTCTGCCTCTCATTGCAAGCGAGCCCGAAAGTGTTTTTATGCTTCATAATGGACTGTAAAAGCAAAGATGCAGTTTGCTGAAAACAAGTTGTTCTTTGACAGTCTTGAATACTGAGTGCGGTTCAGTTAATAAAACTGTCTTTCTGGTGCTCATTGCAAACACGCCAGAAAGTGTTTTTCTGTGTTCCAATTGCTAGTATAAACAAATACGCAGTCTGCTGAAAGCAAGCTGTGCTCTGACAGTCTTTCTTATGGAGCGCAGTTCAGCTAATAAAACTCTTTCTGCCTTTCATTGCAAGCGAGCCCGAAAGTGTTTTTATGCTTCATAATGGACTGTAAAAGCAAAGATGCAGTTTGCTGAAAACAAGTTGTTCTTTGACAGTCTTGAATACTGAGTGCGGTTCAGTTAATAAAACTGTCTTTCTGGTGCTCATTGCAAACAAACCAGAAAGTGTTTTTCTGTGTTCTACTTGTTAGTATAAACAAATATGCAGTCTGATGAAAGCAAGCTGTGCTCTGAGAGTCTTTCTTATGGAGTGCAGTTCAGCTAATAAAACTCTTTCTGCCTTTCATTGCAAGCGAGCCCGAAAGTGTTTTTATGCTTCATAACGGGTTGTAAAAGCAAAGATGCAGTTTGCTGAAAACAAGTTGTTCTTTGACAGTCTTGAATACTGAGTGCGGTTCAGTTAATAAAACTGTCTTTCTGGTGCTCATTGCAAACACGCCAGAAAGTGTTTTTCTGTGTTCCAATTGCTAGTATAAACAAATACGCAGTCTGCTGAAAGCAAGCTGTGCTCTGACAGTCTTTCTTATGGAGCGCAGTTCAGCTAATAAAACTCTTTCTGCCTTTCATTGCAAGCGAGCCCGAAAGTGTTTTTATGCTTCATAACGGGTTGTAAAAGCAAAGATGCAGTTTGCTGAAAACAAGTTGTTCTTTGACAGTCTTGAATACTGAGTGCGGTTCAGTTAATAAAACTGTCTTTCTGGTGCTCATTGCAAACACGCCAGAAAGTGTTTTTCTGTGTTCCAATTGCTAGTATAAACAAATACGCAGTCTGCTGAAAGCAAGCTGTGCTCTGACAGTCTTTCTTATGGAGCGCAGTTCAGCTAATAAAACTCTTTCTGCCTTTCATTGCAAGCGAGCCCGAAAGTGTTTTTATGCTTCATAACGGGTTGTAAAAGCAAAGATGCAGTTTGCTGAAAACAAGTTTATCTTTGACAGTCGTGAATACTGAGTGCAGTTGAGTTAATAAAACTGTCTTTCTGGTGCTCATTGCAAACAAACCAGAAAGTGTTTTTCTGTGTTCTAATTGTTAGTATAAACAAATATGCAGTCTGCTGAAAGCAAGCTGTGCTCTGAGAGTCTTTCTTATGGAGTGCAGTTCAGCTAATAAAACTCTTTCTGCCTTTCATTGCAAGCGAGCCCGAAAGTGTTTTTATGCTTCATAACGGGTTGTAAAAGCAAAGATGCAGTTTGCTGAAAACAAGTTGTTCTTTGACAGTCTTGAATACTGAGTGCGGTTCAGTTAATAAAACTGTCTTTCTGGTGCTCATTGCAAACACGCCAGAAAGTGTTTTTCTGTGTTCCAATTGCTAGTATAAACAAATACGCAGTCTGCTGAAAGCAAGCTGTGCTCTGACAGTCTTTCTTATGGAGCGCAGTTCAGCTAATAAAACTCTTTCTGCCTTTCATTGCAAGCGAGCCCGAAAGTGTTTTTATGCTTCATAACGGGTTGTAAAAGCAAAGATGCAGTTTGCTGAAAACAAGTTGTTCTTTGACAGTCTTGAATACTGAGTGCGGTTCAGTTAATAAAACTGTCTTTCTGGTGCTCATTGCAAACACGCCAGAAAGTGTTTTTCTGTGTTCCAATTGCTAGTATAAACAAATACGCAGTCTGCTGAAAGCAAGCTGTGCTCTGACAGTCTTTCTTATGGAGCGCAGTTCAGCTAATAAAACTCTTTCTGCCTTTCATTGCAAGCGAGCCCGAAAGTGTTTTTATGCTTCATAATGGACTGTAAAAGCAAAGATGCAGTTTGCTGAAAACAAGTTGTTCTTTGACAGTCTTGAATACTGAGTGCGGTTCAGTTAATAAAACTGTCTTTCTGGTGCTCATTGCAAACAAACCAGAAAGTGTTTTTCTGTGTTCTACTTGTTAGTATAAACAAATATGCAGTCTGATGAAAGCAAGCTGTGCTCTGAGAGTCTTTCTTATGGAGTGCAGTTCAGCTAATAAAACTCTTTCTGCCTTTCATTGCAAGCGAGCCCGAAAGTGTTTTTATGCTTCATAACGGGTTGTAAAAGCAAAGATGCAGTTTGCTGAAAACAAGTTGTTCTTTGACAGTCTTGAATACTGAGTGCGGTTCAGTTAATAAAACTGTCTTTCTGGTGCTCATTGCAAACAAACCAGAAAGTGTTTTTCTGTGTTCTAATTGTTAGTATAAAGAAATACGGAGTCTGCTGAAAGCAAGCTGTGCTCTGAGAGTCTTTCTTATGGAGTGCAGTTCAGCTAATAAAACTCTTTCTGCCTTTCATTGCAAGCGAGCCCGAAAGTGTTTTTCTGCTTCATAACGGGTTGTAAAAGCAAAGATGCAGTTTGCTGAAAACAAGTTGTTCTTTGACAGTCTTGAATACTGAGTGCGGTTCAGTTAATAAAACTGTCTTTCTGGTGCTCATTGCAAACACGCCAGAAAGTGTTTTTCTGTGTTCCAATTGCTAGTATAAACAAATACGCAGTCTGCTGAAAGCAAGCTGTGCTCTGACAGTCTTTCTTATGGAGCGCAGTTCAGCTAATAAAACTCTTTCTGCCTTTCATTGCAAGCGAGCCCGAAAGTGTTTTTATGCTTCATAACGGGTTGTAAAAGCAAAGATGCAGTTTGCTGAAAACAAGTTGTTCTTTGACAGTCTTGAATACTGAGTGCGGTTCAGTTAATAAAACTGTCTTTCTGGTGCTCATTGCAAACACGCCAGAAAGTGTTTTTCTGTGTTCCAATTGTTAGTATAAACAAATACGCAGTCTGCTGAAAGCAAGCTGTGCTCTGACAGTCTTTCTTATGGAGCGCAGTTCAGCTAATAAAACTCTTTCTGCCTTTCATTGCAAGCGAGCCCGAAAGTGTTTTTATGCTTCATAATGGGTTGTAAAAGCAAAGATGCAGTTTGCTGAAAACAAGTTGTTCTTTGACAGTCTTGAATACTGAGTGCGGTTCAGTTAATAAAACTGTCTTTCTGGTGCTCATTGCAAACAAACCAGAAAGTGTTTTTCTGTGTTCTACTTGTTAGTATAAACAAATATGCAGTCTGCTGAAAGCAGGCTGTGCTCTGAGAGTCTTTCTTATGGAGTGCAGTTCAGCTAATAAAACTCTTTCTGCCTTTCATTGCAAGCGAGCCCGAAAGTGTTTTTATGCTTCATAACGGGTTGTAAAAGCAAAGATGCAGTTTGCTGAAAACAAGTTGTTCTTTGACAGTCTTGAATACTGAGTGCGGTTCAGTTAATAAAACTGTCTTTCTGGTGCTCATTGCAAACACGCCAGAAAGTGTTTTTCTGTGTTCCAATTGCTAGTATAAACAAATACGCAGTCTGCTGAAAGCAAGCTGTGCTCTGACAGTCTTTCTTATGGAGCGCAGTTCAGCTAATAAAACTCTTTCTGCCTTTCATTGCAAGCGAGCCCGAAAGTGTTTTTATGCTTCATAACGGGTTGTAAAAGCAAAGATGCAGTTTGCTGAAAACAAGTTTATCTTTGACAGTCTTGAATACTGAGTGCAGTTGAGTTAATAAAACTGTCTTTCTGGTGCTCATTGCAAACAAACCAGAAAGTGTTTTTCTGTGTTCTAATTGTTAGTATAAAGAAATACGGAGTCTGCTGAAAGCAAGCTGTGCTCTGACAGTCTTTCTTATGGAGTGCAGTTCAGCTAATAAAACTCTTTCTGCCTTTCATTGCAAGCGAGCCCGAAAGTGTTTTTATGCTTCATAAAGGGTTGTAAAAGCAAAGATGCAGTTTGCTGAAAACAAGTTGTTCTTTGACAGTCCTGAATACTGAGTGCGGTTCAGTTAATAAAACTGTCTTTCTGGTGCTCATTGCAAACACGCCAGAAAGTGTTTTTCTGTGTTCCAATTGCTAGTATAAAGAAATACGCAGTCTGCTGAAAGCAAGCTGTTCTTTGATAGTCTTTCTTATGGAGCGCAGTTCAGCTAATAAAACTCTTTCTGCCTTTCATTGCAAGCGAGCCCGAAAGTGTTTTTATGCTTCATAATGGGTTGTAAAAGCAAAGATGCAGTTTGCTGAAAACAAGTTGTTCTTTGACAGTCTTGAATACTGAGTGCGGTTCAGTTAATAAAACTGTCTTTCTGGTGCTCATTGCAAACAAACCAGAAAGTGTTTTTCTGTGTTCTACTTGTTAGTATAAACAAATATGCAGTCTGCTGAAAGCAGGCTGTGCTCTGAGAGTCTTTCTTATGGAGTGCAGTTCAGCTAATAAAACTCTTTCTGCCTTTCATTGCAAGCGAGCCCGAAAGTGTTTTTATGCTTCATAACGGGTTGTAAAAGCAAAGATGCAGTTTGCTGAAAACAAGTTGTTCTTTGACAGTCTTGAATACTGAGTGCGGTTCAGTTAATAAAACTGTCTTTCTGGTGCTCATTGCAAACACGCCAGAAAGTGTTTTTCTGTGTTCCAATTGCTAGTATAAACAAATACGCAGTCTGCTGAAAGCAAGCTGTGCTCTGACAGTCTTTCTTATGGAGCGCAGTTCAGCTAATAAAACTCTTTCTGCCTTTCATTGCAAGCGAGCCCGAAAGTGTTTTTATGCTTCATAACGGGTTGTAAAAGCAAAGATGCAGTTTGCTGAAAACAAGTTTATCTTTGACAGTCTTGAATACTGAGTGCAGTTGAGTTAATAAAACTGTCTTTCTGGTGCTCATTGCAAACAAACCAGAAAGTGTTTTTCTGTGTTCTAATTGTTAGTATAAAGAAATACGGAGTCTGCTGAAAGCAAGCTGTGCTCTGACAGTCTTTCTTATGGAGTGCAGTTCAGCTAATAAAACTCTTTCTGCCTTTCATTGCAAGCGAGCCCGAAAGTGTTTTTATGCTTCATAAAGGGTTGTAAAAGCAAAGATGCAGTTTGCTGAAAACAAGTTGTTCTTTGACAGTCCTGAATACTGAGTGCGGTTCAGTTAATAAAACTGTCTTTCTGGTGCTCATTGCAAACACGCCAGAAAGTGTTTTTCTGTGTTCCAATTGCTAGTATAAAGAAATACGCAGTCTGCTGAAAGCAAGCTGTTCTTTGATAGTCTTTCTTATGGAGCGCAGTTCAGCTAATAAAACTCTTTCTGCCTTTCATTGCAAGCGAGCCCGAAAGTGTTTTTATGCTTCATAATGGGTTGTAAAAGCAAAGATGCAGTTTGCTGAAAACAAGTTGTTCTTTGACAGTCTTGAATACTGAGTGCGGTTCAGTTAATAAAACTGTCTTTCTGGTGCTCATTGCAAACAAACCAGAAAGTGTTTTTCTGTGTTCTACTTGTTAGTATAAACAAATATGCAGTCTGCTGAAAGCAGGCTGTGCTCTGAGAGTCTTTCTTATGGAGTGCAGTTCAGCTAATAAAACTCTTTCTGCCTTTCATTGCAAGCGAGCCCGAAAGTGTTTTTATGCTTCATAACGGGTTGTAAAAGCAAAGATGCAGTTTGCTGAAAACAAGTTGTTCTTTGACAGTCTTGAATACTGAGTGCGGTTCAGTTAATAAAACTGTCTTTCTGGTGCTCATTGCAAACACGCCAGAAAGTGTTTTTCTGTGTTCCAATTGCTAGTATAAACAAATACGCAGTCTGCTGAAAGCAAGCTGTGCTCTGACAGTCTTTCTTATGGAGCGCAGTTCAGCTAATAAAACTCTTTCTGCCTTTCATTGCAAGCGAGCCCGAAAGTGTTTTTATGCTTCATAACGGGTTGTAAAAGCAAAGATGCAGTTTGCTGAAAACAAGTTTATCTTTGACAGTCTTGAATACTGAGTGCAGTTGAGTTAATAAAACTGTCTTTCTGGTGCTCATTGCAAACAAACCAGAAAGTGTTTTTCTGTGTTCTAATTGTTAGTATAAAGAAATACGGAGTCTGCTGAAAGCAAGCTGTGCTCTGACAGTCTTTCTTATGGAGTGCAGTTCAGCTAATAAAACTCTTTCTGCCTTTCATTGCAAGCGAGCCCGAAAGTGTTTTTATGCTTCATAAAGGGTTGTAAAAGCAAAGATGCAGTTTGCTGAAAACAAGTTGTTCTTTGACAGTCCTGAATACTGAGTGCGGTTCAGTTAATAAAACTGTCTTTCTGGTGCTCATTGCAAACAAACCAGAAAGTGTTTTTCTGTGTTCTACTTGTTAGTATAAACAAATACGCAGTCTGCTGAAAGCAAGCTGTGCTCTGAGAGTCTTTCTTATGGAGTGCAGTTCAGCTAATAAAACTCTTTCTGCCTTTCATTGCAAGCGAGCCCGAAAGTGTTTTTATGCTTCATAACGGGTTGTAAAAGCAAAGATGCAGTTTGCTGAAAACAAGTTGTTCTTTGACAGTCTTGAATACTGAGTGCGGTTCAGTTAATAAAACTGTCTTTCTGGTGCTCATTGCAAACACGCCAGAAAGTGTTTTTCTGTGTTCCAATTGCTAGTATAAACAAATACGCAGTCTGCTGAAAGCAAGCTGTGCTCTGACAGTCTTTCTTATGGAGCGCAGTTCAGCTAATAAAACTCTTTCTGCCTTTCATTGCAAGCGAGCCCGAAAGTGTTTTTATGCTTCATAACGGGTTGTAAAAGCAAAGATGCAGTTTGCTGAAAACAAGTTGTTCTTTGACAGTCTTGAATACTGAGTGCGGTTCAGTTAATAAAACTGTCTTTCTGGTGCTCATTGCAAATACGCCAGAAAGTGTTTTTCTGTGTTCCAATTGTTAGTATAAACAAATACGCAGTCTGCTGAAAGCAAGCTGTGCTCTGACAGTCTTTCTTATGGAGCGCAGTTCAGCTAATAAAACTCTTTCTGCCTTTCATTGCAAGCGAGCCCGAAAGTGTTTTTATGCTTCATAACGGGTTGTAAAAGCAAAGATGCAGTTTGCTGAAAACAAGTTTATCTTTGACAGTCTTGAATACTGAGTGCAGTTGAGTTAATAAAACTGTCTTTCCGGTGCTCATTGCAAACAAACCAGAAAGTGTTTTTCTGTGTTCTAATTGTTAGTATAAAGAAATACGGAGTCTGCTGAAAGCAAGCTGTGCTCTGACAGTCTTTCTTATGGAGTGCAGTTCAGCTAATAAAACTCTTTCTGCCTTTCATTGCAAGCGAGCCCGAAAGTGTTTTTATGCTTCATAATGGACTGTAAAAGCAAAGATGCAGTTTGCTGAAAACAAGTTGTTCTTTGACAGTCTTGAATACTGAGTGCGGTTCAGTTAATAAAACTGTCTTTCTGGTGCTCATTGCAAACAAACCAGAAAGTGTTTTTCTGTGTTCTACTTGTTAGTATAAACAAATATGCAGTCTGATGAAAGCAAGCTGTGCTCTGAGAGTCTTTCTTATGGAGTGCAGTTCAGCTAATAAAACTCTTTCTGCCTTTCATTGCAAGCGAGCCCGAAAGTGTTTTTATGCTTCATAACGGGTTGTAAAAGCAAAGATGCAGTTTGCTGAAAACAAGTTGTTCTTTGACAGTCTTGAATACTGAGTGCGGTTCAGTTAATAAAACTGTCTTTCTGGTGCTCATTGCAAACAAACCAGAAAGTGTTTTTCTGTGTTCTAATTGTTAGTATAAAGAAATACGGAGTCTGCTGAAAGCAAGCTGTGCTCTGAGAGTCTTTCTTATGGAGTGCAGTTCAGCTAATAAAACTCTTTCTGCCTTTCATTGCAAGCGAGCCCGAAAGTGTTTTTCTGCTTCATAACGGGTTGTAAAAGCAAAGATGCAGTTTGCTGAAAACAAGTTGTTCTTTGACAGTCTTGAATACTGAGTGCGGTTCAGTTAATAAAACTGTCTTTCTGGTGCTCATTGCAAACACGCCAGAAAGTGTTTTTCTGTGTTCCAATTGCTAGTATAAACAAATACGCAGTCTGCTGAAAGCAAGCTGTGCTCTGACAGTCTTTCTTATGGAGCGCAGTTCAGCTAATAAAACTCTTTCTGCCTTTCATTGCAAGCGAGCCCGAAAGTGTTTTTATGCTTCATAACGGGTTGTAAAAGCAAAGATGCAGTTTGCTGAAAACAAGTTGTTCTTTGACAGTCTTGAATACTGAGTGCGGTTCAGTTAATAAAACTGTCTTTCTGGTGCTCATTGCAAACACGCCAGAAAGTGTTTTTCTGTGTTCCAATTGTTAGTATAAACAAATACGCAGTCTGCTGAAAGCAAGCTGTGCTCTGACAGTCTTTCTTATGGAGCGCAGTTCAGCTAATAAAACTCTTTCTGCCTTTCATTGCAAGCGAGCCCGAACGTGTTTTTATGCTTCATAATGGGTTGTAAAAGCAAAGATGCAGTTTGCTGAAAACAAGTTGTTCTTTGACAGTCTTGAATACTGAGTGCGGTTCAGTTAATAAAACTGTCTTTCTGGTGCTCATTGCAAACAAACCAGAAAGTGTTTTTCTGTGTTCTACTTGTTAGTATAAACAAATATGCAGTCTGCTGAAAGCAGGCTGTGCTCTGAGAGTCTTTCTTATGGAGTGCAGTTCAGCTAATAAAACTCTTTCTGCCTTTCATTGCAAGCGAGCCCGAAAGTGTTTTTATGCTTCATAACGGGTTGTAAAAGCAAAGATGCAGTTTGCTGAAAACAAGTTGTTCTTTGACAGTCTTGAATACTGAGTGCGGTTCAGTTAATAAAACTGTCTTTCTGGTGCTCATTGCAAACACGCCAGAAAGTGTTTTTCTGTGTTCCAATTGCTAGTATAAACAAATACGCAGTCTGCTGAAAGCAAGCTGTGCTCTGACAGTCTTTCTTATGGAGCGCAGTTCAGCTAATAAAACTCTTTCTGCCTTTCATTGCAAGCGAGCCCGAAAGTGTTTTTATGCTTCATAACGGGTTGTAAAAGCAAAGATGCAGTTTGCTGAAAACAAGTTTATCTTTGACAGTCTTGAATACTGAGTGCAGTTGAGTTAATAAAACTGTCTTTCTGGTGCTCATTGCAAACAAACCAGAAAGTGTTTTTCTGTGTTCTAATTGTTAGTATAAAGAAATACGGAGTCTGCTGAAAGCAAGCTGTGCTCTGACAGTCTTTCTTATGGAGTGCAGTTCAGCTAATAAAACTCTTTCTGCCTTTCATTGCAAGCGAGCCCGAAAGTGTTTTTATGCTTCATAAAGGGTTGTAAAAGCAAAGATGCAGTTTGCTGAAAACAAGTTGTTCTTTGACAGTCCTGAATACTGAGTGCGGTTCAGTTAATAAAACTGTCTTTCTGGTGCTCATTGCAAACACGCCAGAAAGTGTTTTTCTGTGTTCCAATTGCTAGTATAAAGAAATACGCAGTCTGCTGAAAGCAAGCTGTTCTTTGATAGTCTTTCTTATGGAGCGCAGTTCAGCTAATAAAACTCTTTCTGCCTTTCATTGCAAGCGAGCCCGAAAGTGTTTTTATGCTTCATAATGGGTTGTAAAAGCAAAGATGCAGTTTGCTGAAAACAAGTTGTTCTTTGACAGTCTTGAATACTGAGTGCGGTTCAGTTAATAAAACTGTCTTTCTGGTGCTCATTGCAAACAAACCAGAAAGTGTTTTTCTGTGTTCTACTTGTTAGTATAAACAAATATGCAGTCTGCTGAAAGCAGGCTGTGCTCTGAGAGTCTTTCTTATGGAGTGCAGTTCAGCTAATAAAACTCTTTCTGCCTTTCATTGCAAGCGAGCCCGAAAGTGTTTTTATGCTTCATAACGGGTTGTAAAAGCAAAGATGCAGTTTGCTGAAAACAAGTTGTTCTTTGACAGTCTTGAATACTGAGTGCGGTTCAGTTAATAAAACTGTCTTTCTGGTGCTCATTGCAAACACGCCAGAAAGTGTTTTTCTGTGTTCCAATTGCTAGTATAAACAAATACGCAGTCTGCTGAAAGCAAGCTGTGCTCTGACAGTCTTTCTTATGGAGCGCAGTTCAGCTAATAAAACTCTTTCTGCCTTTCATTGCAAGCGAGCCCGAAAGTGTTTTTATGCTTCATAACGGGTTGTAAAAGCAAAGATGCAGTTTGCTGAAAACAAGTTTATCTTTGACAGTCTTGAATACTGAGTGCAGTTGAGTTAATAAAACTGTCTTTCTGGTGCTCATTGCAAACAAACCAGAAAGTGTTTTTCTGTGTTCTAATTGTTAGTATAAAGAAATACGGAGTCTGCTGAAAGCAAGCTGTGCTCTGACAGTCTTTCTTATGGAGTGCAGTTCAGCTAATAAAACTCTTTCTGCCTTTTATTGCAAGCGAGCCCGAAAGTGTTTTTATGCTTCATAAAGGGTTGTAAAAGCAAAGATGCAGTTTGCTGAAAACAAGTTGTTCTTTGACAGTCCTGAATACTGAGTGCGGTTCAGTTAATAAAACTGTCTTTCTGGTGCTCATTGCAAACAAACCAGAAAGTGTTTTTCTGTGTTCTACTTGTTAGTATAAACAAATACGCAGTCTGCTGAAAGCAAGCTGTGCTCTGAGAGTCTTTCTTATGGAGTGCAGTTCAGCTAATAAAACTCTTTCTGCCTTTCATTGCAAGCGAGCCCGAAAGTGTTTTTATGCTTCATAACGGGTTGTAAAAGCAAAGATGCAGTTTGCTGAAAACAAGTTGTTCTTTGACAGTCTTGAATACTGAGTGCGGTTCAGTTAATAAAACTGTCTTTCTGGTGCTCATTGCAAACACGCCAGAAAGTGTTTTTCTGTGTTCCAATTGCTAGTATAAACAAATACGCAGTCTGCTGAAAGCAAGCTGTGCTCTGACAGTCTTTCTTATGGAGCGCAGTTCAGCTAATAAAACTCTTTCTGCCTTTCATTGCAAGCGAGCCCGAAAGTGTTTTTATGCTTCATAACGGGTTGTAAAAGCAAAGATGCAGTTTGCTGAAAACAAGTTGTTCTTTGACAGTCTTGAATACTGAGTGCGGTTCAGTTAATAAAACTGTCTTTCTGGTGCTCATTGCAAATACGCCAGAAAGTGTTTTTCTGTGTTCCAATTGTTAGTATAAACAAATACGCAGTCTGCTGAAAGCAAGCTGTGCTCTGACAGTCTTTCTTATGGAGCGCAGTTCAGCTAATAAAACTCTTTCTGCCTTTCATTGCAAGCGAGCCCGAAAGTGTTTTTATGCTTCATAACGGGTTGTAAAAGCAAAGATGCAGTTTGCTGAAAACAAGTTTATCTTTGACAGTCTTGAATACTGAGTGCAGTTGAGTTAATAAAACTGTCTTTCCGGTGCTCATTGCAAACAAACCAGAAAGTGATTTTCTGTGTTCTAATTGTTAGTATAAAGAAATACGGAGTCTGCTGAAAGCAAGCTGTGCTCTGACAGTCTTTCTTATGGAGCGCAGTTCAGCTAATAAAACTCTTTCTGCCTTTCATTGCAAGCGAGCCCGAAAGTGTTTTTATGCTTCATAAAGGGTTGTAAAAGCAAAGATGCAGTTTGCTGAAAACAAGTTGTTCTTTGACAGTCCTGAATACTGAGTGCGGTTCAGTTAATAAAACTGTCTTTCTGGTGCTCATTGCAAACAAGCCAGAAAGTGTTTTTCTGTGTTCCAATTGTTAGTATAAACAAATACGCAGTCTGCTGAAAGCAAGCTGTGCTCTGAGAGTCTTTCTTATGGAGCGCAGTTCAGCTAATAAAACTCTTTCTGCCTTTCATTGCAAGCGAGCCCGAAAGTGTTTTTATGCTTCATAACGGGTTGTAAAAGCAAAGATGCAGTTTGCTGAAAACAAGTTGTTCTTTGACAGTCTTGAATACTGAGTGCGGTTCAGTTAATAAAACTGTCTTTCTGGTGCTCATTGCAAACACGCCAGAAAGTGTTTTTCTGTGTTCCAATTGCTAGTATAAACAAATACGCAGTCTGCTGAAAGCAAGCTGTGCTCTGACAGTCTTTCTTATGGAGCGCAGTTCAGCTAATAAAACTCTTTCTGCCTTTCATTGCAAGCGAGCCCGAAAGTGTTTTTATGCTTCATAACGGGTTGTAAAAGCAAAGATGCAGTTTGCTGAAAACAAGTTGTTCTTTGACAGTCTTGAATACTGAGTGCGGTTCAGTTAATAAAACTGTCTTTCTGGTGCTCATTGCAAACAAGCCAGAAAGTGTTTTTCTGTGTTCCAATTGTTAGTATAAACAAATAAGCAGTCTGCTGAAAGCAAGCTGTGCTCTGACAGTCTTTCTTATGGAGTGCAGTTCAGCTAATAAAACTCTTTCTGCCTTTCATTGCAAGCGAGCCCGAAAGTGTTTTTATGCTTCATAACGGGTTGTAAAAGCAAAGATGCAGTTTGCTGAAAACAAGTTTATCTTTGACAGTCTTGAATACTGAGTGCAGTTGAGTTAATAAAACTGTCTTTCTGGTGCTCATTGCAATCAAACCAGAAAGTGTTTTTCTGTGTTCCAATTGCTAGTATAAACAAATACGCAGTCTGCTGAAAGCAAGCTGTGCTCTGACAGTCTTTCTTATGGAGCGCAGTTCAGCTAATAAAACTCTTTCTGCCTTTCATTGCAAGCGAGCCCGAAAGTGTTTTTATGCTTCATAACGGGTTGTAAAAGCAAAGATGCAGTTTGCTGAAAACAAGTTGTTCTTTGACAGTCTTGAATACTGAGTGCGGTTCAGTTAATAAAACTGTCTTTCTGGTGCTCATTGCAAACACGCCAGAAAGTGTTTTTCTGTGTTCCAATTGTTAGTATAAACAAATACGCAGTCTGCTGAAAGCAAGCTGTGCTCTGACAGTCTTTCTTATGGAGCGCAGTTCAGCTAATAAAACTCTTTCTGCCTTTCATTGCAAGCGAGCCCGAAAGTGTTTTTATGCTTCATAACGGGTTGTAAAAGCAAAGATGCAGTTTGCTGAAAACAAGTTGTTCTTTGACAGTCTTGAATACTGAGTGCGGTTCAGTTAATAAAACTGTCTTTCTGGTGCTCATTGCAAACACGCCAGAAAGTGTTTTTCTGTGTTCCAATTGCTAGTATAAAGAAATACGCAGTCTGCTGAAAGCAAGCTGTGCTCTGACAGTCTTTCTTATGGAGTGCAGTTCAGCTAATAAAACTCTTTCTGCCTCTCATTGCAAGCGAGCCCGAAAGTGTTTTTATGCTTCATAATGGACTGTAAAAGCAAAGATGCAGTTTGCTGAAAACAAGTTGTTCTTTGACAGTCTTGAATACTGAGTGCGGTTCAGTTAATAAAACTGTCTTTCTGGTGCTCATTGCAAACACGCCAGAAAGTGTTTTTCTGTGTTCCAATTGCTAGTATAAACAAATACGCAGTCTGCTGAAAGCAAGCTGTGCTCTGACAGTCTTTCTTATGGAGCGCAGTTCAGCTAATAAAACTCTTTCTGCCTTTCATTGCAAGCGAGCCCGAAAGTGTTTTTATGCTTCATAATGGACTGTAAAAGCAAAGATGCAGTTTGCTGAAAACAAGTTGTTCTTTGACAGTCTTGAATACTGAGTGCGGTTCAGTTAATAAAACTGTCTTTCTGGTGCTCATTGCAAACAAACCAGAAAGTGTTTTTCTGTGTTCTACTTGTTAGTATAAACAAATATGCAGTCTGATGAAAGCAAGCTGTGCTCTGAGAGTCTTTCTTATGGAGTGCAGTTCAGCTAATAAAACTCTTTCTGCCTTTCATTGCAAGCGAGCCCGAAAGTGTTTTTATGCTTCATAACGGGTTGTAAAAGCAAAGATGCAGTTTGCTGAAAACAAGTTGTTCTTTGACAGTCTTGAATACTGAGTGCGGTTCAGTTAATAAAACTGTCTTTCTGGTGCTCATTGCAAACACGCCAGAAAGTGTTTTTCTGTGTTCCAATTGCTAGTATAAACAAATACGCAGTCTGCAGAAAGCAAGCTGTGCTCTGACAGTCTTTCTTATGGAGCGCAGTTCAGCTAATAAAACTCTTTCTGCCTTTCATTGCAAGCGAGCCCGAAAGTGTTTTTATGCTTCATAACGGGTTGTAAAAGCAAAGATGCAGTTTGCTGAAAACAAGTTGTTCTTTGACAGTCTTGAATACTGAGTGCGGTTCAGTTAATAAAACTGTCTTTCTGGTGCTCATTGCAAACACGCCAGAAAGTGTTTTTCTGTGTTCCAATTGCTAGTATAAAGAAATACGCAGTCTGCTGAAAGCAAGCTGTGCTCTGACAGTCTTTCTTATGGAGTGCAGTTCAGCTAATAAAACTCTTTCTGCCTCTCATTGCAAGCGAGCCCGAAAGTGTTTTTATGCTTCATAATGGACTGTAAAAGCAAAGATGCAGTTTGCTGAAAACAAGTTGTTCTTTGACAGTCTTGAATACTGAGTGCGGTTCAGTTAATAAAACTGTCTTTCTGGTGCTCATTGCAAACAAACCAGAAAGTGTTTTTCTGTGTTCTACTTGTTAGTATAAACAAATATGCAGTCTGATGAAAGCAAGCTGTGCTCTGAGAGTCTTTCTTATGGAGCGCAGTTCAGCTAATAAAACTCTTTCTGCCTTTCATTGCAAGCGAGCCCGAAAGTGTTTTTATGCTTCATAACGGGTTGTAAAAGCAAAGATGCAGTTTGCTGAAAACAAGTTGTTCTTTGACAGTCTTGAATACTGAGTGCGGTTCAGTTAATAAAACTGTCTTTCTGGTGCTCATTGCAAACACGCCAGAAAGTGTTTTTCTGTGTTCCAATTGCTAGTATAAACAAATACGCAGTCTGCTGAAAGCAAGCTGTGCTCTGACAGTCTTTCTTATGGAGCGCAGTTCAGCTAATAAAACTCTTTCTGCCTTTCATTGCAAGCGAGCCCGAAAGTGTTTTTATGCTTCATAACGGGTTGTAAAAGCAAAGATGCAGTTTGCTGAAAACAAGTTTATCTTTGACAGTCGTGAATACTGAGTGCAGTTGAGTTAATAAAACTGTCTTTCTGGTGCTCATTGCAAACAAACCAGAAAGTGTTTTTCTGTGTTCTAATTGTTAGTATAAACAAATATGCAGTCTGCTGAAAGCAAGCTGTGCTCTGAGAGTCTTTCTTATGGAGTGCAGTTCAGCTAATAAAACTCTTTCTGCCTTTCATTGCAAGCGAGCCCGAAAGTGTTTTTATGCTTCATAACGGGTTGTAAAAGCAAAGATGCAGTTTGCTGAAAACAAGTTGTTCTTTGACAGTCTTGAATACTGAGTGCGGTTCAGTTAATAAAACTGTCTTTCTGGTGCTCATTGCAAACACGCCAGAAAGTGTTTTTCTGTGTTCCAATTGCTAGTATAAACAAATACGCAGTCTGCTGAAAGCAAGCTGTGCTCTGACAGTCTTTCTTATGGAGCGCAGTTCAGCTAATAAAACTCTTTCTGCCTTTCATTGCAAGCGAGCCCGAAAGTGTTTTTATGCTTCATAACGGGTTGTAAAAGCAAAGATGCAGTTTGCTGAAAACAAGTTGTTCTTTGACAGTCTTGAATACTGAGTGCGGTTCAGTTAATAAAACTGTCTTTCTGGTGCTCATTGCAAACACGCCAGAAAGTGTTTTTCTGTGTTCCAATTGCTAGTATAAACAAATACGCAGTCTGCTGAAAGCAAGCTGTGCTCTGACAGTCTTTCTTATGGAGCGCAGTTCAGCTAATAAAACTCTTTCTGCCTCTCATTGCAAGCGAGCCCGAAAGTGTTTTTATGCTTCATAATGGACTGTAAAAGCAAAGATGCAGTTTGCTGAAAACAAGTTGTTCTTTGACAGTCTTGAATACTGAGTGCGGTTCAGTTAATAAAACTGTCTTTCTGGTGCTCATTGCAAACACGCCAGAAAGTGTTTTTCTGTGTTCCAATTGCTAGTATAAACAAATACGCAGTCTGCTGAAAGCAAGCTGTGCTCTGACAGTCTTTCTTATGGAGCGCAGTTCAGCTAATAAAACTCTTTCTGCCTTTCATTGCAAGCGAGCCCGAAAGTGTTTTTATGCTTCATAATGGACTGTAAAAGCAAAGATGCAGTTTGCTGAAAACAAGTTGTTCTTTGACAGTCTTGAATACTGAGTGCGGTTCAGTTAATAAAACTGTCTTTCTGGTGCTCATTGCAAACAAACCAGAAAGTGTTTTTCTGTGTTCTACTTGTTAGTATAAACAAATATGCAGTCTGATGAAAGCAAGCTGTGCTCTGAGAGTCTTTCTTATGGAGTGCAGTTCAGCTAATAAAACTCTTTCTGCCTTTCATTGCAAGCGAGCCCGAAAGTGTTTTTATGCTTCATAGCGGGTTGTAAAAGCAAAGATGCAGTTTGCTGAAAACAAGTTGTTCTTTGACAGTCTTGAATACTGAGTGCGGTTCAGTTAATAAAACTGTCTTTCTGGTGCTCATTGCAAACACGCCAGAAAGTGTTTTTCTGTGTTCCAATTGCTAGTATAAACAAATACGCAGTCTGCTGAAAGCAAGCTGTGCTCTGACAGTCTTTCTTATGGAGCGCAGTTCAGCTAATAAAACTCTTTCTGCCTTTCATTGCAAGCGAGCCCGAAAGTGTTTTTATGCTTCATAACGGGTTGTAAAAGCAAAGATGCAGTTTGCTGAAAACAAGTTTATCTTTGACAGTCTTGAATACTGAGTGCAGTTGAGTTAATAAAACTGTCTTTCTGGTGCTCATTGCAAACAAACCAGAAAGTGTTTTTCTGTGTTCTAATTGTTAGTATAAAGAAATCCGGAGTCTGCTGAAAGCAAGCTGTGCTCTGACAGTCTTTCTTATGGAGTGCAGTTCAGCTAATGAAACTCTTTCTGCCTTTCATTGCAAGCGAGCCCGAAAGTGTTTTTATGCTTCATAAAGGGTTGTAAAAGCAAAGATGCAGTTTGCTGAAAACAAGTTGTTCTTTGACAGTCCTGAATACTGAGTGCGGTTCAGTTAATAAAACTGTCTTTCTGGTGCTCATTGCAAACAAACCAGAAAGTGTTTTTCTGTGTTCTACTTGTTAGTATAAACAAATACGCAGTCTGCTGAAAGCAAGCTGTGCTCTGACAGTCTTTCTTATGGAGTGCAGTTCAGCTAATAAAACTCTTTCTGCCTTTCATTGCAAGCGAGCCCGAAAGTGTTTTTATGCTTCATAACGGGTTGTAAAAGCAAAGATGCAGTTTGCTGAAAACAAGTTGTTCTTTGACAGTCTTGAATACTGAGTGCGGTTCAGTTAATAAAACTGTCTTTCTGGTGCTCATTGCAATTACGCCAGAAAGTGTTTTTCTGTGTTCCAATTGTTAGTATAAACAAATACGCAGTCTGCTGAAAGCAAGCTGTGCTCTGACAGTCTTTCTTATGGAGCGCAGTTCAGCTAATAAAACTCTTTCTGCCTTTCATTGCAAGCGAGCCCGAAAGTGTTTTTATGCTTCATAACGGGTTGTAAAAGCAAAGATGCAGTTTGCTGAAAACAAGTTTATCTTTGACAGTCTTGAATACTGAGTGCAGTTGAGTTAATAAAACTGTCTTTCCGGTGCTCATTGCAAACAAACCAGAAAGTGTTTTTCTGTGTTCTAATTGTTAGTATAAAGAAATACGGAGTCTGCTGAAAGCAAGCTGTGCTCTGACAGTCTTTCTTATGGAGTGCAGTTCAGCTAATAAAACTCTTTCTGCCTTTCATTGCAAGCGAGCCCGAAAGTGTTTTTATGCTTCATAAAGGGTTGTAAAAGCAAAGATGCAGTTTGCTGAAAACAAGTTGTTCTTTGACAGTCCTGAATACTGAGTGCGGTTCAGTTAATAAAACTGTCTTTCTGGTGCTCATTGCAAACAAGCCAGAAAGTGTTTTTCTGTGTTCCAATTGTTAGTATAAACAAATACGCAGTCTGCTGAAAGCAAGCTGTGCTCTGACAGTCTTTCTTATGGAGCGCAGTTCAGCTAATAAAACTCTTTCTGCCTTTCATTGCAAGCAAGCCCGAAAGTGTTTTTATGCTTCATAAAGGGTTGTAAAAGCAAAGATGCAGTTTGCTGAAAACAAGTTGTTCTTTGACAGTCCTGAATACTGAGTGCGGTTCAGTTAATAAAACTGTCTTTCTGGTGCTCATTGCAAACAAGCCAGAAAGTGTTTTTCTGTGTTCCAATTGTTAGTATAAACAAATACGCAGTCTGCTGAAAGCAAGCTGTGCTCTGACAGTCTTTCTTATGGAGCGCAGTTCAGCTAATAAAACTCTTTCTGCCTTTCATTGCAAGCGAGCCCGAAAGTGTTTTTATGCTTCATAATGGATTGTAAAAGCAAAGATGCAGTTTGCTGAAAACAAGTTGTTCTTTGACAGTCTTGAATACTGAGTGCGGTTCAGTTAATAAAACTGTCTTTCTGGTGCTCATTGCAAACACGCCAGAAAGTGTTTTTCTGTGTTCCAATTGCTAGTATAAACAAATACGCAGTCTGCTGAAAGCAAGCTGTGCTCTGACAGTCTTTCTTATGGAGCGCAGTTCAGCTAATAAAACTCTTTCTGCCTTTCATTGCAAGCGAGCCCGAAAGTGTTTTTATGCTTCATAACGGGTTGTAAAAGCAAAGATGCAGTTTGCTGAAAACAAGTTGTTCTTTGACAGTCTTGAATACTGAGTGCGGTTCAGTTAATAAAACTGTCTTTCTGGTGCTCATTGCAAACACGCCAGAAAGTGTTTTTCTGTGTTCCAATTGCTAGTATAAACAAATACGCAGTCTGCTGAAAGCAAGCTGTGCTCTGACAGTCTTTCTTATGGAGCGCAGTTCAGCTAATAAAACTCTTTCTGCCTTTCATTGCAAGCGAGCCCGAAAGTGTTTTTATGCTTCATAACGGGTTGTAAAAGCAAAGATGCAGTTTGCTGAAAACAAGTTTATCTTTGACAGTCGTGAATACTGAGTGCAGTTGAGTTAATAAAACTGTCTTTCTGGTGCTCATTGCAAACAAACCAGAAAGTGTTTTTCTGTGTTCTAATTGTTAGTATAAACAAATATGCAGTCTGCTGAAAGCAAGCTGTGCTCTGACAGTCTTTCTTATGGAGTGCAGTTCAGCTAATAAAACTCTTTCTGCCTTTCATTGCAAGCGAGCCCGAAAGTGTTTTTATGCTTCATAACGGGTTGTAAAAGCAAAGATGCAGTTTGCTGAAAACAAGTTGTTCTTTGACAGTCTTGAATACTGAGTGCGGTTCAGTTAATAAAACTGTCTTTCTGGTGCTCATTGCAAACACGCCAGAAAGTGTTTTTCTGTGTTCCAATTGCTAGTATAAACAAATACGCAGTCTGCTGAAAGCAAGCTGTGCTCTGACAGTCTTTCTTATGGAGCGCAGTTCAGCTAATAAAACTCTTTCTGCCTTTCATTGCAAGCGAGCCCGAAAGTGTTTTTATGCTTCATAACGGGTTGTAAAAGCAAAGATGCAGTTTGCTGAAAACAAGTTGTTCTTTGACAGTCTTGAATACTGAGTGCGGTTCAGTTAATAAAACTGTCTTTCTGGTGCTCATTGCAAACACGCCAGAAAGTGTTTTTCTGTGTTCCAATTGCTAGTATAAACAAATACGCAGTCTGCTGAAAGCAAACTGTGCTCTGACAGTCTTTCTTATGGAGCGCAGTTCAGCTAATAAAACTCTTTCTGCCTTTCATTGCAAGCGAGCCCGAAAGTGTTTTTATGCTTCATAACGGGTTGTAAAAGCAAAGATGCAGTTTGCTGAAAACAAGTTTATCTTTGACAGTCGTGAATACTGAGTGCAGTTGAGTTAATAAAACTGTCTTTCTGGTGCTCATTGCAAACAAACCAGAAAGTGTTTTTCTGTGTTCTAATTGTTAGTATAAACAAATATGCAGTCTGCTGAAAGCAAGCTGTGCTCTGAGAGTCTTTCTTATGGAGTGCAGTTCAGCTAATAAAACTCTTTCAGCCTTTTATTGCAAGCGAGCCCGAAAGTGTTTTTATGCTTCATAACGGGTTGTAAAAGCAAAGATGCAGTTTGCTGAAAACAAGTTGTTCTTTGACAGTCTTGAATACTGAGTGCGGTTCAGTTAATAAAACTGTCTTTCTGGTGCTCATTGCAAACACGCCAGAAAGTGTTTTTCTGTGTTCCAATTGCTAGTATAAACAAATACGCAGTCTGCTGAAAGCAAGCTGTGCTCTGACAGTCTTTCTTATGGAGCGCAGTTCAGCTAATAAAACTCTTTCTGCCTTTCATTGCAAGCGAGCCCGAAAGTGTTTTTATGCTTCATAACGGGTTGTAAAAGCAAAGATGCAGTTTGCTGAAAACAAGTTGTTCTTTGACAGTCTTGAATACTGAGTGCGGTTCAGTTAATAAAACTGTCTTTCTGGTGCTCATTGCAAACACGCCAGAAAGTGTTTTTCTGTGTTCCAATTGCTAGTATAAAGAAATACGCAGTCTGCTGAAAGCAAGCTGTGCTCTGACAGTCTTTCTTATGGAGTGCAGTTCAGCTAATAAAACTCTTTCTGCCTCTCATTGCAAGCGAGCCCGAAAGTGTTTTTATGCTTCATAATGGACTGTAAAAGCAAAGATGCAGTTTGCTGAAAACAAGTTGTTCTTTGACAGTCTTGAATACTGAGTGCGGTTCAGTTAATAAAACTGTCTTTCTGGTGCTCATTGCAAACACGCCAGAAAGTGTTTTTCTGTGTTCCAATTGCTAGTATAAACAAATACGCAGTCTGCTGAAAGCAAGCTGTGCTCTGACAGTCTTTCTTATGGAGCGCAGTTCAGCTAATAAAACTCTTTCTGCCTTTCATTGCAAGCGAGCCCGAAAGTGTTTTTATGCTTCATAATGGACTGTAAAAGCAAAGATGCAGTTTGCTGAAAACAAGTTGTTCTTTGACAGTCTTGAATACTGAGTGCGGTTCAGTTAATAAAACTGTCTTTCTGGTGCTCATTGCAAACAAACCAGAAAGTGTTTTTTTGTGTTCTACTTGTTAGTATAAACAAATATGCAGTCTGATGAAAGCAAGCTGTGCTCTGAGAGTCTTTCTTATGGAGTGCAGTTCAGCTAATAAAACTCTTTCTGCCTTTCATTGCAAGCGAGCCCGAAAGTGTTTTTATGCTTCATAACGGGTTGTAAAAGCAAAGATGCAGTTTGCTGAAAACAAGTTGTTCTTTGACAGTCTTGAATACTGAGTGCGGTTGAGTTAATAAAACTGTCTTTCTGGTGCTCATTGCAAACAAACCAGAAAGTGTTTTTCTGTGTTCTAATTGTTAGTATAAAGAAATACGCAGTCTGCTGAAAGCAAGCTGTGCTCTGAGAGTCTTTCTTATGGAGTGCAGTTCAGCTAATAAAACTCTTTCTGCCTTTCATTGCAAGCGAGCCCGAAAGTGTTTTTCTGCTTCATAACGGGTTGTAAAAGCAAAGATGCAGTTTGCTGAAAACAAGTTGTTCTTTGACAGTCTTGAATACTGAGTGCGGTTCAGTTAATAAAACTGTCTTTCTGGTGCTCATTGCAAACACGCCAGAAAGTGTTTTTCTGTGTTCCAATTGCTAGTATAAACAAATACGCAGTCTGCTGAAAGCAAGCTGTGCTCTGACAGTCTTTCTTATGGAGCGCAGTTCAGCTAATAAAACTCTTTCTGCCTTTCATTGCAAGCGAGCCCGAAAGTGTTTTTATGCTTCATAACGGGTTGTAAAAGCAAAGATGCAGTTTGCTGAAAACAAGTTGTTCTTTGACAGTCTTGAATACTGAGTGCGGTTCAGTTAATAAAACTGTCTTTCTGGTGCTCATTGCAAACACGCCAGAAAGTGTTTTTCTGTGTTCCAATTGCTAGTATAAACAAATACGCAGTCTGCTGAAAGCAAGCTGTGCTCTGACAGTCTTTCTTATGGAGCGCAGTTCAGCTAATAAAACTCTTTCTGCCTTTCATTGCAAGCGAGCCCGAAAGTGTTTTTATGCTTCATAACGGGTTGTAAAAGCAAAGATGCAGTTTGCTGAAAACAAGTTGTTCTTTGACAGTCTTGAATACTGAGTGCGGTTCAGTTAATAAAACTGTCTTTCTGGTGCTCATTGCAAACACGCCAGAAAGTGTTTTTCTGTGTTCCAATTGCTAGTATAAAGAAATACGCAGTCTGCTGAAAGCAAGCTGTGCTCTGACAGTCTTTCTTATGGAGTGCAGTTCAGCTAATAAAACTCTTTCTGCCTCTCATTGCAAGCGAGCCCGAAAGTGTTTTTATGCTTCATAATGGACTGTAAAAGCAAAGATGCAGTTTGCTGAAAACAAGTTGTTCTTTGACAGTCTTGAATACTGAGTGCGGTTCAGTTAATAAAACTGTCTTTCTGGTGCTCATTGCAAACACGCCAGAAAGTGTTTTTCTGTGTTCCAATTGCTAGTATAAACAAATACGCAGTCTGCTGAAAGCAAGCTGTGCTCTGACAGTCTTTCTTATGGAGCGCAGTTCAGCTAATAAAACTCTTTCTGCCTTTCATTGCAAGCGAGCCCGAAAGTGTTTTTATGCTTCATAATGGACTGTAAAAGCAAAGATGCAGTTTGCTGAAAACAAGTTGTTCTTTGACAGTCTTGAATACTGAGTGCGGTTCAGTTAATAAAACTGTCTTTCTGGTGCTCATTGCAAACAAACCAGAAAGTGTTTTTCTGTGTTCTACTTGTTAGTATAAACAAATATGCAGTCTGATGAAAGCAAGCTGTGCTCTGAGAGTCTTTCTTATGGAGTGCAGTTCAGCTAATAAAACTCTTTCTGCCTTTCATTGCAAGCGAGCCCGAAAGTGTTTTTATGCTTCATAACGGGTTGTAAAAGCAAAGATGCAGTTTGCTGAAAACAAGTTGTTCTTTGACAGTCTTGAATACTGAGTGCGGTTGAGTTAATAAAACTGTCTTTCTGGTGCTCATTGCAAACAAACCAGAAAGTGTTTTTCTGTGTTCTAATTGTTAGTATAAAGAAATACGGAGTCTGCTGAAAGCAAGCTGTGCTCTGAGAGTCTTTCTTATGGAGTGCAGTTCAGCTAATAAAACTCTTTCTGCCTTTCATTGCAAGCGAGCCCGAAAGTGTTTTTCTGCTTCATAACGGGTTGTAAAAGCAAAGATGCAGTTTGCTGAAAACAAGTTGTTCTTTGACAGTCTTGAATACTGAGTGCGGTTCAGTTAATAAAACTGTCTTTCTGGTGCTCATTGCAAACACGCCAGAAAGTGTTTTTCTGTGTTCCAATTGCTAGTATAAACAAATACGCAGTCTGCTGAAAGCAAGCTGTGCTCTGACAGTCTTTCTTATGGAGCGCAGTTCAGCTAATAAAACTCTTTCTGCCTTTCATTGCAAGCGAGCCCGAAAGTGTTTTTATGCTTCATAACGGGTTGTAAAAGCAAAGATGCAGTTTGCTGAAAACAAGTTGTTCTTTGACAGTCTTGAATACTGAGTGCGGTTCAGTTAATAAAACTGTCTTTCTGGTGCTCATTGCAAACACGCCAGAAAGTGTTTTTCTGTGTTCCAATTGTTAGTATAAACAAATACGCAGTCTGCTGAAAGCAAGCTGTGCTCTGACAGTCTTTCTTATGGAGCGCAGTTCAGCTAATAAAACTCTTTCTGCCTTTCATTGCAAGCGAGCCCGAAAGTGTTTTTATGCTTCATAAAGGGTTGTAAAAGCAAAGATGCAGTTGCTGAAAACAAGTTGTTCTTTGACAGTCCTGAATACTGAGTGCGGTTCAGTTAATAAAACTGTCTTTCTGGTGCTCATTGCAAACAAACCAGAAAGTGTTTTTCTGTGTTCTACTTGTTAGTATAAACAAATATGCAGTCTGCTGAAAGCAGGCTGTGCTCTGAGAGTCTTTCTTATGGAGTGCAGTTCAGCTAATAAAACTCTTTCTGCCTTTCATTGCAAGCGAGCCCGAAAGTGTTTTTATGCTTCATAACGGGTTGTAAAAGCAAAGATGCAGTTTGCTGAAAACAAGTTGTTCTTTGACAGTCTTGAATACTGAGTGCGGTTCAGTTAATAAAACTGTCTTTCTGGTGCTCATTGCAAACACGCCAGAAAGTGTTTTTCTGTGTTCCAATTGCTAGTATAAACAAATACGCAGTCTGCTGAAAGCAAGCTGTGCTCTGACAGTCTTTCTTATGGAGCGCAGTTCAGCTAATAAAACTCTTTCTGCCTTTCATTGCAAGCGAGCCCGAAAGTGTTTTTATGCTTCATAACGGGTTGTAAAAGCAAAGATGCAGTTTGCTGAAAACAAGTTTATCTTTGACAGTCTTGAATACTGAGTGCAGTTGAGTTAATAAAACTGTCTTTCTGGTGCTCATTGCAAACAAACCAGAAAGTGTTTTTCTGTGTTCTAATTGTTAGTATAAAGAAATACGGAGTCTGCTGAAAGCAAGCTGTGCTCTGACAGTCTTTCTTATGGAGCGCAGTTCAGCTAATAAAACTCTTTCTGCCTTTCATTGCAAGCGAGCCCGAAAGTGTTTTTATGCTTCATAAAGGGTTGTAAAAGCAAAGATGCAGTTTGCTGAAAACAAGTTGTTCTTTGACAGTCCTGAATACTGAGTGCGGTTCAGTTAATAAAACTGTCTTTCTGGTGCTCATTGCAAACACGCCAGAAAGTGTTTTTCTGTGTTCCAATTGCTAGTATAAAGAAATACGCAGTCTGCTGAAAGCAAGCTGTTCTTTGATAGTCTTTCTTATGGAGCGCAGTTCAGCTAATAAAACTCTTTCTGCCTTTCATTGCAAGCGAGCCCGAAAGTGTTTTTATGCTTCATAATGGGTTGTAAAAGCAAAGATGCAGTTTGCTGAAAACAAGTTGTTCTTTGACAGTCTTGAATACTGAGTGCGGTTCAGTTAATAAAACTGTCTTTCTGGTGCTCATTGCAAACAAACCAGAAAGTGTTTTTCTGTGTTCTACTTGTTAGTATAAACAAATATGCAGTCTGCTGAAAGCAGGCTGTGCTCTGAGAGTCTTTCTTATGGAGTGCAGTTCAGCTAATAAAACTCTTTCTGCCTTTCATTGCAAGCGAGCCCGAAAGTGTTTTTATGCTTCATAACGGGTTGTAAAAGCAAAGATGCAGTTTGCTGAAAACAAGTTGTTCTTTGACAGTCTTGAATACTGAGTGCGGTTCAGTTAATAAAACTGTCTTTCTGGTGCTCATTGCAAACACGCCAGAAAGTGTTTTTCTGTGTTCCAATTGCTAGTATAAACAAATACGCAGTCTGCTGAAAGCAAGCTGTGCTCTGACAGTCTTTCTTATGGAGCGCAGTTCAGCTAATAAAACTCTTTCTGCCTTTCATTGCAAGCGAGCCCGAAAGTGTTTTTATGCTTCATAACGGGTTGTAAAAGCAAAGATGCAGTTTGCTGAAAACAAGTTTATCTTTGACAGTCTTGAATACTGAGTGCAGTTGAGTTAATAAAACTGTCTTTCTGGTGCTCATTGCAAACAAACCAGAAAGTGTTTTTCTGTGTTCTAATTGTTAGTATAAAGAAATACGGAGTCTGCTGAAAGCAAGCTGTGCTCTGACAGTCTTTCTTATGGAGTGCAGTTCAGCTAATAAAACTCTTTCTGCCTTTCATTGCAAGCGAGCCCGAAAGTGTTTTTATGCTTCATAAAGGGTTGTAAAAGCAAAGATGCAGTTTGCTGAAAACAAGTTGTTCTTTGACAGTCCTGAATACTGAGTGCGGTTCAGTTAATAAAACTGTCTTTCTGGTGCTCATTGCAAACAAACCAGAAAGTGTTTTTCTGTGTTCTACTTGTTAGTATAAACAAATACGCAGTCTGCTGAAAGCAAGCTGTGCTCTGAGAGTCTTTCTTATGGAGTGCAGTTCAGCTAATAAAACTCTTTCTGCCTTTCATTGCAAGCGAGCCCGAAAGTGTTTTTATGCTTCATAACGGGTTGTAAAAGCAAAGATGCAGTTTGCTGAAAACAAGTTGTTCTTTGACAGTCTTGAATACTGAGTGCGGTTCAGTTAATAAAACTGTCTTTCTGGTGCTCATTGCAAACACGCCAGAAAGTGTTTTTCTGTGTTCCAATTGCTAGTATAAACAAATACGCAGTCTGCTGAAAGCAAGCTGTGCTCTGACAGTCTTTCTTATGGAGCGCAGTTCAGCTAATAAAACTCTTTCTGCCTTTCATTGCAAGCGAGCCCGAAAGTGTTTTTATGCTTCATAACGGGTTGTAAAAGCAAAGATGCAGTTTGCTGAAAACAAGTTGTTCTTTGACAGTCTTGAATACTGAGTGCGGTTCAGTTAATAAAACTGTCTTTCTGGTGCTCATTGCAAACAAACCAGAAAGTGTTTTTCTGTGTTCTACTTGTTAGTATAAACAAATATGCAGTCTGCTGAAAGCAAGCTGTGCTCTGACAGTCTTTCTTATGGAGCGCAGTTCAGCTAATAAAACTCTTTCTGCCTTTCATTGCAAGCGAGCCCGAAAGTGTTTTTATGCTTCATAACAGGTTGTAAAAGCAAAGATGCAGTTTGCTGAAAACAAGTTTATCTTTGACAGTCTTGAATACTGAGTGCAGTTGAGTTAATAAAACTGTCTTTCTGGTGCTCATTGCAAACAAACCAGAAAGTGTTTTTCTGTGTTCTAATTGTTAGTATAAAGAAATACGGAGTCTGCTGAAAGCAAGCTGTGCTCTGACAGTCTTTCTTATGGAGTGCAGTTCAGCTAATGAAACTCTTTCTGCCTTTCATTGCAAGCGAGCCCGAAAGTGTTTTTATGCTTCATAAAGGGTTGTAAAAGCAAAGATGCAGTTTGCTGAAAACAAGTTGTTCTTTGACAGTCTTGAATACTGAGTGCGGTTCAGTTAATAAAACTGTCTTTCTGGTGCTCATTGCAAACACGCCAGAAAGTGTTTTTCTGTGTTCCAATTGCTAGTATAAACAAATACGCAGTCTGCTGAAAGTAAGCTGTGCTCTGACAGTCTTTCTTATGGAGCGCAGTTCAGCTAATAAAACTCTTTCTGCCTTTCATTGCAAGCGAGCCCGAAAGTGTTTTTATGCTTCATAACGGGTTGTAAAAGCAAAGATGCAGTTTGCTGAAAACAAGTTGTTCTTTGACAGTCTTGAATACTGAGTGCGGTTCAGTTAATAAAACTGTCTTTCTGGTGCTCATTGCAAATACGCCAGAAAGTGTTTTTCTGTGTTCCAATTGTTAGTATAAACAAATACGCAGTCTGCTGAAAGCAAGCTGTGCTCTGACAGTCTTTCTTATGGAGCGCAGTTCAGCTAATAAAACTCTTTCTGCCTTTCATTGCAAGCGAGCCCGAAAGTGTTTTTATGCTTCATAACGGGTTGTAAAAGCAAAGATGCAGTTTGCTGAAAACAAGTTTATCTTTGACAGTCTTGAATACTGAGTGCAGTTGAGTTAATAAAACTGTCTTTCCGGTGCTCATTGCAAACAAACCAGAAAGTGTTTTTCTGTGTTCTAATTGTTAGTATAAAGAAATACGGAGTCTGCTGAAAGCAAGCTGTGCTCTGACAGTCTTTCTTATGGAGTGCAGTTCAGCTAATAAAACTCTTTCTGCCTTTCATTGCAAGCGAGCCCGAAAGTGTTTTTATGCTTCATAAAGGGTTGTAAAAGCAAAGATGCAGTTTGCTGAAAACAAGTTGTTCTTTGACAGTCCTGAATACTGAGTGCGGTTCAGTTAATAAAACTGTCTTTCTGGTGCTCATTGCAAACAAGCCAGAAAGTGTTTTTCTGTGTTCCAATTGTTAGTATAAACAAATACGCAGTCTGCTGAAAGCAAGCTGTGCTCTGACAGTCTTTCTTATGGAGCGCAGTTCAGCTAATAAAACTCTTTCTGCCTTTCATTGCAAGCGAGCCCGAAAGTGTTTTTATGCTTCATAACGGGTTGTAAAAGCAAAGATGCAGTTTGCTGAAAACAAGTTGTTCTTTGACAGTCTTGAATACTGAGTGCGGTTCAGTTAATAAAACTGTCTTTCTGGTGCTCATTGCAAATACGCCAGAAAGTGTTTTTCTGTGTTCCAATTGTTAGTATAAACAAATACGCAGTCTGCTGAAAGCAAGCTGTGCTCTGACAGTCTTTCTTATGGAGCGCAGTTCAGCTAATAAAACTCTTTCTGCCTTTCATTGCAAGCGAGCCCGAAAGTGTTTTTATGCTTCATAACGGGTTGTAAAAGCAAAGATGCAGTTTGCTGAAAACAAGTTTATCTTTGACAGTCTTGAATACTGAGTGCAGTTGAGTTAATAAAACTGTCTTTCTGGTGCTCATTGCAAACAAACCAGAAAGTGTTTTTCTGTGTTCTAATTGTTAGTATAAAGAAATACGGAGTCTGCTGAAAGCAAGCTGTGCTCTGACAGTCTTTCTTATGGAGTGCAGTTCAGCTAATAAAACTCTTTCTGCCTTTCATTGCAAGCGAGCCCGAAAGTGTTTTTATGCTTCATAAAGGGTTGTAAAAGCAAAGATGCAGTTTGCTGAAAACAAGTTGTTCTTTGACAGTCCTGAATACTGAGTGCGGTTCAGTTAATAAAACTGTCTTTCTGGTGCTCATTGCAAACAAACCAGAAAGTGTTTTTCTGTGTTCTACTTGTTAGTATAAACAAATACGCAGTCTGCTGAAAGCAAGCTGTGCTCTGAGAGTCTTTCTTATGGAGTGCAGTTCAGCTAATAAAACTCTTTCTGCCTTTCATTGCAAGCGAGCCCGAAAGTGTTTTTATGCTTCATAACGGGTTGTAAAAGCAAAGATGCAGTTTGCTGAAAACAAGTTGTTCTTTGACAGTCTTGAATACTGAGTGCGGTTCAGTTAATAAAACTGTCTTTCTGGTGCTCATTGCAAACACGCCAGAAAGTGTTTTTCTGTGTTCCAATTGCTAGTATAAACAAATACGCAGTCTGCTGAAAGCAAGCTGTGCTCTGACAGTCTTTCTTATGGAGCGCAGTTCAGCTAATAAAACTCTTTCTGCCTTTCATTGCAAGCGAGCCCGAAAGTGTTTTTATGCTTCATAACGGGTTGTAAAAGCAAAGATGCAGTTTGCTGAAAACAAGTTGTTCTTTGACAGTCTTGAATACTGAGTGCGGTTCAGTTAATAAAACTGTCTTTCTGGTGCTCATTGCAAACAAACCAGAAAGTGTTTTTCTGTGTTCTACTTGTTAGTATAAACAAATATGCAGTCTGCTGAAAGCAAGCTGTGCTCTGACAGTCTTTCTTATGGAGCGCAGTTCAGCTAATAAAACTCTTTCTGCCTTTCATTGCAAGCGAGCCCGAAAGTGTTTTTATGCTTCATAACAGGTTGTAAAAGCAAAGATGCAGTTTGCTGAAAACAAGTTTATCTTTGACAGTCTTGAATACTGAGTGCAGTTGAGTTAATAAAACTGTCTTTCTGGTGCTCATTGCAAACAAACCAGAAAGTGTTTTTCTGTGTTCTAATTGTTAGTATAAAGAAATACGGAGTCTGCTGAAAGCAAGCTGTGCTCTGACAGTCTTTCTTATGGAGTGCAGTTCAGTTAATGAAACTCTTTCTGCCTTTCATTGCAAGCGAGCCCGAAAGTGTTTTTATGCTTCATAAAGGGTTGTAAAAGCAAAGATGCAGTTTGCTGAAAACAAGTTGTTCTTTGACAGTCTTGAATACTGAGTGCGGTTCAGTTAATAAAACTGTCTTTCTGGTGCTCATTGCAAACACGCCAGAAAGTGTTTTTCTGTGTTCCAATTGCTAGTATAAACAAATACGCAGTCTGCTGAAAGCAAGCTGTGCTCTGACAGTCTTTCTTATGGAGCGCAGTTCAGCTAATAAAACTCTTTCTGCCTTTCATTGCAAGCGAGCCCGAAAGTGTTTTTATGCTTCATAACGGGTTGTAAAAGCAAAGATGCAGTTTGCTGAAAACAAGTTGTTCTTTGACAGTCTTGAATACTGAGTGCAGTTGAGTTAATAAAACTGTCTTTCCGGTGCTCATTGCAAACAAACCAGAAAGTGTTTTTCTGTGTTCTAATTGTTAGTATAAAGAAATACGGAGTCTGCTGAAAGCAAGCTGTGCTCTGACAGTCTTTCTTATGGAGTGCAGTTCAGCTAATAAAACTCTTTCTGCCTTTCATTGCAAGCGAGCCCGAAAGTGTTTTTATGCTTCATAAAGGGTTGTAAAAGCAAAGATGCAGTTTGCTGAAAACAAGTTGTTCTTTGACAGTCCTGAATACTGAGTGCGGTTCAGTTAATAAAACTGTCTTTCTGGTGCTCATTGCAAACAAGCCAGAAAGTGTTTTTCTGTGTTCCAATTGTTAGTATAAACAAATACGCAGTCTGCTGAAAGCAAGCTGTGCTCTGAGAGTCTTTCTTATGGAGCGCAGTTCAGCTAATAAAACTCTTTCTGCCTTTCATTGCAAGCGAGCCCGAAAGTGTTTTTATGCTTCATAACGGGTTGTAAAAGCAAAGATGCAGTTTGCTGAAAACAAGTTGTTCTTTGACAGTCTTGAATACTGAGTGCGGTTCAGTTAATAAAACTGTCTTTCTGGTGCTCATTGCAAATACGCCAGAAAGTGTTTTTCTGTGTTCCAATTGCTAGTATAAACAAATACGCAGTCTGCTGAAAGCAAGCTGTGCTCTGACAGTCTTTCTTATGGAGCGCAGTTCAGCTAATAAAACTCTTTCTGCCTTTCATTGCAAGCGAGCCCGAAAGTGTTTTTATGCTTCATAACGGGTTGTAAAAGCAAAGTTGCAGTTTGCTGAAAACAAGTTTATCTTTGACAGTCTTGAATACTGAGTGCAGTTGAGTTAATAAAACTGTCTTTCTGGTGCCCATTGCAATCAAACCAGAAAGTGTTTTTCTGTGTTCCAATTGCTAGTATAAACAAATACGCAGTCTGCTGAAAGCAAGCTGTGCTCTGACAGTCTTTCTTATGGAGCGCAGTTCAGCTAATAAAACTCTTTCTGCCTTTCATTGCAAGCGAGCCCGAAAGTGTTTTTATGCTTCATAACGGGTTGTAAAAGCAAAGATGCAGTTTGCTGAAAACAAGTTGTTCTTTGACAGTCTTGAATACTGAGTGCGGTTCAGTTAATAAAACTGTCTTTCTGGTGCTCATTGCAAACAAGCCAGAAAGTGTTTTTCTGTGTTCCAATTGTTAGTATAAACAAATAAGCAGTCTGCTGAAAGCAAGCTGTGCTCTGACAGTCTTTCTTATGGAGTGCAGTTCAGCTAATAAAACTCTTTCTGCCTTTCATTGCAAGCGAGCCCGAAAGTGTTTTTATGCTTCATAACGGGTTGTAAAAGCAAAGATGCAGTTTGCTGAAAACAAGTTTATCTTTGACAGTCTTGAATACTGAGTGCAGTTGAGTTAATAAAACTGTCTTTCTGGTGCTCATTGCAATCAAACCAGAAAGTGTTTTTCTGTGTTCCAATTGCTAGTATAAACAAATACGCAGTCTGCTGAAAGCAAGCTGTGCTCTGACAGTCTTTCTTATGGAGCGCAGTTCAGCTAATAAAACTCTTTCTGCCTTTCATTGCAAGCGAGCCCGAAAGTGTTTTTATGCTTCATAACGGGTTGTAAAAGCAAAGATGCAGTTTGCTGAAAACAAGTTGTTCTTTGACAGTCTTGAATACTGAGTGCGGTTCAGTTAATAAAACTGTCTTTCTGGTGCTCATTGCAAACACGCCAGAAAGTGTTTTTCTGTGTTCCAATTGTTAGTATAAACAAATACGCAGTCTGCTGAAAGCAAGCTGTGCTCTGACAGTCTTTCTTATGGAGCGCAGTTCAGCTAATAAAACTCTTTCTGCCTTTCATTGCAAGCGAGCCCGAAAGTGTTTTTATGCTTCATAACGGGTTGTAAAAGCAAAGATGCAGTTTGCTGAAAACAAGTTGTTCTTTGACAGTCTTGAATACTGAGTGCGGTTCAGTTAATAAAACTGTCTTTCTGGTGCTCATTGCAAACACGCCAGAAAGTGTTTTTCTGTGTTCCAATTGCTAGTATAAAGAAATACGCAGTCTGCTGAAAGCAAGCTGTGCTCTGACAGTCTTTCTTATGGAGTGCAGTTCAGCTAATAAAACTCTTTCTGCCTCTCATTGCAAGCGAGCCCGAAAGTGTTTTTATGCTTCATAATGGACTGTAAAAGCAAAGATGCAGTTTGCTGAAAACAAGTTGTTCTTTGACAGTCTTGAATACTGAGTGCGGTTCAGTTAATAAAACTGTCTTTCTGGTGCTCATTGCAAACACGCCAGAAAGTGTTTTTCTGTGTTCCAATTGCTAGTATAAACAAATACGCAGTCTGCTGAAAGCAAGCTGTGCTCTGACAGTCTTTCTTATGGAGCGCAGTTCAGCTAATAAAACTCTTTCTGCCTTTCATTGCAAGCGAGCCCGAAAGTGTTTTTATGCTTCATAACGGGTTGTAAAAGCAAAGATGCAGTTTGCTGAAAACAAGTTGTTCTTTGACAGTCTTGAATACTGAGTGCGGTTCAGTTAATAAAACTGTCTTTCTGGTGCTCATTGCAAACACGCCAGAAAGTGTTTTTCTGTGTTCCAATTGCTAGTATAAACAAATACGCAGTCTGCTGAAAGCAAGCTGTGCTCTGACAGTCTTTCTTATGGAGCGCAGTTCAGCTAATAAAACTCTTTCTGCCTTTCATTGCAAGCGAGCCCGAAAGTGTTTTTATGCTTCATAACGGGTTGTAAAAGCAAAGATGCAGTTTGCTGAAAACAAGTTTATCTTTGACAGTCTTGAATACTGAGTGCAGTTGAGTTAATAAAACTGTCTTTCTGGTGCTCATTGCAAACAAACCAGAAAGTGTTTTTCTGTGTTCTAATTGTTAGTATAAAGAAATACGGAGTCTGCTGAAAGCAAGCTGTGCTCTGACAGTCTTTCTTATGGAGTGCAGTTCAGCTAATAAAACTCTTTCTGCCTTTCATTGCAAGCGAGCCCGAAAGTGTTTTTATGCTTCATAAAGGGTTGTAAAAGCAAAGATGCAGTTTGCTGAAAACAAGTTGTTCTTTGACAGTCCTGAATACTGAGTGCGGTTCAGTTAATAAAACTGTCTTTCTGGTGCTCATTGCAAACACGCCAGAAAGTGTTTTTCTGTGTTCCAATTGCTAGTATAAAGAAATACGCAGTCTGCTGAAAGCAAGCTGTTCTTTGATAGTCTTTCTTATGGAGCGCAGTTCAGCTAATAAAACTCTTTCTGCCTTTCATTGCAAGCGAGCCCGAAAGTGTTTTTATGCTTCATAATGGGTTGTAAAAGCAAAGATGCAGTTTGCTGAAAACAAGTTGTTCTTTGACAGTCTTGAATACTGAGTGCGGTTCAGTTAATAAAACTGTCTTTCTGGTGCTCATTGCAAACAAACCAGAAAGTGTTTTTCTGTGTTCTACTTGTTAGTATAAACAAATATGCAGTCTGCTGAAAGCAGGCTGTGCTCTGAGAGTCTTTCTTATGGAGTGCAGTTCAGCTAATAAAACTCTTTCTGCCTTTCATTGCAAGCGAGCCCGAAAGTGTTTTTATGCTTCATAACGGGTTGTAAAAGCAAAGATGCAGTTTGCTGAAAACAAGTTGTTCTTTGACAGTCTTGAATACTGAGTGCGGTTCAGTTAATAAAACTGTCTTTCTGGTGCTCATTGCAAACACGCCAGAAAGTGTTTTTCTGTGTTCCAATTGCTAGTATAAACAAATACGCAGTCTGCTGAAAGCAAGCTGTGCTCTGACAGTCTTTCTTATGGAGCGCAGTTCAGCTAATAAAACTCTTTCTGCCTTTCATTGCAAGCGAGCCCGAAAGTGTTTTTATGCTTCATAACGGGTTGTAAAAGCAAAGATGCAGTTTGCTGAAAACAAGTTTATCTTTGACAGTCTTGAATACTGAGTGCAGTTGAGTTAATAAAACTGTCTTTCTGGTGCTCATTGCAAACAAACCAGAAAGTGTTTTTCTGTGTTCTAATTGTTAGTATAAAGAAATACGGAGTCTGCTGAAAGCAAGCTGTGCTCTGACAGTCTTTCTTATGGAGTGCAGTTCAGCTAATAAAACTCTTTCTGCCTTTCATTGCAAGCGAGCCCGAAAGTGTTTTTATGCTTCATAAAGGGTTGTAAAAGCAAAGATGCAGTTTGCTGAAAACAAGTTGTTCTTTGACAGTCCTGAATACTGAGTGCGGTTCAGTTAATAAAACTGTCTTTCTGGTGCTCATTGCAAACAAACCAGAAAGTGTTTTTCTGTGTTCTACTTGTTAGTATAAACAAATACGCAGTCTGCTGAAAGCAAGCTGTGCTCTGAGAGTCTTTCTTATGGAGTGCAGTTCAGCTAATAAAACTCTTTCTGCCTTTCATTGCAAGCGAGCCCGAAAGTGTTTTTATGCTTCATAACGGGTTGTAAAAGCAAAGATGCAGTTTGCTGAAAACAAGTTGTTCTTTGACAGTCTTGAATACTGAGTGCGGTTCAGTTAATAAAACTGTCTTTCTGGTGCTCATTGCAAACACGCCAGAAAGTGTTTTTCTGTGTTCCAATTGCTAGTATAAACAAATACGCAGTCTGCTGAAAGCAAGCTGTGCTCTGACAGTCTTTCTTATGGAGCGCAGTTCAGCTAATAAAACTCTTTCTGCCTTTCATTGCAAGCGAGCCCGAAAGTGTTTTTATGCTTCATAACGGGTTGTAAAAGCAAAGATGCAGTTTGCTGAAAACAAGTTGTTCTTTGACAGTCTTGAATACTGAGTGCGGTTCAGTTAATAAAACTGTCTTTCTGGTGCTCATTGCAAACAAACCAGAAAGTGTTTTTCTGTGTTCTACTTGTTAGTATAAACAAATATGCAGTCTGCTGAAAGCAAGCTGTGCTCTGACAGTCTTTCTTATGGAGCGCAGTTCAGCTAATAAAACTCTTTCTGCCTTTCATTGCAAGCGAGCCCGAAAGTGTTTTTATGCTTCATAACAGGTTGTAAAAGCAAAGATGCAGTTTGCTGAAAACAAGTTTATCTTTGACAGTCTTGAATACTGAGTGCAGTTGAGTTAATAAAACTGTCTTTCTGGTGCTCATTGCAAACAAACCAGAAAGTGTTTTTCTGTGTTCTAATTGTTAGTATAAAGAAATACGGAGTCTGCTGAAAGCAAGCTGTGCTCTGACAGTCTTTCTTATGGAGTGCAGTTCAGCTAATGAAACTCTTTCTGCCTTTCATTGCAAGCGAGCCCGAAAGTGTTTTTATGCTTCATAAAGGGTTGTAAAAGCAAAGATGCAGTTTGCTGAAAACAAGTTGTTCTTTGACAGTCTTGAATACTGAGTGCGGTTCAGTTAATAAAACTGTCTTTCTGGTGCTCATTGCAAACACGCCAGAAAGTGTTTTTCTGTGTTCCAATTGCTAGTATAAACAAATACGCAGTCTGCTGAAAGCAAGCTGTGCTCTGACAGTCTTTCTTATGGAGCGCAGTTCAGCTAATAAAACTCTTTCTGCCTTTCATTGCAAGCGAGCCCGAAAGTGTTTTTATGCTTCATAACGGGTTGTAAAAGCAAAGATGCAGTTTGCTGAAAACAAGTTGTTCTTTGACAGTCTTGAATACTGAGTGCGGTTCAGTTAATAAAACTGTCTTTCTGGTGCTCATTGCAAATACGCCAGAAAGTGTTTTTCTGTGTTCCAATTGTTAGTATAAACAAATACGCAGTCTGCTGAAAGCAAGCTGTGCTCTGACAGTCTTTCTTATGGAGCGCAGTTCAGCTAATAAAACTCTTTCTGCCTTTCATTGCAAGCGAGCCCGAAAGTGTTTTTATGCTTCATAACGGGTTGTAAAAGCAAAGATGCAGTTTGCTGAAAACAAGTTTATCTTTGACAGTCTTGAATACTGAGTGCAGTTGAGTTAATAAAACTGTCTTTCCGGTGCTCATTGCAAACAAACCAGAAAGTGTTTTTCTGTGTTCTAATTGTTAGTATAAAGAAATACGGAGTCTGCTGAAAGCAAGCTGTGCTCTGACAGTCTTTCTTATGGAGTGCAGTTCAGCTAATAAAACTCTTTCTGCCTTTCATTGCAAGCGAGCCCGAAAGTGTTTTTATGCTTCATAAAGGGTTGTAAAAGCAAAGATGCAGTTTGCTGAAAACAAGTTGTTCTTTGACAGTCCTGAATACTGAGTGCGGTTCAGTTAATAAAACTGTCTTTCTGGTGCTCATTGCAAACAAGCCAGAAAGTGTTTTTCTGTGTTCCAATTGTTAGTATAAACAAATACGCAGTCTGCTGAAAGCAAGCTGTGCTCTGAGAGTCTTTCTTATGGAGCGCAGTTCAGCTAATAAAACTCTTTCTGCCTTTCATTGCAAGCGAGCCCGAAAGTGTTTTTATGCTTCATAACGGGTTGTAAAAGCAAAGATGCAGTTTGCTGAAAACAAGTTGTTCTTTGACAGTCTTGAATACTGAGTGCGGTTCAGTTAATAAAACTGTCTTTCTGGTGCTCATTGCAAACACGCCAGAAAGTGTTTTTCTGTGTTCCAATTGCTAGTATAAACAAATACGCAGTCTGCTGAAAGCAAGCTGTGCTCTGACAGTCTTTCTTATGGAGCGCAGTTCAGCTAATAAAACTCTTTCTGCCTTTCATTGCAAGCGAGCCCGAAAGTGTTTTTATGCTTCATAACGGGTTGTAAAAGCAAAGTTGCAGTTTGCTGAAAACAAGTTTATCTTTGACAGTCTTGAATACTGAGTGCAGTTGAGTTAATAAAACTGTCTTTCTGGTGCCCATTGCAATCAAACCAGAAAGTGTTTTTCTGTGTTCCAATTGCTAGTATAAACAAATACGCAGTCTGCTGAAAGCAAGCTGTGCTCTGACAGTCTTTCTTATGGAGCGCAGTTCAGCTAATAAAACTCTTTCTGCCTTTCATTGCAAGCGAGCCCGAAAGTGTTTTTATGCTTCATAACGGGTTGTAAAAGCAAAGATGCAGTTTGCTGAAAACAAGTTTATCTTTGACAGTCTTGAATACTGAGTGCAGTTGAGTTAATAAAACTGTCTTTCTGGTGCTCATTGCAATCAAACCAGAAAGTGTTTTTCTGTGTTCCAATTGCTAGTATAAACAAATACGCAGTCTGCTGAAAGCAAGCTGTGCTCTGACAGTCTTTCTTATGGAGCGCAGTTCAGCTAATAAAACTCTTTCTGCCTTTCATTGCAAGCGAGCCCGAAAGTGTTTTTATGCTTCATAACGGGTTGTAAAAGCAAAGATGCAGTTTGCTGAAAACAAGTTGTTCTTTGACAGTCTTGAATACTGAGTGCGGTTCAGTTAATAAAACTGTCTTTCTGGTGCTCATTGCAAACACGCCAGAAAGTGTTTTTCTGTGTTCCAATTGTTAGTATAAACAAATACGCAGTCTGCTGAAAGCAAGCTGTGCTCTGACAGTCTTTCTTATGGAGCGCAGTTCAGCTAATAAAACTCTTTCTGCCTTTCATTGCAAGCGAGCCCGAAAGTGTTTTTATGCTTCATAACGGGTTGTAAAAGCAAAGATGCAGTTTGCTGAAAACAAGTTGTTCTTTGACAGTCTTGAATACTGAGTGCGGTTCAGTTAATAAAACTGTCTTTCTGGTGCTCATTGCAAACACGCCAGAAAGTGTTTTTCTGTGTTCCAATTGCTAGTATAAACAAATACGCAGTCTGCTGAAAGCAAGCTGTGCTCTGACAGTCTTTCTTATGGAGCGCAGTTCAGCTAATAAAACTCTTTCTGCCTCTCATTGCAAGCGAGCCCGAAAGTGTTTTTATGCTTCATAATGGACTGTAAAAGCAAAGATGCAGTTTGCTGAAAACAAGTTGTTCTTTGACAGTCTTGAATACTGAGTGCGGTTCAGTTAATAAAACTGTCTTTCTGGTGCTCATTGCAAACACGCCAGAAAGTGTTTTTCTGTGTTCCAATTGCTAGTATAAACAAATACGCAGTCTGCTGAAAGCAAGCTGTGCTCTGACAGTCTTTCTTATGGAGCGCAGTTCAGCTAATAAAACTCTTTCTGCCTTTCATTGCAAGCGAGCCCGAAAGTGTTTTTATGCTTCATAATGGACTGTAAAAGCAAAGATGCAGTTTGCTGAAAACAAGTTGTTCTTTGACAGTCTTGAATACTGAGTGCGGTTCAGTTAATAAAACTGTCTTTCTGGTGCTCATTGCAAACAAACCAGAAAGTGTTTTTCTGTGTTCTACTTGTTAGTATAAACAAATATGCAGTCTGATGAAAGCAAGCTGTGCTCTGAGAGTCTTTCTTATGGAGTGCAGTTCAGCTAATAAAACTCTTTCTGCCTTTCATTGCAAGCGAGCCCGAAAGTGTTTTTATGCTTCATAACGGGTTGTAAAAGCAAAGATGCAGTTTGCTGAAAACAAGTTGTTCTTTGACAGTCTTGAATACTGAGTGCGGTTCAGTTAATAAAACTGTCTTTCTGGTGCTCATTGCAAACACGCCAGAAAGTGTTTTTCTGTGTTCCAATTGCTAGTATAAACAAATACGCAGTCTGCTGAAAGCAAGCTGTGCTCTGACAGTCTTTCTTATGGAGCGCAGTTCAGCTAATAAAACTCTTTCTGCCTTTCATTGCAAGCGAGCCCGAAAGTGTTTTTATGCTTCATAACGGGTTGTAAAAGCAAAGATGCAGTTTGCTGAAAACAAGTTGTTCTTTGACAGTCTTGAATACTGAGTGCGGTTCAGTTAATAAAACTGTCTTTCTGGTGCTCATTGCAAACACGCCAGAAAGTGTTTTTCTGTGTTCCAATTGCTAGTATAAACAAATACGCAGTCTGCTGAAAGCAAGCTGTGCTCTGACAGTCTTTCTTATGGAGCGCAGTTCAGCTAATAAAACTCTTTCTGCCTTTCATTGCAAGCGAGCCCGAAAGTGTTTTTATGCTTCATAACGGGTTGTAAAAGCAAAGATGCAGTTTGCTGAAAACAAGTTGTTCTTTGACAGTCTTGAATACTGAGTGCGGTTCAGTTAATAAAACTGTCTTTCTGGTGCTCATTGCAAACACGCCAGAAAGTGTTTTTCTGTGTTCCAATTGCTAGTATAAAGAAATACGCAGTCTGCTGAAAGCAAGCTGTGCTCTGACAGTCTTTCTTATGGAGTGCAGTTCAGCTAATAAAACTCTTTCTGCCTCTCATTGCAAGCGAGCCCGAAAGTGTTTTTATGCTTCATAATGGACTGTAAAAGCAAAGATGCAGTTTGCTGAAAACAAGTTGTTCTTTGACAGTCTTGAATACTGAGTGCGGTTCAGTTAATAAAACTGTCTTTCTGGTGCTCATTGCAAACACGCCAGAAAGTGTTTTTCTGTGTTCCAATTGCTAGTATAAACAAATACGCAGTCTGCTGAAAGCAAGCTGTGCTCTGACAGTCTTTCTTATGGAGCGCAGTTCAGCTAATAAAACTCTTTCTGCCTTTCATTGCAAGCGAGCCCGAAAGTGTTTTTATGCTTCATAACGGGTTGTAAAAGCAAAGATGCAGTTTGCTGAAAACAAGTTGTTCTTTGACAGTCTTGAATACTGAGTGCGGTTCAGTTAATAAAACTGTCTTTCTGGTGCTCATTGCAAACACGCCAGAAAGTGTTTTTCTGTGTTCCAATTGCTAGTATAAACAAATACGCAGTCTGCTGAAAGCAAGCTGTGCTCTGACAGTCTTTCTTATGGAGCGCAGTTCAGCTAATAAAACTCTTTCTGCCTTTCATTGCAAGCGAGCCCGAAAGTGTTTTTATGCTTCATAACGGGTTGTAAAAGCAAAGATGCAGTTTGCTGAAAACAAGTTTATCTTTGACAGTCGTGAATACTGAGTGCAGTTGAGTTAATAAAACTGTCTTTCTGGTGCTCATTGCAAACAAACCAGAAAGTGTTTTTCTGTGTTCTAATTGTTAGTATAAACAAATATGCAGTCTGCTGAAAGCAAGCTGTGCTCTGAGAGTCTTTCTTATGGAGTGCAGTTCAGCTAATAAAACTCTTTCTGCCTTTCATTGCAAGCGAGCCCGAAAGTGTTTTTATGCTTCATAACGGGTTGTAAAAGCAAAGATGCAGTTTGCTGAAAACAAGTTGTTCTTTGACAGTCTTGAATACTGAGTGCGGTTCAGTTAATAAAACTGTCTTTCTGGTGCTCATTGCAAACACGCCAGAAAGTGTTTTTCTGTGTTCCAATTGCTAGTATAAACAAATACGCAGTCTGCTGAAAGCAAGCTGTGCTCTGACAGTCTTTCTTATGGAGCGCAGTTCAGCTAATAAAACTCTTTCTGCCTTTCATTGCAAGCGAGCCCGAAAGTGTTTTTATGCTTCATAACGGGTTGTAAAAGCAAAGATGCAGTTTGCTGAAAACAAGTTGTTCTTTGACAGTCTTGAATACTGAGTGCGGTTCAGTTAATAAAACTGTCTTTCTGGTGCTCATTGCAAACACGCCAGAAAGTGTTTTTCTGTGTTCCAATTGCTAGTATAAACAAATACGCAGTCTGCTGAAAGCAAGCTGTGCTCTGACAGTCTTTCTTATGGAGCGCAGTTCAGCTAATAAAACTCTTTCTGCCTTTCATTGCAAGCGAGCCCGAAAGTGTTTTTATGCTTCATAACGGGTTGTAAAAGCAAAGATGCAGTTTGCTGAAAACAAGTTGTTCTTTGACAGTCTTGAATACTGAGTGCGGTTCAGTTAATAAAACTGTCTTTCTGGTGCTCATTGCAAACACGCCAGAAAGTGTTTTTCTGTGTTCCAATTGCTAGTATAAACAAATACGCAGTCTGCTGAAAGCAAGCTGTGCTCTGACAGTCTTTCTTATGGAGCGCAGTTCAGCTAATAAAACTCTTTCTGCCTCTCATTGCAAGCGAGCCCGAAAGTGTTTTTATGCTTCATAATGGACTGTAAAAGCAAAGATGCAGTTTGCTGAAAACAAGTTGTTCTTTGACAGTCTTGAATACTGAGTGCGGTTCAGTTAATAAAACTGTCTTTCTGGTGCTCATTGCAAACACGCCAGAAAGTGTTTTTCTGTGTTCCAATTGCTAGTATAAACAAATACGCAGTCTGCTGAAAGCAAGCTGTGCTCTGACAGTCTTTCTTATGGAGCGCAGTTCAGCTAATAAAACTCTTTCTGCCTTTCATTGCAAGCGAGCCCGAAAGTGTTTTTATGCTTCATAATGGACTGTAAAAGCAAAGATGCAGTTTGCTGAAAACAAGTTGTTCTTTGACAGTCTTGAATACTGAGTGCGGTTCAGTTAATAAAACTGTCTTTCTGGTGCTCATTGCAAACAAACCAGAAAGTGTTTTTCTGTGTTCTACTTGTTAGTATAAACAAATATGCAGTCTGATGAAAGCAAGCTGTGCTCTGAGAGTCTTTCTTATGGAGTGCAGTTCAGCTAATAAAACTCTTTCTGCCTTTCATTGCAAGCGAGCCCGAAAGTGTTTTTATGCTTCATAACGGGTTGTAAAAGCAAAGATGCAGTTTGCTGAAAACAAGTTGTTCTTTGACAGTCTTGAATACTGAGTGCGGTTCAGTTAATAAAACTGTCTTTCTGGTGCTCATTGCAAACACGCCAGAAAGTGTTTTTCTGTGTTCCAATTGCTAGTATAAACAAATACGCAGTCTGCTGAAAGCAAGCTGTGCTCTGACAGTCTTTCTTATGGAGCGCAGTTCAGCTAATAAAACTCTTTCTGCCTTTCATTGCAAGCGAGCCCGAAAGTGTTTTTATGCTTCATAACGGGTTGTAAAAGCAAAGATGCAGTTTGCTGAAAACAAGTTTATCTTTGACAGTCTTGAATACTGAGTGCAGTTGAGTTAATAAAACTGTCTTTCTGGTGCTCATTGCAAACAAACCAGAAAGTGTTTTTCTGTGTTCTAATTGTTAGTATAAAGAAATCCGGAGTCTGCTGAAAGCAAGCTGTGCTCTGACAGTCTTTCTTATGGAGTGCAGTTCAGCTAATGAAACTCTTTCTGCCTTTCATTGCAAGCGAGCCCGAAAGTGTTTTTATGCTTCATAACGGGTTGTAAAAGCAAAGATGCAGTTTGCTGAAAACAAGTTGTTCTTTGACAGTCTTGAATACTGAGTGCGGTTCAGTTAATAAAACTGTCTTTCTGGTGCTCATTGCAATTACGCCAGAAAGTGTTTTTCTGTGTTCCAATTGCTAGTATAAACAAATACGCAGTCTGCTGAAAGCAAGCTGTGCTCTGACAGTCTTTCTTATGGAGCGCAGTTCAGCTAATAAAACTCTTTCTGCCTCTCATTGCAAGCGAGCCCGAAAGTGTTTTTATGCTTCATAACGGGTTGTAAAAGCAAAGATGCAGTTTGCTGAAAACAAGTTGTTCTTTGACAGTCTTGAATACTGAGTGCGGTTCAGTTAATAAAACTGTCTTTCTGGTGCTCATTGCAAACACGCCAGAAAGTGTTTTTCTGTGTTCCAATTGCTAGTATAAACAAATACGCAGTCTGCTGAAAGCAAGCTGTGCTCTGACAGTCTTTCTTATGGAGCGCAGTTCAGCTAATAAAACTCTTTCTGCCTTTCATTGCAAGCGAGCCCGAAAGTGTTTTTATGCTTCATAATGGACTGTAAAAGCAAAGATGCAGTTTGCTGAAAACAAGTTGTTCTTTGACAGTCTTGAATACTGAGTGCGGTTCAGTTAATAAAACTGTCTTTCTGGTGCTCATTGCAAACAAACCAGAAAGTGTTTTTCTGTGTTCTACTTGTTAGTATAAACAAATATGCAGTCTGATGAAAGCAAGCTGTGCTCTGAGAGTCTTTCTTATGGAGTGCAGTTCAGCTAATAAAACTCTTTCTGCCTTTCATTGCAAGCGAGCCCGAAAGTGTTTTTATGCTTCATAACGGGTTGTAAAAGCAAAGATGCAGTTTGCTGAAAACAAGTTGTTCTTTGACAGTCTTGAATACTGAGTGCGGTTCAGTTAATAAAACTGTCTTTCTGGTGCTCATTGCAAACACGCCAGAAAGTGTTTTTCTGTGTTCCAATTGCTAGTATAAACAAATACGCAGTCTGCTGAAAGCAAGCTGTGCTCTGACAGTCTTTCTTATGGAGCGCAGTTCAGCTAATAAAACTCTTTCTGCCTTTCATTGCAAGCGAGCCCGAAAGTGTTTTTATGCTTCATAACGGGTTGTAAAAGCAAAGATGCAGTTTGCTGAAAACAAGTTTATCTTTGACAGTCTTGAATACTGAGTGCAGTTGAGTTAATAAAACTGTCTTTCTGGTGCTCATTGCAAACAAACCAGAAAGTGTTTTTCTGTGTTCTAATTGTTAGTATAAAGAAATCCGGAGTCTGCTGAAAGCAAGCTGTGCTCTGACAGTCTTTCTTATGGAGTGCAGTTCAGCTAATGAAACTCTTTCTGCCTTTCATTGCAAGCGAGCCCGAAAGTGTTTTTATGCTTCATAACGGGTTGTAAAAGCAAAGATGCAGTTTGCTGAAAACAAGTTGTTCTTTGACAGTCTTGAATACTGAGTGCGGTTCAGTTAATAAAACTGTCTTTCTGGTGCTCATTGCAATTACGCCAGAAAGTGTTTTTCTGTGTTCCAATTGTTAGTATAAACAAATACGCAGTCTGCTGAAAGCAAGCTGTGCTCTGACAGTCTTTCTTATGGAGCGCAGTTCAGCTAATAAAACTCTTTCTGCCTTTCATTGCAAGCGAGCCCGAAAGTGTTTTTATGCTTCATAACGGGTTGTAAAAGCAAAGATGCAGTTTGCTGAAAACAAGTTGTTCTTTGACAGTCTTGAATACTGAGTGCGGTTCAGTTAATAAAACTGTCTTTCTGGTGCTCATTGCAAACAAACCAGAAAGTGTTTTTCTGTGTTCTACTTGTTAGTATAAACAAATATGCAGTCTGATGAAAGCAAGCTGTGCTCTGAGAGTCTTTCTTATGGAGTGCAGTTCAGCTAATAAAACTCTTTCTGCCTTTCATTGCAAGCGAGCCCGAAAGTGTTTTTATGCTTCATAACGGGTTGTAAAAGCAAAGATGCAGTTTGCTGAAAACAAGTTGTTCTTTGACAGTCTTGAATACTGAGTGCGGTTCAGTTAATAAAACTGTCTTTCTGGTGCTCATTGCAAACACGCCAGAAAGTGTTTTTCTGTGTTCCAATTGCTAGTATAAACAAATACGCAGTCTGCTGAAAGCAAGCTGTGCTCTGACAGTCTTTCTTATGGAGCGCAGTTCAGCTAATAAAACTCTTTCTGCCTTTCATTGCAAGCGAGCCCGAAAGTGTTTTTATGCTTCATAACGGGTTGTAAAAGCAAAGATGCAGTTTGCTGAAAACAAGTTTATCTTTGACAGTCTTGAATACTGAGTGCAGTTGAGTTAATAAAACTGTCTTTCTGGTGCTCATTGCAAACAAACCAGAAAGTGTTTTTCTGTGTTCTAATTGTTAGTATAAAGAAATCCGGAGTCTGCTGAAAGCAAGCTGTGCTCTGACAGTCTTTCTTATGGAGTGCAGTTCAGCTAATGAAACTCTTTCTGCCTTTCATTGCAAGCGAGCCCGAAAGTGTTTTTATGCTTCATAACGGGTTGTAAAAGCAAAGATGCAGTTTGCTGAAAACAAGTTGTTCTTTGACAGTCTTGAATACTGAGTGCGGTTCAGTTAATAAAACTGTCTTTCTGGTGCTCATTGCAATTACGCCAGAAAGTGTTTTTCTGTGTTCCAATTGTTAGTATAAACAAATACGCAGTCTGCTGAAAGCAAGCTGTGCTCTGACAGTCTTTCTTATGGAGCGCAGTTCAGCTAATAAAACTCTTTCTGCCTTTCATTGCAAGCGAGCCCGAAAGTGTTTTTATGCTTCATAACGGGTTGTAAAAGCAAAGATGCAGTTTGCTGAAAACAAGTTTATCTTTGACAGTCTTGAATACTGAGTGCAGTTGAGTTAATAAAACTGTCTTTCCGGTGCTCATTGCAAACAAACCAGAAAGTGTTTTTCTGTGTTCTAATTGTTAGTATAAAGAAATACGGAGTCTGCTGAAAGCAAGCTGTGCTCTGACAGTCTTTCTTATGGAGTGCAGTTCAGCTAATAAAACTCTTTCTGCCTTTCATTGCAAGCGAGCCCGAAAGTGTTTTTATGCTTCATAAAGGGTTGTAAAAGCAAAGATGCAGTTTGCTGAAAACAAGTTGTTCTTTGACAGTCCTGAATACTGAGTGCGGTTCAGTTAATAAAACTGTCTTTCTGGTGCTCATTGCAAACAAGCCAGAAAGTGTTTTTCTGTGTTCCAATTGTTAGTATAAACAAATACGCAGTCTGCTGAAAGCAAGCTGTGCTCTGAGAGTCTTTCTTATGGAGTGCAGTTCAGCTAATAAAACTCTTTCTGCCTTTCATTGCAAGCGAGCCCGAAAGTGTTTTTATGCTTCATAACGGGTTGTAAAAGCAAAGATGCAGTTTGCTGAAAACAAGTTGTTCTTTGACAGTCTTGAATACTGAGTGCGGTTCAGTTAATAAAACTGTCTTTCTGGTGCTCATTGCAAACACGCCAGAAAGTGTTTTTCTGTGTTCCAATTGCTAGTATAAACAAATACGCAGTCTGCTGAAAGCAAGCTGTGCTCTGACAGTCTTTCTTATGGAGCGCAGTTCAGCTAATAAAACTCTTTCTGCCTTTCATTGCAAGCGAGCCCGAAAGTGTTTTTATGCTTCATAACGGGTTGTAAAAGCAAAGATGCAGTTTGCTGAAAACAAGTTGTTCTTTGACAGTCTTGAATACTGAGTGCGGTTCAGTTAATAAAACTGTCTTTCTGGTGCTCATTGCAAACACGCCAGAAAGTGTTTTTCTGTGTTCCAATTGTTAGTATAAACAAATACGCAGTCTGCTGAAAGCAAGCTGTGCTCTGACAGTCTTTCTTATGGAGCGCAGTTCAGCTAATAAAACTCTTTCTGCCTTTCATTGCAAGCGAGCCCGAAAGTGTTTTTATGCTTCATAAAGGGTTGTAAAAGCAAAGATGCAGTTGCTGAAAACAAGTTGTTCTTTGACAGTCCTGAATACTGAGTGCGGTTCAGTTAATAAAACTGTCTTTCTGGTGCTCATTGCAAACACGCCAGAAAGTGTTTTTCTGTGTTCCAATTGCTAGTATAAACAAATACGCAGTCTGCTGAAAGCAAGCTGTGCTCTGACAGTCTTTCTTATGGAGCGCAGTTCAGCTAATAAAACTCTTTCTGCCTTTCATTGCAAGCGAGCCCGAAAGTGTTTTTATGCTTCATAACGGGTTGTAAAAGCAAAGATGCAGTTTGCTGAAAACAAGTTGTTCTTTGACAGTCTTGAATACTGAGTGCGGTTCAGTTAATAAAACTGTCTTTCTGGTGCTCATTGCAAACACGCCAGAAAGTGTTTTTCTGTGTTCCAATTGCTAGTATAAAGAAATACGCAGTCTGCTGAAAGCAAGCTGTTCTTTGATAGTCTTTCTTATGGAGCGCAGTTCAGCTAATAAAACTCTTTCTGCCTTTCATTGCAAGCGAGCCCGAAAGTGTTTTTATGCTTCATAATGGGTTGTAAAAGCAAAGATGCAGTTTGCTGAAAACAAGTTGTTCTTTGACAGTCTTGAATACTGAGTGCGGTTCAGTTAATAAAACTGTCTTTCTGGTGCTCATTGCAAACAAACCAGAAAGTGTTTTTCTGTGTTCTACTTGTTAGTATAAACAAATATGCAGTCTGCTGAAAGCAGGCTGTGCTCTGAGAGTCTTTCTTATGGAGTGCAGTTCAGCTAATAAAACTCTTTCTGCCTTTCATTGCAAGCGAGCCCGAAAGTGTTTTTATGCTTCATAACGGGTTGTAAAAGCAAAGATGCAGTTTGCTGAAAACAAGTTGTTCTTTGACAGTCTTGAATACTGAGTGCGGTTCAGTTAATAAAACTGTCTTTCTGGTGCTCATTGCAAACACGCCAGAAAGTGTTTTTCTGTGTTCCAATTGCTAGTATAAACAAATACGCAGTCTGCTGAAAGCAAGCTGTGCTCTGACAGTCTTTCTTATGGAGCGCAGTTCAGCTAATAAAACTCTTTCTGCCTTTCATTGCAAGCGAGCCCGAAAGTGTTTTTATGCTTCATAACGGGTTGTAAAAGCAAAGATGCAGTTTGCTGAAAACAAGTTTATCTTTGACAGTCTTGAATACTGAGTGCAGTTGAGTTAATAAAACTGTCTTTCTGGTGCTCATTGCAAACAAACCAGAAAGTGTTTTTCTGTGTTCTAATTGTTAGTATAAAGAAATACGGAGTCTGCTGAAAGCAAGCTGTGCTCTGACAGTCTTTCTTATGGAGTGCAGTTCAGCTAATAAAACTCTTTCTGCCTTTCATTGCAAGCGAGCCCGAAAGTGTTTTTATGCTTCATAAAGGGTTGTAAAAGCAAAGATGCAGTTTGCTGAAAACAAGTTGTTCTTTGACAGTCCTGAATACTGAGTGCGGTTCAGTTAATAAAACTGTCTTTCTGGTGCTCATTGCAAACACGCCAGAAAGTGTTTTTCTGTGTTCCAATTGCTAGTATAAAGAAATACGCAGTCTGCTGAAAGCAAGCTGTTCTTTGATAGTCTTTCTTATGGAGCGCAGTTCAGCTAATAAAACTCTTTCTGCCTTTCATTGCAAGCGAGCCCGAAAGTGTTTTTATGCTTCATAATGGGTTGTAAAAGCAAAGATGCAGTTTGCTGAAAACAAGTTGTTCTTTGACAGTCTTGAATACTGAGTGCGGTTCAGTTAATAAAACTGTCTTTCTGGTGCTCATTGCAAACAAACCAGAAAGTGTTTTTCTGTGTTCTACTTGTTAGTATAAACAAATATGCAGTCTGCTGAAAGCAGGCTGTGCTCTGAGAGTCTTTCTTATGGAGTGCAGTTCAGCTAATAAAACTCTTTCTGCCTTTCATTGCAAGCGAGCCCGAAAGTGTTTTTATGCTTCATAACGGGTTGTAAAAGCAAAGATGCAGTTTGCTGAAAACAAGTTGTTCTTTGACAGTCTTGAATACTGAGTGCGGTTCAGTTAATAAAACTGTCTTTCTGGTGCTCATTGCAAACAAACCAGAAAGTGTTTTTCTGTGTTCTACTTGTTAGTATAAACAAATATGCAGTCTGATGAAAGCAAGCTGTGCTCTGAGAGTCTTTCTTATGGAGTGCAGTTCAGCTAATAAAACTCTTTCTGCCTTTCATTGCAAGCGAGCCCGAAAGTGTTTTTATGCTTCATAACGGGTTGTAAAAGCAAAGATGCAGTTTGCTGAAAACAAGTTGTTCTTTGACAGTCTTGAATACTGAGTGCGGTTGAGTTAATAAAACTGTCTTTCTGGTGCTCATTGCAAACAAACCAGAAAGTGTTTTTCTGTGTTCTAATTGTTAGTATAAAGAAATACGGAGTCTGCTGAAAGCAAGCTGTGCTCTGAGAGTCTTTCTTATGGAGTGCAGTTCAGCTAATAAAACTCTTTCTGCCTTTCATTGCAAGCGAGCCCGAAAGTGTTTTTATGCTTCATAACGGGTTGTAAAAGCAAAGATGCAGTTTGCTGAAAACAAGTTGTTCTTTGACAGTCTTGAATACTGAGTGCGGTTCAGTTAATAAAACTGTCTTTCTGGTGCTCATTGCAAACACGCCAGAAAGTGTTTTTCTGTGTTCCAATTGCTAGTATAAACAAATACGCAGTCTGCTGAAAGCAAGCTGTGCTCTGACAGTCTTTCTTATGGAGCGCAGTTCAGCTAATAAAACTCTTTCTGCCTTTCATTGCAAGCGAGCCCGAAAGTGTTTTTATGCTTCATAACGGGTTGTAAAAGCAAAGATGCAGTTTGCTGAAAACAAGTTGTTCTTTGACAGTCTTGAATACTGAGTGCGGTTCAGTTAATAAAACTGTCTTTCTGGTGCTCATTGCAAACACGCCAGAAAGTGTTTTTCTGTGTTCCAATTGTTAGTATAAACAAATACGCAGTCTGCTGAAAGCAAGCTGTGCTCTGACAGTCTTTCTTATGGAGCGCAGTTCAGCTAATAAAACTCTTTCTGCCTTTCATTGCAAGCGAGCCCGAAAGTGTTTTTATGCTTCATAAAGGGTTGTAAAAGCAAAGATGCAGTTGCTGAAAACAAGTTGTTCTTTGACAGTCCTGAATACTGAGTGCGGTTCAGTTAATAAAACTGTCTTTCTGGTGCTCATTGCAAACACGCCAGAAAGTGTTTTTCTGTGTTCCAATTGCTAGTATAAACAAATACGCAGTCTGCTGAAAGCAAGCTGTGCTCTGACAGTCTTTCTTATGGAGCGCAGTTCAGCTAATAAAACTCTTTCTGCCTTTCATTGCAAGCGAGCCCGAAAGTGTTTTTATGCTTCATAACGGGTTGTAAAAGCAAAGATGCAGTTTGCTGAAAACAAGTTGTTCTTTGACAGTCTTGAATACTGAGTGCGGTTCAGTTAATAAAACTGTCTTTCTGGTGCTCATTGCAAACACGCCAGAAAGTGTTTTTCTGTGTTCCAATTGCTAGTATAAAGAAATACGCAGTCTGCTGAAAGCAAGCTGTTCTTTGATAGTCTTTCTTATGGAGCGCAGTTCAGCTAATAAAACTCTTTCTGCCTTTCATTGCAAGCGAGCCCGAAAGTGTTTTTATGCTTCATAATGGGTTGTAAAAGCAAAGATGCAGTTTGCTGAAAACAAGTTGTTCTTTGACAGTCTTGAATACTGAGTGCGGTTCAGTTAATAAAACTGTCTTTCTGGTGCTCATTGCAAACAAACCAGAAAGTGTTTTTCTGTGTTCTACTTGTTAGTATAAACAAATATGCAGTCTGCTGAAAGCAGGCTGTGCTCTGAGAGTCTTTCTTATGGAGCGCAGTTCAGCTAATAAAACTCTTTCTGCCTTTCATTGCAAGCGAGCCCGAAAGTGTTTTTATGCTTCATAACGGGTTGTAAAAGCAAAGATGCAGTTTGCTGAAAACAAGTTGTTCTTTGACAGTCTTGAATACTGAGTGCGGTTCAGTTAATAAAACTGTCTTTCTGGTGCTCATTGCAAACACGCCAGAAAGTGTTTTTCTGTGTTCCAATTGCTAGTATAAACAAATACGCAGTCTGCTGAAAGCAAGCTGTGCTCTGACAGTCTTTCTTATGGAGCGCAGTTCAGCTAATAAAACTCTTTCTGCCTTTCATTGCAAGCGAGCCCGAAAGTGTTTTTATGCTTCATAACGGGTTGTAAAAGCAAAGATGCAGTTTGCTGAAAACAAGTTTATCTTTGACAGTCTTGAATACTGAGTGCAGTTGAGTTAATAAAACTGTCTTTCTGGTGCTCATTGCAAACAAACCAGAAAGTGTTTTTCTGTGTTCTAATTGTTAGTATAAAGAAATACGGAGTCTGCTGAAAGCAAGCTGTGCTCTGACAGTCTTTCTTATGGAGTGCAGTTCAGCTAATAAAACTCTTTCTGCCTTTCATTGCAAGCGAGCCCGAAAGTGTTTTTATGCTTCATAAAGGGTTGTAAAAGCAAAGATGCAGTTTGCTGAAAACAAGTTGTTCTTTGACAGTCCTGAATACTGAGTGCGGTTCAGTTAATAAAACTGTCTTTCTGGTGCTCATTGCAAACAAACCAGAAAGTGTTTTTCTGTGTTCTACTTGTTAGTATAAACAAATACGCAGTCTGCTGAAAGCAAGCTGTGCTCTGAGAGTCTTTCTTATGGAGTGCAGTTCAGCTAATAAAACTCTTTCTGCCTTTCATTGCAAGCGAGCCCGAAAGTGTTTTTATGCTTCATAACGGGTTGTAAAAGCAAAGATGCAGTTTGCTGAAAACAAGTTGTTCTTTGACAGTCTTGAATACTGAGTGCGGTTCAGTTAATAAAACTGTCTTTCTGGTGCTCATTGCAAACACGCCAGAAAGTGTTTTTCTGTGTTCCAATTGCTAGTATAAACAAATACACAGTCTGCTGAAAGCAAGCTGTGCTCTGACAGTCTTTCTTATGGAGCGCAGTTCAGCTAATAAAACTCTTTCTGCCTTTCATTGCAAGCGAGCCCGAAAGTGTTTTTATGCTTCATAACGGGTTGTAAAAGCAAAGATGCAGTTTGCTGAAAACAAGTTGTTCTTTGACAGTCTTGAATACTGAGTGCGGTTCAGTTAATAAAACTGTCTTTCTGGTGCTCATTGCAAACAAACCAGAAAGTGTTTTTCTGTGTTCTAATTGTTAGTATAAAGAAATACGGAGTCTGCTGAAAGCAAGCTGTGCTCTGACAGTCTTTCTTATGGAGTGCAGTTCAGCTAATGAAACTCTTTCTGCCTTTCATTGCAAGCGAGCCCGAAAGTGTTTTTATGCTTCATAAAGGGTTGTAAAAGCAAAGATGCAGTTTGCTGAAAACAAGTTGTTCTTTGACAGTCTTGAATACTGAGTGCGGTTCAGTTAATAAAACTGTCTTTCTGGTGCTCATTGCAAACACGCCAGAAAGTGTTTTTCTGTGTTCCAATTGCTAGTATAAACAAATACGCAGTCTGCTGAAAGCAAGCTGTGCTCTGACAGTCTTTCTTATGGAGCGCAGTTCAGCTAATAAAACTCTTTCTGCCTTTCATTGCAAGCGAGCCCGAAAGTGTTTTTATGCTTCATAACGGGTTGTAAAAGCAAAGATGCAGTTTGCTGAAAACAAGTTGTTCTTTGACAGTCTTGAATACTGAGTGCGGTTCAGTTAATAAAACTGTCTTTCTGGTGCTCATTGCAAACAAACCAGAAAGTGTTTTTCTGTGTTCTACTTGTTAGTATAAACAAATATGCAGTCTGCTGAAAGCAGGCTGTGCTCTGAGAGTCTTTCTTATGGAGTGCAGTTCAGCTAATAAAACTCTTTCTGCCTTTCATTGCAAGCGAGCCCGAAAGTGTTTTTATGCTTCATAACGGGTTGTAAAAGCAAAGATGCAGTTTGCTGAAAACAAGTTGTTCTTTGACAGTCTTGAATACTGAGTGCGGTTCAGTTAATAAAACTGTCTTTCTGGTGCTCATTGCAAACACGCCAGAAAGTGTTTTTCTGTGTTCCAATTGCTAGTATAAACAAATACGCAGTCTGCTGAAAGCAAGCTGTGCTCTGACAGTCTTTCTTATGGAGCGCAGTTCAGCTAATAAAACTCTTTCTGCCTTTCATTGCAAGCGAGCCCGAAAGTGTTTTTATGCTTCATAACGGGTTGTAAAAGCAAAGATGCAGTTTGCTGAAAACAAGTTTATCTTTGACAGTCTTGAATACTGAGTGCAGTTGAGTTAATAAAACTGTCTTTCTGGTGCTCATTGCAAACAAACCAGAAAGTGTTTTTCTGTGTTCTAATTGTTAGTATAAAGAAATACGGAGTCTGCTGAAAGCAAGCTGTGCTCTGACAGTCTTTCTTATGGAGTGCAGTTCAGCTAATAAAACTCTTTCTGCCTTTCATTGCAAGCGAGCCCGAAAGTGTTTTTATGCTTCATAAAGGGTTGTAAAAGCAAAGATGCAGTTTGCTGAAAACAAGTTGTTCTTTGACAGTCCTGAATACTGAGTGCGGTTCAGTTAATAAAACTGTCTTTCTGGTGCTCATTGCAAACACGCCAGAAAGTGTTTTTCTGTGTTCCAATTGCTAGTATAAAGAAATACGCAGTCTGCTGAAAGCAAGCTGTTCTTTGATAGTCTTTCTTATGGAGCGCAGTTCAGCTAATAAAACTCTTTCTGCCTTTCATTGCAAGCGAGCCCGAAAGTGTTTTTATGCTTCATAATGGGTTGTAAAAGCAAAGATGCAGTTTGCTGAAAACAAGTTGTTCTTTGACAGTCTTGAATACTGAGTGCGGTTCAGTTAATAAAACTGTCTTTCTGGTGCTCATTGCAAACAAACCAGAAAGTGTTTTTCTGTGTTCTACTTGTTAGTATAAACAAATATGCAGTCTGCTGAAAGCAGGCTGTGCTCTGAGAGTCTTTCTTATGGAGTGCAGTTCAGCTAATAAAACTCTTTCTGCCTTTCATTGCAAGCGAGCCCGAAAGTGTTTTTATGCTTCATAACGGGTTGTAAAAGCAAAGATGCAGTTTGCTGAAAACAAGTTGTTCTTTGACAGTCTTGAATACTGAGTGCGGTTCAGTTAATAAAACTGTCTTTCTGGTGCTCATTGCAAACACGCCAGAAAGTGTTTTTCTGTGTTCCAATTGCTAGTATAAACAAATACGCAGTCTGCTGAAAGCAAGCTGTGCTCTGACAGTCTTTCTTATGGAGCGCAGTTCAGCTAATAAAACTCTTTCTGCCTTTCATTGCAAGCGAGCCCGAAAGTGTTTTTATGCTTCATAACGGGTTGTAAAAGCAAAGATGCAGTTTGCTGAAAACAAGTTTATCTTTGACAGTCTTGAATACTGAGTGCAGTTGAGTTAATAAAACTGTCTTTCTGGTGCTCATTGCAAACAAACCAGAAAGTGTTTTTCTGTGTTCTAATTGTTAGTATAAAGAAATACGGAGTCTGCTGAAAGCAAGCTGTGCTCTGACAGTCTTTCTTATGGAGTGCAGTTCAGCTAATAAAACTCTTTCTGCCTTTCATTGCAAGCGAGCCCGAAAGTGTTTTTATGCTTCATAAAGGGTTGTAAAAGCAAAGATGCAGTTTGCTGAAAACAAGTTGTTCTTTGACAGTCCTGAATACTGAGTGCGGTTCAGTTAATAAAACTGTCTTTCTGGTGCTCATTGCAAACAAACCAGAAAGTGTTTTTCTGTGTTCTACTTGTTAGTATAAACAAATACGCAGTCTGCTGAAAGCAAGCTGTGCTCTGAGAGTCTTTCTTATGGAGTGCAGTTCAGCTAATAAAACTCTTTCTGCCTTTCATTGCAAGCGAGCCCGAAAGTGTTTTTATGCTTCATAACGGGTTGTAAAAGCAAAGATGCAGTTTGCTGAAAACAAGTTGTTCTTTGACAGTCTTGAATACTGAGTGCGGTTCAGTTAATAAAACTGTCTTTCTGGTGCTCATTGCAAACACGCCAGAAAGTGTTTTTCTGTGTTCCAATTGCTAGTATAAACAAATACGCAGTCTGCTGAAAGCAAGCTGTGCTCTGACAGTCTTTCTTATGGAGCGCAGTTCAGCTAATAAAACTCTTTCTGCCTTTCATTGCAAGCGAGCCCGAAAGTGTTTTTATGCTTCATAACGGGTTGTAAAAGCAAAGATGCAGTTTGCTGAAAACAAGTTGTTCTTTGACAGTCTTGAATACTGAGTGCGGTTCAGTTAATAAAACTGTCTTTCTGGTGCTCATTGCAAACAAACCAGAAAGTGTTTTTCTGTGTTCTAATTGTTAGTATAAAGAAATACGGAGTCTGCTGAAAGCAAGCTGTGCTCTGACAGTCTTTCTTATGGAGTGCAGTTCAGCTAATGAAACTCTTTCTGCCTTTCATTGCAAGCGAGCCCGAAAGTGTTTTTATGCTTCATAAAGGGTTGTAAAAGCAAAGATGCAGTTTGCTGAAAACAAGTTGTTCTTTGACAGTCTTGAATACTGAGTGCGGTTCAGTTAATAAAACTGTCTTTCTGGTGCTCATTGCAAACACGCCAGAAAGTGTTTTTCTGTGTTCCAATTGCTAGTATAAACAAATACGCAGTCTGCTGAAAGCAAGCTGTGCTCTGACAGTCTTTCTTATGGAGCGCAGTTCAGCTAATAAAACTCTTTCTGCCTTTCATTGCAAGCGAGCCCGAAAGTGTTTTTATGCTTCATAACGGGTTGTAAAAGCAAAGATGCAGTTTGCTGAAAACAAGTTGTTCTTTGACAGTCTTGAATACTGAGTGCGGTTCAGTTAATAAAACTGTCTTTCTGGTGCTCATTGCAAATACGCCAGAAAGTGTTTTTCTGTGTTCCAATTGTTAGTATAAACAAATACGCAGTCTGCTGAAAGCAAGCTGTGCTCTGACAGTCTTTCTTATGGAGCGCAGTTCAGCTAATAAAACTCTTTCTGCCTTTCATTGCAAGCGAGCCCGAAAGTCTTTTTATGCTTCATAACGGGTTGTAAAAGCAAAGATGCAGTTTGCTGAAAACAAGTTTATCTTTGACAGTCTTGAATACTGAGTGCAGTTGAGTTAATAAAACTGTCTTTCCGGTGCTCATTGCAAACAAACCAGAAAGTGTTTTTCTGTGTTCTAATTGTTAGTATAAAGAAATACGGAGTCTGCTGAAAGCAAGCTGTGCTCTGACAGTCTTTCTTATGGAGTGCAGTTCAGCTAATAAAACTCTTTCTGCCTTTCATTGCAAGCGAGCCCGAAAGTGTTTTTATGCTTCATAAAGGGTTGTAAAAGCAAAGATGCAGTTTGCTGAAAACAAGTTGTTCTTTGACAGTCCTGAATACTGAGTGCGGTTCAGTTAATAAAACTGTCTTTCTGGTGCTCATTGCAAACAAGCCAGAAAGTGTTTTTCTGTGTTCCAATTGTTAGTATAAACAAATACGCAGTCTGCTGAAAGCAAGCTGTGCTCTGAGAGTCTTTCTTATGGAGCGCAGTTCAGCTAATAAAACTCTTTCTGCCTTTCATTGCAAGCGAGCCCGAAAGTGTTTTTATGCTTCATAACGGGTTGTAAAAGCAAAGATGCAGTTTGCTGAAAACAAGTTGTTCTTTGACAGTCTTGAATACTGAGTGCGGTTCAGTTAATAAAACTGTCTTTCTGGTGCTCATTGCAAACACGCCAGAAAGTGTTTTTCTGTGTTCCAATTGCTAGTATAAACAAATACGCAGTCTGCTGAAAGCAAGCTGTGCTCTGACAGTCTTTCTTATGGAGCGCAGTTCAGCTAATAAAACTCTTTCTGCCTTTCATTGCAAGCGAGCCCGAAAGTGTTTTTATGCTTCATAACGGGTTGTAAAAGCAAAGATGCAGTTTGCTGAAAACAAGTTGTTCTTTGACAGTCTTGAATACTGAGTGCGGTTCAGTTAATAAAACTGTCTTTCTGGTGCTCATTGCAAACACGCCAGAAAGTGTTTTTCTGTGTTCCAATTGCTAGTATAAACAAATACGCAGTCTGCTGAAAGCAAGCTGTGCTCTGACAGTCTTTCTTATGGAGCGCAGTTCAGCTAATAAAACTCTTTCTGCCTTTCATTGCAAGCGAGCCCGAAAGTGTTTTTATGCTTCATAACGGGTTGTAAAAGCAAAGATGCAGTTTGCTGAAAACAAGTTGTTCTTTGACAGTCTTGAATACTGAGTGCGGTTCAGTTAATAAAACTGTCTTTCTGGTGCTCATTGCAAACAAACCAGAAAGTGTTTTTCTGTGTTCTACTTGTTAGTATAAACAAATATGCAGTCTGCTGAAAGCAGGCTGTGCTCTGAGAGTCTTTCTTATGGAGTGCAGTTCAGCTAATAAAACTCTTTCTGCCTTTCATTGCAAGCGAGCCCGAAAGTGTTTTTATGCTTCATAACGGGTTGTAAAAGCAAAGATGCAGTTTGCTGAAAACAAGTTGTTCTTTGACAGTCTTGAATACTGAGTGCGGTTCAGTTAATAAAACTGTCTTTCTGGTGCTCATTGCAAACACGCCAGAAAGTGTTTTTCTGTGTTCCAATTGCTAGTATAAACAAATACGCAGTCTGCTGAAAGCAAGCTGTGCTCTGACAGTCTTTCTTATGGAGCGCAGTTCAGCTAATAAAACTCTTTCTGCCTTTCATTGCAAGCGAGCCCGAAAGTGTTTTTATGCTTCATAACGGGTTGTAAAAGCAAAGATGCAGTTTGCTGAAAACAAGTTTATCTTTGACAGTCTTGAATACTGAGTGCAGTTGAGTTAATAAAACTGTCTTTCTGGTGCTCATTGCAAACAAACCAGAAAGTGTTTTTCTGTGTTCTAATTGTTAGTATAAAGAAATACGGAGTCTGCTGAAAGCAAGCTGTGCTCTGACAGTCTTTCTTATGGAGTGCAGTTCAGCTAATAAAACTCTTTCTGCCTTTCATTGCAAGCGAGCCCGAAAGTGTTTTTATGCTTCATAAAGGGTTGTAAAAGCAAAGATGCAGTTTGCTGAAAACAAGTTGTTCTTTGACAGTCCTGAATACTGAGTGCGGTTCAGTTAATAAAACTGTCTTTCTGGTGCTCATTGCAAACACGCCAGAAAGTGTTTTTCTGTGTTCCAATTGCTAGTATAAAGAAATACGCAGTCTGCTGAAAGCAAGCTGTTCTTTGATAGTCTTTCTTATGGAGCGCAGTTCAGCTAATAAAACTCTTTCTGCCTTTCATTGCAAGCGAGCCCGAAAGTGTTTTTATGCTTCATAATGGGTTGTAAAAGCAAAGATGCAGTTTGCTGAAAACAAGTTGTTCTTTGACAGTCTTGAATACTGAGTGCGGTTCAGTTAATAAAACTGTCTTTCTGGTGCTCATTGCAAACAAACCAGAAAGTGTTTTTCTGTGTTCTACTTGTTAGTATAAACAAATATGCAGTCTGCTGAAAGCAGGCTGTGCTCTGAGAGTCTTTCTTATGGAGTGCAGTTCAGCTAATAAAACTCTTTCTGCCTTTCATTGCAAGCGAGCCCGAAAGTGTTTTTATGCTTCATAACGGGTTGTAAAAGCAAAGATGCAGTTTGCTGAAAACAAGTTGTTCTTTGACAGTCTTGAATACTGAGTGCGGTTCAGTTAATAAAACTGTCTTTCTGGTGCTCATTGCAAACACGCCAGAAAGTGTTTTTCTGTGTTCCAATTGCTAGTATAAACAAATACGCAGTCTGCTGAAAGCAAGCTGTGCTCTGACAGTCTTTCTTATGGAGCGCAGTTCAGCTAATAAAACTCTTTCTGCCTTTCATTGCAAGCGAGCCCGAAAGTGTTTTTATGCTTCATAACGGGTTGTAAAAGCAAAGATGCAGTTTGCTGAAAACAAGTTTATCTTTGACAGTCTTGAATACTGAGTGCAGTTGAGTTAATAAAACTGTCTTTCTGGTGCTCATTGCAAACAAACCAGAAAGTGTTTTTCTGTGTTCTAATTGTTAGTATAAAGAAATACGGAGTCTGCTGAAAGCAAGCTGTGCTCTGACAGTCTTTCTTATGGAGTGCAGTTCAGCTAATAAAACTCTTTCTGCCTTTCATTGCAAGCGAGCCCGAAAGTGTTTTTATGCTTCATAAAGGGTTGTAAAAGCAAAGATGCAGTTTGCTGAAAACAAGTTGTTCTTTGACAGTCCTGAATACTGAGTGCGGTTCAGTTAATAAAACTGTCTTTCTGGTGCTCATTGCAAACAAACCAGAAAGTGTTTTTCTGTGTTCTACTTGTTAGTATAAACAAATACGCAGTCTGCTGAAAGCAAGCTGTGCTCTGAGAGTCTTTCTTATGGAGTGCAGTTCAGCTAATAAAACTCTTTCTGCCTTTCATTGCAAGCGAGCCCGAAAGTGTTTTTATGCTTCATAACGGGTTGTAAAAGCAAAGATGCAGTTTGCTGAAAACAAGTTGTTCTTTGACAGTCTTGAATACTGAGTGCGGTTCAGTTAATAAAACTGTCTTTCTGGTGCTCATTGCAAACACGCCAGAAAGTGTTTTTCTGTGTTCCAATTGCTAGTATAAACAAATACGCAGTCTGCTGAAAGCAAGCTGTGCTCTGACAGTCTTTCTTATGGAGCGCAGTTCAGCTAATAAAACTCTTTCTGCCTTTCATTGCAAGCGAGCCCGAAAGTGTTTTTATGCTTCATAACGGGTTGTAAAAGCAAAGATGCAGTTTGCTGAAAACAAGTTGTTCTTTGACAGTCTTGAATACTGAGTGCGGTTCAGTTAATAAAACTGTCTTTCTGGTGCTCATTGCAAACAAACCAGAAAGTGTTTTTCTGTGTTCTAATTGTTAGTATAAAGAAATACGGAGTCTGCTGAAAGCAAGCTGTGCTCTGACAGTCTTTCTTATGGAGTGCAGTTCAGCTAATGAAACTCTTTCTGCCTTTCATTGCAAGCGAGCCCGAAAGTGTTTTTATGCTTCATAAAGGGTTGTAAAAGCAAAGATGCAGTTTGCTGAAAACAAGTTGTTCTTTGACAGTCTTGAATACTGAGTGCGGTTCAGTTAATAAAACTGTCTTTCTGGTGCTCATTGCAAACACGCCAGAAAGTGTTTTTCTGTGTTCCAATTGCTAGTATAAACAAATACGCAGTCTGCTGAAAGCAAGCTGTGCTCTGACAGTCTTTCTTATGGAGCGCAGTTCAGCTAATAAAACTCTTTCTGCCTTTCATTGCAAGCGAGCCCGAAAGTGTTTTTATGCTTCATAACGGGTTGTAAAAGCAAAGATGCAGTTTGCTGAAAACAAGTTGTTCTTTGACAGTCTTGAATACTGAGTGCGGTTCAGTTAATAAAACTGTCTTTCTGGTGCTCATTGCAAATACGCCAGAAAGTGTTTTTCTGTGTTCCAATTGTTAGTATAAACAAATACGCAGTCTGCTGAAAGCAAGCTGTGCTCTGACAGTCTTTCTTATGGAGCGCAGTTCAGCTAATAAAACTCTTTCTGCCTTTCATTGCAAGCGAGCCCGAAAGTCTTTTTATGCTTCATAACGGGTTGTAAAAGCAAAGATGCAGTTTGCTGAAAACAAGTTTATCTTTGACAGTCTTGAATACTGAGTGCAGTTGAGTTAATAAAACTGTCTTTCCGGTGCTCATTGCAAACAAACCAGAAAGTGTTTTTCTGTGTTCTAATTGTTAGTATAAAGAAATACGGAGTCTGCTGAAAGCAAGCTGTGCTCTGACAGTCTTTCTTATGGAGCGCAGTTCAGCTAATAAAACTCTTTCTGCCTTTCATTGCAAGCGAGCCCGAAAGTGTTTTTATGCTTCATAACAGGTTGTAAAAGCAAAGATGCAGTTTGCTGAAAACAAGTTTATCTTTGACAGTCTTGAATACTGAGTGCAGTTGAGTTAATAAAACTGTCTTTCTGGTGCTCATTGCAAACAAACCAGAAAGTGTTTTTCTGTGTTCTAATTGTTAGTATAAAGAAATACGGAGTCTGCTGAAAGCAAGCTGTGCTCTGACAGTCTTTCTTATGGAGTGCAGTTCAGCTAATGAAACTCTTTCTGCCTTTCATTGCAAGCGAGCCCGAAAGTGTTTTTATGCTTCATAAAGGGTTGTAAAAGCAAAGATGCAGTTTGCTGAAAACAAGTTGTTCTTTGACAGTCCTGAATACTGAGTGCGGTTCAGTTAATAAAACTGTCTTTCTGGTGCTCATTGCAAACAAACCAGAAAGTGTTTTTCTGTGTTCTACTTGTTAGTATAAACAAATACGCAGTCTGCTGAAAGCAAGCTGTGCTCTGACAGTCTTTCTTATGGAGCGCAGTTCAGCTAATAAAACTCTTTCTGCCTTTCATTGCAAGCGAGCCCGAAAGTGTTTTTATGCTTCATAAAGGGTTGTAAAAGCAAAGATGCAGTTTGCTGAAAACAAGTTGTTCTTTGACAGTCCTGAATACTGAGTGCGGTTCAGTTAATAAAACTGTCTTTCTGGTGCTCATTGCAAACACGCCAGAAAGTGTTTTTCTGTGTTCCAATTGCTAGTATAAACAAATACGCAGTCTGCTGAAAGCAAGCTGTGCTCTGACAGTCTTTCTTATGGAGCGCAGTTCAGCTAATAAAACTCTTTCTGCCTTTCATTGCAAGCGAGCCCGAAAGTGTTTTTATGCTTCATAACGGGTTGTAAAAGCAAAGATGCAGTTTGCTGAAAACAAGTTGTTCTTTGACAGTCTTGAATACTGAGTGCGGTTCAGTTAATAAAACTGTCTTTCTGGTGCTCATTGCAAATACGCCAGAAAGTGTTTTTCTGTGTTCCAATTGTTAGTATAAACAAATACGCAGTCTGCTGAAAGCAAGCTGTGCTCTGACAGTCTTTCTTATGGAGCGCAGTTCAGCTAATAAAACTCTTTCTGCCTTTCATTGCAAGCGAGCCCGAAAGTGTTTTTATGCTTCATAACGGGTTGTAAAAGCAAAGATGCAGTTTGCTGAAAACAAGTTTATCTTTGACAGTCTTGAATACTGAGTGCAGTTGAGTTAATAAAACTGTCTTTCCGGTGCTCATTGCAAACAAACCAGAAAGTGTTTTTCTGTGTTCTAATTGTTAGTATAAAGAAATACGGAGTCTGCTGAAAGCAAGCTGTGCTCTGACAGTCTTTCTTATGGAGTGCAGTTCAGCTAATAAAACTCTTTCTGCCTTTCATTGCAAGCGAGCCCGAAAGTGTTTTTATGCTTCATAAAGGGTTGTAAAAGCAAAGATGCAGTTTGCTGAAAACAAGTTGTTCTTTGACAGTCCTGAATACTGAGTGCGGTTCAGTTAATAAAACTGTCTTTCTGGTGCTCATTGCAAACAAGCCAGAAAGTGTTTTTCTGTGTTCCAATTGTTAGTATAAACAAATACGCAGTCTGCTGAAAGCAAGCTGTGCTCTGAGAGTCTTTCTTATGGAGCGCAGTTCAGCTAATAAAACTCTTTCTGCCTTTCATTGCAAGCGAGCCCGAAAGTGTTTTTATGCTTCATAACGGGTTGTAAAAGCAAAGATGCAGTTTGCTGAAAACAAGTTGTTCTTTGACAGTCTTGAATACTGAGTGCGGTTCAGTTAATAAAACTGTCTTTCTGGTTCTCATTGCAAACACGCCAGAAAGTGTTTTTCTGTGTTCCAATTGCTAGTATAAACAAATACGCAGTCTGCTGAAAGCAAGCTGTGCTCTGACAGTCTTTCTTATGGAGCGCAGTTCAGCTAATAAAACTCTTTCTGCCTTTCATTGCAAGCGAGCCCGAAAGTGTTTTTATGCTTCATAACGGGTTGTAAAAGCAAAGATGCAGTTTGCTGAAAACAAGTTTATCTTTGACAGTCTTGAATACTGAGTGCAGTTGAGTTAATAAAACTGTCTTTCCGGTGCTCATTGCAAACAAACCAGAAAGTGTTTTTCTGTGTTCTAATTGTTAGTATAAAGAAATACGGAGTCTGCTGAAAGCAAGCTGTGCTCTGACAGTCTTTCTTATGGAGTGCAGTTCAGCTAATAAAACTCTTTCTGCCTTTCATTGCAAGCGAGCCCGAAAGTGTTTTTATGCTTCATAAAGGGTTGTAAAAGCAAAGATGCAGTTTGCTGAAAACAAGTTGTTCTTTGACAGTCCTGAATACTGAGTGCGGTTCAGTTAATAAAACTGTCTTTCTGGTGCTCATTGCAAACAAGCCAGAAAGTGTTTTTCTGTGTTCCAATTGTTAGTATAAACAAATACGCAGTCTGCTGAAAGCAAGCTGTGCTCTGAGAGTCTTTCTTATGGAGCGCAGTTCAGCTAATAAAACTCTTTCTGCCTTTCATTGCAAGCGAGCCCGAAAGTGTTTTTATGCTTCATAACGGGTTGTAAAAGCAAAGATGCAGTTTGCTGAAAACAAGTTGTTCTTTGACAGTCCTGAATACTGAGTGCGGTTCAGTTAATAAAACTGTCTTTCTGGTGCTCATTGCAAACAAACCAGAAAGTGTTTTTCTGTGTTCTACTTGTTAGTATAAACAAATACGCAGTCTGCTGAAAGCAAGCTGTGCTCTGACAGTCTTTCTTATGGAGTGCAGTTCAGCTAATAAAACTCTTTCTGCCTTTCATTGCAAGCGAGCCCGAAAGTGTTTTTATGCTTCATAAAGGGTTGTAAAAGCAAAGATGCAGTTTGCTGAAAACAAGTTGTTCTTTGACAGTCCTGAATACTGAGTGCGGTTCAGTTAATAAAACTGTCTTTCTGGTGCTCATTGCAAACAAGCCAGAAAGTGTTTTTCTGTGTTCCAATTGTTAGTATAAACAAATACGCAGTCTGCTGAAAGCAAGCTGTGCTCTGAGAGTCTTTCTTATGGAGCGCAGTTCAGCTAATAAAACTCTTTCTGCCTTTCATTGCAAGCGAGCCCGAAAGTGTTTTTATGCTTCATAACGGGTTGTAAAAGCAAAGATGCAGTTTGCTGAAAACAAGTTTATCTTTGACAGTCTTGAATACTGAGTGCAGTTGAGTTAATAAAACTGTCTTTCCGGTGCTCATTGCAAACAAACCAGAAAGTGTTTTTCTGTGTTCTAATTGTTAGTATAAAGAAATACGGAGTCTGCTGAAAGCAAGCTGTGCTCTGACAGTCTTTCTTATGGAGTGCAGTTCAGCTAATAAAACTCTTTCTGCCTTTCATTGCAAGCGAGCCCGAAAGTGTTTTTATGCTTCATAAAGGGTTGTAAAAGCAAAGATGCAGTTTGCTGAAAACAAGTTGTTCTTTGACAGTCCTGAATACTGAGTGCGGTTCAGTTAATAAAACTGTCTTTCTGGTGCTCATTGCAAACAAGCCAGAAAGTGTTTTTCTGTGTTCCAATTGTTAGTATAAACAAATACGCAGTCTGCTGAAAGCAAGCTGTGCTCTGAGAGTCTTTCTTATGGAGCGCAGTTCAGCTAATAAAACTCTTTCTGCCTTTCATTGCAAGCGAGCCCGAAAGTGTTTTTATGCTTCATAACGGGTTGTAAAAGCAAAGATGCAGTTTGCTGAAAACAAGTTGTTCTTTGACAGTCTTGAATACTGAGTGCGGTTCAGTTAATAAAACTGTCTTTCTGGTGCTCATTGCAAACACGCCAGAAAGTGTTTTTCTGTGTTCCAATTGCTAGTATAAACAAATACGCAGTCTGCTGAAAGCAAGCTGTGCTCTGACAGTCTTTCTTATGGAGCGCAGTTCAGCTAATAAAACTCTTTCTGCCTTTCATTGCAAGCGAGCCCGAAAGTGTTTTTATGCTTCATAACGGGTTGTAAAAGCAAAGATGCAGTTTGCTGAAAACAAGTTGTTCTTTGACAGTCTTGAATACTGAGTGCAGTTGAGTTAATAAAACTGTCTTTCCGGTGCTCATTGCAAACAAACCAGAAAGTGTTTTTCTGTGTTCTAATTGTTAGTATAAAGAAATACGGAGTCTGCTGAAAGCAAGCTGTGCTCTGACAGTCTTTCTTATGGAGTGCAGTTCAGCTAATAAAACTCTTTCTGCCTTTCATTGCAAGCGAGCCCGAAAGTGTTTTTATGCTTCATAAAGGGTTGTAAAAGCAAAGATGCAGTTTGCTGAAAACAAGTTGTTCTTTGACAGTCCTGAATACTGAGTGCGGTTCAGTTAATAAAACTGTCTTTCTGGTGCTCATTGCAAACAAACCAGAAAGTGTTTTTCTGTGTTCTACTTGTTAGTATAAACAAATATGCAGTCTGCTGAAAGCAAGCTGTGCTCTGAGAGTCTTTCTTATGGAGTGCAGTTCAGCTAATAAAACTCTTTCTGCCTTTCATTGCAAGCGAGCCCGAAAGTGTTTTTATGCTTCATAACAGGTTGTAAAAGCAAAGATGCAGTTTGCTGAAAACAAGTTTATCTTTGACAGTCTTGAATACTGAGTGCAGTTGAGTTAATAAAACTGTCTTTCTGGTGCTCATTGCAAACAAACCAGAAAGTGTTTTTCTGTGTTCTAATTGTTAGTATAAAGAAATACGGAGTCTGCTGAAAGCAAGCTGTGCTCTGACAGTCTTTCTTATGGAGTGCAGTTCAGCTAATGAAACTCTTTCTGCCTTTCATTGCAAGCGAGCCCGAAAGTGTTTTTATGCTTCATAAAGGGTTGTAAAAGCAAAGATGCAGTTTGCTGAAAACAAGTTGTTCTTTGACAGTCCTGAATACTGAGTGCGGTTCAGTTAATAAAACTGTCTTTCTGGTGCTCATTGCAAACAAACCAGAAAGTGTTTTTCTGTGTTCTACTTGTTAGTATAAACAAATACGCAGTCTGCTGAAAGCAAGCTGTGCTCTGAGAGTCTTTCTTATGGAGTGCAGTTCAGCTAATAAAACTCTTTCTGCCTTTCATTGCAAGCGAGCCCGAAAGTGTTTTTATGCTTCATAACGGGTTGTAAAAGCAAAGATGCAGTTTGCTGAAAACAAGTTGTTCTTTGACAGTCTTGAATACTGAGTGCGGTTCAGTTAATAAAACTGTCTTTCTGGTGCTCATTGCAAACACGCCAGAAAGTGTTTTTCTGTGTTCCAATTGCTAGTATAAACAAATACGCAGTCTGCTGAAAGCAAGCTGTGCTCTGACAGTCTTTCTTATGGAGCGCAGTTCAGCTAATAAAACTCTTTCTGCCTTTCATTGCAAGCGAGCCCGAAAGTGTTTTTATGCTTCATAACGGGTTGTAAAAGCAAAGATGCAGTTTGCTGAAAACAAGTTGTTCTTTGACAGTCTTGAATACTGAGTGCGGTTCAGTTAATAAAACTGTCTTTCTGGTGCTCATTGCAAATACGCCAGAAAGTGTTTTTCTGTGTTCCAATTGTTAGTATAAACAAATACGCAGTCTGCTGAAAGCAAGCTGTGCTCTGACAGTCTTTCTTATGGAGCGCAGTTCAGCTAATAAAACTCTTTCTGCCTTTCATTGCAAGCGAGCCCGAAAGTGTTTTTATGCTTCATAACGGGTTGTAAAAGCAAAGATGCAGTTTGCTGAAAACAAGTTTATCTTTGACAGTCTTGAATACTGAGTGCAGTTGAGTTAATAAAACTGTCTTTCCGGTGCTCATTGCAAACAAACCAGAAAGTGTTTTTCTGTGTTCTAATTGTTAGTATAAAGAAATACGGAGTCTGCTGAAAGCAAGCTGTGCTCTGACAGTCTTTCTTATGGAGTGCAGTTCAGCTAATAAAACTCTTTCTGCCTTTCATTGCAAGCGAGCCCGAAAGTGTTTTTATGCTTCATAAAGGGTTGTAAAAGCAAAGATGCAGTTTGCTGAAAACAAGTTGTTCTTTGACAGTCCTGAATACTGAGTGCGGTTCAGTTAATAAAACTGTCTTTCTGGTGCTCATTGCAAACAAGCCAGAAAGTGTTTTTCTGTGTTCCAATTGTTAGTATAAACAAATACGCAGTCTGCTGAAAGCAAGCTGTGCTCTGAGAGTCTTTCTTATGGAGCGCAGTTCAGCTAATAAAACTCTTTCTGCCTTTCATTGCAAGCGAGCCCGAAAGTGTTTTTATGCTTCATAACGGGTTGTAAAAGCAAAGATGCAGTTTGCTGAAAACAAGTTTATCTTTGACAGTCTTGAATACTGAGTGCGGTTCAGTTAATAAAACTGTCTTTCTGGTGCTCATTGCAAACACGCCAGAAAGTGTTTTTCTGTGTTCCAATTGCTAGTATAAACAAATACGCAGTCTGCTGAAAGCAAGCTGTGCTCTGACAGTCTTTCTTATGGAGCGCAGTTCAGCTAATAAAACTCTTTCTGCCTTTCATTGCAAGCGAGCCCGAAAGTGTTTTTATGCTTCATAACGGGTTGTAAAAGCAAAGATGCAGTTTGCTGAAAACAAGTTGTTCTTTGACAGTCTTGAATACTGAGTGCGGTTCAGTTAATAAAACTGTCTTTCTGGTGCTCATTGCAAATACGCCAGAAAGTGTTTTTCTGTGTTCCAATTGTTAGTATAAACAAATACGCAGTCTGCTGAAAGCAAGCTGTGCTCTGACAGTCTTTCTTATGGAGCGCAGTTCAGCTAATAAAACTCTTTCTGCCTTTCATTGCAAGCGAGCCCGAAAGTGTTTTTATGCTTCATAACGGGTTGTAAAAGCAAAGATGCAGTTTGCTGAAAACAAGTTTATCTTTGACAGTCTTGAATACTGAGTGCAGTTGAGTTAATAAAACTGTCTTTCCGGTGCTCATTGCAAACAAACCAGAAAGTGTTTTTCTGTGTTCTAATTGTTAGTATAAAGAAATACGGAGTCTGCTGAAAGCAAGCTGTGCTCTGACAGTCTTTCTTATGGAGTGCAGTTCAGCTAATAAAACTCTTTCTGCCTTTCATTGCAAGCGAGCCCGAAAGTGTTTTTATGCTTCATAAAGGGTTGTAAAAGCAAAGATGCAGTTTGCTGAAAACAAGTTGTTCTTTGACAGTCCTGAATACTGAGTGCGGTTCAGTTAATAAAACTGTCTTTCTGGTGCTCATTGCAAACAAGCCAGAAAGTGTTTTTCTGTGTTCCAATTGTTAGTATAAACAAATACGCAGTCTGCTGAAAGCAAGCTGTGCTCTGAGAGTCTTTCTTATGGAGCGCAGTTCAGCTAATAAAACTCTTTCTGCCTTTCATTGCAAGCGAGCCCGAAAGTGTTTTTATGCTTCATAACGGGTTGTAAAAGCAAAGATGCAGTTTGCTGAAAACAAGTTGTTCTTTGACAGTCTTGAATACTGAGTGCGGTTCAGTTAATAAAACTGTCTTTCTGGTGCTCATTGCAAACACGCCAGAAAGTGTTTTTCTGTGTTCCAATTGCTAGTATAAACAAATACGCAGTCTGCTGAAAGCAAGCTGTGCTCTGACAGTCTTTCTTATGGAGCGCAGTTCAGCTAATAAAACTCTTTCTGCCTTTCATTGCAAGCGAGCCCGAAAGTGTTTTTATGCTTCATAACGGGTTGTAAAAGCAAAGATGCAGTTTGCTGAAAACAAGTTGTTCTTTGACAGTCTTGAATACTGAGTGCAGTTGAGTTAATAAAACTGTCTTTCCGGTGCTCATTGCAAACAAACCAGAAAGTGTTTTTCTGTGTTCTAATTGTTAGTATAAAGAAATACGGAGTCTGCTGAAAGCAAGCTGTGCTCTGACAGTCTTTCTTATGGAGTGCAGTTCAGCTAATAAAACTCTTTCTGCCTTTCATTGCAAGCGAGCCCGAAAGTGTTTTTATGCTTCATAAAGGGTTGTAAAAGCAAAGATGCAGTTTGCTGAAAACAAGTTGTTCTTTGACAGTCCTGAATACTGAGTGCGGTTCAGTTAATAAAACTGTCTTTCTGGTGCTCATTGCAAACACGCCAGAAAGTGTTTTTCTGTGTTCCAATTGTTAGTATAAACAAATACGCAGTCTGCTGAAAGCAAGCTGTGCTCTGACAGTCTTTCTTATGGAGCGCAGTTCAGCTAATAAAACTCTTTCTGCCTTTCATTGCAAGCGAGCCCGAAAGTGTTTTTATGCTTCATAACGGGTTGTAAAAGCAAAGATGCAGTTTGCTGAAAACAAGTTGTTCTTTGACAGTCTTGAATACTGAGTGCGGTTCAGTTAATAAAACTGTCTTTCTGGTGCTCATTGCAAACACGCCAGAAAGTGTTTTTCTGTGTTCCAATTGTTAGTATAAACAAATACGCAGTCTGCTGAAAGCAAGCTGTGCTCTGACAGTCTTTCTTATGGAGCGCAGTTCAGCTAATAAAACTCTTTCTGCCTTTCATTGCAAGCGAGCCCGAAAGTGTTTTTATGCTTCATAACGGGTTGTAAAAGCAAAGATGCAGTTTGCTGAAAACAAGTTTATCTTTGACAGTCTTGAATACTGAGTGCAGTTGAGTTAATAAAACTGTCTTTCCGGTGTTGTGCCGAATTCAGCACCCCCGCCGCGAGATGCATCCCCGGTATATTTAGTCCTAAGGGAGGTTAATCGGCGTTTTATGACAAAACGGGCAAAATATCATGTTCATTTCCGTCAAAATAAAAATAAATCGCCTTTTCCCCAGTACAAACACTCTAGATATTGAGATGTAAAAAAGAAAAGGTCGCTTGTAAATAATAAAATGATATAATCTACAGGCACCACTGCTTTTTCTGAAGTCAGCTTCGACTTATTCTAAAACAAACGTGTACGTTCATTTTCTGACCATAATGAAACTCCTACATATCCTGTCGCAATTTTTGTAGAATATTTAAACACTGGAAATAAATAGGAATATAGGACAAAAGCAGCAAATTGTAAATAAAATTACCACTTCATTACTGTACCTGCTAAATGTTATTTCAATGAAAATGTACACATGCTGCCACTGCCTGAACACAACTGCAATATTAATAGTTGAATTAGAAAGAAATGTACCCAATTTTAATTCTGGCTACATTTCTGTTTTTGCCATGGAACTTATACAGGTATTTTACATTGATCCTATAGGTGTACTGACAAAAGCAAATCATATTTGTGTGTACAGAAAGAGAGTTACAGGGGGATGCTTTTTAAGGCAGTCCACCTGCCTGAAAAGGCACCCCCTCTTAATTCTGGCTACATTATTGTTATAACCATGGAACTTATACAGGTATTTTACATTGATCCTATAGGTGTACTGACAAAAACAATCCATATTTGTGTGTACAGAAAGAGAGTTACAGGGGGATGCTTTTTAAGGCAGTCCACCTGCCTGAAAAGGCACCCCCTCTTAATTCTGGCTACATTATTGTTATAACCATGGAACTTATACAGGTATTTTACATTGATCCTATAGGTGTACTGACAAAAACAATCCATATTTGTGTGTACAGAAAGAGAGTTATGATGGGGTGCTTTTTAAGGCAGTCCACCTGCCTGAAAAGGCACCCCCTCTTAATTCTGGCTACATTACTGTTATAACCATGAAACTTATACAGGTATTTTACATTGATCCTATAGGTGTACTGACAAAAGCAAACCATATTTGTGTGTACAGAAAGAGAGTTATGATGGGGTGCTTTTTAAGGCAGTCCACCTGCCTGAAAAGGCACCCCCTCTTAATTCTGGCTACATTACTGTTATAACCATGAAACTTATACAGGTATTTTACATTGATCCTATAGGTGTACTGACAAAAACAAACCATATTTGTGTGTACAGAAAGAGAGTTATGATGGGGTGCTTTTTAAGGCAGTCCACCTGCCTGAAAAGGCACCCCCTCTTAATTCTGGCTACATTACTGTTATAACCATGAAACTTATACAGGTATTTTACATTGATCCTATAGGTGTACTGACAAAAACAAACCATATTTGTGTGTACAGAAAGAGAGTTATGATGGGGTGCTTTTTAAGGCAGTCCACCTGCCTGAAAAGGCACCCCCTCTTAATTCTGGCTACATTACTGTTATAACCATGAAACTTATACAGGTATTTTACATTGATCCTATAGGTGTACTGACAAAAACAAACCATATTTGTGTGTACAGAAAGAGAGTTATGATGGGGTGCTTTTTAAGGCAGTCCACCTGCCTGAAAAGGCACCCCCTCTTAATTCTGGCTACATTACTGTTATAACCATGAAACTTATACAGGTATTTTACATTGATCCTATAGGTGTACTGACAAAAGCAAACCATATTTGTGTGTACAGAAAGAGAGTTATGATGGGGTGCTTTTTAAGGCAGTCCACCTGCCTGAAAAGGCACCCCCTCTTAATTCTGGCTACATTACTGTTATAACCATGAAACTTATACAGGTATTTTACATTGATCCTATAGGTGTACTGACAAAAACAAACCATATTTGTGTGTACAGAAAGAGAGTTATGATGGGGTGCTTTTTAAGGCAGTCCACCTGCCTGAAAAGGCACCCCCTCTTAATTCTGGCTACATTATTGTTATAACCATGGAACTTATACAGGTATTTTACATTGATCCTATAGGTGTACTGACAAAAACAATCCATATTTGTGTGTACAGAAAGAGAGTTACAGGGGGATGCTTTTTAAAGCAGTCCACCTGCCTGAAAAGGCACCCCCTCTTAATTCTGGCTACATTATTGTTATAACCATGAAACTTATACAGGTATTTTACATTGATCCTATAGGTGTACTGACAAAAACAAACCATATTTGTGTGTACAGAAAGACAGTTACAGGGGGATGCTGTTTAAGGCAGTCCATCTGCCTGAAAAGGCACCCCCTCTTAAAAATGCTGTGTGTTTTAAAGTAAAAAGAAATAAGCACTTGATTCAAATAAGATATTTTTTGAAAAATACAACCACACATTTATTTTATAATATAAAAACAATATATTATGAAAGAAAATATATTATTTAAACTGCACATGCAAATAAACATTAGAATCTAGAAAGCTCCTCCTTGGATCACCACCTTAACGTGGTGGAGGGGTTTGCGTGCCTGCGTGAGCCTAGGAGCTATGTTGGCGGGGGCAATAGCCCCTGGTAGGGTCTCCCAAGGCAAATTGGTCCTAGGTGATGGGCCAGACAAAGAGTGATCCACAAAGACACAGATGAAAAAGACAAGAACACAGACACAGCCTCCCTTGCCAAGAGCAGGGTTACCGGGGCCTCACCCTGGAGCCAGGCCTGGGGGAGGGGCTCCTTGGCGAGCGCCTGGTGGCCGGACTTTCACCCATGGGGTCCGGCCGGGCTTAGCCCGAAGGAGATATATGGGTCCACTCTCCCATGGGCCCACCACCTGTGGGAGAGGTAGTAATCTGGGTCTGGTGCATTGTGGATCGGGTGGCGGTCGGGGTCGGGGGCCCTGGCGTTCTGATCCTCGGTTACTGAAACTGGCTTTTGGAACATGGAACGTAACCTCTCTGGTGGGAAAAGAGCCTGAGCTGGTGCGCGAGGTTGAGAGGTACCGGCTAGATATAGTTGGGCTCACCTCGACACACAGTATGGGCTCTGAAACCAATCTGAAACCTTGAGAGGGGCTGGATGCTCTTTCACTCTTGAGTTGCCCAGGGTGAGAGGCGTAAGGCAGGTGTGGGCTTACTCATAGCCCCCCGGCTTAGCGCCTGTACGTTGGGGTTTACCCCAGTGAACGAGAGGGTAATTTCCCTGCGCCTTCGGGTTGGGGAAAGGGCTCTGACTGTTGTTTGTGCTTATGCACCGAACAGCAGTTCAGAGTACCATGCCTTCTTGGGGACCCTAGAGGGAGTGCTGGAGAACACTCATTCTGGGGACTCCATTGTTCTGCTGGGGGACTTCAACGCTCACGTGGGTAATGACAGTGAGACCTGGAGGGGCGTGATTGGGAGGAACGGCCCCGCTAATCTGAACCCGAGTGGTGTTCAGTTATTGGATTTCTGTGCTCGTCACAGTTTGTCCATTATGAACACCATGTTCGAACATAAGGGTGTCCACAAGTACACCTGGCATCAGGACACCCTAGGCCGCATTTCGATGATAGACAGAGGCGCTGAGCTGTCAACTGATCACCACCTTGTGGTGAGTTGGATCAGATGGCGGGGGAGGATGCCGGACAGACCTGGCAGGCCCAAACGTGTGCTGAGGGTTTGCTGGGAACGTTTGGCAGAGGAACCTGTCAGAAAGATCTTCAACTCCCACATCCAGCAGAGCTTCGACTGCATCCCGGGGGAGGCTGGTGACATTGAGTCCGAGTGGGCCATGTTCCGGACCTCCATTGTTGAGGCGGCTGAACGGAGCTGTGGCTGCAAGGTTGTCGGTGCCTGTCGGGGTGGCAATCCCCGCACTCAGTGGTGGACACCCCAGGTGAGGGGGGCTGTCAAGCTGAAGAAAGAGTCCTATCGAGCCTGGTTGGCTCAGGGGACTCCGGAGGCAGCCGACAGGTACCGAGGAGCCAAGCGGCTTGCGGCCTCGGCAGTCGCTGAGGCAAAAACTCGGGTGTGGGAGGAGCTCGGGGAGAACATGGAAAACGACTTTCGGTCGGCTCTGAGAAGTTTCTGGCAAACCGTCAGGCGACTCAGGAGGGGAAAGCAGTTTTCCACCAACACTGTATATGGTGGGGGTGGGGAACTGTTGACCTCGACTGGGGACGGAATACTTCGAGGATCTTCTCAATCCCACCAGCACGTCTTCCGCAGAGGAAGCAGAGCTTGGGGACCCCGGGGGGGGCTCGTCTATCACTGGGGCTGAAGTGGCCAAGGTGGTAGGGAAACTCCTTGGCGGTAGGGCCCCGGGGGTGGATGAGGTTCACCCCGGGTTCCTCAAGGCTCTGGATGTTGTGGGGCTGTCCTGGTTGACACGTCTTTGCAGCATCGCGTGGACATCGGGGGCAGTGCCTCTGGACTGGCAGACTGGGGTGGTGGTTCCCCTTTTTAAAAAGGGGGATCGGAGGGTGTGTTCCAACTATAGGGGGATCACACTCCTCAGCCTCCCCGGTAAGGTCTATGCGGGGGTACTGGAGAAGAGAGTCCGACTGATAGTTGAACCTCGGATCCAGGAGGAACAATGCGGATTCCGCCCCGGTCGTGGAACACAGGACCAGCTCTTTACCCTTGCTAGGATCCTGGAGGGTGCATGGGAGTTTGCTCAACCAGTCTACATGTGTTTTGTGGATCTGGAGAAGGCATTCGACCGTGTCCCTCGGGGTATTCTGTGGGGGGTGCTCAGGGAGTATGGGGTACTGGGCTCTTTGTTACGAGCTATCCAGTCCCTGTACAAACAGAGCAGGAGTCTGGTTCGTATGGCTGGCAGTAAGTCCGACTGGTTTCCAGTCGGAGTTGGACTCCGTCAGGGCTGCCCGTTGTCACCGGTTCTGTTCACAATTTTTATGGACAGAATTTCTCGGCGTAGCCAAGTGGCGGAGGGTGTCCGGTTTGGTGGTCTCAGGATTCCATGTCTGCTTTTTGCAGATGATGTGGTCTTGTTGGCTTCATCGAGCCGGGACCTCCAGCTCTTGCTGGACCAGTTTGCAGCCGAGTGTGAAGCGGTAGGGATGAGGATCAGCACCTCCAAGTCCGAGTCCATGGTACTCAGCCGGAAAAGGGTGGAGTGCTCTCTCCAGGTTGGAAGTGAGATCCTGCCTCAAGTGGAGGAGTTTAAATATCTCGGGGTCTTGTTCACGAGTGAGGGAAAGATGGAGCGTGAGATTGACAGGCGGATCGGTGCAGCATCAGCAGTAATGCGGGCTCTGTACCGGTCTGTTGTGGTGAAGAGAGAGCTGAGCAAAAAAGCAAAGCTCTCGATTTACCGTTCAATCTAAATGAGTTTTCTCCGCAGGATGTCTGGACTCTCCCTTAGAGACAGGGTTAGGAGCTCGGACATCCGGGAGAGACTCGGAGTGGAGCCGCTGCTCCTCCACGTCGAGAGGAGCCAGTTGAGGTGGTTCGGGCATCTGGTTCGGATGCCTCCTGGACGCCTTCCTGGTGAGGTGTTCCGGGCATGTCCAATGGGGCGGAGGCCCCGGGGCAGACCAAGAACACGCTGGAGAGACTATATGTCTCGACTGGCCTGGGAACGCCTCGGTATACCCCCGGAGGAGCTAGAGTCGGTGGCTGGGGAGAGGGAGGTCTGAGTTTCTTTGCTCCGACTGCTTCCCCCGCGACCCGGACCCGGATAAGCGGTGGATAATGGATGGATGGATGGATCTAGAAACAAGTTCAAGCAAACTTGTAGCATAATAATATATTATTATGGCAATTATTTTAATGACAATATATACAAAAGCATGTTAATAAATAAAAAACAAATATTAAAACTATTATAACAATCAAACATTTTTTAAATTATCTTAAAGTACTTTTATCTGAAAATGAACACAATACTGTATACATATATACATACCTTACATTTGCAAATAAACCAACTTTAAAAGATTCAAGTATATTTAACCAAAAAAACATGAGATTTTAGAAAGAAGAACACCCCTATTTGCATGCTGGACACATGTAGTCTCTATGCAGTGTAGCCAGAATTAAGCAGGGGTGCCTTTTCATGTAGATGGACTGCCTTAAAAAGCACCCCATCATAACTCTCTTTCTGTACACACAAATATGGTTTGTTTTTGTCAGTACACCTATAGGATCAATGTAAAATACCTGTATAAGTTTCATGGTTATAACAGTAATGTAGCCAGAATTAAAATTGGGTACATTTCTTTCTAATTCAACTATTAATATTGCAGTTATGTTCAGGCAGTGGCAGCATGTGTACATTTTCATGGATATAACATTTAGCAAGTTCAGTAATGAAGTGGTAATTTTATTTACAATTCGCTGCTTTTGTCCTATATTCCTATTTATTTCCAGTGTTTAAATATTCTATAAAAATTGCGACAGGATATGTAGGAGTTTCATTATGGTCAGAAAATGAAGGTACACGTTTGTTTTAGAATAAGTCGAAGCTGACTTCAGAAAAAGCAGTGGTGCCTGTAGATTATATCATTTTATTATTTACAAGCGACCTTTTCTTTTTTACATCTCAATATCTAGAGTGTTTGTACTGGGGAAAAGGCGATTTATTTTTATTTTGACGGAAATGAACATGATATTTTGCCCGTTTTGTCATAAAACGCCGATTAACCTCCCTTAGGACTAAATATACCGGGGATGCATCTCGCGGCGGGGGTGCTGAATTCGGCACAACACCGGTGCTCATTGCAAACAAACCAGAAAGTGTTTTTCTGTGTTCTAATTGTTAGTATAAAGAAATACGGAGTCTGCTGAAAGCAAGCTGTGCTCTGACAGTCTTTCTTATGGAGTGCAGTTCAGCTAATAAAACTCTTTCTGCCTTTCATTGCAAGCGAGCCCGAAAGTGTTTTTATGCTTCATAAAGGGTTGTAAAAGCAAAGATGCAGTTTGCTGAAAACAAGTTGTTCTTTGACAGTCCTGAATACTGAGTGCGGTTCAGTTAATAAAACTGTCTTTCTGGTGCTCATTGCAAACAAGCCAGAAAGTGTTTTTCTGTGTTCCAATTGTTAGTATAAACAAATACGCAGTCTGCTGAAAGCAAGCTGTGCTCTGAGAGTCTTTCTTATGGAGCGCAGTTCAGCTAATAAAACTCTTTCTGCCTTTCATTGCAAGCGAGCCCGAAAGTGTTTTTATGCTTCATAACGGGTTGTAAAAGCAAAGATGCAGTTTGCTGAAAACAAGTTTATCTTTGACAGTCTTGAATACTGAGTGCAGTTGAGTTAATAAAACTGTCTTTCCGGTGCTCATTGCAAACAAACCAGAAAGTGTTTTTCTGTGTTCTAATTGTTAGTATAAAGAAATACGGAGTCTGCTGAAAGCAAGCTGTGCTCTGACAGTCTTTCTTATGGAGTGCAGTTCAGCTAATAAAACTCTTTCTGCCTTTCATTGCAAGCGAGCCCGAAAGTGTTTTTATGCTTCATAAAGGGTTGTAAGAGCAAAGATGCAGTTTGCTGAAAACAAGTTGTTCTTTGACAGTCCTGAATACTGAGTGCGGTTCAGTTAATAAAACTGTCTTTCTGGTGCTCATTGCAAACAAGCCAGAAAGTGTTTTTCTGTGTTCCAATTGTTAGTATAAACAAATACGCAGTCTGCTGAAAGCAAGCTGTGCTCTGAGAGTCTTTCTTATGGAGCGCAGTTCAGCTAATAAAACTCTTTCTGCCTTTCATTGCAAGCGAGCCCGAAAGTGTTTTTATGCTTCATAACGGGTTGTAAAAGCAAAGATGCAGTTTGCTGAAAACAAGTTGTTCTTTGACAGTCTTGAATACTGAGTGCGGTTCAGTTAATAAAACTGTCTTTCTGGTGCTCATTGCAAACACGCCAGAAAGTGTTTTTCTGTGTTCCAATTGCTAGTATAAACAAATACGCAGTCTGCTGAAAGCAAGCTGTGCTCTGACAGTCTTTCTTATGGAGCGCAGTTCAGCTAATAAAACTCTTTCTGCCTTTCATTGCAAGCGAGCCCGAAAGTGTTTTTATGCTTCATAACGGGTTGTAAAAGCAAAGATGCAGTTTGCTGAAAACAAGTTGTTCTTTGACAGTCTTGAATACTGAGTGCAGTTGAGTTAATAAAACTGTCTTTCCGGTGCTCATTGCAAACAAACCAGAAAGTGTTTTTCTGTGTTCTAATTGTTAGTATAAAGAAATACGGAGTCTGCTGAAAGCAAGCTGTGCTCTGACAGTCTTTCTTATGGAGTGCAGTTCAGCTAATAAAACTCTTTCTGCCTTTCATTGCAAGCGAGCCCGAAAGTGTTTTTATGCTTCATAAAGGGTTGTAAAAGCAAAGATGCAGTTTGCTGAAAACAAGTTGTTCTTTGACAGTCCTGAATACTGAGTGCGGTTCAGTTAATAAAACTGTCTTTCTGGTGCTCATTGCAAACAAGCCAGAAAGTGTTTTTCTGTGTTCCAATTGCTAGTATAAACAAATACGCAGTCTGCTGAAAGCAAGCTGTGCTCTGACAGTCTTTCTTATGGAGCGCAGTTCAGCTAATAAAACTCTTTCTGCCTTTCATTGCAAGCGAGCCAGAAAGTGTTTTTATGCTTCATAACGGGTTGTAAAAGCAAAGATGCAGTTTGCTGAAAACAAGTTGTTCTTTGACAGTCTTGAATACTGAGTGCGGTTCAGTTAATAAAACTGTCTTTCTGGTGCTCATTGCAAACACGCCAGAAAGTGTTTTTCTGTGTTCCAATTGTTAGTATAAACAAATACGCAGTCTGCTGAAAGCAAGCTGTGCTCTGACAGTCTTTCTTATGGAGCGCAGTTCAGCTAATAAAACTCTTTCTGCCTTTCATTGCAAGCGAGCCCGAAAGTGTTTTTATGCTTCATAACGGGTTGTAAAAGCAAAGATGCAGTTTGCTGAAAACAAGTTTATCTTTGACAGTCTTGAATACTGAGTGCAGTTGAGTTAATAAAACTGTCTTTCTGGTGCTCATTGCAAACAAACCAGAAAGTGTTTTTCTGTGTACTAATTGTTAGTATAAAGAAATACGGAGTCTGCTGAAAGCAAGCTGTGCTCTGACAGTCTTTCTTATGGAGTGCAGTTCAGCTAATAAAACTCTTTCTGCCTTTCATTGCAAGCGAGCCCGAAAGTGTTTTTATGCTTCATAAAGGGTTGTAAAAGCAAAGATGCAGTTTGCTGAAAACAAGTTGTTCTTTGACAGTCCTGAATACTGAGTGCGGTTCAGTTAATAAAACTGTCTTTCTGGTGCTCATTGCAAACACGCCAGAAAGTGTTTTTCTGTGTTCCAATTGCTAGTATAAACAAATACGCAGTCTGCTGAAAGCAAGCTGTGCTCTGAGAGTCTTTCTTATGGAGCGCAGTTCAGCTAATAAAACTCTTTCTGCCTTTCATTGCAAGCGAGCCCGAAAGTGTTTTTATGCTTCATAACGGGTTGTAAAAGCAAAGATGCAGTTTGCTGAAAACAAGTTGTTCTTTGACAGTCTTGAATACTGAGTGCGGTTCAGTTAATAAAACTGTCTTTCTGGTGCTCATTGCAAACACGCCAGAAAGTGTTTTTCTGTGTTCCAATTGCTAGTATAAAGAAATACGCAGTCTGCTGAAAGCAAGCTGTTCTTTGATAGTCTTTCTTATGGAGTGCAGTTCAGCTAATAAAACTCTTTCTGCCTTTCATTGCAAGCGAGCCCGAAAGTGTTTTTATGCTTCATAATGGGTTGTAAAAGCAAAGATGCAGTTTGCTGAAAACAAGTTGTTCTTTGACAGTCTTGAATACTGAGTGCGGTTCAGTTAATAAAACTGTCTTTCTGGTGCTCATTGCAAACAAGCCAGAAAGTGTTTTTCTGTGTTCCAATTGTTAGTATAAACAAATAAGCAGTCTGCTGAAAGCAAGCTGTGCTCTGACAGTCTTTCTTATGGAGTGCAGTTCAGCTAATAAAACTCTTTCTGCCTTTCATTGCAAGCGAGCCCGAAAGTGTTTTTATGCTTCATAACGGGTTGTAAAAGCAAAGATGCAGTTTGCTGAAAACAAGTTGTTCTTTGACAGTCTTGAATACTGAGTGCGGTTCAGTTAATAAAACTGTCTTTCTGGTGCTCATTGCAAACACGCCAGAAAGTGTTTTTCTGTGTTCCAATTGCTAGTATAAAGAAATACGGAGTCTGCTGAAAGCAAGCTGTGCTCTGACAGTCTTTCTTATGGAGTGCAGTTCAGCTAATAAAACTCTTTCTGCCTTTCATTGCAAGCGAGCCCGAAAGTGTTTTTATGCTTCATAACGGGTTGTAAAAGCAAAGATGCAGTTTGCTGAAAACAAGTTGTTCTTTGACAGTCTTGAATACTGAGTGCGGTTCAGTTAATAAAACTGTCTTTCTGGTGCTCATTGCAAACAAACCAGAAAGTGTTTTTCTGTGTTCTACTTGTTAGTATAAACAAATATGCAGTCTGCTGAAAGCAGGCTGTGCTCTGAGAGTCTTTCTTATGGAGTGCAGTTCAGCTAATAAAACTTTTTCTGCCTTTCATTGCAAGCGAGCCCGAAAGTGTTTTTATGCTTCATAACGGGTTGTAAAAGCAAAGATGCAGTTTGCTGAAAACAAGTTGTTCTTTGACAGTCTTGAATACTGAGTGCGGTTCAGTTAATAAAACTGTCTTTCTGGTGCTCATTGCAAACACGCCAGAAAGTGTTTTTCTGTGTTCCAATTGCTAGTATAAACAAATACGCAGTCTGCTGAAAGCAAGCTGTGCTCTGACAGTCTTTCTTATGGAGCGCAGTTCAGCTAATAAAACTCTTTCTGCCTTTCATTGCAAGCGAGCCCGAAAGTGTTTTTATGCTTCATAACGGGTTGTAAAAGCAAAGATGCAGTTTGCTGAAAACAAGTTGTTCTTTGACAGTCTTGAATACTGAGTGCGGTTCAGTTAATAAAACTGTCTTTCTGGTGCTCATTGCAAACACGCCAGAAAGTGTTTTTCTGTGTTCCAATTGCTAGTATAAAGAAATACGCAGTCTGCTGAAAGCAAGCTGTGCTCTGACAGTCTTTCTTATGGAGTGCAGTTCAGCTAATACAACTCTTTCTGCCTCTCATTGCAAGCGAGCCCGAAAGTGTTTTTATGCTTCATAATGGACTGTAAAAGCAAAGATGCAGTTTGCTGAAAACAAGTTGTTCTTTGACAGTCTTGAATACTGAGTGCGGTTCAGTTAATAAAACTGTCTTTCTGGTGCTCATTGCAAACAAACCAGAAAGTGTTTTTCTGTGTTCTACTTGTTAGTATAAACAAATATGCAGTCTGCTGAAAGCAAGCTGTGCTCTGAGAGTCTTTCTTATGGAGTGCAGTTCAGCTAATAAAACTCTTTCTGCCTTTCATTGCAAGCGAGCCCAAAAGTGTTTTTATGCTTCATAACGGGTTGTAAAAGCAAAGATGCAGTTTGCTGAAAACAAGTTGTTCTTTGACAGTCTTGAATACTGAGTGCGGTTCAGTTAATAAAACTGTCTTTCTGGTGCTCATTGCAAACACGCCAGAAAGTGTTTTTCTGTGTTCCAATTGCTAGTATAAACAAATACGCAGTCTGCTGAAAGCAAGCTGTGCTCTGACAGTCTTTCTTATGGAGCGCAGTTCAGCTAATAAAACTCTTTCTGCCTTTCATTGCAAGCGAGCCCGAAAGTGTTTTTATGCTTCATAATGGACTGTAAAAGCAAAGATGCAGTTTGCTGAAAACAAGTTGTTCTTTGACAGTCCTGAATACTGAGTGCGGTTCAGTTAATAAAACTGTCTTTCTGGTGCTCATTGCAAACACGCCAGAAAGTGTTTTTCTGTGTTCCAATTGCTAGTATAAACAAATACGCAGTCTGCTGAAAGCAAGCTGTGCTCTGACAGTCTTTCTTATGGAGTGCAGTTCAGCTAATAAAACTCTTTCTGCCTTTCATTGCAAGCGAGCCCGAAAGTGTTTTTATGCTTCATAAAGGGTTGTAAAAGCAAAGATGCAGTTTGCTGAAAACAAGTTGTTCTTTGACAGTCCTGAATACTGAGTGCGGTTCAGTTAATAAAACTGTCTTTCTGGTGCTCATTGCAAACACGCCAGAAAGTGTTTTTCTGTGTTCCAATTGCTAGTATAAAGAAATACGCAGTCTGCTGAAAGCAAGCTGTTCTTTGATAGTCTTTCTCATGGAGTGCAGTTCAGCTAATAAAACTCTTTCTGCCTTTCATTGCAAGCGAGCCCGAAAGTGTTTTTATGCTTCATAAAGGGTTGTAAAAGCAAAGATGCAGTTTGCTGAAAACAAGTTGTTCTTTGACAGTCCTGAATACTGAGTGCGGTTCAGTTAATAAAACTGTCTTTCTGGTGCTCATTGCAAACACGCCAGAAAGTGTTTTTCTGTGTTCCAATTGCTAGTATAAACAAATACGCAGTCTGCTGAAAGCAAGCTGTGCTCTGACAGTCTTTCTTATGGAACGCAGTTCAGCTAATAAAACTCTTTCTGCCTTTCATTGCAAGCGAGCCCGAAAGTGTTTTTATGCTTCATAACGGGTTGTAAAAGCAAAGATGCAGTTTGCTGAAAAAAAGTTGTTCTTTGACAGTCTTGAATACTGAGTGCGGTTCAGTTAATAAAACTGTCTTTCTGGTGCTCATTGCAAACAAACCAGAAAGTGTTTTTCTGTGTTCTACTTGTTAGTATAAACAAATATGCAGTCTGCTGAAAGCAAGCTGTGCTCTGAGAGTCTTTCTTATGGAGTGCAGTTCAGCTAATAAAACTCTTTCTGCCTTTCATTGCAAGCGAGCCCGAAAGTGTTTTTATGCTTCATAACGGGTTGTAAAAGCAAAGATGCAGTTTGCTGAAAACAAGTTGTTCTTTGACAGTCTTGAATACTGAGTGCGGTTCAGTTAATAAAACTGTCTTTCTGGTGCTCATTGCAAACACGCCAGAAAGTGTTTTTCTGTGTTCCAATTGCTAGTATAAACAAATACGCAGTCTGCTGAAAGCAAGCTGTGCTCTGACAGTCTTTCTTATGGAGCGCAGTTCAGCTAATAAAACTCTTTCTGCCTTTCATTGCAAGCGAGCCCGAAAGTGTTTTTATGCTTCATAATGGGTTGTAAAAGCAAAGATGCAGTTTGCTGAAAACAAGTTGTTCTTTGACAGTCTTGAATACTGAGTGCGGTTCAGTCAATAAAACTGTCTTTCTGGTGCTCATTGCAAACAAGCCAGAAAGTGTTTTTCTGTGTTCCAATTGTTAGTATAAACAAATAAGCAGTCTGCTGAAAGCAAGCTGTGCTCTGAGAGTCTTTCTTATGGAGTGCAGTTCAGCTAATAAAACTCTTTCTGCCTTTCATTGCAAGCGAGCCCGAAAGTGTTTTTATGCTTCATAACGGGTTGTAAAAGCAAAGATGCAGTTTGCTGAAAACAAGTTTATCTTTGACAGTCTTGAATACTGAGTGCGGTTCAGTTAATAAAACTGTCTTTCTGGTGCTCATTGCAAACACGCCAGAAAGTGTTTTTCTGTGTTCCAATTGCTAGTATAAAGAAATACGCAGTCTGCTGAAAGCAAGCTGTGCTCTGACAGTCTTTCTTATGGAGTGCAGTTCAGCTAATAAAACTCTTTCTGCCTCTCATTGCAAGCGAGCCCGAAAGTGTTTTTATGCTTCATAATGGACTGTAAAAGCAAAGATGCAGTTTGCTGAAAACAAGTTGTTCTTTGACAGTCTTGAATACTGAGTGCGGTTCAGTTAATAAAACTGTCTTTCTGGTGCTCATTGCAAACAAACCAGAAAGTGTTTTTCTGTGTTCTACTTGTTAGTATAAACAAATATGCAGTCTGCTGAAAGCAAGCTGTGCTCTGAGAGTCTTTCTTATGGAGTGCAGTTCAGCTAATAAAACTCTTTCTGCCTTTCATTGCAAGCGAGCCCGAAAGTGTTTTTATGCTTCATAACGGGTTGTAAAAGCAAAGATGCAGTTTGCTGAAAACAAGTTGTTCTTTGACAGTCTTGAATACTGAGTGCGGTTCAGTTAATAAAACTGTCTTTCTGGTGCTCATTGCAAACACGCCAGAAAGTGTTTTTCTGTGTTCCAATTGCTAGTATAAAGAAATACGCAGTCTGCTGAAAGCAAGCTGTGCTCTGAGAGTCTTTCTTATGGAGTGCAGTTCAGCTAATAAAACTCTTTCTGCCTTTCATTGCAAGCGAGCCCGAAAGTGTTTTTATGCTTCATAACGGGTTGTAAAAGCAAAGATGCAGTTTGCTGAAAACAAGTTGTTCTTTGACGGTCTTGAATACTGAGTGCGGTTCAGTTAATAAAACTGTCTTTCTGGTGCTCATTGCAAACACGCCAGAAAGTGTTTTTCTGTGTTCCAATTGCTAGTATAAACAAATACGCAGTCTGCTGAAAGCAAGCTGTGCTCTGACAGTCTTTCTTATGGAGCGCAGTTCAGCTAATAAAACTCTTTCTGCCTTTCATTGCAAGCGAGCCCGAAAGTGTTTTTATGCTTCATAATGGACTGTAAAAGCAAAGATGCAGTTTGCTGAAAACAAGTTGTTCTTTGACAGTCTTGAATACTGAGTGCGGTTCAGTTAATAAAACTGTCTTTCTGGTGCTCATTGCAAACAAGCCAGAAAGTGTTTTTCTGTGTTCTAATTGTTAGTATAAAGAAATACGGAGTCTGCTGAAAGCAAGCTGTGCTCTGACAGTCTTTCTTATGGAGTGCAGTTCAGCTAATAAAACTCTTTCTGCCTTTCATTGCAAGCGAGCCCGAAAGTGTTTTTATGCTTCATAACGGGTTGTAAAAGCAAAGATGCAGTTTGCTGAAAACAAGTTGTTCTTTGACAGTCCTGAATACTGAGTGCGGTTCAGTTAATAAAACTGTCTTTCTGGTGCTCATTGCAAACACGCCAGAAAGTGTTTTTCTGTGTTCCAATTGCTAGTATAAACAAATACGCAGTCTGCTGAAAGCAAGCTGTGCTCTGACAGTCTTTCTTATGGAGCGCAGTTCAGCTAATAAAACTCTTTCTGCCTTTCATTGCAAGCAAGCCCGAAAGTGTTTTTATGCTTCATAACGGGTTGTAAAAGCAAAGATGCAGTTTGCTGAAAACAAGTTGTTCTTTGACAGTCTTGAATACTGAGTGCGGTTCAGTTAATAAAACTGTCTTTCTGGTGCTCATTGCAAACACGCCAGAAAGTGTTTTTCTGTGTTCCAATTGCTAGTATAAAGAAATACGCAGTCTGCTGAAAGCAAGCTGTTCTTTGATAGTCTTTCTTATGGAGTGCAGTTCAGCTAATAAAACTCTTTCTGCCTTTCATTGCAAGCGAGCCCGAAAGTGTTTTTATGCTTCATAAAGGTTTCTAAAAGCAAAGATGCAGTTTGCTGAAAACAAGTTGTTCTTTGACAGTCCTGAATACTGAGTGCGGTTCAGTTAATAAAACTGTCTTTCTGGTGCTCATTGCAAACACGCCAGAAAGTGTTTTTCTGTGTTCCAATTGCTAGTATAAACAAATACGCAGTCTGCTGAAAGCAAGCTGTGCTCTGACAGTCTTTCTTATGGAGCGCAGTTCAGCTAATAAAACTCTTTCTGCCTTTCATTGCAAGCGAGCCCGAAAGTGTTTTTATGCTTCATAACGGGTTGTAAAAGCAAAGATGCAGTTTGCTGAAAACAAGTTGTTCTTTGACAGTCTTGAATACTGAGTGCGGTTCAGTTAATAAAACTGTCTTTCTGGTGCTCATTGCAAACACGCCAGAAAGTGTTTTTCTGTGTTCCAATTGCTAGTATAAAGAAATACGCAGTCTGCTGAAAGCAAGCTGTTCTTTGATAGTCTTTCTTATGGAGTGCAGTTCAGCTAATAAAACTCTTTCTGCCTTTCATTGCAAGCGAGCCCGAAAGTGTTTTTATGCTTCATAAAGGGTTGTAAAAGCAAAGATGCAGTTTGCTGAAAACAAGTTGTTCTTTGACAGTCCTGAATACTGAGTGCGGTTCAGTTAATAAAACTGTCTTTCTGGTGCTCATTGCAAACACGCCAGAAAGTGTTTTTCTGTGTTCCAATTGCTAGTATAAACAAATACGCAGTCTGCTGAAAGCAAGCTGTGCTCTGACAGTCTTTCTTATGGAGCGCAGTTCAGCTAATAAAACTCTTTCTGCCTTTCATTGCAAGCGAGCCCGAAAGTGTTTTTATGCTTCATAACGGGTTGTAAAAGCAAAGATGCAGTTTGCTGAAAACAAGTTGTTCTTTGACAGTCTTGAATACTGAGTGCGGTTCAGTTAATAAAACTGTCTTTCTGGTGCTCATTGCAAACACGCCAGAAAGTGTTTTTCTGTGTTCCAATTGCTAGTATAAAGAAATACGCAGTCTGCTGAAAGCAAGCTGTTTTTTGATAGTCTTTCTTATGGAGTGCAGTTCAGCTAATAAAACTCTTTCTGCCTTTCATTGCAAGCGAGCCCGAAAGTGTTTTTATGCTTCATAATGGGTTGTAAAAGCAAAGATGCAGTTTGCTGAAAACAAGTTGTTCTTTGACAGTCTTGAATACTGAGTGCGGTTCAGTTAATAAAACTGTCTTTCTGGTGCTCATTGCAAACAAGCCAGAAAGTGTTTTTCTGTGTTCCAATTGTTAGTATAAACAAATAAGCAGTCTGCTGAAAGCAAGCTGTGCTCTGACAGTCTTTCTTATGGAGTGCAGTTCAGCTAATAAAACTCTTTCTGCCTTTCATTGCAAGCGAGCCCGAAAGTGTTTTTATGCTTCATAACGGGTTGTAAAAGCAAAGATGCAGTTTGCTGAAAACAAGTTGTTCTTTGACAGTCTTGAATACTGAGTGCGGTTCAGTTAATAAAACTGTCTTTCTGGTGCTCATTGCAAACACGCCAGAAAGTGTTTTTCTGTGTTCCAATTGCTAGTATAAAGAAATACGGAGTCTGCTGAAAGCAAGCTGTGCTCTGACAGTCTTTCTTATGGAGTGCAGTTCAGCTAATAAAACTCTTTCTGCCTCTCATTGCAAGCGAGCCCGAAAGTGTTTTTATGCTTCATAATGGACTGTAAAAGCAAAGATGCAGTTTGCTGAAAACAAGTTGTTCTTTGACAGTCTTGAATACTGAGTGCGGTTCAGTTAATAAAACTGTCTTTCTGGTGCTCATTGCAAACACGCCAGAAAGTGTTTTTCTGTGTTCCAATTGCTAGTATAAAGAAATACGGAGTCTGCTGAAAGCAAGCTGTGCTCTGACAGTCTTTCTTATGGAGTGCAGTTCAGCTAATAAAACTCTTTCTGCCTCTCATTGCAAGCGAGCCCGAAAGTGTTTTTATGCTTCATAATGGACTGTAAAAGCAAAGATGCAGTTTGCTGAAAACAAGTTGTTCTTTGACAGTCTTGAATACTGAGTGCGGTTCAGTTAATAAAACTGTCTTTCTGGTGCTCATTGCAAACAAACCAGAAAGTGTTTTTCTGTGTTCTACTTGTTAGTATAAACAAATATGCAGTCTGCTGAAAGCAAGCTGTGCTCTGACAGTCTTTCTTATGGAGCGCAGTTCAGCTAATAAAACTCTTTCTGCCTTTCATTGCAAGCGAGCCCGAAAGTGTTTTTATGCTTCATAACGGGTTGTAAAAGCAAAGATGCAGTTTGCTGAAAACAAGTTGTTCTTTGACAGTCTTGAATACTGAGTGCGGTTCAGTTAATAAAACTGTCTTTCTGGTGCTCATTGCAAACAAACCAGAAAGTGTTTTTCTGTGTTCTACTTGTTAGTATAAACAAATATGCAGTCTGCTGAAAGCAAGCTGTGCTCTGAGAGTCTTTCTTATGGAGTGCAGTTCAGCTAATAAAACTCTTTCTGCCTTTCATTGCAAGCGAGCCCGAAAGTGTTTTTATGCTTCATAACGGGTTGTAAAAGCAAAGATGCAGTTTGCTGAAAACAAGTTTATCTTTGACAGTCTTGAATACTGAGTGCAGTTGAGTTAATAAAACTGTCTTTCTGGTGCTCATTGCAAGCAAGCCAGAAAGTGTTTTTCTGTGTTCCAATTGCTAGTATAAAGAAATACCCAGTCTGCTGAAAGCAAGCTGTGCTCTGAGAGTCTTTCTTATGGAGTGCAGTTCAGCTAATAAAACTCTTTCTGCCTTTCATTGCAAGCGAGCCCGAAAGTGTTTTTATGCTTCATAATGGATTGTAAAAGCAAAGATGCAGTTTGCTGAAAACAAGTTGTTCTTTGACAGTCTTGAATACTGAGTGTGGTTTAGTTAATAAAACTGTCTTTCTGGTGCTCATTGCAAACAAGCCAGAAAGTGTTTTTCTGTGTTCCAATTGTTAGTATAAACAAATAAGCAGTCTGCTGAAAGCAAGCTGTGCTCTGACAGTCTTTCTTATGGAGTGCAGTTCAGCTAATAAAACTCTTTCTGCCTTTCATTGCAAGCGAGCCCGAAAGTGTTTTTATGCTTCATAACGGGTTGTAAAAGCAAAGATGCAGTTTGCTGAAAACAAGTTGTTCTTTGACAGTCTTGAATACTGAGTGTGGTTCAGTTAATAAAACTGTCTTTCTGGTGCTCATTGCAAACACGCCAGAAAGTGTTTTTCTGTGTTCCAATTGCTAGTATAAACAAATACGCAGTCTGCTGAAAGCAAGCTGTGCTCTGACAGTCTTTCTTATGGAGCGCAGTTCAGCTAATAAAACTCTTTCTGCCTTTCATTGCAAGCGAGCCCGAAAGTGTTTTTATGCTTCATAACGGGTTGTAAAAGCAAAGATGCAGTTTGCTGAAAACAAGTTGTTCTTTGACAGTCTTGAATACTGAGTGCGGTTCAGTTAATAAAACTGTCTTTCTGGTGCTCATTGCAAACACGCCAGAAAGTGTTTTTCTGTGTTCCAATTGCTAGTATAAAGAAATACGCAGTCTGCTGAAAGCAAGCTGTTTTTTGATAGTCTTTCTTATGGAGTGCAGTTCAGCTAATAAAACTCTTTCTGCCTTTCATTGCAAGCGAGCCCGAAAGTGTTTTTATGCTTCATAATGGGTTGTAAAAGCAAAGATGCAGTTTGCTGAAAACAAGTTGTTCTTTGACAGTCTTGAATACTGAGTGCGGTTCAGTTAATAAAACTGTCTTTCTGGTGCTCATTGCAAACAAGCCAGAAAGTGTTTTTCTGTGTTCCAATTGTTAGTATAAACAAATAAGCAGTCTGCTGAAAGCAAGCTGTGCTCTGACAGTCTTTCTTATGGAGTGCAGTTCAGCTAATAAAACTCTTTCTGCCTTTCATTGCAAGCGAGCCCGAAAGTGTTTTTATGCTTCATAACGGGTTGTAAAAGCAAAGATGCAGTTTGCTGAAAACAAGTTGTTCTTTGACAGTCTTGAATACTGAGTGCGGTTCAGTTAATAAAACTGTCTTTCTGGTGCTCATTGCAAACACGCCAGAAAGTGTTTTTCTGTGTTCCAATTGCTAGTATAAAGAAATACGGAGTCTGCTGAAAGCAAGCTGTGCTCTGACAGTCTTTCTTATGGAGTGCAGTTCAGCTAATAAAACTCTTTCTGCCTCTCATTGCAAGCGAGCCCGAAAGTGTTTTTATGCTTCATAATGGACTGTAAAAGCAAAGATGCAGTTTGCTGAAAACAAGTTGTTCTTTGACAGTCTTGAATACTGAGTGCGGTTCAGTTAATAAAACTGTCTTTCTGGTGCTCATTGCAAACACGCCAGAAAGTGTTTTTCTGTGTTCCAATTGCTAGTATAAAGAAATACGGAGTCTGCTGAAAGCAAGCTGTGCTCTGACAGTCTTTCTTATGGAGTGCAGTTCAGCTAATACAACTCTTTCTGCCTCTCATTGCAAGCGAGCCCGAAAGTGTTTTTATGCTTCATAATGGACTGTAAAAGCAAAGATGCAGTTTGCTGAAAACAAGTTGTTCTTTGACAGTCTTGAATACTGAGTGCGGTTCAGTTAATAAAACTGTCTTTCTGGTGCTCATTGCAAACAAACCAGAAAGTGTTTTTCTGTGTTCTACTTGTTAGTATAAACAAATATGCAGTCTGCTGAAAGCAAGCTGTGCTCTGACAGTCTTTCTTATGGAGCGCAGTTCAGCTAATAAAACTCTTTCTGCCTTTCATTGCAAGCGAGCCCGAAAGTGTTTTTATGCTTCATAACGGGTTGTAAAAGCAAAGATGCAGTTTGCTGAAAACAAGTTGTTCTTTGACAGTCTTGAATACTGAGTGCGGTTCAGTTAATAAAACTGTCTTTCTGGTGCTCATTGCAAACAAACCAGAAAGTGTTTTTCTGTGTTCTACTTGTTAGTATAAACAAATATGCAGTCTGCTGAAAGCAAGCTGTGCTCTGACAGTCTTTCTTATGGAGCGCAGTTCAGCTAATAAAACTCTTTCTGCCTTTCATTGCAAGCGAGCCCGAAAGTGTTTTTATGCTTCATAACGGGTTGTAAAAGCAAAGATGCAGTTTGCTGAAAACAAGTTGTTCTTTGACAGTCTTGAATACTGAGTGCGGTTCAGTTAATAAAACTGTCTTTCTGGTGCTCATTGCAAACAAACCAGAAAGTGTTTTTCTGTGTTCTACTTGTTAGTATAAACAAATATGCAGTCTGCTGAAAGCAAGCTGTGCTCTGAGAGTCTTTCTTATGGAGTGCAGTTCAGCTAATAAAACTCTTTCTGCCTTTCATTGCAAGCGAGCCCGAAAGTGTTTTTATGCTTCATAACGGGTTGTAAAAGCAAAGATGCAGTTTGCTGAAAACAAGTTTATCTTTGACAGTCTTGAATACTGAGTGCAGTTGAGTTAATAAAACTGTCTTTCTGGTGCTCATTGCAAGCAAGCCAGAAAGTGTTTTTCTGTGTTCCAATTGCTAGTATAAAGAAATACCCAGTCTGCTGAAAGCAAGCTGTGCTCTGAGAGTCTTTCTTATGGAGTGCAGTTCAGCTAATAAAACTCTTTCTGCCTTTCATTGCAAGCGAGCCCGAAAGTGTTTTTATGCTTCATAATGGATTGTAAAAGCAAAGATGCAGTTTGCTGAAAACAAGTTGTTCTTTGACAGTCTTGAATACTGAGTGTGGTTTAGTTAATAAAACTGTCTTTCTGGTGCTCATTGCAAACAAGCCAGAAAGTGTTTTTCTGTGTTCCAATTGTTAGTATAAACAAATAAGCAGTCTGCTGAAAGCAAGCTGTGCTCTGACAGTCTTTCTTATGGAGTGCAGTTCAGCTAATAAAACTCTTTCTGCCTTTCATTGCAAGCGAGCCCGAAAGTGTTTTTATGCTTCATAACGGGTTGTAAAAGCAAAGATGCAGTTTGCTGAAAACAAGTTGTTCTTTGACAGTCTTGAATACTGAGTGTGGTTCAGTTAATAAAACTGTCTTTCTGGTGCTCATTGCAAACACGCCAGAAAGTGTTTTTCTGTGTTCCAATTGCTAGTATAAACAAATACGCAGTCTGCTGAAAGCAAGCTGTGCTCTGACAGTCTTTCTTATGGAGCGCAGTTCAGCTAATAAAACTCTTTCTGCCTTTCATTGCAAGCGAGCCCGAAAGTGTTTTTATGCTTCATAATGGACTGTAAAAGCAAAGATGCAGTTTGCTGAAAACAAGTTGTTCTTTGACAGTCTTGAATACTGAGTGCGGTTCAGTTAATAAAACTGTCTTTCTGGTGCTCATTGCAAACACGCCAGAAAGTGTTTTTCTGTGTTCCAATTGCTAGTATAAAGAAATACGGAGTCTGCTGAAAGCAAGCTGTGCTCTGACAGTCTTTCTTATGGAGTGCAGTTCAGCTAATAAAACTCTTTCTGCCTTTCATTGCAAGCGAGCCCGAAAGTGTTTTTATGCTTCATAATGGATTGTAAAAGCAAAGATGCAGTTTGCTGAAAACAAGTTTATCTTTGACAGTCTTGAATACTGAGTGCAGTTGAGTTAATAAAACTGTCTTTCTGGTGCTCATTGCAAGCAAGCCAGAAAGTGTTTTTCTGTGTTCCAATTGCTAGTATAAAGAAATACCCAGTCTGCTGAAAGCAAGCTGTGCTCTGAGAGTCTTTCTTATGGAGTGCAGTTCAGCTAATAAAACTCTTTCTGCCTTTCATTGCAAGCGAGCCCGAAAGTGTTTTTATGCTTCATAATGGATTGTAAAAGCAAAGATGCAGTTTGCTGAAAACAAGTTGTTCTTTGACAGTCTTGAATACTGAGTGCGGTTCAGTTAATAAAACTGTCTTTCTGGTGCTCATTGCAAACAAGCCAGAAAGTGTTTTTCTGTGTTCCAATTGTTAGTATAAACAAATAAGCAGTCTGCTGAAAGCAAGCTGTGCTCTGACAGTCTTTCTTATGGAGTGCAGTTCAGCTAATAAAACTCTTTCTGCCTTTCATTGCAAGCGAGCCCGAAAGTGTTTTTATGCTTCATAACGGGTTGTAAAAGCAAAGATGCAGTTTGCTGAAAAAAAGTTGTTCTTTGACAGTCTTGAATACTGAGTGCGGTTCAGTTAATAAAACTGTCTTTCTGGTGCTCATTGCAAACAAACCAGAAAGTGTTTTTCTGTGTTCTACTTGTTAGTATAAACAAATATGCAGTCTGCTGAAAGCAAGCTGTGCTCTGAGAGTCTTTCTTATGGAGTGCAGTTCAGCTAATAAAACTCTTTCTGCCTTTCATTGCAAGCGAGCCCGAAAGTGTTTTTATGCTTCATAACGGGTTGTAAAAGCAAAGATGCAGTTTGCTGAAAACAAGTTGTTCTTTGACAGTCTTGAATACTGAGTGCGGTTCAGTTAATAAAACTGTCTTTCTGGTGCTCATTGCAAACACGCCAGAAAGTGTTTTTCTGTGTTCCAATTGCTAGTATAAACAAATACGCAGTCTGCTGAAAGCAAGCTGTGCTCTGACAGTCTTTCTTATGGAGCGCAGTTCAGCTAATAAAACTCTTTCTGCCTTTCATTGCAAGCGAGCCCGAAAGTGTTTTTATGCTTCATAACGGGTTGTAAAAGCAAAGATGCAGTTTGCTGAAAACAAGTTGTTCTTTGACAGTCTTGAATACTGAGTGCGGTTCAGTTAAAAAAACTGTCTTTCTGGTGCTCATTGCAAACACGCCAGAAAGTGTTTTTCTGTGTTCCAATTGCTAGTATAAAGAAATACGGAGTCTGCTGAAAGCAAGCTGTTCTTTGATAGTCTTTCTTATGGAGTCCAGTTCAGCTAATAAAACTCTTTCTGCCTTTCATTGCAAGCGAGCCCGAAAGTGTTTTTATGCTTCATAATGGGTTGTAAAAGCAAAGATGCAGTTTGCTGAAAACAAGTTGTTCTTTGACAGTCTTGAATACTGAGTGCGGTTCAGTTAATAAAACTGTCTTTCTGGTGCTCATTGCAAACAAGCCAGAAAGTGTTTTTCTGTGTTCCAATTGTTAGTATAAACAAATAAGCAGTCTGCTGAAAGCAAGCTGTGCTCTGAGAGTCTTTCTTATGGAGCGCAGTTCAGCTAATAAAACTCTTTCTGCCTTTCATTGCAAGCGAGCCCGAAAGTGTTTTTATGCTTCATAACGGGTTGTAAAAGCAAAGATGCAGTTTGCTGAAAACAAGTTTATCTTTGACAGTCTTGAATACTGAGTGCGGTTCAGTTAATAAAACTGTCTTTCTGGTGCTCATTGCAAACACGCCAGAAAGTGTTTTTCTGTGTTCCAATTGCTAGTATAAAGAAATACGCAGTCTGCTGAAAGCAAGCTGTGCTCTGACAGTCTTTCTTATGGAGCGCAGTTCAGCTAATAAAACTCTTTCTGCCTTTCATTGCAAGCGAGCCCGAAAGTGTTTTTATGCTTCATAATGGACTGTAAAAGCAAAGATGCAGTTTGCTGAAAACAAGTTGTTCTTTGACAGTCTTGAATACTGAGTGCGGTTCAGTTAATAAAACTGTCTTTCTGGTGCTCATTGCAAACACGCCAGAAAGTGTTTTTCTGTGTTCCAATTGCTAGTATAAACAAATACGCAGTCTGCTGAAAGCAAGCTGTGCTCTGACAGTCTTTCTTATGGAGCGCAGTTCAGCTAATAAAACTCTTTCTGCCTTTCATTGCAAGCGAGCCCGAAAGTGTTTTTATGCTTCATAACGGGTTGTAAAAGCAAAGATGCAGTTTGCTGAAAACAAGTTGTTCTTTGACAGTCTTGAATACTGAGTGCGGTTCAGTTAATAAAACTGTCTTTCTGGTGCTCATTGCAAACACGCCAGAAAGTGTTTTTCTGTGTTCCAATTGCTAGTATAAAGAAATACGGAGTCTGCTGAAAGCAAGCTGTTCTTTGATAGTCTTTCTTATGGAGTGCAGTTCAGCTAATAAAACTCTTTCTGCCTTTCATTGCAAGCGAGCCCGAAAGTGTTTTTATGCTTCATAATGGGTTGTAAAAGCAAAGATGCAGTTTGCTGAAAACAAGTTGTTCTTTGACAGTCTTGAATACTGAGTGCGGTTCAGTTAATAAAACTGTCTTTCTGGTGCTCATTGCAAACAAGCCAGAAAGTGTTTTTCTGTGTTCCAATTGTTAGTATAAACAAATAAGCAGTCTGCTGAAAGCAAGCTGTGCTCTGAGAGTCTTTCTTATGGAGTGCAGTTCAGCTAATAAAACTCTTTCTGCCTTTCATTGCAAGCGAGCCCGAAAGTGTTTTTATGCTTCATAACGGGTTGTAAAAGCAAAGATTCAGTTTGCTGAAAACAAGTTTATCTTTGACAGTCTTGAATACTGAGTGCGGTTCAGTTAATAAAACTGTCTTTCTGGTGCTCATTGCAAACACGCCAGAAAGTGTTTTTCTGTGTTCCAATTGCTAGTATAAAGAAATACGCAGTCTGCTGAAAGCAAGCTGTGCTCTGACAGTCTTTCTTATGGAGTGCAGTTCAGCTAATAAAACTCTTTCTGCCTCTCATTGCAAGCGAGCCCGAAAGTGTTTTTATGCTTCATAACGGGTTGTAAAAGCAAAGATGCAGTTTGCTGAAAACAAGTTGTTCTTTGACAATCTTGAATACTGAGTGCGGTTCAGTTAATAAAACTGTCTTTCTGGTGCTCATTGCAAACACGCCAGAAAGTGTTTTTCTGTGTTCCAATTGTTAGTATAAACAAATACGCAGTCTGCTGAAAGCAAGCTGTGCTCTGACAGTCTTTCTTATGGAGCGCAGTTCAGCTAATAAAACTCTTTCTGCCTTTCATTGCAAGCGAGCCCGAAAGTGTTTTTATGCTTCATAACGGGTTGTAAAAGCAAAGATGCAGTTTGCTGAAAACAAGTTGTTCTTTGACAGTCTTGAATACTGAGTGCGGTTCAGTTAATAAAACTGTCTTTCTGGTGCTCATTGCAAACACGCCAGAAAGTGTTTTTCTGTGTTCCAATTGTTAGTATAAACAAATACGCAGTCTGCTGAAAGCAAGCTGTGCTCTGACAGTCTTTCTTATGGAGCGCAGTTCAGCTAATAAAACTCTTTCTGCCTTTCATTGCAAGCGAGCCCGAAAGTGTTTTTATGCTTCATAATGGACTGTAAAAGCAAAGATGCAGTTTGCTGAAAACAAGTTGTTCTTTGACAGTCTTGAATACTGAGTGCGGTTCAGTTAATAAAACTGTCTTTCTGGTGCTCATTGCAAACAAACCAGAAAGTGTTTTTCTGTGTTCTAATTGTTAGTATAAAGAAATACGGAGTCTGCTGAAAGCAAGCTGTGCTCTGACAGTCTTTCTTATGGAGTGCAGTTCAGCTAATAAAACTCTTTCTGCCTTTCATTGCAAGCGAGCCCGAAAGTGTTTTTATGCTTCATAAAGGGTTGTAAAAGCAAAGATGCAGTTTGCTGAAAACAAGTTGTTCTTTGACAGTCCTGAATACTGAGTGCGGTTCAGTTAATAAAACTGTCTTTCTGGTGCTCATTGCAAACACGCCAGAAAGTGTTTTTCTGTGTTCCAATTGCTAGTATAAACAAATACGCAGTCTGCTGAAAGCAAGCTGTGCTCTGACAGTCTTTCTTATGGAGCGCAGTTCAGCTAATAAAACTCTTTCTGCCTTTCATTGCAAGCGAGCCCGAAAGTGTTTTTATGCTTCATAACGGGTTGTAAAAGCAAAGATGCAGTTTGCTGAAAACAAGTTGTTCTTTGACAGTCTTGAATACTGAGTGCGGTTCAGTTAATAAAACTGTCTTTCTGGTGCTCATTGCAAACACGCCAGAAAGTGTTTTTCTGTGTTCCAATTGCTAGTATAAAGAAATACGCAGTCTGCTGAAAGCAAGCTGTTCTTTGATAGTCTTTCTTATGGAGTGCAGTTCAGCTAATAAAACTCTTTCTGCCTTTCATTGCAAGCGAGCCCGAAAGTGTTTTTATGCTTCATAAAGGTTTCTAAAAGCAAAGATGCAGTTTGCTGAAAACAAGTTGTTCTTTGACAGTCCTGAATACTGAGTGCGGTTCAGTTAATAAAACTGTCTTTCTGGTGCTCATTGCAAACACGCCAGAAAGTGTTTTTCTGTGTTCCAATTGCTAGTATAAACAAATACGCAGTCTGCTGAAAGCAAGCTGTGCTCTGACAGTCTTTCTTATGGAGCGCAGTTCAGCTAATAAAACTCTTTCTGCCTTTCATTGCAAGCGAGCCCGAAAGTGTTTTTATGCTTCATAACGGGTTGTAAAAGCAAAGATGCAGTTTGCTGAAAACAAGTTGTTCTTTGACAGTCTTGAATACTGAGTGCGGTTCAGTTAATAAAACTGTCTTTCTGGTGCTCATTGCAAACACGCCAGAAAGTGTTTTTCTGTGTTCCAATTGCTAGTATAAAGAAATACGCAGTCTGCTGAAAGCAAGCTGTTCTTTGATAGTCTTTCTTATGGAGTGCAGTTCAGCTAATAAAACTCTTTCTGCCTTTCATTGCAAGCGAGCCCGAAAGTGTTTTTATGCTTCATAAAGGGTTGTAAAAGCAAAGATGCAGTTTGCTGAAAACAAGTTGTTCTTTGACAGTCCTGAATACTGAGTGCGGTTCAGTTAATAAAACTGTCTTTCTGGTGCTCATTGCAAACACGCCAGAAAGTGTTTTTCTGTGTTCCAATTGCTAGTATAAACAAATACGCAGTCTGCTGAAAGCAAGCTGTGCTCTGACAGTCTTTCTTATGGAGCGCAGTTCAGCTAATAAAACTCTTTCTGCCTTTCATTGCAAGCGAGCCCGAAAGTGTTTTTATGCTTCATAACGGGTTGTAAAAGCAAAGATGCAGTTTGCTGAAAACAAGTTGTTCTTTGACAGTCTTGAATACTGAGTGCGGTTCAGTTAATAAAACTGTCTTTCTGGTGCTCATTGCAAACACGCCAGAAAGTGTTTTTCTGTGTTCCAATTGCTAGTATAAAGAAATACGCAGTCTGCTGAAAGCAAGCTGTTTTTTGATAGTCTTTCTTATGGAGTGCAGTTCAGCTAATAAAACTCTTTCTGCCTTTCATTGCAAGCGAGCCCGAAAGTGTTTTTATGCTTCATAATGGGTTGTAAAAGCAAAGATGCAGTTTGCTGAAAACAAGTTGTTCTTTGACAGTCTTGAATACTGAGTGCGGTTCAGTTAATAAAACTGTCTTTCTGGTGCTCATTGCAAACAAGCCAGAAAGTGTTTTTCTGTGTTCCAATTGTTAGTATAAACAAATAAGCAGTCTGCTGAAAGCAAGCTGTGCTCTGACAGTCTTTCTTATGGAGTGCAGTTCAGCTAATAAAACTCTTTCTGCCTTTCATTGCAAGCGAGCCCGAAAGTGTTTTTATGCTTCATAACGGGTTGTAAAAGCAAAGATGCAGTTTGCTGAAAACAAGTTGTTTTTTGACAGTCTTGAATACTGAGTGCGGTTCATTTAATAAAACTGTCTTTCTGGTGCTCATTGCAAACACGCCAGAAAGTGTTTTTCTGTGTTCCAATTGCTAGTATAAAGAAATACGGAGTCTGCTGAAAGCAAGCTGTGCTCTGACAGTCTTTCTTATGGAGTGCAGTTCAGCTAATAAAACTCTTTCTGCCTCTCATTGCAAGCGAGCCCGAAAGTGTTTTTATGCTTCATAATGGACTGTAAAAGCAAAGATGCAGTTTGCTGAAAACAAGTTGTTCTTTGACAGTCTTGAATACTGAGTGCGGTTCAGTTAATAAAACTGTCTTTCTGGTGCTCATTGCAAACACGCCAGAAAGTGTTTTTCTGTGTTCCAATTGCTAGTATAAAGAAATACGGAGTCTGCTGAAAGCAAGCTGTGCTCTGACAGTCTTTCTTATGGAGTGCAGTTCAGCTAATAAAACTCTTTCTGCCTCTCATTGCAAGCGAGCCCGAAAGTGTTTTTATGCTTCATAATGGACTGTAAAAGCAAAGATGCAGTTTGCTGAAAACAAGTTGTTCTTTGACAGTCTTGAATACTGAGTGCGGTTCAGTTAATAAAACTGTCTTTCTGGTGCTCATTGCAAACAAACCAGAAAGTGTTTTTCTGTGTTCTACTTGTTAGTATAAACAAATATGCAGTCTGCTGAAAGCAAGCTGTGCTCTGACAGTCTTTCTTATGGAGCGCAGTTCAGCTAATAAAACTCTTTCTGCCTTTCATTGCAAGCGAGCCCGAAAGTGTTTTTATGCTTCATAACGGGTTGTAAAAGCAAAGATGCAGTTTGCTGAAAACAAGTTGTTCTTTGACAGTCTTGAATACTGAGTGCGGTTCAGTTAATAAAACTGTCTTTCTGGTGCTCATTGCAAACAAACCAGAAAGTGTTTTTCTGTGTTCTACTTGTTAGTATAAACAAATATGCAGTCTGCTGAAAGCAAGCTGTGCTCTGAGAGTCTTTCTTATGGAGTGCAGTTCAGCTAATAAAACTCTTTCTGCCTTTCATTGCAAGCGAGCCCGAAAGTGTTTTTATGCTTCATAACGGGTTGTAAAAGCAAAGATGCAGTTTGCTGAAAACAAGTTTATCTTTGACAGTCTTGAATACTGAGTGCAGTTGAGTTAATAAAACTGTCTTTCTGGTGCTCATTGCAAGCAAGCCAGAAAGTGTTTTTCTGTGTTCCAATTGCTAGTATAAAGAAATACCCAGTCTGCTGAAAGCAAGCTGTGCTCTGAGAGTCTTTCTTATGGAGTGCAGTTCAGCTAATAAAACTCTTTCTGCCTTTCATTGCAAGCGAGCCCGAAAGTGTTTTTATGCTTCATAATGGATTGTAAAAGCAAAGATGCAGTTTGCTGAAAACAAGTTGTTCTTTGACAGTCTTGAATACTGAGTGCGGTTTAGTTAATAAAACTGTCTTTCTGGTGCTCATTGCAAACACGCCAGAAAGTGTTTTTCTGTGTTCCAATTGCTAGTATAAACAAATACGCAGTCTGCTGAAAGCAAGCTGTGCTCTGACAGTCTTTCTTATGGAGCGCAGTTCAGCTAATAAAACTCTTTCTGCCTTTCATTGCAAGCGAGCCCGAAAGTGTTTTTATGCTTCATAATGGACTGTAAAAGCAAAGATGCAGTTTGCTGAAAACAAGTTGTTCTTTGACAGTCTTGAATACTGAGTGCGGTTCAGTTAATAAAACTGTCTTTCTGGTGCTCATTGCAAACACGCCAGAAAGTGTTTTTCTGTGTTCCAATTGCTAGTATAAAGAAATACGGAGTCTGCTGAAAGCAAGCTGTGCTCTGACAGTCTTTCTTATGGAGTGCAGTTCAGCTAATAAAACTCTTTCTGCCTTTCATTGCAAGCGAGCCCGAAAGTGTTTTTATGCTTCATAATGGATTGTAAAAGCAAAGATGCAGTTTGCTGAAAACAAGTTTATCTTTGACAGTCTTGAATACTGAGTGCAGTTGAGTTAATAAAACTGTCTTTCTGGTGCTCATTGCAAGCAAGCCAGAAAGTGTTTTTCTGTGTTCTAATTGCTAGTATAAAGAAATACCCAGTCTGCTGAAAGCAAGCTGTGCTCTGAGAGTCTTTCTTATGGAGTGCAGTTCAGCTAATAAAACTCTTTCTGCCTTTCATTGCAAGCGAGCCCGAAAGTGTTTTTATGCTTCATAATGGATTGTAAAAGCAAAGATGCAGTTTGCTGAAAACAAGTTGTTCTTTGACAGTCTTGAATACTGAGTGCGGTTCAGTTAATAAAACTGTCTTTCTGGTGCTCATTGCAAACACGCCAGAAAGTGTTTTTCTGTGTTCCAATTGCTAGTATAAAGAAATACGGAGTCTGCTGAAAGCAAGCTGTTCTTTGATAGTCTTTCTTATGGAGTGCAGTTCAGCTAATAAAACTCTTTCTGCCTTTCATTGCAAGCGAGCCCGAAAGTGTTTTTATGCTTCATAATGGGTTGTAAAAGCAAAGATGCAGTTTGCTGAAAACAAGTTGTTCTTTGACAGTCTTGAATACTGAGTGCGGTTCAGTTAATAAAACTGTCTTTCTGGTGCTCATTGCAAACAAGCCAGAAAGTGTTTTTCTGTGTTCCAATTGTTAGTATAAACAAATAAGCAGTCTGCTGAAAGCAAGCTGTGCTCTGAGAGTCTTTCTTATGGAGTGCAGTTCAGCTAATAAAACTCTTTCTGCCTTTCATTGCAAGCGAGCCCGAAAGTGTTTTTATGCTTCATAACGGGTTGTAAAAGCAAAGATTCAGTTTGCTGAAAACAAGTTTATCTTTGACAGTCTTGAATACTGAGTGCGGTTCAGTTAATAAAACTGTCTTTCTGGTGCTCATTGCAAACACGCCAGAAAGTGTTTTTCTGTGTTCCAATTGCTAGTATAAAGAAATACGCAGTCTGCTGAAAGCAAGCTGTGCTCTGACAGTCTTTCTTATGGAGTGCAGTTCAGCTAATAAAACTCTTTCTGCCTCTCATTGCAAGCGAGCCCGAAAGTGTTTTTATGCTTCATAACGGGTTGTAAAAGCAAAGATGCAGTTTGCTGAAAACAAGTTGTTCTTTGACAATCTTGAATACTGAGTGCGGTTCAGTTAATAAAACTGTCTTTCTGGTGCTCATTGCAAACACGCCAGAAAGTGTTTTTCTGTGTTCCAATTGTTAGTATAAACAAATACGCAGTCTGCTGAAAGCAAGCTGTGCTCTGACAGTCTTTCTTATGGAGCGCAGTTCAGCTAATAAAACTCTTTCTGCCTTTCATTGCAAGCGAGCCCGAAAGTGTTTTTATGCTTCATAACGGGTTGTAAAAGCAAAGATGCAGTTTGCTGAAAACAAGTTGTTCTTTGACAGTCTTGAATACTGAGTGCGGTTCAGTTAATAAAACTGTCTTTCTGGTGCTCATTGCAAACACGCCAGAAAGTGTTTTTCTGTGTTCCAATTGTTAGTATAAACAAATACGCAGTCTGCTGAAAGCAAGCTGTGCTCTGACAGTCTTTCTTATGGAGCGCAGTTCAGCTAATAAAACTCTTTCTGCCTTTCATTGCAAGCGAGCCCGAAAGTGTTTTTATGCTTCATAATGGACTGTAAAAGCAAAGATGCAGTTTGCTGAAAACAAGTTGTTCTTTGACAGTCTTGAATACTGAGTGCGGTTCAGTTAATAAAACTGTCTTTCTGGTGCTCATTGCAAACAAACCAGAAAGTGTTTTTCTGTGTTCTAATTGTTAGTATAAAGAAATACGGAGTCTGCTGAAAGCAAGCTGTGCTCTGACAGTCTTTCTTATGGAGTGCAGTTCAGCTAATAAAACTCTTTCTGCCTTTCATTGCAAGCGAGCCCGAAAGTGTTTTTATGCTTCATAAAGGGTTGTAAAAGCAAAGATGCAGTTTGCTGAAAACAAGTTGTTCTTTGACAGTCCTGAATACTGAGTGCGGTTCAGTTAATAAAACTGTCTTTCTGGTGCTCATTGCAAACACGCCAGAAAGTGTTTTTCTGTGTTCCAATTGCTAGTATAAACAAATACGCAGTCTGCTGAAAGCAAGCTGTGCTCTGACAGTCTTTCTTATGGAGCGCAGTTCAGCTAATAAAACTCTTTCTGCCTTTCATTGCAAGCGAGCCCGAAAGTGTTTTTATGCTTCATAACGGGTTGTAAAAGCAAAGATGCAGTTTGCTGAAAACAAGTTGTTCTTTGACAGTCTTGAATACTGAGTGCGGTTCAGTTAATAAAACTGTCTTTCTGGTGCTCATTGCAAACACGCCAGAAAGTGTTTTTCTGTGTTCCAATTGCTAGTATAAAGAAATACGCAGTCTGCTGAAAGCAAGCTGTTCTTTGATAGTCTTTCTTATGGAGTGCAGTTCAGCTAATAAAACTCTTTCTGCCTTTCATTGCAAGCGAGCCCGAAAGTGTTTTTATGCTTCATAAAGGTTTCTAAAAGCAAAGATGCAGTTTGCTGAAAACAAGTTGTTCTTTGACAGTCCTGAATACTGAGTGCGGTTCAGTTAATAAAACTGTCTTTCTGGTGCTCATTGCAAACACGCCAGAAAGTGTTTTTCTGTGTTCCAATTGCTAGTATAAACAAATACGCAGTCTGCTGAAAGCAAGCTGTGCTCTGACAGTCTTTCTTATGGAGCGCAGTTCAGCTAATAAAACTCTTTCTGCCTTTCATTGCAAGCGAGCCCGAAAGTGTTTTTATGCTTCATAACGGGTTGTAAAAGCAAAGATGCAGTTTGCTGAAAACAAGTTGTTCTTTGACAGTCTTGAATACTGAGTGCGGTTCAGTTAATAAAACTGTCTTTCTGGTGCTCATTGCAAACACGCCAGAAAGTGTTTTTCTGTGTTCCAATTGCTAGTATAAAGAAATACGCAGTCTGCTGAAAGCAAGCTGTTCTTTGATAGTCTTTCTTATGGAGTGCAGTTCAGCTAATAAAACTCTTTCTGCCTTTCATTGCAAGCGAGCCCGAAAGTGTTTTTATGCTTCATAAAGGGTTGTAAAAGCAAAGATGCAGTTTGCTGAAAACAAGTTGTTCTTTGACAGTCCTGAATACTGAGTGCGGTTCAGTTAATAAAACTGTCTTTCTGGTGCTCATTGCAAACACGCCAGAAAGTGTTTTTCTGTGTTCCAATTGCTAGTATAAACAAATACGCAGTCTGCTGAAAGCAAGCTGTGCTCTGACAGTCTTTCTTATGGAGCGCAGTTCAGCTAATAAAACTCTTTCTGCCTTTCATTGCAAGCGAGCCCGAAAGTGTTTTTATGCTTCATAACGGGTTGTAAAAGCAAAGATGCAGTTTGCTGAAAACAAGTTGTTCTTTGACAGTCTTGAATACTGAGTGCGGTTCAGTTAATAAAACTGTCTTTCTGGTGCTCATTGCAAACACGCCAGAAAGTGTTTTTCTGTGTTCCAATTGCTAGTATAAAGAAATACGCAGTCTGCTGAAAGCAAGCTGTTTTTTGATAGTCTTTCTTATGGAGTGCAGTTCAGCTAATAAAACTCTTTCTGCCTTTCATTGCAAGCGAGCCCGAAAGTGTTTTTATGCTTCATAATGGGTTGTAAAAGCAAAGATGCAGTTTGCTGAAAACAAGTTGTTCTTTGACAGTCTTGAATACTGAGTGCGGTTCAGTTAATAAAACTGTCTTTCTGGTGCTCATTGCAAACAAGCCAGAAAGTGTTTTTCTGTGTTCCAATTGTTAGTATAAACAAATAAGCAGTCTGCTGAAAGCAAGCTGTGCTCTGACAGTCTTTCTTATGGAGTGCAGTTCAGCTAATAAAACTCTTTCTGCCTTTCATTGCAAGCGAGCCCGAAAGTGTTTTTATGCTTCATAACGGGTTGTAAAAGCAAAGATGCAGTTTGCTGAAAACAAGTTGTTTTTTGACAGTCTTGAATACTGAGTGCGGTTCATTTAATAAAACTGTCTTTCTGGTGCTCATTGCAAACACGCCAGAAAGTGTTTTTCTGTGTTCCAATTGCTAGTATAAAGAAATACGGAGTCTGCTGAAAGCAAGCTGTGCTCTGACAGTCTTTCTTATGGAGTGCAGTTCAGCTAATAAAACTCTTTCTGCCTCTCATTGCAAGCGAGCCCGAAAGTGTTTTTATGCTTCATAATGGACTGTAAAAGCAAAGATGCAGTTTGCTGAAAACAAGTTGTTCTTTGACAGTCTTGAATACTGAGTGCGGTTCAGTTAATAAAACTGTCTTTCTGGTGCTCATTGCAAACACGCCAGAAAGTGTTTTTCTGTGTTCCAATTGCTAGTATAAAGAAATACGGAGTCTGCTGAAAGCAAGCTGTGCTCTGACAGTCTTTCTTATGGAGTGCAGTTCAGCTAATAAAACTCTTTCTGCCTCTCATTGCAAGCGAGCCCGAAAGTGTTTTTATGCTTCATAATGGACTGTAAAAGCAAAGATGCAGTTTGCTGAAAACAAGTTGTTCTTTGACAGTCTTGAATACTGAGTGCGGTTCAGTTAATAAAACTGTCTTTCTGGTGCTCATTGCAAACAAACCAGAAAGTGTTTTTCTGTGTTCTACTTGTTAGTATAAACAAATATGCAGTCTGCTGAAAGCAAGCTGTGCTCTGACAGTCTTTCTTATGGAGCGCAGTTCAGCTAATAAAACTCTTTCTGCCTTTCATTGCAAGCGAGCCCGAAAGTGTTTTTATGCTTCATAACGGGTTGTAAAAGCAAAGATGCAGTTTGCTGAAAACAAGTTGTTCTTTGACAGTCTTGAATACTGAGTGCGGTTCAGTTAATAAAACTGTCTTTCTGGTGCTCATTGCAAACAAACCAGAAAGTGTTTTTCTGTGTTCTACTTGTTAGTATAAACAAATATGCAGTCTGCTGAAAGCAAGCTGTGCTCTGAGAGTCTTTCTTATGGAGTGCAGTTCAGCTAATAAAACTCTTTCTGCCTTTCATTGCAAGCGAGCCCGAAAGTGTTTTTATGCTTCATAACGGGTTGTAAAAGCAAAGATGCAGTTTGCTGAAAACAAGTTTATCTTTGACAGTCTTGAATACTGAGTGCAGTTGAGTTAATAAAACTGTCTTTCTGGTGCTCATTGCAAGCAAGCCAGAAAGTGTTTTTCTGTGTTCCAATTGCTAGTATAAAGAAATACCCAGTCTGCTGAAAGCAAGCTGTGCTCTGAGAGTCTTTCTTATGGAGTGCAGTTCAGCTAATAAAACTCTTTCTGCCTTTCATTGCAAGCGAGCCCGAAAGTGTTTTTATGCTTCATAATGGATTGTAAAAGCAAAGATGCAGTTTGCTGAAAACAAGTTGTTCTTTGACAGTCTTGAATACTGAGTGCGGTTTAGTTAATAAAACTGTCTTTCTGGTGCTCATTGCAAACACGCCAGAAAGTGTTTTTCTGTGTTCCAATTGCTAGTATAAACAAATACGCAGTCTGCTGAAAGCAAGCTGTGCTCTGACAGTCTTTCTTATGGAGCGCAGTTCAGCTAATAAAACTCTTTCTGCCTTTCATTGCAAGCGAGCCCGAAAGTGTTTTTATGCTTCATAATGGACTGTAAAAGCAAAGATGCAGTTTGCTGAAAACAAGTTGTTCTTTGACAGTCTTGAATACTGAGTGCGGTTCAGTTAATAAAACTGTCTTTCTGGTGCTCATTGCAAACACGCCAGAAAGTGTTTTTCTGTGTTCCAATTGCTAGTATAAAGAAATACGGAGTCTGCTGAAAGCAAGCTGTGCTCTGACAGTCTTTCTTATGGAGTGCAGTTCAGCTAATAAAACTCTTTCTGCCTTTCATTGCAAGCGAGCCCGAAAGTGTTTTTATGCTTCATAATGGATTGTAAAAGCAAAGATGCAGTTTGCTGAAAACAAGTTTATCTTTGACAGTCTTGAATACTGAGTGCAGTTGAGTTAATAAAACTGTCTTTCTGGTGCTCATTGCAAGCAAGCCAGAAAGTGTTTTTCTGTGTTCTAATTGCTAGTATAAAGAAATACCCAGTCTGCTGAAAGCAAGCTGTGCTCTGAGAGTCTTTCTTATGGAGTGCAGTTCAGCTAATAAAACTCTTTCTGCCTTTCATTGCAAGCGAGCCCGAAAGTGTTTTTATGCTTCATAATGGATTGTAAAAGCAAAGATGCAGTTTGCTGAAAACAAGTTGTTCTTTGACAGTCTTGAATACTGAGTGCGGTTCAGTTAATAAAACTGTCTTTCTGGTGCTCATTGCAAACAAGCCAGAAAGTGTTTTTCTGTGTTCCAATTGTTAGTATAAACAAATAAGCAGTCTGCTGAAAGCAAGCTGTGCTCTGACAGTCTTTCTTATGGAGTGCAGTTCAGCTAATAAAACTCTTTCTGCCTTTCATTGCAAGCGAGCCCGAAAGTGTTTTTATGCTTCATAACGGGTTGTAAAAGCAAAGATGCAGTTTGCTGAAAACAAGTTGTTCTTTGACAGTCTTGAATACTGAGTGCGGTTCAGTTAATAAAACTGTCTTTCTGGTGCTCATTGCAAACACGCCAGAAAGTGTTTTTCTGTGTTCCAATTGCTAGTATAAAGAAATACGGAGTCTGCTGAAAGCAAGCTGTGCTCTGACAGTCTTTCTTATGGAGTGCAGTTCAGCTAATAAAACTCTTTCTGCCTCTCATTGCAAGCGAGCCCGAAAGTGTTTTTATGCTTCATAATGGACTGTAAAAGCAAAGATGCAGTTTGCTGAAAACAAGTTGTTCTTTGACAGTCTTGAATACTGAGTGCGGTTCAGTTAATAAAACTGTCTTTCTGGTGCTCATTGCAAACAAACCAGAAAGTGTTTTTCTGTGTTCTACTTGTTAGTATAAACAAATATGCAGTCTGCTGAAAGCAAGCTGTGCTCTGACAGTCTTTCTTATGGAGTGCAGTTCAGCTAATAAAACTCTTTCTGCCTTTCATTGCAAGCGAGCCCGAAAGTGTTTTTATGCTTCATAATGGGTTGTAAAAGCAAAGATGCAGTTTGCTGAAAACAAGTTGTTCTTTGACAGTCTTGAATACTGAGTGCGGTTCAGTTAATAAAACTGTCTTTCTGGTGCTCATTGCAAACAAGCCAGAAAGTGTTTTTCTGTGTTCCAATTGTTAGTATAAACAAATAAGCAGTCTGCTGAAAGCAAGCTGTGCTCTGACAGTCTTTCTTATGGAGTGCAGTTCAGCTAATAAAACTCTTTCTGCCTTTCATTGCAAGCGAGCCCGAAAGTGTTTTTATGCTTCATAACGGGTTGTAAAAGCAAAGATGCAGTTTGCTGAAAACAAGTTGTTCTTTGACAGTCTTGAATACTGAGTGCGGTTCAGTTAATAAAACTGTCTTTCTGGTGCTCATTGCAAACACGCCAGAAAGTGTTTTTCTGTGTTCCAATTGCTAGTATAAAGAAATACGGAGTCTGCTGAAAGCAAGCTGTGCTCTGACAGTCTTTCTTATGGAGTGCAGTTCAGCTAATAAAACTCTTTCTGCCTTTCATTGCAAGCGAGCCCGAAAGTGTTTTTATGCTTCATAATGGATTGTAAAAGCAAAGATGCAGTTTGCTGAAAACAAGTTTATCTTTGACAGTCTTGAATACTGAGTGCAGTTGAGTTAATAAAACTGTCTTTCTGGTGCTCATTGCAAGCAAGCCAGAAAGTGTTTTTCTGTGTTCCAATTGCTAGTATAAAGAAATACCCAGTCTGCTGAAAGCAAGCTGTGCTCTGACAGTCTTTCTTATGGAGTGCAGTTCAGCTAATAAAACTCTTTCTGCCTTTCATTGCAAGCGAGCCCGAAAGTGTTTTTATGCTTCATAATGGATTGTAAAAGCAAAGATGCAGTTTGCTGAAAACAAGTTGTTCTTTGACAGTCTTGAATACTGAGTGCGGTTCAGTTAATAAAACTGTCTTTCTGGTGCTCATTGCAAACAAGCCAGAAAGTGTTTTTCTGTGTTCTACTTGCTAGTATAAAGAAATACGGAGTCTGCTGAAAGCAAGCTGTGCTCTGACAGTCTTTCTTATGGAGCGCAGTTCAGCTAATAAAACTCTTTCTGCCTTTCATTGCAAGCGAGCCCGAAAGTGTTTTTATGCTTCATAATGGATTGTAAAAGCAAAGATGCAGTTTGCTGAAAACAAGTTTATCTTTGACAGTCTTGAATACTGAGTGCAGTTGAGTTAATAAAACTGTCTTTCTGGTGCTCATTGCAAGCAAGCCAGAAAGTGTTTTTCTGTGTTCCAATTGCTAGTATAAAGAAATACGCAGTCTGCTGAAAGCAAGCTGTTCTTTGATAGTCTTTCTTATGGAGTGCAGTTCAGCTAATAAAACTCTTTCTGCCTTTCATTGCAAGCGAGCCCGAAAGTGTTTTTATGCTTCATAATGGGTTGTAAAAGCAAAGATGCAGTTTGCTGAAAACAAGTTGTTCTTTGACAGTCTTGAATACTGAGTGCGGTTCAGTTAATAAAACTGTCTTTCTGGTGCTCATTGCAAACAAGCCAGAAAGTGTTTTTCTGTGTTCCAATTGTTAGTATAAACAAATAAGCAGTCTGCTGAAAGCAAGCTGTGCTCTGACAGTCTTTCTTATGGAGTGCAGTTCAGCTAATAAAACTCTTTCTGCCTTTCATTGCAAGCGAGCCCGAAAGTGTTTTTATGCTTCATAACGGGTTGTAAAAGCAAAGATGCAGTTTGCTGAAAACAAGTTGTTCTTTGACAGTCTTGAATACTGAGTGCGGTTCAGTTAATAAAACTGTCTTTCTGGTGCTCATTGCAAACACGCCAGAAAGTGTTTTTCTGTGTTCCAATTGCTAGTATAAAGAAATACGGAGTCTGCTGAAAGCAAGCTGTGCTCTGACAGTCTTTCTTATGGAGTGCAGTTCAGCTAATAAAACTCTTTCTGCCTTTCATTGCAAGCGAGCCCGAAAGTGTTTTTATGCTTCATAATGGATTGTAAAAGCAAAGATGCAGTTTGCTGAAAACAAGTTTATCTTTGACAGTCTTGAATACTGAGTGCAGTTCAGTTAATAAAACTGTCTTTCTGGTGCTCATTGCAAGCAAGCCAGAAAGTGTTTTTCTGTGTTCCAATTGCTAGTATAAAGAAATACGCATTCTGCTGAAAGCAAGCTGTGCTCTGACAGTCTTTCTTATGGAGTGCAGTTCAGCTAATAACACTCTTTCTGCCTTTCATTGCAAGCGAGCCCAAAAGTGTTTTTATGCTTCATAATGGATTGTAAAAGCAAAGATGCAGTTTGCTGAAAACAAGTTGTTCTTTGACAGTCTTGAATACTGAGTGCGGTTCAGTTAATAAAACTGTCTTTCTGGTGCTCATTGCAAACACGCCAGAAAGTGTTTTTCTGTGTTCCAATTGCTAGTATAAAGAAATACGGAGTCTGCTGAAAGCAAGCTGTTCTTTGATAGTCTTTCTTATGGAGTGCAGTTCAGCTAATAAAACTCTTTCTGCCTTTCATTGCAAGCGAGCCCGAAAGTGTTTTTATGCTTCATAATGGGTTGTAAAAGCAAAGATGCAGTTTGCTGAAAACAAGTTGTTCTTTGACAGTCTTGAATACTGAGTGCGGTTCAGTTAATAAAACTGTCTTTCTGGTGCTCATTGCAAACACGCCAGAAAGTGTTTTTCTGTGTTCCAATTGCTAGTATAAACAAATACGCAGTCTGCTGAAAGCAAGCTGTGCTCTGACAGTCTTTCTTATGGAGTGCAGTTCAGCTAATAAAACTCTTTCTGCCTTTCATTGCAAGCGAGCCCGAAAGTGTTTTTATGCTTCATAATGGGTTGTAAAAGCAAAGATGCAGTTTGCTGAAAACAAGTTGTTCTTTGACAGTCTTGAATACTGAGTGCGGTTCAGTTAATAAAACTGTCTTTCTGGTGCTCATTGCAAACAAGCCAGAAAGTGTTTTTCTGTGTTCCAATTGTTAGTATAAACAAATAAGCAGTCTGCTGAAAGCAAGCTGTGCTCTGAGAGTCTTTCTTATGGAGTGCAGTTCAGCTAATAAAACTCTTTCTGCCTTTCATTGCAAGCGAGCCCGAAAGTGTTTTTATGCTTCATAACGGGTTGTAAAAGCAAAGATGCAGTTTGCTGAAAACAAGTTGTTCTTTGACAGTCTTGAATACTGAGTGCGGTTCAGTTAATAAAACTGTCTTTCTGGTGCTCATTGCAAACACGCCAGAAAGTGTTTTTCTGTGTTCCAATTGCTAGTATAAAGAAATACGGAGTCTGCTGAAAGCAAGCTGTGCTCTGACAGTCTTTCTTATGGAGCGCAGTTCAGCTAATAAAACTCTTTCTGCCTTTCATTGCAAGCGAGCCCGAAAGTGTTTTTATGCTTCATAACGGGTTGTAAAAGCAAAGATGCAGTTTGCTGAAAACAAGTTGTTCTTTGACAGTCTTGAATACTGAGTGCGGTTCAGTTAATAAAACAGTCTTGAATACTGAGTGCGGTTCAGTTAATAAAACTGTCTTTCTGGTGCTCATTGCAAACACGCCAGAAAGTGTTTTTCTGTGTTCCAATTGCTAGTATAAACAAATACGCAGTCTGCTGAAAGCAAGCTGTGCTCTGACAGTCTTTCTTATGGAGCGCAGTTCAGCTAATAAAACTCTTTCTGCCTTTCATTGCAAGCGAGCCTGAAAGTGTTTTTATGCTTCATAACGGGTTGTAAAAGCAAAGATGCAGTTTGCTGAAAACAAGTTGTTCTTTGACAGTCTTGAATACTGAGTGCGGTTCAGTTAATAAAACTGTCTTTCTGGTGCTCATTGCAAACACGCCAGAAAGTGTTTTTCTGTGTTCCAATTGCTAGTATAAACAAATACGGAGTCTGCTGAAAGCAAGCTGTGCTCTGACAGTCTTTCTTATGGAGTGCAGTTCAGCTAATAAAACTCTTTCTGCCTTTCATTGCAAGCGAGCCCGAAAGTGTTTTTATGCTTCATAATGGATTGTAAAAGCAAAGATGCAGTTTGCTGAAAACAAGTTTATCTTTGACAGTCTTGAATACTGAGTGCAGTTGAGTTAATAAAACTGTCTTTCTGGTGCTCATTGCAAGCAAGCCAGAAAGTGTTTTTCTGTGTTCCAATTGCTAGTATAAAGAAATACCCAGTCTGCTGAAAGCAAGCTGTGCTCTGACAGTCTTTCTTATGGAGTGCAGTTCAGCTAATAAAACTCTTTCTGCCTTTCATTGCAAGCGAGCCCGAAAGTGTTTTTATGCTTCATAATGGATTGTAAAAGCAAAGATGCAGTTTGCTGAAAACAAGTTGTTCTTTGACAGTCTTGAATACTGAGTGCGGTTCAGTTAATAAAACTGTCTTTCTGGTGCTCATTGCAAACAAGCCAGAAAGTGTTTTTCTGTGTTCCAATTGTTAGTATAAACAAATAAGCAGTCTGCTGAAAGCAAGCTGTGCTCTGACAGTCTTTCTTATGGAGTGCAGTTCAGCTAATAAAACTCTTTCTGCCTCTCATTGCAAGCGAGCCCGAAAGTGTTTTTATGCTTCATAATGGACTGTAAAAGCAAAGATGCAGTTTGCTGAAAACAAGTTGTTCTTTGACAGTCTTGAATACTGAGTGCGGTTCAGTTAATAAAACTGTCTTTCTGGTGCTCATTGCAAACAAACCAGAAAGTGTTTTTCTGTGTTCTACTTGTTAGTATAAACAAATATGCAGTCTGCTGAAAGCAAGCTGTGCTCTGACAGTCTTTCTTATGGAGCGCAGTTCAGCTAATAAAACTCTTTCTGCCTTTCATTGCAAGCGAGCCCGAAAGTGTTTTTATGCTTCATAATGGATTGTAAAAGCAAAGATGCAGTTTGCTGAAAACAAGTTGTTCTTTGACAGTCTTGAATACTGAGTGCAGTTGAGTTAATAAAACTGTCTTTCTGGTGCTCATTGCAAGCAAGCCAGAAAGTGTTTTTCTGTGTTCCAATTGCTAGTATAAAGAAATACCCAGTCTGCTGAAAGCAAGCTGTGCTCTGACAGTCTTTCTTATGGAGTGCAGTTCAGCTAATAAAACTCTTTCTGCCTTTCATTGCAAGCGAGCCCGAAAGTGTTTTTATGCTTCATAATGGATTGTAAAAGCAAAGATGCAGTTTGCTGAAAACAAGTTGTTCTTTGACAGTCTTGAATACTGAGTGCAGTTGAGTTAATAAAACTGTCTTTCTGGTGCTCATTGCAAACAAGCCAGAAAGTGTTTTTCTGTGTTCCAATTGCTAGTATAAAGAAATACGCAGTCTGCTGAAAGCAAGCTGTTCTTTGATAGTCTTTCTTATGGAGTGCAGTTCAGCTAATAAAACTCTTTCTGCCTTTCATTGCAAGCGAGCCCGAAAGTGTTTTTATGCTTCATAATGGGTTGTAAAAGCAAAGATGCAGTTTGCTGAAAACAAGTTGTTCTTTGACAGTCTTGAATACTGAGTGCGGTTCAGTTAATAAAACTGTCTTTCTGGTGCTCATTGCAAACAAGCCAGAAAGTGTTTTTCTGTGTTCCAATTGTTAGTATAAACAAATAAGCAGTCTGCTGAAAGCAAGCTGTGCTCTGACAGTCTTTCTTATGGAGTGCAGTTCAGCTAATAAAACTCTTTCTGCCTTTCATTGCAAGCGAGCCCGAAAGTGTTTTTATGCTTCATAACGGGTTGTAAAAGCAAAGATGCAGTTTGCTGAAAACAAGTTGTTCTTTGACAGTCTTGAATACTGAGTGCGGTTCAGTTAATAAAACTGTCTTTCTGGTGCTCATTGCAAACACGCCAGAAAGTGTTTTTCTGTGTTCCAATTGCTAGTATAAAGAAATACGGAGTCTGCTGAAAGCAAGCTGTGCTCTGACAGTCTTTCTTATGGAGTGCAGTTCAGCTAATAAAACTCTTTCTGCCTTTCATTGCAAGCGAGCCCGAAAGTGTTTTTATGCTTCATAATGGATTGTAAAAGCAAAGATGCAGTTTGCTGAAAACAAGTTTATCTTTGACAGTCTTGAATACTGAGTGCAGTTGAGTTAATAAAACTGTCTTTCTGGTGCTCATTGCAAGCAAGCCAGAAAGTGTTTTTCTGTGTTCCAATTGCTAGTATAAAGAAATACCCAGTCTGCTGAAAGCAAGCTGTGCTCTGACAGTCTTTCTTATGGAGTGCAGTTCAGCTAATAAAACTCTTTCTGCCTTTCATTGCAAGCGAGCCCGAAAGTGTTTTTATGCTTCATAATGGATTGTAAAAGCAAAGATGCAGTTTGCTGAAAACAAGTTGTTCTTTGACAGTCTTGAATACTGAGTGCGGTTCAGTTAATAAAACTGTCTTTCTGGTGCTCATTGCAAACAAGCCAGAAAGTGTTTTTCTGTGTTCTACTTGCTAGTATAAAGAAATACGGAGTCTGCTGAAAGCAAGCTGTGCTCTGACAGTCTTTCTTATGGAGCGCAGTTCAGCTAATAAAACTCTTTCTGCCTTTCATTGCAAGCGAGCCCGAAAGTGTTTTTATGCTTCATAATGGATTGTAAAAGCAAAGATGCAGTTTGCTGAAAACAAGTTTATCTTTGACAGTCTTGAATACTGAGTGCAGTTGAGTTAATAAAACTGTCTTTCTGGTGCTCATTGCAAGCAAGCCAGAAAGTGTTTTTCTGTGTTCCAATTGCTAGTATAAAGAAATACGCAGTCTGCTGAAAGCAAGCTGTTCTTTGATAGTCTTTCTTATGGAGTGCAGTTCAGCTAATAAAACTCTTTCTGCCTTTCATTGCAAGCGAGCCCGAAAGTGTTTTTATGCTTCATAATGGGTTGTAAAAGCAAAGATGCAGTTTGCTGAAAACAAGTTGTTCTTTGACAGTCTTGAATACTGAGTGCGGTTCAGTTAATAAAACTGTCTTTCTGGTGCTCATTGCAAACAAGCCAGAAAGTGTTTTTCTGTGTTCCAATTGTTAGTATAAACAAATAAGCAGTCTGCTGAAAGCAAGCTGTGCTCTGACAGTCTTTCTTATGGAGTGCAGTTCAGCTAATAAAACTCTTTCTGCCTTTCATTGCAAGCGAGCCCGAAAGTGTTTTTATGCTTCATAACGGGTTGTAAAAGCAAAGATGCAGTTTGCTGAAAACAAGTTGTTCTTTGACAGTCTTGAATACTGAGTGCGGTTCAGTTAATAAAACTGTCTTTCTGGTGCTCATTGCAAACACGCCAGAAAGTGTTTTTCTGTGTTCCAATTGCTAGTATAAAGAAATACGGAGTCTGCTGAAAGCAAGCTGTGCTCTGACAGTCTTTCTTATGGAGTGCAGTTCAGCTAATAAAACTCTTTCTGCCTTTCATTGCAAGCGAGCCCGAAAGTGTTTTTATGCTTCATAATGGATTGTAAAAGCAAAGATGCAGTTTGCTGAAAACAAGTTTATCTTTGACAGTCTTGAATACTGAGTGCAGTTCAGTTAATAAAACTGTCTTTCTGGTGCTCATTGCAAGCAAGCCAGAAAGTGTTTTTCTGTGTTCCAATTGCTAGTATAAAGAAATACGCATTCTGCTGAAAGCAAGCTGTGCTCTGACAGTCTTTCTTATGGAGTGCAGTTCAGCTAATAACACTCTTTCTGCCTTTCATTGCAAGCGAGCCCAAAAGTGTTTTTATGCTTCATAATGGATTGTAAAAGCAAAGATGCAGTTTGCTGAAAACAAGTTGTTCTTTGACAGTCTTGAATACTGAGTGCGGTTCAGTTAATAAAACTGTCTTTCTGGTGCTCATTGCAAACACGCCAGAAAGTGTTTTTCTGTGTTCCAATTGCTAGTATAAAGAAATACGGAGTCTGCTGAAAGCAAGCTGTTCTTTGATAGTCTTTCTTATGGAGTGCAGTTCAGCTAATAAAACTCTTTCTGCCTTTCATTGCAAGCGAGCCCGAAAGTGTTTTTATGCTTCATAATGGGTTGTAAAAGCAAAGATGCAGTTTGCTGAAAACAAGTTGTTCTTTGACAGTCTTGAATACTGAGTGCGGTTCAGTTAATAAAACTGTCTTTCTGGTGCTCATTGCAAACACGCCAGAAAGTGTTTTTCTGTGTTCCAATTGCTAGTATAAACAAATACGCAGTCTGCTGAAAGCAAGCTGTGCTCTGACAGTCTTTCTTATGGAGTGCAGTTCAGCTAATAAAACTCTTTCTGCCTTTCATTGCAAGCGAGCCCGAAAGTGTTTTTATGCTTCATAATGGGTTGTAAAAGCAAAGATGCAGTTTGCTGAAAACAAGTTGTTCTTTGACAGTCTTGAATACTGAGTGCGGTTCAGTTAATAAAACTGTCTTTCTGGTGCTCATTGCAAACAAGCCAGAAAGTGTTTTTCTGTGTTCCAATTGTTAGTATAAACAAATAAGCAGTCTGCTGAAAGCAAGCTGTGCTCTGAGAGTCTTTCTTATGGAGTGCAGTTCAGCTAATAAAACTCTTTCTGCCTTTCATTGCAAGCGAGCCCGAAAGTGTTTTTATGCTTCATAACGGGTTGTAAAAGCAAAGATGCAGTTTGCTGAAAACAAGTTGTTCTTTGACAGTCTTGAATACTGAGTGCGGTTCAGTTAATAAAACTGTCTTTCTGGTGCTCATTGCAAACACGCCAGAAAGTGTTTTTCTGTGTTCCAATTGCTAGTATAAAGAAATACGGAGTCTGCTGAAAGCAAGCTGTGCTCTGACAGTCTTTCTTATGGAGCGCAGTTCAGCTAATAAAACTCTTTCTGCCTTTCATTGCAAGCGAGCCCGAAAGTGTTTTTATGCTTCATAACGGGTTGTAAAAGCAAAGATGCAGTTTGCTGAAAACAAGTTGTTCTTTGACAGTCTTGAATACTGAGTGCGGTTCAGTTAATAAAACAGTCTTGAATACTGAGTGCGGTTCAGTTAATAAAACTGTCTTTCTGGTGCTCATTGCAAACACGCCAGAAAGTGTTTTTCTGTGTTCCAATTGCTAGTATAAACAAATACGCAGTCTGCTGAAAGCAAGCTGTGCTCTGACAGTCTTTCTTATGGAGCGCAGTTCAGCTAATAAAACTCTTTCTGCCTTTCATTGCAAGCGAGCCCGAAAGTGTTTTTATGCTTCATAACGGGTTGTAAAAGCAAAGATGCAGTTTGCTGAAAACAAGTTGTTCTTTGACAGTCTTGAATACTGAGTGCGGTTCAGTTAATAAAACTGTCTTTCTGGTGCTCATTGCAAACACGCCAGAAAGTGTTTTTCTGTGTTCCAATTGCTAGTATAAACAAATACGGAGTCTGCTGAAAGCAAGCTGTGCTCTGACAGTCTTTCTTATGGAGTGCAGTTCAGCTAATAAAACTCTTTCTGCCTTTCATTGCAAGCGAGCCCGAAAGTGTTTTTATGCTTCATAATGGATTGTAAAAGCAAAGATGCAGTTTGCTGAAAACAAGTTTATCTTTGACAGTCTTGAATACTGAGTGCAGTTGAGTTAATAAAACTGTCTTTCTGGTGCTCATTGCAAGCAAGCCAGAAAGTGTTTTTCTGTGTTCCAATTGCTAGTATAAAGAAATACCCAGTCTGCTGAAAGCAAGCTGTGCTCTGACAGTCTTTCTTATGGAGTGCAGTTCAGCTAATAAAACTCTTTCTGCCTTTCATTGCAAGCGAGCCCGAAAGTGTTTTTATGCTTCATAATGGATTGTAAAAGCAAAGATGCAGTTTGCTGAAAACAAGTTGTTCTTTGACAGTCTTGAATACTGAGTGCGGTTCAGTTAATAAAACTGTCTTTCTGGTGCTCATTGCAAACAAGCCAGAAAGTGTTTTTCTGTGTTCCAATTGTTAGTATAAACAAATAAGCAGTCTGCTGAAAGCAAGCTGTGCTCTGACAGTCTTTCTTATGGAGTGCAGTTCAGCTAATAAAACTCTTTCTGCCTTTCATTGCAAGCGAGCCCGAAAGTGTTTTTATGCTTCATAACGGGTTGTAAAAGCAAAGATGCAGTTTGCTGAAAACAAGTTGTTCTTTGACAGTCTTGAATACTGAGTGCGGTTCAGTTAATAAAACTGTCTTTCTGGTGCTCATTGCAAACACGCCAGAAAGTGTTTTTCTGTGTTCTACTTGCTAGTATAAAGAAATACGGAGTCTGCTGAAAGCAAGCTGTGCTCTGACAGTCTTTCTTATGGAGCGCAGTTCAGCTAATAAAACTCTTTCTGCCTTTCATTGCAAGCGAGCCCGAAAGTGTTTTTATGCTTCATAATGGATTGTAAAAGCAAAGATGCAGTTTGCTGAAAACAAGTTTATCTTTGACAGTCTTGAATACTGAGTGCAGTTGAGTTAATAAAACTGTCTTTCTGGTGCTCATTGCAAGCAAGCCAGAAAGTGTTTTTCTGTGTTCCAATTGCTAGTATAAAGAAATACGCAGTCTGCTGAAAGCAAGCTGTTCTTTGATAGTCTTTCTTATGGAGTGCAGTTCAGCTAATAAAACTCTTTCTGCCTTTCATTGCAAGCGAGCCCGAAAGTGTTTTTATGCTTCATAATGGGTTGTAAAAGCAAAGATGCAGTTTGCTGAAAACAAGTTGTTCTTTGACAGTCTTGAATACTGAGTGCGGTTCAGTTAATAAAACTGTCTTTCTGGTGCTCATTGCAAACAAGCCAGAAAGTGTTTTTCTGTGTTCCAATTGTTAGTATAAACAAATAAGCAGTCTGCTGAAAGCAAGCTGTGCTCTGACAGTCTTTCTTATGGAGTGCAGTTCAGCTAATAAAACTCTTTCTGCCTTTCATTGCAAGCGAGCCCGAAAGTGTTTTTATGCTTCATAACGGGTTGTAAAAGCAAAGATGCAGTTTGCTGAAAACAAGTTGTTCTTTGACAGTCTTGAATACTGAGTGCGGTTCAGTTAATAAAACTGTCTTTCTGGTGCTCATTGCAAACACGCCAGAAAGTGTTTTTCTGTGTTCCAATTGCTAGTATAAAGAAATACGGAGTCTGCTGAAAGCAAGCTGTGCTCTGACAGTCTTTCTTATGGAGTGCAGTTCAGCTAATAAAACTCTTTCTGCCTTTCATTGCAAGCGAGCCCGAAAGTGTTTTTATGCTTCATAATGGATTGTAAAAGCAAAGATGCAGTTTGCTGAAAACAAGTTTATCTTTGACAGTCTTGAATACTGAGTGCAGTTCAGTTAATAAAACTGTCTTTCTGGTGCTCATTGCAAGCAAGCCAGAAAGTGTTTTTCTGTGTTCCAATTGCTAGTATAAAGAAATACGCATTCTGCTGAAAGCAAGCTGTGCTCTGACAGTCTTTCTTATGGAGTGCAGTTCAGCTAATAACACTCTTTCTGCCTTTTATTGCAAGCGAGCCCAAAAGTGTTTTTATGCTTCATAATGGATTGTAAAAGCAAAGATGCAGTTTGCTGAAAACAAGTTGTTCTTTGACAGTCTTGAATACTGAGTGCGGTTCAGTTAATAAAACTGTCTTTCTGGTGCTCATTGCAAACACGCCAGAAAGTGTTTTTCTGTGTTCCAATTGCTAGTATAAAGAAATACGGAGTCTGCTGAAAGCAAGCTGTTCTTTGATAGTCTTTCTTATGGAGTGCAGTTCAGCTAATAAAACTCTTTCTGCCTTTCATTGCAAGCGAGCCCGAAAGTGTTTTTATGCTTCATAATGGGTTGTAAAAGCAAAGATGCAGTTTGCTGAAAACAAGTTGTTCTTTGACAGTCTTGAATACTGAGTGCGGTTCAGTTAATAAAACTGTCTTTCTGGTGCTCATTGCAAACAAGCCAGAAAGTGTTTTTCTGTGTTCCAATTGCTAGTATAAACAAATACGCAGTCTGCTGAAAGCAAGCTGTGCTCTGACAGTCTTTCTTATGGAGTGCAGTTCAGCTAATAAAACTCTTTCTGCCTTTCATTGCAAGCGAGCCCGAAAGTGTTTTTATGCTTCATAATGGGTTGTAAAAGCAAAGATGCAGTTTGCTGAAAACAAGTTGTTCTTTGACAGTCTTGAATACTGAGTGCGGTTCAGTTAATAAAACTGTCTTTCTGGTGCTCATTGCAAACAAGCCAGAAAGTGTTTTTCTGTGTTCCAATTGTTAGTATAAACAAATAAGCAGTCTGCTGAAAGCAAGCTGTGCTCTGAGAGTCTTTCTTATGGAGTGCAGTTCAGCTAATAAAACTCTTTCTGCCTTTCATTGCAAGCGAGCCCGAAAGTGTTTTTATGCTTCATAACGGGTTGTAAAAGCAAAGATGCAGTTTGCTGAAAACAAGTTGTTCTTTGACAGTCTTGAATACTGAGTGCGGTTCAGTTAATAAAACTGTCTTTCTGGTGCTCATTGCAAACACGCCAGAAAGTGTTTTTCTGTGTTCCAATTGCTAGTATAAAGAAATACGGAGTCTGCTGAAAGCAAGCTGTGCTCTGACAGTCTTTCTTATGGAGCGCAGTTCAGCTAATAAAACTCTTTCTGCCTTTCATTGCAAGCGAGCCCGAAAGTGTTTTTATGCTTCATAACGGGTTGTAAAAGCAAAGATGCAGTTTGCTGAAAACAAGTTGTTCTTTGACAGTCTTGAATACTGAGTGCGGTTCAGTTAATAAAACAGTCTTGAATACTGAGTGCGGTTCAGTTAATAAAACTGTCTTTCTGGTGCTCATTGCAAACACGCCAGAAAGTGTTTTTCTGTGTTCCAATTGCTAGTATAAACAAATACGCAGTCTGCTGAAAGCAAGCTGTGCTCTGACAGTCTTTCTTATGGAGCGCAGTTCAGCTAATAAAACTCTTTCTGCCTTTCATTGCAAGCGAGCCCGAAAGTGTTTTTATGCTTCATAACGGGTTGTAAAAGCAAAGATGCAGTTTGCTGAAAACAAGTTGTTCTTTGACAGTCTTGAATACTGAGTGCGGTTCAGTTAATAAAACTGTCTTTCTGGTGCTCATTGCAAACACGCCAGAAAGTGTTTTTCTGTGTTCCAATTGCTAGTATAAACAAATACGGAGTCTGCTGAAAGCAAGCTGTGCTCTGACAGTCTTTCTTATGGAGTGCAGTTCAGCTAATAAAACTCTTTCTGCCTTTCATTGCAAGCGAGCCCGAAAGTGTTTTTATGCTTCATAATGGATTGTAAAAGCAAAGATGCAGTTTGCTGAAAACAAGTTTATCTTTGACAGTCTTGAATACTGAGTGCAGTTGAGTTAATAAAACTGTCTTTCTGGTGCTCATTGCAAGCAAGCCAGAAAGTGTTTTTCTGTGTTCCAATTGCTAGTATAAAGAAATACCCAGTCTGCTGAAAGCAAGCTGTGCTCTGACAGTCTTTCTTATGGAGTGCAGTTCAGCTAATAAAACTCTTTCTGCCTTTCATTGCAAGCGAGCCCGAAAGTGTTTTTATGCTTCATAATGGGTTGTAAAAGCAAAGATGCAGTTTGCTGAAAACAAGTTGTTCTTTGACAGTCTTGAATACTGAGTGCGGTTCAGTTAATAAAACTGTCTTTCTGGTGCTCATTGCAAACAAGCCAGAAAGTGTTTTTCTGTGTTCCAATTGCTAGTATAAACAAATACGCAGTCTGCTGAAAGCAAGCTGTGCTCTGACAGTCTTTCTTATGGAGTGCAGTTCAGCTAATAAAACTCTTTCTGCCTTTCATTGCAAGCGAGCCCGAAAGTGTTTTTATGCTTCATAATGGGTTGTAAAAGCAAAGATGCAGTTTGCTGAAAACAAGTTGTTCTTTGACAGTCTTGAATACTGAGTGCGGTTCAGTTAATAAAACTGTCTTTCTGGTGCTCATTGCAAACAAGCCAGAAAGTGTTTTTCTGTGTTCCAATTGTTAGTATAAACAAATAAGCAGTCTGCTGAAAGCAAGCTGTGCTCTGAGAGTCTTTCTTATGGAGTGCAGTTCAGCTAATAAAACTCTTTCTGCCTTTCATTGCAAGCGAGCCCGAAAGTGTTTTTATGCTTCATAACGGGTTGTAAAAGCAAAGATGCAGTTTGCTGAAAACAAGTTTATCTTTGACAGTCTTGAATACTGAGTGCAGTTGAGTTAATAAAACTGTCTTTCTGGTGCTCATTGCAAGCAAGCCAGAAAGTGTTTTTCTGTGTTCCAATTGCTAGTATAAAGAAATACCCAGTCTGCTGAAAGCAAGCTGTGCTCTGACAGTCTTTCTTATGGAGTGCAGTTCAGCTAATAAAACTCTTTCTGCCTTTCATTGCAAGCGAGCCCGAAAGTGTTTTTATGCTTCATAATGGGTTGTAAAAGCAAAGATGCAGTTTGCTGAAAACAAGTTGTTCTTTGACAGTCTTGAATACTGAGTGCGGTTCAGTTAATAAAACTGTCTTTCTGGTGCTCATTGCAAACAAGCCAGAAAGTGTTTTTCTGTGTTCCAATTGCTAGTATAAACAAATACGCAGTCTGCTGAAAGCAAGCTGTGCTCTGACAGTCTTTCTTATGGAGTGCAGTTCAGCTAATAAAACTCTTTCTGCCTTTCATTGCAAGCGAGCCCGAAAGTGTTTTTATGCTTCATAATGGGTTGTAAAAGCAAAGATGCAGTTTGCTGAAAACAAGTTGTTCTTTGACAGTCTTGAATACTGAGTGCGGTTCAGTTAATAAAACTGTCTTTCTGGTGCTCATTGCAAACAAGCCAGAAAGTGTTTTTCTGTGTTCCAATTGCTAGTATAAAGAAATACGGAGTCTGCTGAAAGCAAGCTGTGCTCTGACAGTCTTTCTTATGGAGTGCAGTTCAGCTAATAAAACTCTTTCTGCCTTTCATTGCAAGCGAGCCCGAAAGTGTTTTTATGCTTCATAATGGATTGTAAAAACAAAGATGCAGTTTGCTGAAAACAAGTTGTTCTTTGACAGTCTTGAATACTGAGTGCGGTTCAGTTAGTAAAACTGTCTTTCTGGTGCTCATTGCAAGCAAGCCAGAAAGTGTTTTTCTGTGTTCCAATTGCTAGTATAAAGAAATACGCAGTCTGCTGAAAGCAAGCTGTTCTTTGATAGTCTTTCTTATGGAGTGCAGTTCAGCTAATAAAACTCTTTCTGCCTTTCATTGCAAGCGAGCCCGAAAGTGTTTTTATGCTTCATAATGGGTTGTAAAAGCAAAGATGCAGTTTGCTGAAAACAAGTTGTTCTTTGACAGTCTTGAATACTGAGTGCGGTTCAGTTAATAAAACTGTCTTTCTGGTGCTCATTGCAAACAAGCCAGAAAGTGTTTTTCTGTGTTCCAATTGTTAGTATGAACAAATAAGCAGTCTGCTGAAAGCAAGCTGTGCTCTGACAGTCTTTCTTATGGAGTGCAGTTCAGCTAATAAAACTCTTTCTGCCTTTCATTGCAAGCGAGCCCGAAAGTGTTTTTATGCTTCATAACGGGTTGTAAAAGCAAAGATGCAGTTTGCTGAAAACAAGTTGTTCTTTGACAGTCTTGAATACTGAGTGCGGTTCAGTTAATAAAACTGTCTTTCTGGTGCTCATTGCAAACAAACCAGAAAGTGTTTTTCTGTGTTCTACTTGTTAGTATAAACAAATATGCAGTCTGCTGAAAGCAAGCTGTGCTCTGAGAGTCTTTCTTATGGAGTGCAGTTCAGCTAATAAAACTCTTTCTGCCTTTCATTGCAAGCGAGCCCGAAAGTGTTTTTATGCTTCATAACGGGTTGTAAAAGCAAAGATGCAGTTTGCTGAAAACAAGTTGTTCTTTGACAGTCTTGAATACTGAGTGCGGTTCAGTTAATAAAACTGTCTTTCTGGTGCTCATTGCAAACACGCCAGAAAGTGTTTTTCTGTGTTCCAATTGCTAGTATAAACAAATATGCAGTCTGCTGAAAGCAAGCTGTGCTCTGACAGTCTTTCTTATGGAGTGCAGTTCAGCTAATAAAACTCTTTCTGCCTCTCATTGCAAGCGAGCCCGAAAGTGTTTTTATGCTTCATAATGGACTGTAAAAGCAAAGATGCAGTTTGCTGAAAACAAGTTGTTCTTTGACAGTCTTGAATACTGAGTGCGGTTCAGTTAATAAAACTGTCTTTCTGGTGCTCATTGCAAACACGCCAGAAAGTGTTTTTCTGTGTTCCAATTGCTAGTATAAACAAATACGCAGTCTGCTGAAAGCAAGCTGTGCTCTGACAGTCTTTCTTATGGAGTGCAGTTCAGCTAATAAAACTCTTTCTGCCTCTCATTGCAAGCGAGCCCGAAAGTGTTTTTATGCTTCATAATGGACTGTAAAAGCAAAGATGCAGTTTGCTGAAAACAAGTTGTTCTTTGACAGTCTTGAATACTGAGTGCGGTTCAGTTAATAAAACTGTCTTTCTGGTGCTCATTGCAAACACGCCAGAAAGTGTTTTTCTGTGTTCCAATTGCTAGTATAAAGAAATACGCAGTCTGCTGAAAGCAAGCTGTGCTCTGACAGTCTTTCTTATGGAGTGCAGTTCAGCTAATAAAACTCTTTCTGCCTCTCATTGCAAGCGAGCCCGAAAGTGTTTTTATGCTTCATAATGGACTGTAAAAGCAAAGATGCAGTTTGCTGAAAACAAGTTGTTCTTTGACAGTCTTGAATACTGAGTGCGGTTCAGTTAATAAAACTGTCTTTCTGGTGCTCATTGCAAACAAACCAGAAAGTGTTTTTCTGTGTTCTACTTGTTAGTATAAACAAATATGCAGTCTGCTGAAAGCAAGCTGTGCTCTGAGAGTCTTTCTTATGGAGTGCAGTTCAGCTAATAAAACTCTTTCTGCCTTTCATTGCAAGCGAGCCCGAAAGTGTTTTTATGCTTCATAACGGGTTGTAAAAGCAAAGATGCAGTTTGCTGAAAACAAGTTGTTCTTTGACAGTCTTGAATACTGAGTGCGGTTGAGTTAATAAAACTGTCTTTCTGGTGCTCATTGCAAACACGCCAGAAAGTGTTTTTCTGTGTTCCAATTGCTAGTATAAAGAAATACGGAGTCTGCTGAAAGCAAGCTGTGCTCTGAGAGTCTTTCTTATGGAGCGCAGTTCAGCTAATAAAACTCTTTCTGCCTTTCATTGCAAGCGAGCCCGAAAGTGTTTTTATGCTTCATAACGGGTTGTAAAAGCAAAGATGCAGTTTGCTGAAAACAAGTTTATCTTTGACAGTCTTGAATACTGAGTGCAGTTGAGTTAATAAAACTGTCTTTCTGGTGCTCATTGCAAGCAAGCCAGAAAGTGTTTTTCTGTGTTCCAATTGCTAGTATAAAGAAATACCCAGTCTGCTGAAAGCAAGCTGTGCTCTGACAGTCTTTCTTATGGAGCGCAGTTCAGCTAATAAAACTCTTTCTGCCTTTCATTGCAAGCGAGCCCGAAAGTGTTTTTATGCTTCATAACGGGTTGTAAAAGCAAAGATGCAGTTTGCTGAAAACAAGTTGTTCTTTGACAGTCTTGAATACTGAGTGCGGTTCAGTTAATAAAACTGTCTTTCTGGTGCTCATTGCAAACACGCCAGAAAGTGTTTTTCTGTGTTCCAATTGCTAGTATAAACAAATACGCAGTCTGCTGAAAGCAAGCTGTGCTCTGACAGTCTTTCTTATGGAGCGCAGTTCAGCTAATAAAACTCTTTCTGCCTTTCATTGCAAGCGAGCCCGAAAGTGTTTTTATGCTTCATAACGGGTTGTAAAAGCAAAGATGCAGTTTGCTGAAAACAAGTTGTTCTTTGACAGTCTTGAATACTGAGTGCGGTTCAGTTAATAAAACTGTCTTTCTGGTGCTCATTGCAAACACGCCAGAAAGTGTTTTTCTGTGTTCTAATTGTTAGTATAAACAAATATGCAGTCTGCTGAAAGCAAGCTGTGCTCTGAGAGTCTTTCTTATGGAGTGCAGTTCAGCTAATAAAACTCTTTCTGCCTTTCATTGCAAGCGAGCCCAAAAGTGTTTTTATGCTTCATAACGGGTTGTAAAAGCAAAGATGCAGTTTGCTGAAAACAAGTTGTTCTTTGACAGTCTTGAATACTGAGTGCGGTTCAGTTAATAAAACTGTCTTTCTGGTGCTCATTGCAAACAAACCAGAAAGTGTTTTTCTGTGTTCTACTTGTTAGTATAAACAAATATGCAGTCTGCTGAAAGCAAGCTGTGCTCTGAGAGTCTTTCTTATGGAGTGCAGTTCAGCTAATAAAACTCTTTCTGCCTTTCATTGCAAGCGAGCCCGAAAGTGTTTTTATGCTTCATAACGGGTTGTAAAAGCAAAGATGCAGTTTGCTGAAAAACAAGTTGTTCTTTGACAGTCTTGAATACTGAGTGCGGTTCAGTTAATAAAACTGTCTTTCTGGTGCTCATTGCAAACACGCCAGAAAGTGTTTTTCTGTGTTCCAATTGTTAGTATAAACAAATACGCAGTCTGCTGAAAGCAAGCTGTGCTCTGACAGTCTTTCTTATGGAGCGCAGTTCAGCTAATAAAACTCTTTCTGCCTTTCATTGCAAGCGAGCCCGAAAGTGTTTTTATGCTTCATAACGGGTTGTAAAAGCAAAGATGCAGTTTGCTGAAAACAAGTTTATCTTTGACAGTCTTGAATACTGAGTGCAGTTGAGTTAATAAAACTGTCTTTCTGGTGCTCATTGCAATCAAACCAGAAAGTGTTTTTCTGTGTTCCAATTGCTAGTATAAACAAATACGCAGTCTGCTGAAAGCAAGCTGTGCTCTGACAGTCTTTCTTATGGAGCGCAGTTCAGCTAATAAAACTCTTTCTGCCTTTCATTGCAAGCGAGCCCGAAAGTGTTTTTATGCTTCATAACGGGTTGTAAAAGCAAAGATGCAGTTTGCTGAAAACAAGTTTATCTTTGACAGTCTTGAATACTGAGTGCAGTTGAGTTAATAAAACTGTCTTTCTGGTGCTCATTGCAAACACGCCAGAAAGTGTTTTTCTGTGTTCCAATTGCTAGTATAAACAAATACGCAGTCTGCTGAAAGCAAGCTGTGCTCTGACAGTCTTTCTTATGGAGCGCAGTTCAGCTAATAAAACTCTTTCTGCCTTTCATTGCAAGCGAGCCCGAAAGTGTTTTTATGCTTCATAACGGGTTGTAAAAGCAAAGATGCAGTTTGCTGAAAACAAGTTTATCTTTGACAGTCTTGAATACTGAGTGCGGTTCAGTTAATAAAACTGTCTTTCTGGTGCTCATTGCAAACACGCCAGAAAGTGTTTTTCTGTGTTCCAATTGCTAGTATAAACAAATACGCAGTCTGCTGAAAGCAAGCTGTGCTCTGACAGTCTTTCTTATGGAGCGCAGTTCAGCTAATAAAACTCTTTCTGCCTTTCATTGCAAGCGAGCCCGAAAGTGTTTTTATGCTTCATAACGGGTTGTAAAAGCAAAGATGCAGTTTGCTGAAAACAAGTTGTTCTTTGACAGTCTTGAATACTGAGTGCAGTTGAGTTAATAAAACTGTCTTTCTGGTGCTCATTGCAATCAAACCAGAAAGTGTTTTTCTGTGTTCCAATTGCTAGTATAAACAAATACGCAGTCTGCTGAAAGCAAGCTGTGCTCTGACAGTCTTTCTTATGGAGCGCAGTTCAGCTAATAAAACTCTTTCTGCCTTTCATTGCAAGCGAGCCCGAAAGTGTTTTTATGCTTCATAACGGGTTGTAAAAGCAAAGATGCAGTTTGCTGAAAACAAGTTTATCTTTGACAGTCTTGAATACTGAGTGCAGTTGAGTTAATAAAACTGTCTTTCTGGTGCTCATTGCAAACAAACCAGAAAGTGTTTTTCTGTGTTCTACTTGTTAATATAAACAAATATGCAGTCTGCTGAAAGCAAGCTGTGCTCTGACAGTCTTTCTTATGGAGCGCAGTTCAGCTAATAAAACTCTTTCTGCCTTTCATTGCAAGCGAGCCCGAAAGTGTTTTTATGCTTCATAACGGGTTGTAAAAGCAAAGATGCAGTTTGCTGAAAACAAGTTTATCTTTGACAGTCTTGAATACTGAGTGCAGTTGAGTTAATAAAACTGTCTTTCTGGTGCTCATTGCAAACAAACCAGAAAGTGTTTTTCTGTGTTCTACTTGTTAATATAAACAAATATGCAGTCTGCTGAAAGCAAGCTGTGCTCTGAGAGTCTTTCTTATGGAGTGCAGTTCAGCTAATAAAACTCTTTCTGCCTTTCATTGCAAGCGAGCCCGAAAGTGTTTTTATGCTTCATAACGGGTTGTAAAAGCAAAGATGCAGTTTGCTGAAAACAAGTTGTTCTTTGACAGTCTTGAATACTGAGTGCAGTTGAGTTAATAAAACTGTCTTTCTGGTGCTCATTGAAAACAAACCAGAAAGTGTTTTTCTGTGTTCTAATTGTTAGTATAAACAAATATGCAGTCTGCTGAAAGCAAGCTGTGCTCTGAGAGTCTTTCTTATGGAGTGCAGTTCAGCTAATAAAACTCTTTCTGCCTTTCATTGCAAGCGAGCCCGAAAGTGTTTTTATGCTTCATAACGGGTTGTAAAAGCAAAGATGCAGTTTGCTGAAAACAAGTTGTTCTTTGACAGTCTTGAATACTGAGTGCGGTTCAGTTAATAAAACTGTCTTTCTGGTGCTCATTGCAAACAAACCAGAAAGTGTTTTTCTGTGTTCTACTTGTTAGTATAAACAAATATGCAGTCTGCTGAAAGCAAGCTGTGCTCTGAGAGTCTTTCTTATGGAGTGCAGTTCAGCTAATAAAACTCTTTCTGCCTTTCATTGCAAGCGAGCCCGAAAGTGTTTTTATGCTTCATAACGGGTTGTAAAAGCAAAGATGCAGTTTGCTGAAAACAAGTTGTTCTTTGACAGTCTTGAATACTGAGTGCGGTTCAGTTAATAAAACTGTCTTTCTGGTGCTCATTGCAAACACGCCAGAAAGTGTTTTTCTGTGTTCCAATTGTTAGTATAAACAAATACGCAGTCTGCTGAAAGCAAGCTGTGCTCTGACAGTCTTTCTTATGGAGCGCAGTTCAGCTAATAAAACTCTTTCTGCCTTTCATTGCAAGCGAGCCCGAAAGTGTTTTTATGCTTCATAACGGGTTGTAAAAGCAAAGATGCAGTTTGCTGAAAACAAGTTGTTCTTTGACAGTCTTGAATACTGAGTGCAGTTGAGTTAATAAAACTGTCTTTCTGGTGCTCATTGCAAACACGCCAGAAAGTGTTTTTCTGTGTTCCAATTGTTAGTATAAACAAATACGCAGTCTGCTGAAAGCAAGCTGTGCTCTGACAGTCTTTCTTATGGAGCGCAGTTCAGCTAATAAAACTCTTTCTGCCTTTCATTGCAAGCGAGCCCGAAAGTGTTTTTATGCTTCATAACGGGTTGTAAAAGCAAAGATGCAGTTTGCTGAAAACAAGTTTATCTTTGACAGTCTTGAATACTGAGTGCAGTTGAGTTAATAAAACTGTCTTTCTGGTGCTCATTGCAATCAAACCAGAAAGTGTTTTTCTGTGTTCCAATTGCTAGTATAAACAAATACGCAGTCTGCTGAAAGCAAGCTGTGCTCTGACAGTCTTTCTTATGGAGCGCAGTTCAGCTAATAAAACTCTTTCTGCCTTTCATTGCAAGCGAGCCCGAAAGTGTTTTTATGCTTCATAACGGGTTGTAAAAGCAAAGATGCAGTTTGCTGAAAACAAGTTTATCTTTGACAGTCTTGAATACTGAGTGCAGTTGAGTTAATAAAACTGTCTTTCTGGTGCTCATTGCAATCAAACCAGAAAGTGTTTTTCTGTGTTCCAATTGCTAGTATAAACAAATACGCAGTCTGCTGAAAGCAAGCTGTGCTCTGACAGTCTTTCTTATGGAGCGCAGTTCAGCTAATAAAACTCTTTCTGCCTTTCATTGCAAGCGAGCCCGAAAGTGTTTTTATGCTTCATAACGGGTTGTAAAAGCAAAGATGCAGTTTGCTGAAAACAAGTTTATCTTTGACAGTCTTGAATACTGAGTGCGGTTCAGTTAATAAAACTGTCTTTCTGGTGCTCATTGCAAACACGCCAGAAAGTGTTTTTCTGTGTTCCAATTGCTAGTATAAACAAATACGCAGTCTGCTGAAAGCAAGCTGTGCTCTGACAGTCTTTCTTATGGAGCGCAGTTCAGCTAATAAAACTCTTTCTGCCTTTCATTGCAAGCGAGCCCGAAAGTGTTTTTATGCTTCATAACGGGTTGTAAAAGCAAAGATGCAGTTTGCTGAAAACAAGTTTATCTTTGACAGTCTTGAATACTGAGTGCAGTTGAGTTAATAAAACTGTCTTTCTGGTGCTCATTGCAATCAAACCAGAAAGTGTTTTTCTGTGTTCCAATTGCTAGTATAAACAAATACGCAGTCTGCTGAAAGCAAGCTGTGCTCTGACAGTCTTTCTTATGGAGCGCAGTTCAGCTAATAAAACTCTTTCTGCCTTTCATTGCAAGCGAGCCCGAAAGTGTTTTTATGCTTCATAACGGGTTGTAAAAGCAAAGATGCAGTTTGCTGAAAACAAGTTTATCTTTGACAGTCTTGAATACTGAGTGCAGTTGAGTTAATAAAACTGTCTTTCTGGTGCTCATTGCAAACAAACCAGAAAGTGTTTTTCTGTGTTCCAATTGTTAGTATAAACAAATACGCAGTCTGCTGAAAGCAAGCTGTGCTCTGACAGTCTTTCTTATGGAGCGCAGTTCAGCTAATTAAAACTCTTTCTGCCTTTCATTGCAAGCGAGCCCGAAAGTGTTTTTATGCTTCATAACGGGTTGTAAAAGCAAAGATGCAGTTTGCTGAAAACAAGTTTATCTTTGACAGTCGTGAATACTGAGTGCAGTTGAGTTAATAAAACTGTCTTTCTGGTGCTCATTGCAAACAAACCAGAAAGTGTTTTTCTGTGTTCTAATTGTTAGTATAAACAAATATGCAGTCTGCTGAAAGCAAGCTGTGCTCTGAGAGTCTTTCTTATGGAGTGCAGTTCAGCTAATAAAACTCTTTCTGCCTTTCATTGCAAGCGAGCCCGAAAGTGTTTTTATGCTTCATAACGGGTTGTAAAAGCAAAGATGCAGTTTGCTGAAAACAAGTTGTTCTTTGACAGTCTTGAATACTGAGTGCGGTTCAGTTAATAAAACTGTCTTTCTGGTGCTCATTGCAAACACGCCAGAAAGTGTTTTTCTGTGTTCCAATTGCTAGTATAAACAAATACGCAGTCTGCTGAAAGCAAGCTGTGCTCTGACAGTCTTTCTTATGGAGCGCAGTTCAGCTAATAAAACTCTTTCTGCCTTTCATTGCAAGCGAGCCCGAAAGTGTTTTTATGCTTCATAACGGGTTGTAAAAGCAAAGATGCAGTTTGCTGAAAACAAGTTGTTCTTTGACAGTCTTGAATACTGAGTGCGGTTCAGTTAATAAAACTGTCTTTCTGGTGCTCATTGCAAACACGCCAGAAAGTGTTTTTCTGTGTTCTAATTGTTAGTATAAACAAATATGCAGTCTGCTGAAAGCAAGCTGTGCTCTGAGAGTCTTTCTTATGGAGTGCAGTTCAGCTAATAAAACTCTTTCTGCCTTTCATTGCAAGCGAGCCCGAAAGTGTTTTTATGCTTCATACAGGTTGTAAAAGCAAAGATGCAGTTTGCTGAAAACAAGTTGTTCTTTGACAGTCTTGAATACTGAGTGCGGTTCAGTTAATAAAACTGTCTTTCTGGTGCTCATTGCAAACACGCCAGAAAGTGTTTTTCTGTGTTCCAATTGCTAGTATAAACAAATACGCAGTCTGCTGAAAGCAAGCTGTGCTCTGACAGTCTTTCTTATGGAGCGCAGTTCAGCTAATAAAACTCTTTCTGCCTTTCATTGCAAGCGAGCCCGAAAGTGTTTTTATGCTTCATAACGGGTTGTAAAAGCAAAGATGCAGTTTGCTGAAAACAAGTTGTTCTTTGACAGTCTTGAATACTGAGTGCGGTTCAGTTAATAAAACTGTCTTTCTGGTGCTCATTGCAAACACGCCAGAAAGTGTTTTTCTGTGTTCTAATTGTTAGTATAAACAAATACGCAGTCTGCTGAAAGCAAGCTGTGCTCTGAGAGTCTTTCTTATGGAGCGCAGTTCAGCTAATAAAACTCTTTCTGCCTTTCATTGCAAGCGAGCCCGAAAGTGTTTTTATGCTTCATAACGGGTTGTAAAAGCAAAGATGCAGTTTGCTGAAAACAAGTTTATCTTTGACAGTCGTGAATACTGAGTGCAGTTGAGTTAATAAAACTGTCTTTCTGGTGCTCATTGCAAACAAACCAGAAAGTGTTTTTCTGTGTTCTAATTGTTAGTATAAACAAATATGCAGTCTGCTGAAAGCAAGCTGTGCTCTGAGAGTCTTTCTTATGGAGTGCAGTTCAGCTAATAAAACTCTTTCTGCCTTTCATTGCAAGCGAGCCCGAAAGTGTTTTTATGCTTCATAACGGGTTGTAAAAGCAAAGATGCAGTTTGCTGAAAACAAGTTTATCTTTGACAGTCTTGAATACTGAGTGCAGTTGAGTTAATAAAACTGTCTTTCTGGTGCTCATTGCAAACAAACCAGAAAGTGTTTTTCTGTGTTCTAATTGTTAGTATAAACAAATATGCAGTCTGCTGAAAGCAAGCTGTGCTCTGAGAGTCTTTCTTATGGAGTGCAGTTCAGCTAATAAAACTCTTTCTGCCTTTCATTGCAAGCGAGCCCGAAAGTGTTTTTATGCTTCATAACGGGTTGTAAAAGCAAAGATGCAGTTTGCTGAAAACAAGTTGTTCTTTGACAGTCTTGAATACTGAGTGCGGTTCAGTTAATAAAACTGTCTTTCTGGTGCTCATTGCAAACACGCCAGAAAGTGTTTTTCTGTGTTCCAATTGTTAGTATAAACAAATACGCAGTCTGCTGAAAGCAAGCTGTGCTCTGACAGTCTTTCTTATGGAGCGCAGTTCAGCTAATAAAACTCTTTCTGCCTTTCATTGCAAGCGAGCCCGAAAGTGTTTTTATGCTTCATAACGGGTTGTAAAAGCAAAGATGCAGTTTGCTGAAAACAAGTTTATCTTTGACAGTCGTGAATACTGAGTGCAGTTGAGTTAATAAAACTGTCTTTCTGGTGCTCATTGCAAACAAACCAGAAAGTGTTTTTCTGTGTTCTAATTGTTAGTATAAACAAATATGCAGTCTGCTGAAAGCAAGCTGTGCTCTGAGAGTCTTTCTTATGGAGTGCAGTTCAGCTAATAAAACTCTTTCTGCCTTTCATTGCAAGCGAGCCCGAAAGTGTTTTTATGCTTCATAACGGGTTGTAAAAGCAAAGATGCAGTTTGCTGAAAACAAGTTGTTCTTTGACAGTCTTGAATACTGAGTGCGGTTCAGTTAATAAAACTGTCTTTCTGGTGCTCATTGCAAACACGCCAGAAAGTGTTTTTCTGTGTTCCAATTGTTAGTATAAACAAATACGCAGTCTGCTGAAAGCAAGCTGTGCTCTGACAGTCTTTCTTATGGAGCGCAGTTCAGCTAATAAAACTCTTTCTGCCTTTCATTGCAAGCGAGCCCGAAAGTGTTTTTATGCTTCATAATGGACTGTAAAAGCAAAGATGCAGTTTGCTGAAAACAAGTTGTTCTTTGACAGTCTTGAATACTGAGTGCGGTTCAGTTAATAAAACTGTCTTTCTGGTGCTCATTGCAAACAAGCCAGAAAGTGTTTTTCTGTGTTCCAATTGTTAGTATAAACAAATACGCAGTCTGCTGAAAGCAAGCTGTGCTCTGACAGTCTTTCTTATGGAGCGCAGTTCAGCTAATAAAACTCTTTCTGCCTTTCATTGCAAGCGAGCCCGAAAGTGTTTTTATGCTTCATAACGGGTTGTAAAAGCAAAGATGCAGTTTGCTGAAAACAAGTTTATCTTTGACAGTCGTGAATACTGAGTGCAGTTGAGTTAATAAAACTGTCTTTCTGGTGCTCATTGCAAACAAACCAGAAAGTGTTTTTCTGTGTTCTAATTGTTAGTATAAACAAATATGCAGTCTGCTGAAAGCAAGCTGTGCTCTGAGAGTCTTTCTTATGGAGTGCAATTCAGCTAATAAAACTCTTTCTGCCTTTCATTGCAAGCGAGCCCGAAAGTGTTTTTATGCTTCATAACGGGTTGTAAAAGCAAAGATGCAGTTTGCTGAAAACAAGTTGTTCTTTGACAGTCTTGAATACTGAGTGCAGTTGAGTTAATAAAACTGTCTTTCTGGTGCTCATTGCAAACACGCCAGAAAGTGTTTTTCTGTGTTCCAATTGTTAGTATAAACAAATACGCAGTCTGCTGAAAGCAAGCTGTGCTCTGACAGTCTTTCTTATGGAGCGCAGTTCAGCTAATAAAACTCTTTCTGCCTTTCATTGCAAGCGAGCCCGAAAGTGTTTTTATGCTTCATAACGGGTTGTAAAAGCAAAGATGCAGTTTGCTGAAAACAAGTTGTTCTTTGACAGTCTTGAATACCGAGTGCGGTTCAGTTAATAAAACTGTCTTTCTGGTGCTCATTGCAAACACGCCAGAAAGTGTTTTTCTGTGTTCCAATTGCTAGTATAAACAAATACGCAGTCTGCTGAAAGCAAGCTGTGCTCTGACAGTCTTTCTTATGGAGCGCAGTTCAGCTAATAAAACTCTTTCTGCCTTTCATTGCAAGCGAGCCCGAAAGTGTTTTTATGCTTCATAACGGGTTGTAAAAGCAAAGATGCAGTTTGCTGAAAACAAGTTGTTCTTTGACAGTCTTGAATACTGAGTGCGGTTCAGTTAATAAAACTGTCTTTCTGGTGCTCATTGCAAACACGCCAGAAAGTGTTTTTCTGTGTTCCAATTTCTAGTATAAACAAATACGCAGTCTGCTGAAAGCAAGCTGTGCTCTGACAGTCTTTCTTATGGAGTGCAGTTCAGCTAATAAAACTCTTTCTGCCTCTCATTGCAAGCGAGCCCGAAAGTGTTTTTATGCTTCATAATGGACTGTAAAAGCAAAGATGCAGTTTGCTGAAAACAAGTTGTTCTTTGACAGTCTTGAATACTGAGTGCGGTTCAGTTAATAAAACTGTCTTTCTGGTGCTCATTGCAAACAAACCAGAAAGTGTTTTTCTGTGTTCTACTTGTTAGTATAAACAAATATGCAGTCTGCTGAAAGCAAGCTGTGCTCTGAGAGTCTTTCTTATGGAGTGCAGTTCAGCTAATAAAACTCTTTCTGCCTTTCATTGCAAGCGAGCCCGAAAGTGTTTTTATGCTTCATAACGGGTTGTAAAAGCAAAGATGCAGTTTGCTGAAAACAAGTTGTTCTTTGACAGTCTTGAATACTGAGTGCGGTTCAGTTAATAAAACTGTCTTTCTGGTGCTCATTGCAAACACGCCAGAAAGTGTTTTTCTGTGTTCCAATTGCTAGTATAAACAAATACGCAGTCTGCTGAAAGCAAGCTGTGCTCTGACAGTCTTTCTTATGGAGCGCAGTTCAGCTAATAAAACTCTTTCTGCCTTTCATTGCAAGCGAGCCCGAAAGTGTTTTTATGCTTCATAACGGGTTGTAAAAGCAAAGATGCAGTTTGCTGAAAACAAGTTGTTCTTTGACAGTCTTGAATACTGAGTGCGGTTCAGTTAATAAAACTGTCTTTCTGGTGCTCATTGCAAACACGCCAGAAAGTGTTTTTCTGTGTTCTAATTGTTAGTATAAACAAATACGCAGTCTGCTGAAAGCAAGCTGTGCTCTGACAGTCTTTCTTATGGAGCGCAGTTCAGCTAATAAAACTCTTTCTGCCTTTCATTGCAAGCGAGCCCGAAAGTGTTTTTATGCTTCATAACGGGTTGTAAAAGCAATGATGCAGTTTGCTGAAAACAAGTTGTTCTTTGACAGTCTTGAATACTGAGTGCGGTTCAGTTAATAAAACTGTCTTTCTGGTGCTCATTGCAAACACGCCAGAAAGTGTTTTTCTGTGTTCCAATTTCTAGTATAAACAAATACGCAGTCTGCTGAAAGCAAGCTGTGCTCTGACAGTCTTTCTTATGGAGTGCAGTTCAGCTAATAAAACTCTTTCTGCCTCTCATTGCAAGCGAGCCCGAAAGTGTTTTTATGCTTCATAATGGACTGTAAAAGCAAAGATGCAGTTTGCTGAAAACAAGTTGTTCTTTGACAGTCTTGAATACTGAGTGCGGTTCAGTTAATAAAACTGTCTTTCTGGTGCTCATTGCAAACAAACCAGAAAGTGTTTTTCTGTGTTCTACTTGTTAGTATAAACAAATATGCAGTCTGCTGAAAGCAAGCTGTGCTCTGAGAGTCTTTCTTATGGAGTGCAGTTCAGCTAATAAAACTCTTTCTGCCTTTCATTGCAAGCGAGCCCGAAAGTGTTTTTATGCTTCATAACGGGTTGTAAAAGCAAAGATGCAGTTTGCTGAAAACAAGTTGTTCTTTGACAGTCTTGAATACTGAGTGCGGTTCAGTTAATAAAACTGTCTTTCTGGTGCTCATTGCAAACACGCCAGAAAGTGTTTTTCTGTGTTCCAATTGTTAGTATAAACAAATACGCAGTCTGCTGAAAGCAAGCTGTGCTCTGACAGTCTTTCTTATGGAGCGCAGTTCAGCTAATAAAACTCTTTCTGCCTTTCATTGCAAGCGAGCCCGAAAGTGTTTTTATGCTTCATAACGGGTTGTAAAAGCAAAGATGCAGTTTGCTGAAAACAAGTTGTTCTTTGACAGTCTTGAATACTGAGTGCAGTTGAGTTAATAAAACTGTCTTTCTGGTGCTCATTGCAAACAAACCAGAAAGTGTTTTTCTGTGTTCTAATTGTTAGTATAAACAAATATGCAGTCTGCTGAAAGCAAGCTGTGCTCTGAGAGTCTTTCTTATGGAGTGCAGTTCAGCTAATAAAACTCTTTCTGCCTTTCATTGCAAGCGAGCCCGAAAGTGTTTTTATGCTTCATAACGGGTTGTAAAAGCAAAGATGCAGTTTGCTGAAAACAAGTTTATCTTTGACAGTATTGAATACTGAGTGCGGTTCAGTTAATAAAACTGTCTTTCTGGTGCTCATTGCAAACACGCCAGAAAGTGTTTTTCTGTGTTCCAATTGCTAGTATAAACAAATACGCAGTCTGCTGAAAGCAAGCTGTGCTCTGACAGTCTTTCTTATGGAGCGCAGTTCAGCTAATAAAACTCTTTCTGCCTTTCATTGCAAGCGAGCCCGAAAGTGTTTTTATGCTTCATAACGGGTTGTAAAAGCAAAGATGCAGTTTGCTGAAAACAAGTTGTTCTTTGACAGTCTTGAATACTGAGTGCGGTTCAGTTAATAAAACTGTCTTTCTGGTGCTCATTGCAAACACGCCGGAAAGTGTTTTTCTGTGTTCCAATTGTTAGTATAAACAAATACGCAGTCTGCTGAAAGCAAGCTGTGCTCTGACAGTCTTTCTTATGGAGCGCAGTTCAGCTAATAAAACTCTTTCTGCCTTTCATTGCAAGCGAGCCCGAAAGTGTTTTTATGCTTCATAATGGACTGTAAAAGCAAAGATGCAGTTTGCTGAAAACAAGTTGTTCTTTGACAGTCTTGAATACTGAGTGCAGTTGAGTTAATAAAACTGTCTTTCTGGTGCTCATTGCAAACAAACCAGAAAGTGTTTTTCTGTGTTCTAATTGTTAGTATAAACAAATATGCAGTCTGCTGAAAGCAAGCTGTGCTCTGAGAGTCTTTCTTATGGAGTGCAGTTCAGCTAATAAAACTCTTTCTGCCTTTCATTGCAAGCGAGCCCGAAAGTGTTTTTATGCTTCATAACGGGTTGTAAAAGCAAAGATGCAGTTTGCTGAAAACAAGTTGTTCTTTGACAGTCTTGAATACTGAGTGCGGTTCAGTTAATAAAACTGTCTTTCTGGTGCTCATTGCAAACACGCCAGAAAGTGTTTTTCTGTGTTCCAATTGCTAGTATAAACAAATACGCAGTCTGCTGAAAGCAAGCTGTGCTCTGACAGTCTTTCTTATGGAGCGCAGTTCAGCTAATAAAACTCTTTCTGCCTTTCATTGCAAGCGAGCCCGAAAGTGTTTTTATGCTTCATAACGGGTTGTAAAAGCAAAGATGCAGTTTGCTGAAAACAAGTTGTTCTTTGACAGTCTTGAATACTGAGTGCGGTTCAGTTAATAAAACTGTCTTTCTGGTGCTCATTGCAAACACGCCAGAAAGTGTTTTTCTGTGTTCCAATTGTTAGTATAAACAAATACGCAGTCTGCTGAAAGCAAGCTGTGCTCTGACAGTCTTTCTTATGGAGCGCAGTTCAGCTAATAAAACTCTTTCTGCCTTTCATTGCAAGCGAGCCCGAAAGTGTTTTTATGCTTCATAATGGACTGTAAAAGCAAAGATGCAGTTTGCTGAAAACAAGTTGTTCTTTGACAGTCTTGAATACTGAGTGCAGTTGAGTTAATAAAACTGTCTTTCTGGTGCTCATTGCAAACAAACCAGAAAGTGTTTTTCTGTGTTCTAATTGTTAGTATAAACAAATATGCAATCTGCTGAAAGCAAGCTGTGCTCTGAGAGTCTTTCTTATGGAGTGCAGTTCAGCTAATAAAACTCTTTCTGCCTTTCATTGCAAGCGAGCCCGAAAGTGTTTTTATGCTTCATAACGGGTTGTAAAAGCAAAGATGCAGTTTGCTGAAAACAAGTTGTTCTTTGACAGTCTTGAATACTGAGTGCGGTTCAGTTAATAAAACTGTCTTTCTGGTGCTCATTGCAAACACGCCGGAAAGTGTTTTTCTGTGTTCCAATTGTTAGTATAAACAAATACGCAGTCTGCTGAAAGCAAGCTGTGCTCTGACAGTCTTTCTTATGGAGCGCAGTTCAGCTAATAAAACTCTTTCTGCCTTTCATTGCAAGCGAGCCCGAAAGTGTTTTTATGCTTCATAATGGACTGTAAAAGCAAAGATGCAGTTTGCTGAAAACAAGTTGTTCTTTGACAGTCTTGAATACTGAGTGCAGTTGAGTTAATAAAACTGTCTTTCTGGTGCTCATTGCAAACAAACCAGAAAGTGTTTTTCTGTGTTCTAATTGTTAGTATAAACAAATATGCAGTCTGCTGAAAGCAAGCTGTGCTCTGAGAGTCTTTCTTATGGAGTGCAGTTCAGCTAATAAAACTCTTTCTGCCTTTCATTGCAAGCGAGCCCGAAAGTGTTTTTATGCTTCATAACGGGTTGTAAAAGCAAAGATGCAGTTTGCTGAAAACAAGTTGTTCTTTGACAGTCTTGAATACTGAGTGCGGTTCAGTTAATAAAACTGTCTTTCTGGTGCTCATTGCAAACACGCCAGAAAGTGTTTTTCTGTGTTCCAATTGCTAGTATAAACAAATACGCAGTCTGCTGAAAGCAAGCTGTGCTCTGACAGTCTTTCTTATGGAGCGCAGTTCAGCTAATAAAACTCTTTCTGCCTTTCATTGCAAGCGAGCCCGAAAGTGTTTTTATGCTTCATAACAGGTTGTAAAAGCAAAGATGCAGTTTGCTGAAAACAAGTTGTTCTTTGACAGTCTTGAATACTGAGTGCGGTTCAGTTAATAAAACTGTCTTTCTGGTGCTCATTGCAAACAAACCAGAAGGTGTTTTTCTGTGTTCTACTTGTTAGTATAAACAAATATGCAGTCTGCTGAAAGCAAGCTGTGCTCTGAGAGTCTTTCTTATGGAGTGCAGTTCAGCTAATAAAACTCTTTCTGCCTTTCATTGCAAGCGAGCCCGAAAGTGTTTTTATGCTTCATAATGGATTGTAAAAGCAAAGATGCAGTTTGCTGAAAACAAGTTGTTCTTTGACAGTCTTGAATACTGAGTGCGGTTCAGTTAATAAAACTGTCTTTCTGGTGCTCATTGCAAACAAACCAGAAGGTGTTTTTCTGTGTTCTACTTGTTAGTATAAACAAATATGCAGTCTGCTGAAAGCAAGCTGTGCTCTGAGAGTCTTTCTTATGGAGTGCAGTTCAGCTAATAAAACTCTTTCTGCCTTTCATTGCAAGCGAGCCCGAAAGTGTTTTTATGCTTCATAACGGGTTGTAAAAGCAAAGATGCAGTTTGCTGAAAACAAGTTGTTCTTTGACAGTCTTGAATACTGAGTGCGGTTCAGTTAATAAAACTGTCTTTCTGGTGCTCATTGCAAACACGCCAGAAAGTGTTTTTCTGTGTTCCAATTTCTAGTATAAACAAATACGCAGTCTCCTGAAAGCAAGCTGTGCTCTGACAGTCTTTCTTATGGAGTGCAGTTCAGCTAATAAAACTCTTTCTGCCTCTCATTGCAAGCGAGCCCGAAAGTGTTTTTATGCTTCATAATGGACTGTAAAAGCAAAGATGCAGTTTGCTGAAAACAAGTTGTTCTTTGACAGTCTTGAATACTGAGTGCGGTTCAGTTAATAAAACTGTCTTTCTGGTGCTCATTGCAAACAAACCAGAAAGTGTTTTTCTGTGTTCTACTTGTTAGTATAAACAAATATGCAGTCTGCTGAAAGCAAGCTGTGCTCTGAGAGTCTTTCTTATGGAGTGCAGTTCAGCTAATAAAACTCTTTCTGCCTTTCATTGCAAGCGAGCCCGAAAGTGTTTTTATGCTTCATGACGGGTTGTAAAAGCAAAGATGCAGTTTGCTGAAAACAAGTTGTTCTTTGACAGTCTTGAATACTGAGTGCGGTTCAGTTAATAAAACTGTCTTTCTGGTGCTCATTGCAAACAAACCAGAAAGTGTTTTTCTGTGTTCTACTTGTTAGTATAAACAAATATGCAGTCTGCTGAAAGCAAGCTGTGCTCTGAGAGTCTTTCTTATGGAGTGCAGTTCAGCTAATAAAACTCTTTCTGCCTTTCATTGCAAGCGAGCCCGAAAGTGTTTTTATGCTTCATAACGGGTTGTAAAAGCAAAGATGCAGTTTGCTGAAAACAAGTTGTTCTTTGACAGTCTTGAATACTGAGTGCGGTTCAGTTAATAAAACTGTCTTTCTGGTGCTCATTGCAAACACGCCAGAAAGTGTTTTTCTGTGTTCCAATTGCTAGTATAAACAAATACGCAGTCTGCTGAAAGCAAGCTGTGCTCTGACAGTCTTTCTTATGGAGCGCAGTTCAGCTAATAAAACTCTTTCTGCCTTTCATTGCAAGCGAGCCCGAAAGTGTTTTTATGCTTCATAACGGGTTGTAAAAGCAAAGATGCAGTTTGCTGAAAACAAGTTGTTCTTTGACAGTCTTGAATACTGAGTGCGGTTCAGTTAATAAAACTGTCTTTCTGGTGCTCATTGCAAACACGCCAGAAAGTGTTTTTCTGTGTTCCAATTGTTAGTATAAACAAATACGCAGTCTGCTGAAAGCAAGCTGTGCTCTGACAGTCTTTCTTATGGAGCGCAGTTCAGCTAATAAAACTCTTTCTGCCTTTCATTGCAAGCGAGCCCGAAAGTGTTTTTATGCTTCATAATGGACTGTAAAAGCAAAGATGCAGTTTGCTGAAAACAAGTTGTTCTTTGACAGTCTTGAATACTGAGTGCAGTTGAGTTAATAAAACTGTCTTTCTGGTGCTCATTGCAAACAAACCAGAAAGTGTTTTTCTGTGTTCTAATTGTTAGTATAAACAAATATGCAGTCTGCTGAAAGCAAGCTGTGCTCTGAGAGTCTTTCTTATGGAGTGCAGTTCAGCTAATAAAACTCTTTCTGCCTTTCATTGCAAGCGAGCCCGAAAGTGTTTTTATGCTTCATAACGGGTTGTAAAAGCAAAGATGCAGTTTGCTGAAAACAAGTTGTTCTTTGACAGTCTTGAATACTGAGTGCGGTTCAGTTAATAAAACTGTCTTTCTGGTGCTCATTGCAAACACGCCAGAAAGTGTTTTTCTGTGTTCCAATTGCTAGTATAAACAAATACGCAGTCTGCTGAAAGCAAGCTGTGCTCTGACAGTCTTTCTTATGGAGCGCAGTTCAGCTAATAAAACTCTTTCTGCCTTTCATTGCAAGCGAGCCCGAAAGTGTTTTTATGCTTCATAACGGGTTGTAAAAGCAAAGATGCAGTTTGCTGAAAACAAGTTGTTCTTTGACAGTCTTGAATACTGAGTGCGGTTCAGTTAATAAAACTGTCTTTCTGGTGCTCATTGCAAACAAACCAGAAGGTGTTTTTCTGTGTTCTACTTGTTAGTATAAACAAATATGCAGTCTGCTGAAAGCAAGCTGTGCTCTGAGAGTCTTTCTTATGGAGTGCAGTTCAGCTAATAAAACTCTTTCTGCCTTTCATTGCAAGCGAGCCCGAAAGTGTTTTTATGCTTCATAATGGATTGTAAAAGCAAAGATGCAGTTTGCTGAAAACAAGTTTATCTTTGACAGTCTTGAATACTGAGTGCGGTTCAGTTAATAAAACTGTCTTTCTGGTGCTCATTGCAAACAGACCAGAAGGTGTTTTTCTGTGTTCTACTTGTTAGTATAAACAAATATGCAGTCTGCTGAAAGCAAGCTGTGCTCTGAGAGTCTTTCTTATGGAGTGCAGTTCAGCTAATAAAACTCTTTCTGCCTTTCATTGCAAGCGAGCCCGAAAGTGTTTTTATGCTTCATAATGGATTGTAAAAGCAAAGATGCAGTTTGCTGAAAACAAGTTTATCTTTGACAGTCTTGAATACTGAGTGCAGTTGAGTTAATAAAACTGTCTTTCTGGTGCTCATTGCAAGCAAGCCAGAAAGTGTTTTTCTGTGTTCCAATTGCTAGTATAAAGAAATACGCAGTCTGCTGAAAGCAAGCTGTGCTCTGACAGTATTTCTTATGGAGTGCAGTTCAGCTAATAAAACTCTTTCTGCCTTTCATTGCAAGCGAGCCCGAAAGTGTTTTTATGCTTCATAATGGATTGTAAAAGCAAAGATGCAGTTTGCTGAAAACAAGTTGTTCTTTGACAGTCTTGAATACTGAGTGCGGTTCAGTTAATAAAACTGTCTTTCTGGTGCTCATTGCAAACAAACCAGAAGGTGTTTTTCTGTGTTCTACTTGTTAGTATAAACAAATATGCAGTCTGCTGAAAGCAAGCTGTGCTCTGAGAGTCTTTCTTATGGAGTGCAGTTCAGCTAATAAAACTCTTTCTGCCTTTCATTGCAAGCGAGCCCGAAAGTGTTTTTATGCTTCATAATGGATTGTAAAAGCAAAGATGCAGTTTGCTGAAAACAAGTTTATCTTTGACAGTCTTGAATACTGAGTGCGGTTCAGTTAATAAAACTGTCTTTCTGGTGCTCATTGCAAACAGACCAGAAGGTGTTTTTCTGTGTTCTACTTGTTAGTATAAACAAATATGCAGTCTGCTGAAAGCAAGCTGTGCTCTGAGAGTCTTTCTTATGGAGTGCAGTTCAGCTAATAAAACTCTTTCTGCCTTTCATTGCAAGCGAGCCCGAAAGTGTTTTTATGCTTCATAATGGATTGTAAAAGCAAAGATGCAGTTTGCTGAAAACAAGTTTATCTTTGACAGTCTTGAATACTGAGTGCAGTTGAGTTAATAAAACTGTCTTTCTGGTGCTCATTGCAAGCAAGCCAGAAAGTGTTTTTCTGTGTTCCAATTGCTAGTATAAAGAAATACGCAGTCTGCTGAAAGCAAGCTGTGCTCTGACAGTATTTCTTATGGAGTGCAGTTCAGCTAATAAAACTCTTTCTGCCTTTCATTGCAAGCGAGCCCGAAAGTGTTTTTATGCTTCATAATGGATTGTAAAAGCAAAGATGCAGTTTGCTGAAAACAAGTTGTTCTTTGACAGTCTTGAATACTGAGTGCGGTTCAGTTAATAAAACTGTCTTTCTGGTGCTCATTGCAAGCAAGCCAGAAAGTGTTTTTCTGTGTTCCAATTGCTAGTATAAAGAAATACGCAGTCTGCTGAAAGCAAGCTGTTCTTTGATAGTCTTTCTTATGGAGTGCAGTTCAGCTAATAAAACTCTTTCTGCCTCTCATTGCAAGCGAGCCAGAAAGTGTTTTTATGCTTCATAATGGACTGTAAAAGCAAAGATGCAGTTTGCTGAAAACAAGTTGTTCTTTGACAGTCTTGAATACTGAGTGCGGTTCAGTTAATAAAACTGTCTTTCTGGTGCTCATTGCAAACAGACCAGAAGGTGTTTTTCTGTGTTCTACTTGTTAGTATAAACAAATATGCAGTCTGCTGAAAGCAAGCTGTGCTCTGAGAGTCTTTCTTATGGAGTGCAGTTCAGCTAATAAAACTCTTTCTGCCTTTCATTGCAAGCGAGCCCGAAAGTGTTTTTATGCTTCATAATGGATTGTAAAAGCAAAGATGCAGTTTGCTGAAAACAAGTTTATCTTTGACAGTCTTGAATACTGAGTGCAGTTGAGTTAATAAAACTGTCTTTCTGGTGCTCATTGCAAGCAAGCCAGAAAGTGTTTTTCTGTGTTCCAATTGCTAGTATAAAGAAATACGCAGTCTGCTGAAAGCAAGCTGTGCTCTGACAGTATTTCTTATGGAGTGCAGTTCAGCTAATAAAACTCTTTCTGCCTTTCATTGCAAGCGAGCCCGAAAGTGTTTTTATGCTTCATAATGGATTGTAAAAGCAAAGATGCAGTTTGCTGAAAACAAGTTGTTCTTTGACAGTCTTGAATACTGAGTGCGGTTCAGTTAATAAAACTGTCTTTCTGGTGCTCATTGCAAGCAAGCCAGAAAGTGTTTTTCTGTGTTCCAATTGCTAGTATAAAGAAATACGCAGTCTGCTGAAAGCAAGCTGTTCTTTGATAGTCTTTCTTATGGAGTGCAGTTCAGCTAATAAAACTCTTTCTGCCTCTCATTGCAAGCGAGCCAGAAAGTGTTTTTATGCTTCATAATGGACTGTAAAAGCAAAGATGCAGTTTGCTGAAAACAAGTTGTTCTTTGACAGTCTTGAATACTGAGTGCGGTTCAGTTAAGAAAACTATCTTTCTGGTGCTCATTGCAAACAAACCAGAAAGTGTTTTTCTGTGTTCTACTTGTTAGTATAAACAAATATGCAGTCTGCTGAAAGCAAGCTGTGCTCTGAGAGTCTTTCTTATGGAGTGCAGTTCAGCTAATAAAACTCTTTCTGCCTTTCATTGCAAGCGAGCCCGAAAGTGTTTTTATGCTTCATAACGGGTTGTAAAAGCAAAGATGCAGTTTGCTGAAAACAAGTTGTTCTTTGACAGTCTTGAATACTGAGTGCGGTTCAGTTAATAAAACTGTCTTTCTGGTGCTCATTGCAAACACGCCAGAAAGTGTTTTTCTGTGTTCCAATTGCTAGTATAAACAAATACGCAGTCTGCTGAAAGCAAGCTGTGCTCTGACAGTCTTTCTTATGGAGCGCAGTTCAGCTAATAAAACTCTTTCTGCCTTTCATTGCAAGCGAGCCCGAAAGTGTTTTTATGCTTCATAACGGGTTGTAAAAGCAAAGATGCAGTTTGCTGAAAACAAGTTGTTCTTTGACAGTCTTGAATACTGAGTGCGGTTCAGTTAATAAAACTGTCTTTCTGGTGCTCATTGCAAACACGCCAGAAAGTGTTTTTCTGTGTTCCAATTGTTAGTATAAACAAATACGCAGTCTGCTGAAAGCAAGCTGTGCTCTGACAGTCTTTCTTATGGAGCGCAGTTCAGCTAATAAAACTCTTTCTGCCTTTCATTGCAAGCGAGCCCGAAAGTGTTTTTATGCTTCATAACGGGTTGTAAAAGCAAAGATGCAGTTTGCTGAAAACAAGTTGTTCTTTGACAGTCTTGAATACTGAGTGCGGTTCAGTTAATAAAACTGTCTTTCTGGTGCTCATTGCAAAGAAGCCAGAAAGTGTTTTTCTGTGTTCCAATTGTTAGTATAAACAAATACGCAGTCTGCTGAAAGCAAGCTGTGCTCTGACAGTCTTTCTTATGGAGCGCAGTTCAGCTAATAAAACTCTTTCTGCCTTTCATTGCAAGCGAGCCCGAAAGTGTTTTTATGCTTCATAACGGGTTGTAAAAGCAAAGATGCAGTTTGCTGAAAACAAGTTGTTCTTTGACAGTCTTGAATACTGAGTGCGGTTCAGTTAATAAAACTGTCTTTCTGGTGCTCATTGAAAACACGCCAGAAAGTGTTTTTCTGTGTTCCAATTGCTAGTATAAAGAAATACGGAGTCTGCTGAAAGCAAGCTGTGCTCTGACAGTCTTTCTTATGGAGTGCAGTTCAGCTAATAAAACTCTTTCTGCCTTTCATTGCAAGCGAGCCCGAAAGTGTTTTTATGCTTCATAATGGATTGTAAAAGCAAAGATGCAGTTTGCTGAAAACAAGTTTATCTTTGACAGTCTTGAATACTGAGTGCAGTTGAGTTAATAAAACTGTCTTTCTGGTGCTCATTGCAAGCAAGCCAGAAAGTGTTTTTCTGTGTTCCAATTGCTAGTATAAAGAAATACGCAGTCTGCTGAAAGCAAGCTGTGCTCTGACAGTCTTTCTTATGGAGTGCAGTTCAGCTAATAAAACTCTTTCTGCCTTTCATTGCAAGCGAGCCCGAAAGTGTTTTTATGCTTCATAATGGATTGTAAAAGCAAAGATGCAGTTTGCTGAAAACAAGTTGTTCTTTGACAGTCTTGAATACTGAGTGCGGTTCAGTTAATAAAACTGTCTTTCTGGTGCTCATTGCAAGCAAGCCAGAAAGTGTTTTTCTGTGTTCCAATTGCTAGTATAAAGAAATACGCAGTCTGCTGAAAGCAAGCTGTTCTTTGATAGTCTTTCTTATGGAGTGCAGTTCAGCTAATAAAACTCTTTCTGCCTTTCATTGCAAGCGAGCCCGAAAGTGATTTTATGCTTCATAATGGGTTGTAAAAGCAAAGATGCAGTTTGCTGAAAACAAGTTGTTCTTTGACAGTCTTGAATACTGAGTGCGGTTCAGTTAATAAAACTGTCTTTCTGGTGCTCAATGCAAGCAAGCCAGAAAGTGTTTTTCTGTGTTCCAATTGCTAGTATAAAGAAATACGCAGTCTGCTGAAAGCAAGCTGTGCTCTGACAGTATTTCTTATGGAGTGCAGTTCAGCTAATAAAACTCTTTCTGCCTTTCATTGCAAGCGAGCCCGAAAGTGTTTTTATGCTTCATAATGGATTGTAAAAGCAAAGATGCAGTTTGCTGAAAACAAGTTGTTCTTTGACAGTCTTGAATACTGAGTGCGGTTCAGTTAATAAAACTGTCTTTCTGGTGCTCATTGCAAGCAAGCCAGAAAGTGTTTTTCTGTGTTCCAATTGCTAGTATAAAGAAATACGCAGTCTGCTGAAAGCAAGCTGTTCTTTGATAGTCTTTCTTATGGAGTGCAGTTCAGCTAATAAAACTCTTTCTGCCTTTCATTGCAAGCGAGCCCGAAAGTGATTTCATGCTTCATAATGGGTTGTAAAAGCAAAGATGCAGTTTGCTGAAAACAAGTTGTTCTTTGACAGTCTTGAATACTGAGTGCGGTTCAGTTAATAAAACTGTCTTTCTGGTGCTCATTGCAAACACGCCAGAAAGTGTTTTTCTGTGTTCCAATTGCTAGTATAAAGAAATACGCAGTCTGCTGAAAGCAAGCTGTGCTCTGACAGTCTTTCTTATGGAGTGCAGTTCAGCTAATAAAACTCTTTCTGCCTCTCATTGCAAACGAGCCCGAAAGTGTTTTTATGCTTCATAATGGACTGTAAGAGCAAAGATGCAGTTTGCTGAAAACAAGTTGTTCTTTGACAGTCTTGAATACTGAGTGCGGTTCAGTTAATAAAACTATCTTTCTGGTGCTCATTGCAAACAAACCAGAAAGTGTTTTTCTGTGTTCTACTTGTTAGTATAAACAAATATGCAGTCTGCTGAAAGCAAGCTGTGCTCTGACAGTCTTTCTTATGGAGCGCAGTTCAGCTAATAAAACTCTTTCTGCCTTTCATTGCAAGCGAGCCCGAAAGTGTTTTTATGCTTCATAACGGGTTGTAAAAGCAAAGATGCAGTTTGCTGAAAACAAGTTGTTCTTTGACAGTCTTGAATACTGAGTGCGGTTCAGTTAATAAAACTGTCTTTCTGGTGCTCATTGCAAAGAAGCCAGAAAGTGTTTTTCTGTGTTCCAATTGCTAGTATAAAGAAATACGCAGTCTGCTGAAAGCAAGCTGTGCTCTGACAGTCTTTCTTATGGAGTGCAGTTCAGCTAATAAAACTCTTTCTGCCTTTCATTGCAAGCGAGCCCGAAAGTGTTTTTATGCTTCATAATGGATTGTAAAAGCAAAGATGCAGTTTGCTGAAAACAAGTTGTTCTTTGACAGTCTTGAATACTGAGTGCGGTTCAGTTAATAAAACTGTCTTTCTGGTGCTCATTGCAAGCAAGCCAGAAAGTGTTTTTCTGTGTTCCAATTGCTAGTATAAAGAAATACGCAGTCTGCTGAAAGCAAGCTGTTCTTTGATAGTCTTTCTTATGGAGTGCAGTTCAGCTAATAAAACTCTTTCTGCCTCTCATTGCAAGCGAGCCAGAAAGTGTTTTTATGCTTCATAATGGACTGTAAAAGCAAAGATGCAGTTTGCTGAAAACAAGTTGTTCTTTGACAGTCTTGAATACTGAGTGCGGTTCAGTTAAGAAAACTATCTTTCTGGTGCTCATTGCAAACAAACCAGAAAGTGTTTTTCTGTGTTCTACTTGTTAGTATAAACAAATATGCAGTCTGCTGAAAGCAAGCTGTGCTCTGAGAGTCTTTCTTATGGAGTGCAGTTCAGCTAATAAAACTCTTTCTGCCTTTCATTGCAAGCGAGCCCGAAAGTGTTTTTATGCTTCATAATGGATTGTAAAAGCAAAGATGCAGTTTGCTGAAAACAAGTTTATCTTTGACAGTCTTGAATACTGAGTGCGGTTCAGTTAATAAAACTGTCTTTCTGGTGCTCATTGCAAACAGACCAGAAGGTGTTTTTCTGTGTTCTACTTGTTAGTATAAACAAATATGCAGTCTGCTGAAAGCAAGCTGTGCTCTGAGAGTCTTTCTTATGGAGTGCAGTTCAGCTAATAAAACTCTTTCTGCCTTTCATTGCAAGCGAGCCCGAAAGTGTTTTTATGCTTCATAATGGATTGTAAAAGCAAAGATGCAGTTTGCTGAAAACAAGTTTATCTTTGACAGTCTTGAATACTGAGTGCAGTTGAGTTAATAAAACTGTCTTTCTGGTGCTCATTGCAAGCAAGCCAGAAAGTGTTTTTCTGTGTTCCAATTGCTAGTATAAAGAAATACGCAGTCTGCTGAAAGCAAGCTGTGCTCTGACAGTATTTCTTATGGAGTGCAGTTCAGCTAATAAAACTCTTTCTGCCTTTCATTGCAAGCGAGCCCGAAAGTGTTTTTATGCTTCATAATGGATTGTAAAAGCAAAGATGCAGTTTGCTGAAAACAAGTTGTTCTTTGACAGTCTTGAATACTGAGTGCGGTTCAGTTAATAAAACTGTCTTTCTGGTGCTCATTGCAAGCAAGCCAGAAAGTGTTTTTCTGTGTTCCAATTGCTAGTATAAAGAAATACGCAGTCTGCTGAAAGCAAGCTGTTCTTTGATAGTCTTTCTTATGGAGTGCAGTTCAGCTAATAAAACTCTTTCTGCCTCTCATTGCAAGCGAGCCAGAAAGTGTTTTTATGCTTCATAATGGACTGTAAAAGCAAAGATGCAGTTTGCTGAAAACAAGTTGTTCTTTGACAGTCTTGAATACTGAGTGCGGTTCAGTTAAGAAAACTATCTTTCTGGTGCTCATTGCAAACAAACCAGAAAGTGTTTTTCTGTGTTCCAATTGTTAGTATAAACAAATACGCAGTCTGCTGAAAGCAAGCTGTGCTCTGACAGTCTTTCTTATGGAGCGCAGTTCAGCTAATAAAACTCTTTCTGCCTTTCATTGCAAGCGAGCCCGAAAGTGTTTTTATGCTTCATAACGGGTTGTAAAAGCAAAGATGCAGTTTGCTGAAAACAAGTTGTTCTTTGACAGTCTTGAATACTGAGTGCGGTTCAGTTAATAAAACTGTCTTTCTGGTGCTCATTGAAAACACGCCAGAAAGTGTTTTTCTGTGTTCCAATTGCTAGTATAAAGAAATACGGAGTCTGCTGAAAGCAAGCTGTGCTCTGACAGTCTTTCTTATGGAGTGCAGTTCAGCTAATAAAACTCTTTCTGCCTTTCATTGCAAGCGAGCCCGAAAGTGTTTTTATGCTTCATAATGGATTGTAAAAGCAAAGATGCAGTTTGCTGAAAACAAGTTTATCTTTGACAGTCTTGAATACTGAGTGCAGTTGAGTTAATAAAACTGTCTTTCTGGTGCTCATTGCAAGCAAGCCAGAAAGTGTTTTTCTGTGTTCCAATTGCTAGTATAAAGAAATACGCAGTCTGCTGAAAGCAAGCTGTGCTCTGACAGTCTTTCTTATGGAGTGCAGTTCAGCTAATAAAACTCTTTCTGCCTTTCATTGCAAGCGAGCCCGAAAGTGTTTTTATGCTTCATAATGGATTGTAAAAGCAAAGATGCAGTTTGCTGAAAACAAGTTGTTCTTTGACAGTCTTGAATACTGAGTGCGGTTCAGTTAATAAAACTGTCTTTCTGGTGCTCATTGCAAGCAAGCCAGAAAGTGTTTTTCTGTGTTCCAATTGCTAGTATAAAGAAATACGCAGTCTGCTGAAAGCAAGCTGTTCTTTGATAGTCTTTCTTATGGAGTGCAGTTCAGCTAATAAAACTCTTTCTGCCTTTCATTGCAAGCGAGCCCGAAAGTGATTTTATGCTTCATAATGGGTTGTAAAAGCAAAGATGCAGTTTGCTGAAAACAAGTTGTTCTTTGACAGTCTTGAATACTGAGTGCGGTTCAGTTAATAAAACTGTCTTTCTGGTGCTCAATGCAAGCAAGCCAGAAAGTGTTTTTCTGTGTTCCAATTGCTAGTATAAAGAAATACGCAGTCTGCTGAAAGCAAGCTGTGCTCTGACAGTATTTCTTATGGAGTGCAGTTCAGCTAATAAAACTCTTTCTGCCTTTCATTGCAAGCGAGCCCGAAAGTGTTTTTATGCTTCATAATGGATTGTAAAAGCAAAGATGCAGTTTGCTGAAAACAAGTTGTTCTTTGACAGTCTTGAATACTGAGTGCGGTTCAGTTAATAAAACTGTCTTTCTGGTGCTCATTGCAAGCAAGCCAGAAAGTGTTTTTCTGTGTTCCAATTGCTAGTATAAAGAAATACGCAGTCTGCTGAAAGCAAGCTGTTCTTTGATAGTCTTTCTTATGGAGTGCAGTTCAGCTAATAAAACTCTTTCTGCCTTTCATTGCAAGCGAGCCCGAAAGTGATTTCATGCTTCATAATGGGTTGTAAAAGCAAAGATGCAGTTTGCTGAAAACAAGTTGTTCTTTGACAGTCTTGAATACTGAGTGCGGTTCAGTTAATAAAACTGTCTTTCTGGTGCTCATTGCAAACACGCCAGAAAGTGTTTTTCTGTGTTCCAATTGCTAGTATAAAGAAATACGCAGTCTGCTGAAAGCAAGCTGTGCTCTGACAGTCTTTCTTATGGAGTGCAGTTCAGCTAATAAAACTCTTTCTGCCTCTCATTGCAAACGAGCCCGAAAGTGTTTTTATGCTTCATAATGGACTGTAAGAGCAAAGATGCAGTTTGCTGAAAACAAGTTGTTCTTTGACAGTCTTGAATACTGAGTGCGGTTCAGTTAATAAAACTATCTTTCTGGTGCTCATTGCAAACAAACCAGAAAGTGTTTTTCTGTGTTCTACTTGTTAGTATAAACAAATATGCAGTCTGCTGAAAGCAAGCTGTGCTCTGACAGTCTTTCTTATGGAGCGCAGTTCAGCTAATAAAACTCTTTCTGCCTTTCATTGCAAGCGAGCCCGAAAGTGTTTTTATGCTTCATAACGGGTTGTAAAAGCAAAGATGCAGTTTGCTGAAAACAAGTTGTTCTTTGACAGTCTTGAATACTGAGTGCGGTTCAGTTAATAAAACTGTCTTTCTGGTGCTCATTGCAAAGAAGCCAGAAAGTGTTTTTCTGTGTTCCAATTGCTAGTATAAAGAAATACGCAGTCTGCTGAAAGCAAGCTGTGCTCTGACAGTCTTTCTTATGGAGTGCAGTTCAGCTAATAAAACTCTTTCTGCCTTTCATTGCAAGCGAGCCCGAAAGTGTTTTTATGCTTCATAATGGATTGTAAAAGCAAAGATGCAGTTTGCTGAAAACAAGTTGTTCTTTGACAGTCTTGAATACTGAGTGCGGTTCAGTTAATAAAACTGTCTTTCTGGTGCTCATTGCAAGCAAGCCAGAAAGTGTTTTTCTGTGTTCCAATTGCTAGTATAAAGAAATACGCAGTCTGCTGAAAGCAAGCTGTTCTTTGATAGTCTTTCTTATGGAGTGCAGTTCAGCTAATAAAACTCTTTCTGCCTCTCATTGCAAGCGAGCCAGAAAGTGTTTTTATGCTTCATAATGGACTGTAAAAGCAAAGATGCAGTTTGCTGAAAACAAGTTGTTCTTTGACAGTCTTGAATACTGAGTGCGGTTCAGTTAAGAAAACTATCTTTCTGGTGCTCATTGCAAACAAACCAGAAAGTGTTTTTCTGTGTTCTACTTGTTAGTATAAACAAATATGCAGTCTGCTGAAAGCAAGCTGTGCTCTGAGAGTCTTTCTTATGGAGTGCAGTTCAGCTAATAAAACTCTTTCTGCCTTTCATTGCAAGCGAGCCCGAAAGTGTTTTTATGCTTCATAATGGATTGTAAAAGCAAAGATGCAGTTTGCTGAAAACAAGTTTATCTTTGACAGTCTTGAATACTGAGTGCGGTTCAGTTAATAAAACTGTCTTTCTGGTGCTCATTGCAAACAGACCAGAAGGTGTTTTTCTGTGTTCTACTTGTTAGTATAAACAAATATGCAGTCTGCTGAAAGCAAGCTGTGCTCTGAGAGTCTTTCTTATGGAGTGCAGTTCAGCTAATAAAACTCTTTCTGCCTTTCATTGCAAGCGAGCCCGAAAGTGTTTTTATGCTTCATAATGGATTGTAAAAGCAAAGATGCAGTTTGCTGAAAACAAGTTTATCTTTGACAGTCTTGAATACTGAGTGCAGTTGAGTAAATAAAACTGTCTTTCTGGTGCTCATTGCAAGCAAGCCAGAAAGTGTTTTTCTGTGTTCCAATTGCTAGTATAAAGAAATACGCAGTCTGCTGAAAGCAAGCTGTGCTCTGACAGTATTTCTTATGGAGTGCAGTTCAGCTAATAAAACTCTTTCTGCCTTTCATTGCAAGCGAGCCCGAAAGTGTTTTTATGCTTCATAATGGATTGTAAAAGCAAAGATGCAGTTTGCTGAAAACAAGTTGTTCTTTGACAGTCTTGAATACTGAGTGCGGTTCAGTTAATAAAACTGTCTTTCTGGTGCTCATTGCAAGCAAGCCAGAAAGTGTTTTTCTGTGTTCCAATTGCTAGTATAAAGAAATACGCAGTCTGCTGAAAGCAAGCTGTTCTTTGATAGTCTTTCTTATGGAGTGCAGTTCAGCTAATAAAACTCTTTCTGCCTCTCATTGCAAGCGAGCCAGAAAGTGTTTTTATGCTTCATAATGGACTGTAAAAGCAAAGATGCAGTTTGCTGAAAACAAGTTGTTCTTTGACAGTCTTGAATACTGAGTGCGGTTCAGTTAAGAAAACTATCTTTCTGGTGCTCATTGCAAACAAACCAGAAAGTGTTTTTCTGTGTTCTACTTGTTAGTATAAACAAATATGCAGTCTGCTGAAAGCAAGCTGTGCTCTGAGAGTCTTTCTTATGGAGTGCAGTTCAGCTAATAAAACTCTTTCTGCCTTTCATTGCAAGCGAGCCCGAAAGTGTTTTTATGCTTCATAACGGGTTGTAAAAGCAAAGATGCAGTTTGCTGAAAACAAGTTGTTCTTTGACAGTCTTGAATACTGAGTGCGGTTCAGTTAATAAAACTGTCTTTCTGGTGCTCATTGCAAACACGCCAGAAAGTGTTTTTCTGTGTTCCAATTGCTAGTATAAACAAATACGCAGTCTGCTGAAAGCAAGCTGTGCTCTGACAGTCTTTCTTATGGAGCGCAGTTCAGCTAATAAAACTCTTTCTGCCTTTCATTGCAAGCGAGCCCGAAAGTGTTTTTATGCTTCATAACGGGTTGTAAAAGCAAAGATGCAGTTTGCTGAAAACAAGTTGTTCTTTGACAGTCTTGAATACTGAGTGCGGTTCAGTTAATAAAACTGTCTTTCTGGTGCTCATTGCAAACACGCCAGAAAGTGTTTTTCTGTGTTCCAATTGTTAGTATAAACAAATACGCAGTCTGCTGAAAGCAAGCTGTGCTCTGACAGTCTTTCTTATGGAGCGCAGTTCAGCTAATAAAACTCTTTCTGCCTTTCATTGCAAGCGAGCCCGAAAGTGTTTTTATGCTTCATAACGGGTTGTAAAAGCAAAGATGCAGTTTGCTGAAAACAAGTTGTTCTTTGACAGTCTTGAATACTGAGTGCGGTTCAGTTAATAAAACTGTCTTTCTGGTGCTCATTGCAAACACGCCAGAAAGTGTTTTTCTGTGTTCCAATTGCTAGTATAAAGAAATACGGAGTCTGCTGAAAGCAAGCTGTGCTCTGACAGTCTTTCTTATGGAGTGCAGTTCAGCTAATAAAACTCTTTCTGCCTTTCATTGCAAGCGAGCCCGAAAGTGTTTTTATGCTTCATAATGGATTGTAAAAGCAAAGATGCAGTTTGCTGAAAACAAGTTTATCTTTGACAGTCTTGAATACTGAGTGCAGTTGAGTTAATAAAACTGTCTTTCTGGTGCTCATTGCAAGCAAGCCAGAAAGTGTTTTTCTGTGTTCCAATTGCTAGTATAAAGAAATACGCAGTCTGCTGAAAGCAAGCTGTTCTTTGATAGTCTTTCTTATGGAGTGCAGTTCAGCTAATAAAACTCTTTCTGCCTTTCATTGCAAGCGAGCCCGAAAGTGATTTTATGCTTCATAATGGGTTGTAAAAGCAAAGATGCAGTTTGCTGAAAACAAGTTGTTCTTTGACAGTCTTGAATACTGAGTGCGGTTCAGTTAATAAAACTGTCTTTCTGGTGCTCAATGCAAGCAAGCCAGAAAGTGTTTTTCTGTGTTCCAATTGCTAGTATAAAGAAATACGCAGTCTGCTGAAAGCAAGCTGTGCTCTGACAGTATTTCTTATGGAGTGCAGTTCAGCTAATAAAACTCTTTCTGCCTTTCATTGCAAGTGAGCCCGAAAGTGTTTTTATGCTTCATAATGGATTGTAAAAGCAAAGATGCAGTTTGCTGAAAACAAGTTGTTCTTTGACAGTCTTGAATACTGAGTGCGGTTCAGTTAATAAAACTGTCTTTCTGGTGCTCATTGCAAGCAAGCCAGAAAGTGTTTTTCTGTGTTCCAATTGCTAGTATAAAGAAATACGCAGTCTGCTGAAAGCAAGCTGTTCTTTGATAGTCTTTCTTATGGAGTGCAGTTCAGCTAATAAAACTCTTTCTGCCTTTCATTGCAAGCGAGCCCGAAAGTGATTTCATGCTTCATAATGGGTTGTAAAAGCAAAGATGCAGTTTGCTGAAAACAAGTTGTTCTTTGACAGTCTTGAATACTGAGTGCGGTTCAGTTAATAAAACTGTCTTTCTGGTGCTCATTGCAAACACGCCAGAAAGTGTTTTTCTGTGTTCCAATTGCTAGTATAAAGAAATACGCAGTCTGCTGAAAGCAAGCTGTGCTCTGACAGTCTTTCTTATGGAGTGCAGTTCAGCTAATAAAACTCTTTCTGCCTCTCATTGCAAACGAGCCCGAAAGTGTTTTTATGCTTCATAATGGACTGTAAGAGCAAAGATGCAGTTTGCTGAAAACAAGTTGTTCTTTGACAGTCTTGAATACTGAGTGCGGTTCAGTTAATAAAACTATCTTTCTGGTGCTCATTGCAAACAAACCAGAAAGTGTTTTTCTGTGTTCTACTTGTTAGTATAAACAAATATGCAGTCTGCTGAAAGCAAGCTGTGCTCTGACAGTCTTTCTTATGGAGCACAGTTCAGCTAATAAAACTCTTTCTGCCTTTCATTGCAAGCGAGCCCGAAAGTGTTTTTATGCTTCATAACGGGTTGTAAAAGCAAAGATGCAGTTTGCTGAAAACAAGTTGTTCTTTGACAGTCTTGAATACTGAGTGCGGTTCAGTTAATAAAACTGTCTTTCTGGTGCTCATTGCAAAGAAGCCAGAAAGTGTTTTTCTGTGTTCCAATTGTTAGTATAAACAAATACGCAGTCTGCTGAAAGCAAGCTGTGCTCTGACAGTCTTTCTTATGGAGCGCAGTTCAGCTAATAAAACTCTTTCTGCCTTTCATTGCAAGCGAGCCCGAAAGTGTTTTTATGCTTCATAACGGGTTGTAAAAGCAAAGATGCAGTTTGCTGAAAACAAGTTTATCTTTGACAGTCGTGAATACTGAGTGCAGTTGAGTTAATAAAACTGTCTTTCTGGTGCTCATTGCAATCAAATCAGAAAGTGTTTTTCTGTGTTCCAATTGCTAGTATAAAGAAATACGCAGTCTGCTGAAAGCAAGCTGTGCTCTGACAGTCTTTCTTATGGAGCGCAGTTCAGCTAATAAAACTCTTTCTGCCTTTCATTGCAAGCGAGCCCGAAAGTGTTTTTATGCTTCATAACGGGTTGTAAAAGCAAAGATGCAGTTTGCTGAAAACAAGTTGTTCTTTGACAGTCTTGAATACTGAGTGCGGTTCAGTTAATAAAACTGTCTTTCTGGTGCTCATTGCAAACAAACCAGAAAGTGTTTTTCTGTGTTCTACTTGTTAGTATAAACAAATATGCAGTCTGCTGAAAGCAAGCTGTGCTCTGAGAGTCTTTCTTATGGAGTGCAGTTCAGCTAATAAAACTCTTTCTGCCTTTCATTGCAAGCGAGCCCGAAAGTGTTTTTATGCTTCATAACGGGTTGTAAAAGCAAAGATGCAGTTTGCTGAAAACAAGTTGTTCTTTGACAGTCTTGAATACTGAGTGCGGTTCAGTTAATAAAACTGTCTTTCTGGTGCTCATTGCAAACACGCCAGAAAGTGTTTTTCTGTGTTCCAATTGCTAGTATAAACAAATACGCAGTCTGCTGAAAGCAAGCTGTGCTCTGACAGTCTTTCTTATGGAGCGCAGTTCAGCTAATAAAACTCTTTCTGCCTTTCATTGCAAGCGAGCCCGAAAGTGTTTTTATGCTTCATAACGGGTTGTAAAAGCAAAGATGCAGTTTGCTGAAAACAAGTTGTTCTTTGACAGTCTTGAATACTGAGTGCGGTTCAGTTAATAAAACTGTCTTTCTGGTGCTCATTGCAAACACGCCAGAAAGTGTTTTTCTGTGTTCCAATTGCTAGTATAAAGAAATACGGAGTCTGCTGAAAGCAAGCTGTGCTCTGACAGTCTTTCTTATGGAGTGCAGTTCAGCTAATAAAACTCTTTCTGCCTTTCATTGCAAGCGAGCCCGAAAGTGTTTTTATGCTTCATAATGGATTGTAAAAGCAAAGATGCAGTTTGCTGAAAACAAGTTTATCTTTGACAGTCTTGAATACTGAGTGCAGTTGAGTTAATAAAACTGTCTTTCTGGTGCTCATTGCAAGCAAGCCAGAAAGTGTTTTTCTGTGTTCCAATTGCTAGTATAAAGAAATACGCAGTCTGCTGAAAGCAAGCTGTGCTCTGACAGTATTTCTTATGGAGTGCAGTTCAGCTAATAAAACTCTTTCTGCCTCTCATTGCAAGCGAGCCAGAAAGTGTTTTTATGCTTCATAATGGACTGTAAAAGCAAAGATGCAGTTTGCTGAAAACAAGTTGTTCTTTGACAGTCTTGAATACTGAGTGCGGTTCAGTTAAGAAAACTATCTTTCTGGTGCTCATTGCAAACAAACCAGAAAGTGTTTTTCTGTGTTCTACTTGTTAGTATAAACAAATATGCAGTCTGCTGAAAGCAAGCTGTGCTCTGAGAGTCTTTCTTATGGAGTGCAGTTCAGCTAATAAAACTCTTTCTGCCTTTCATTGCAAGCGAGCCCGAAAGTGTTTTTATGCTTCATAACGGGTTGTAAAAGCAAAGATGCAGTTTGCTGAAAACAAGTTGTTCTTTGACAGTCTTGAATACTGAGTGCGGTTCAGTTAATAAAACTGTCTTTCTGGTGCTCATTGCAAACACGCCAGAAAGTGTTTTTCTGTGTTCCAATTGCTAGTATAAACAAATACGCAGTCTGCTGAAAGCAAGCTGTGCTCTGACAGTCTTTCTTATGGAGCGCAGTTCAGCTAATAAAACTCTTTCTGCCTTTCATTGCAAGCGAGCCCGAAAGTGTTTTTATGCTTCATAACGGGTTGTAAAAGCAAAGATGCAGTTTGCTGAAAACAAGTTGTTCTTTGACAGTCTTGAATACTGAGTGCGGTTCAGTTAATAAAACTGTCTTTCTGGTGCTCATTGCAAACACGCCAGAAAGTGTTTTTCTGTGTTCCAATTGTTAGTATAAACAAATACGCAGTCTGCTGAAAGCAAGCTGTGCTCTGACAGTCTTTCTTATGGAGCGCAGTTCAGCTAATAAAACTCTTTCTGCCTTTCATTGCAAGCGAGCCCGAAAGTGTTTTTATGCTTCATAATGGATTGTAAAAGCAAAGATGCAGTTTGCTGAAAACAAGTTTATCTTTGACAGTCTTGAATACTGAGTGCAGTTGAGTTAATAAAACTGTCTTTCTGGTGCTCATTGCAAGCAAGCCAGAAAGTGTTTTTCTGTGTTCCAATTGCTAGTATAAAGAAATACGCAGTCTGCTGAAAGCAAGCTGTGCTCTGACAGTCTTTCTTATGGAGTGCAGTTCAGCTAATAAAACTCTTTCTGCCTTTCATTGCAAGCGAGCCCGAAAGTGTTTTTATGCTTCATAACGGGTTGTAAAAGCAAAGATGCAGTTTGCTGAAAACAAGTTGTTCTTTGACAGTCTTGAATACTGAGTGCGGTTCAGTTAATAAAACTGTCTTTCTGGTGCTCATTGCAAACACGCCAGAAAGTGTTTTTCTGTGTTCTACTTGTTAGTATAAACAAATATGCAGTCTGCTGAAAGCAAGCTGTGCTCTGAGAGTCTTTCTTATGGAGTGCAGTTCAGCTAATAAAACTCTTTCTGCCTTTCATTGCAAGCGAGCCCGAAAGTGTTTTTATGCTTCATAACGGGTTGTAAAAGCAAAGATGCAGTTTGCTGAAAACAAGTTGTTCTTTGACAGTCTTGAATACTGAGTGCGGTTCAGTTAATAAAACTGTCTTTCTGGTGCTCATTGCAAACACGCCAGAAAGTGTTTTTCTGTGTTCCAATTGCTAGTATAAACAAATACGCAGTCTGCTGAAAGCAAGCTGTGCTCTGACAGTCTTTCTTATGGAGCGCAGTTCAGCTAATAAAACTCTTTCTGCCTTTCATTGCAAGCGAGCCCGAAAGTGTTTTTATGCTTCATAACGGGTTGTAAAAGCAAAGATGCAGTTTGCTGAAAACAAGTTGTTCTTTGACAGTCTTGAATACTGAGTGCGGATCAGTTAATAAAACTGTCTTTCTGGTGCTCATTGCAAACACGCCAGAAAGTGTTTTTCTGTGTTCCAATTGTTAGTATAAACAAATACGCAGTCTGCTGAAAGCAAGCTGTGCTCTGACAGTCTTTCTTATGGAGCGCAGTTCAGCTAATAAAACTCTTTCTGCCTTTCATTGCAAGCGAGCCCGAAAGTGTTTTTATGCTTCATAATGGATTGTAAAAGCAAAGATGCAGTTTGCTGAAAACAAGTTTATCTTTGACAGTCTTGAATACTGAGTGCAGTTGAGTTAATAAAACTGTCTTTCTGGTGCTCATTGCAAGCAAGCCAGAAAGTGTTTTTCTGTGTTCCAATTGCTAGTATAAAGAAATACGCAGTCTGCTGAAAGCAAGCTGTGCTCTGACAGTCTTTCTTATGGAGTGCAGTTCAGCTAATAAAACTCTTTCTGCCTTTCATTGCAAGCGAGCCCGAAAGTGTTTTTATGCTTCATAATGGATTGTAAAAGCAAAGATGCAGTTTGCTGAAAACAAGTTTATCTTTGACAGTCTTGAATACTGAGTGCAGTTGAGTTAATAAAACTGTCTTTCTGGTGCTCATTGCAAGCAAGCCAGAAAGTGTTTTTCTGTGTTCCAATTGCTAGTATAAAGAAATACGCAGTCTGCTGAAAGCAAGCTGTGCTCTGACAGTCTTTCTTATGGAGTGCAGTTCAGCTAATAAAACTCTTTCTGCCTTTCATTGCAAGCGAGCCCGAAAGTGTTTTTATGCTTCATAATGGATTGTAAAAGCAAAGATGCAGTTTGCTGAAAACAAGTTGTTCTTTGACAGTCTTGAATACTGAGTGCGGTTCAGTTAATAAAACTGTCTTTCTGGTGCTCATTGCAAGCAAGCCAGAAAGTGTTTTTCTGTGTTCCAATTGCTAGTATAAAGAAATACGCAGTCTGCTGAAAGCAAGCTGTTCTTTGATAGTCTTTCTTATGGAGTGCAGTTCAGCTAATAAAACTCTTTCTGCCTCTCATTGCAAGCGAGCCAGAAAGTGTTTTTATGCTTCATAATGGACTGTAAAAGCAAAGATGCAGTTTGCTGAAAACAAGTTGTTCTTTGACACTCTTGAATACTGAGTGCGGTTCAGTTAAGAAAACTATCTTTCTGGTGCTCATTGCAAACAAACCAGAAAGTGTTTTTCTGTGTTCTACTTGTTAGTATAAACAAATATGCAGTCTGCTGAAAGCAAGCTGTGCTCTGAGAGTCTTTCTTATGGAGTGCAGTTCAGCTAATAAAACTCTTTCTGCCTTTCATTGCAAGCGAGCCCGAAAGTGTTTTTATGCTTCATAACGGGTTGTAAAAGCAAAGATGCAGTTTGCTGAAAACAAGTTGTTCTTTGACAGTCTTGAATACTGAGTGCGGTTCAGTTAATAAAACTGTCTTTCTGGTGCTCATTGCAAACACGCCAGAAAGTGTTTTTCTGTGTTCCAATTGCTAGTATAAACAAATACGCAGTCTGCTGAAAGCAAGCTGTGCTCTGACAGTCTTTCTTATGGAGCGCAGTTCAGCTAATAAAACTCTTTCTGCCTTTCATTGCAAGCGAGCCCGAAAGTGTTTTTATGCTTCATAACGGGTTGTAAAAGCAAAGATGCAGTTTGCTGAAAACAAGTTTATCTTTGACAGTCGTGAATACTGAGTGCAGTTGAGTTAATAAAACTGTCTTTCTGGTGCTCATTGCAATCAAATCAGAAAGTGTTTTTCTGTGTTCCAATTGCTAGTATAAAGAAATACGCAGTCTGCTGAAAGCAAGCTGTGCTCTGACAGTCTTTCTTATGGAGCGCAGTTCAGCTAATAAAACTCTTTCTGCCTTTCATTGCAAGCGAGCCCGAAAGTGTTTTTATGCTTCATAACGGGTTGTAAAAGCAAAGATGCAGTTTGCTGAAAACAAGTTGTTCTTTGACAGTCTTGAATACTGAGTGCGGTTCAGTTAATAAAACTGTCTTTCTGGTGCTCATTGCAAACACGCCAGAAAGTGTTTTTCTGTGTTCCAATTGCTAGTATAAAGAAATACGGAGTCTGCTGAAAGCAAGCTGTGCTCTGACAGTCTTTCTTATGGAGTGCAGTTCAGCTAATAAAACTCTTTCTGCCTTTCATTGCAAGCGAGCCCGAAAGTGTTTTTATGCTTCATAATGGATTGTAAAAGCAAAGATGCAGTTTGCTGAAAACAAGTTTATCTTTGACAGTCTTGAATACTGAGTGCAGTTGAGTTAATAAAACTGTCTTTCTGGTGCTCATTGCAAGCAAGCCAGAAAGTGTTTTTCTGTGTTCCAATTGCTAGTATAAGGAAATACGCAGTCTGCTGAAAGCAAGCTGTTCTTTGATAGTCTTTCTTATGGAGTGCAGTTCAGCTAATAAAACTCTTTCTGCCTTTCATTGCAAGCGAGCCCGAAAGTGATTTTATGCTTCATAATGGGTTGTAAAAGCAAAGATGCAGTATGCTGAAAACAAGTTGTTCTTTGACAGTCTTGAATACTGAGTGCGGTTCAGTTAATAAAACTGTCTTTCTGGTGCTCATTGCAAACACGCCAGAAAGTGTTTTTCTGTGTTCCAATTGCTAGTATAAAGAAATACGCAGTCTGCTGAAAGCAAGCTGTGCTCTGACAGTCTTTCTTATGGAGTGCAGTTCAGCTAATAAAACTCTTTCTGCCTTTCATTGCAAGCGAGCCCGAAAGTGATTTTATGCTTCATAATGGGTTGTAAAAGCAAAGATGCAGTATGCTGAAAACAAGTTGTTCTTTGACAGTCTTGAATACTGAGTGCGGTTCAGTTAATAAAACTGTCTTTCTGGTGCTCATTGCAAACACGCCAGAAAGTGTTTTTCTATGTTCCAATTGCTAGTATAAACAAATACGCAGTCTGCTGAAAGCAAGCTGTGCTCTGACAGTCTTTCTTATGGAGCGCAGTTCAGCTAATAAAACTCTTTCTGCCTTTCATTGCAAGCGAGCCCGAAAGTGTTTTTATGCTTCATAACGGGTTGTAAAAGCAAAGATGCAGTTTGCTGAAAACAAGTTGTTCTTTGACAGTCTTGAATACTGAGTGCGGTTCAGTTAATAAAACTGTCTTTCTGGTGCTCATTGCAAAGAAGCCAGAAAGTGTTTTTCTGTGTTCCAATTGTTAGTATAAACAAATACGCAGTCTGCTGAAAGCAAGCTGTGCTCTGACAGTCTTTCTTATGGAGCGCAGTTCAGCTAATAAAACTCTTTCTGCCTTTCATTGCAAGCGAGCCCGAAAGTGTTTTTATGCTTCATAACGGGTTGTAAAAGCAAAGATGCAGTTTGCTGAAAACAAGTTGTTCTTTGACAGTCTTGAATACTGAGTGCGGTTCAGTTAATAAAACTGTCTTTCTGGTGCTCATTGCAAACACGCCAGAAAGTGTTTTTCTGTGTTCCAATTGCTAGTATAAAGAAATACGGAGTCTGCTGAAAGCAAGCTGTGCTCTGACAGTCTTTCTTATGGAGTGCAGTTCAGCTAATAAAACTCTTTCTGCCTTTCATTGCAAGCGAGCCCGAAAGTGTTTTTATGCTTCATAATGGATTGTAAAAGCAAAGATGCAGTTTGCTGAAAACAAGTTTATCTTTGACAGTCTTGAATACTGAGTGCAGTTGAGTTAATAAAACTGTCTTTCTGGTGCTCATTGCAAGCAAGCCAGAAAGTGTTTTTCTGTGTTCCAATTGCTAGTATAAAGAAATACGCAGTCTGCTGAAAGCAAGCTGTGCTCTGACAGTCTTTCTTATGGAGTGCAGTTCAGCTAATAAAACTCTTTCTGCCTTTCATTGCAAGCGAGCCCGAAAGTGTTTTTATGCTTCATAACGGGTTGTAAAAGCAAAGATGCAGTTTGCTGAAAACAAGTTGTTCTTTGACAGTCTTGAATACTGAGTGCGGTTCAGTTAATAAAACTGTCTTTCTGGTGCTCATTGCAAAGAAGCCAGAAAGTGTTTTTCTGTGTTCCAATTGTTAGTATAAACAAATACGCAGTCTGCTGAAAGCAAGCTGTGCTCTGACAGTCTTTCTTATGGAGCGCAGTTCAGCTAATAAAACTCTTTCTGCCTTTCATTGCAAGCGAGCCCGAAAGTGTTTTTATGCTTCATAACGGGTTGTAAAAGCAAAGATGCAGTTTGCTGAAAACAAGTTGTTCTTTGACAGTCTTGAATACTGAGTGCGGTTCAGTTAATAAAACTGTCTTTCTGGTGCTCATTGCAAACACGCCAGAAAGTGTTTTTCTGTGTTCCAATTGCTAGTATAAAGAAATACGGAGTCTGCTGAAAGCAAGCTGTGCTCTGACAGTCTTTCTTATGGAGTGCAGTTCAGCTAATAAAACTCTTTCTGCCTTTCATTGCAAGCGAGCCCGAAAGTGTTTTTATGCTTCATAATGGATTGTAAAAGCAAAGATGCAGTTTGCTGAAAACAAGTTTATCTTTGACAGTCTTGAATACTGAGTGCAGTTGAGTTAATAAAACTGTCTTTCTGGTGCTCATTGCAAGCAAGCCAGAAAGTGTTTTTCTGTGTTCCAATTGCTAGTATAAAGAAATACGCAGTCTGCTGAAAGCAAGCTGTGCTCTGACAGTCTTTCTTATGGAGTGCAGTTCAGCTAATAAAACTCTTTCTGCCTTTCATTGCAAGCGAGCCCGAAAGTGTTTTTATGCTTCATAACGGGTTGTAAAAGCAAAGATGCAGTTTGCTGAAAACAAGTTGTTCTTTGACAGTCTTGAATACTGAGTGCGGTTCAGTTAATAAAACTGTCTTTCTGGTGCTCATTGCAAACACGCCAGAAAGTGTTTTTCTGTGTTCCAATTGCTAGTATAAACAAATACGCAGTCTGCTGAAAGCAAGCTGTGCTCTGACAGTCTTTCTTATGGAGCGCAGTTCAGCTAATAAAACTCTTTCTGCCTTTCATTGCAAGCGAGCCCGAAAGTGTTTTTATGCTTCATAACGGGTTGTAAAAGCAAAGATGCAGTTTGCTGAAAACAAGTTGTTCTTTGACAGTCTTGAATACTGAGTGCGGTTCAGTTAATAAAACTGTCTTTCTGGTGCTCATTGCAAACACGCCAGAAAGTGTTTTTCTGTGTTCCAATTGTTAGTATAAACAAATACGCAGTCTGCTGAAAGCAAGCTGTGCTCTGACAGTCTTTCTTATGGAGCGCAGTTCAGCTAATAAAACTCTTTCTGCCTTTCATTGCAAGCGAGCCCGAAAGTGTTTTTATGCTTCATAATGGATTGTAAAAGCAAAGATGCAGTTTGCTGAAAACAAGTTTATCTTTGACAGTCTTGAATACTGAGTGCAGTTGAGTTAATAAAACTGTCTTTCTGGTGCTCATTGCAAGCAAGCCAGAAAGTGTTTTTCTGTGTTCCAATTGCTAGTATAAAGAAATACGCAGTCTGCTGAAAGCAAGCTGTGCTCTGACAGTCTTTCTTATGGAGTGCAGTTCAGCTAATAAAACTCTTTCTGCCTTTCATTGCAAGCGAGCCCGAAAGTGTTTTTATGCTTCATAACGGGTTGTAAAAGCAAAGATGCAGTTTGCTGAAAACAAGTTGTTCTTTGACAGTCTTGAATACTGAGTGCGGTTCAGTTAATAAAACTGTCTTTCTGGTGCTCATTGCAAACACGCCAGAAAGTGTTTTTCTGTGTTCCAATTGCTAGTATAAAGAAATACGGAGTCTGCTGAAAGCAAGCTGTGCTCTGACAGTCTTTCTTATGGAGTGCAGTTCAGCTAATAAAACTCTTTCTGCCTTTCATTGCAAGCGAGCCCGAAAGTGTTTTTATGCTTCATAATGGATTGTAAAAGCAAAGATGCAGTTTGCTGAAAACAAGTTTATCTTTGACAGTCTTGAATACTGAGTGCAGTTGAGTTAATAAAACTGTCTTTCTGGTGCTCATTGCAAGCAAGCCAGAAAGTGTTTTTCTGTGTTCCAATTGCTAGTATAAAGAAATACGCAGTCTGCTGAAAGCAAGCTGTGCTCTGACAGTCTTTCTTATGGAGTGCAGTTCAGCTAATAAAACTCTTTCTGCCTCTCATTGCAAGCGAGCCAGAAAGTGTTTTTATGCTTCATAATGGACTGTAAAAGCAAAGATGCAGTTTGCTGAAAACAAGTTGTTCTTTGACAGTCTTGAATACTGAGTGCGGTTCAGTTAAGAAAACTATCTTTCTGGTGCTCATTGCAAACAAACCAGAAAGTGTTTTTCTGTGTTCTACTTGTTAGTATAAACAAATATGCAGTCTGCTGAAAGCAAGCTGTGCTCTGAGAGTCTTTCTTATGGAGTGCAGTTCAGCTAATAAAACTCTTTCTGCCTTTCATTGCAAGCGAGCCCGAAAGTGTTTTTATGCTTCATAACGGGTTGTAAAAGCAAAGATGCAGTTTGCTGAAAACAAGTTGTTCTTTGACAGTCTTGAATACTGAGTGCGGTTCAGTTAATAAAACTGTCTTTCTGGTGCTCATTGCAAACACGCCAGAAAGTGTTTTTCTGTGTTCCAATTGCTAGTATAAACAAATACGCAGTCTGCTGAAAGCAAGCTGTGCTCTGACAGTCTTTCTTATGGAGCGCAGTTCAGCTAATAAAACTCTTTCTGCCTTTCATTGCAAGCGAGCCCGAAAGTGTTTTTATGCTTCATAACGGGTTGTAAAAGCAAAGATGCAGTTTGCTGAAAACAAGTTGTTCTTTGACAGTCTTGAATACTGAGTGCGGTTCAGTTAATAAAACTGTCTTTCTGGTGCTCATTGCAAACACGCCAGAAAGTGTTTTTCTGTGTTCCAATTGTTAGTATAAACAAATACGCAGTCTGCTGAAAGCAAGCTGTGCTCTGACAGTCTTTCTTATGGAGCGCAGTTCAGCTAATAAAACTCTTTCTGCCTTTCATTGCAAGCGAGCCAGAAAGTGTTTTTATGCTTCATAATGGACTGTAAAAGCAAAGATGCAGTTTGCTGAAAACAAGTTGTTCTTTGACACTCTTGAATACTGAGTGCGGTTCAGTTAAGAAAACTATCTTTCTGGTGCTCATTGCAAACAAACCAGAAAGTGTTTTTCTGTGTTCTACTTGTTAGTATAAACAAATATGCAGTCTGCTGAAAGCAAGCTGTGCTCTGAGAGTCTTTCTTATGGAGTGCAGTTCAGCTAATAAAACTCTTTCTGCCTTTCATTGCAAGCGAGCCCGAAAGTGTTTTTATGCTTCATAACGGGTTGTAAAAGCAAAGATGCAGTTTGCTGAAAACAAGTTGTTCTTTGACAGTCTTGAATACTGAGTGCGGTTCAGTTAATAAAACTGTCTTTCTGGTGCTCATTGCAAACACGCCAGAAAGTGTTTTTCTGTGTTCCAATTGCTAGTATAAACAAATACGCAGTCTGCTGAAAGCAAGCTGTGCTCTGACAGTCTTTCTTATGGAGCGCAGTTCAGCTAATAAAACTCTTTCTGCCTTTCATTGCAAGCGAGCCCGAAAGTGTTTTTATGCTTCATAACGGGTTGTAAAAGCAAAGATGCAGTTTGCTGAAAACAAGTTTATCTTTGACAGTCGTGAATACTGAGTGCAGTTGAGTTAATAAAACTGTCTTTCTGGTGCTCATTGCAATCAAATCAGAAAGTGTTTTTCTGTGTTCCAATTGCTAGTATAAAGAAATACGCAGTCTGCTGAAAGCAAGCTGTGCTCTGACAGTCTTTCTTATGGAGCGCAGTTCAGCTAATAAAACTCTTTCTGCCTTTCATTGCAAGCGAGCCCGAAAGTGTTTTTATGCTTCATAACGGGTTGTAAAAGCAAAGATGCAGTTTGCTGAAAACAAGTTGTTCTTTGACACTCTTGAATACTGAGTGCGGTTCAGTTAATAAAACTGTCTTTCTGGTGCTCATTGCAAACACGCCAGAAAGTGTTTTTCTGTGTTCCAATTGCTAGTATAAAGAAATACGGAGTCTGCTGAAAGCAAGCTGTGCTCTGACAGTCTTTCTTATGGAGTGCAGTTCAGCTAATAAAACTCTTTCTGCCTTTCATTGCAAGCGAGCCCGAAAGTGTTTTTATGCTTCATAATGGATTGTAAAAGCAAAGATGCAGTTTGCTGAAAACAAGTTTATCTTTGACAGTCTTGAATACTGAGTGCAGTTGAGTTAATAAAACTGTCTTTCTGGTGCTCATTGCAAGCAAGCCAGAAAGTGTTTTTCTGTGTTCCAATTGCTAGTATAAAGAAATACGCAGTCTGCTGAAAGCAAGCTGTTCTTTGATAGTCTTTCTTATGGAGTGCAGTTCAGCTAATAAAACTCTTTCTGCCTTTCATTGCAAGCGAGCCCGAAAGTGATTTTATGCTTCATAATGGGTTGTAAAAGCAAAGATGCAGTATGCTGAAAACAAGTTGTTCTTTGACAGTCTTGAATACTGAGTGCGGTTCAGTTAATAAAACTGTCTTTCTGGTGCTCATTGCAAACACGCCAGAAAGTGTTTTTCTGTGTTCCAATTGCTAGTATAAAGAAATACGCAGTCTGCTGAAAGCAAGCTGTGCTCTGACAGTCTTTCTTATGGAGTGCAGTTCAGCTAATAAAACTCTTTCTGCCTTTCATTGCAAGCGAGCCCGAAAGTGATTTTATGCTTCATAATGGGTTGTAAAAGCAAAGATGCAGTATGCTGAAAACAAGTTGTTCTTTGACAGTCTTGAATACTGAGTGCGGTTCAGTTAATAAAAAAGTCTTTCTGGTGCTCATTGCAAACACGCCAGAAAGTGTTTTTCTATGTTCCAATTGCTAGTATAAACAAATACGCAGTCTGCTGAAAGCAAGCTGTGCTCTGACAGTCTTTCTTATGGAGCGCAGTTCAGCTAATAAAACTCTTTCTGCCTTTCATTGCAAGCGAGCCCGAAAGTGTTTTTATGCTTCATAACGGGTTGTAAAAGCAAAGATGCAGTTTGCTGAAAACAAGTTGTTCTTTGACAGTCTTGAATACTGAGTGCGGTTCAGTTAATAAAACTGTCTTTCTGGTGCTCATTGCAAACACGCCAGAAAGTGTTTTTCTGTGTTCCAATTGTTAGTATAAACAAATACGCAGTCTGCTGAAAGCAAGCTGTGCTCTGACAGTCTTTCTTATGGAGCGCAGTTCAGCTAATAAAACTCTTTCTGCCTTTCATTGCAAGCGAGCCCGAAAGTGTTTTTATGCTTCATAACGGGTTGTAAAAGCAAAGATGCAGTTTGCTGAAAACAAGTTGTTCTTTGACAGTCTTGAATACTGAGTGCGGTTCAGTTAATAAAACTGTCTTTCTGGTGCTCATTGCAAACACGCCAGAAAGTGTTTTTCTGTGTTCCAATTGCTAGTATAAACAAATACGCAGTCTGCTGAAAGCAAGCTGTGCTCTGACAGTCTTTCTTATGGAGCGCAGTTCAGCTAATAAAACTCTTTCTGCCTTTCATTGCAAGCGAGCCCGAAAGTGTTTTTATGCTTCATAACGGGTTGTAAAAGCAAAGATGCAGTTTGCTGAAAACAAGTTTATCTTTGACAGTCGTGAATACTGAGTGCAGTTGAGTTAATAAAACTGTCTTTCTGGTGCTCATTGCAATCAAATCAGAAAGTGTTTTTCTGTGTTCCAATTGCTAGTATAAAGAAATACGCAGTCTGCTGAAAGCAAGCTGTGCTCTGACAGTCTTTCTTATGGAGCGCAGTTCAGCTAATAAAACTCTTTCTGCCTTTCATTGCAAGCGAGCCCGAAAGTGTTTTTATGCTTCATAACGGGTTGTAAAAGCAAAGATGCAGTTTGCTGAAAACAAGTTGTTCTTTGACAGTCTTGAATACTGAGTGCGGTTCAGTTAATAAAACTGTCTTTCTGGTGCTCATTGCAAACACGCCAGAAAGTGTTTTTCTGTGTTCCAATTGCTAGTATAAGGAAATACGCAGTCTGCTGAAAGCAAGCTGTTCTTTGATAGTCTTTCTTATGGAGTGCAGTTCAGCTAATAAAACTCTTTCTGCCTTTCATTGCAAGCGAGCCCGAAAGTGATTTTATGCTTCATAATGGGTTGTAAAAGCAAAGATGCAGTATGCTGAAAACAAGTTGTTCTTTGACACTCTTGAATACTGAGTGCGGTTCAGTTAAGAAAACTATCTTTCTGGTGCTCATTGCAAACAAACCAGAAAGTGTTTTTCTGTGTTCTACTTGTTAGTATAAACAAATATGCAGTCTGCTGAAAGCAAGCTGTGCTCTGAGAGTCTTTCTTATGGAGTGCAGTTCAGCTAATAAAACTCTTTCTGCCTTTCATTGCAAGCGAGCCCGAAAGTGTTTTTATGCTTCATAACGGGTTGTAAAAGCAAAGATGCAGTTTGCTGAAAACAAGTTGTTCTTTGACAGTCTTGAATACTGAGTGCGGTTCAGTTAATAAAACTGTCTTTCTGGTGCTCATTGCAAACACGCCAGAAAGTGTTTTTCTGTGTTCCAATTGCTAGTATAAACAAATACGCAGTCTGCTGAAAGCAAGCTGTGCTCTGACAGTCTTTCTTATGGAGCGCAGTTCAGCTAATAAAACTCTTTCTGCCTTTCATTGCAAGCGAGCCCGAAAGTGTTTTTATGCTTCATAACGGGTTGTAAAAGCAAAGATGCAGTTTGCTGAAAACAAGTTTATCTTTGACAGTCGTGAATACTGAGTGCAGTTGAGTTAATAAAACTGTCTTTCTGGTGCTCATTGCAATCAAATCAGAAAGTGTTTTTCTGTGTTCCAATTGCTAGTATAAAGAAATACGCAGTCTGCTGAAAGCAAGCTGTGCTCTGACAGTCTTTCTTATGGAGCGCAGTTCAGCTAATAAAACTCTTTCTGCCTTTCATTGCAAGCGAGCCCGAAAGTGTTTTTATGCTTCATAACGGGTTGTAAAAGCAAAGATGCAGTTTGCTGAAAACAAGTTGTTCTTTGACAGTCTTGAATACTGAGTGCGGTTCAGTTAATAAAACTGTCTTTCTGGTGCTCATTGCAAACACGCCAGAAAGTGTTTTTCTGTGTTCCAATTGCTAGTATAAAGAAATACGGAGTCTGCTGAAAGCAAGCTGTGCTCTGACAGTCTTTCTTATGGAGTGCAGTTCAGCTAATAAAACTCTTTCTGCCTTTCATTGCAAGCGAGCCCGAAAGTGTTTTTATGCTTCATAATGGATTGTAAAAGCAAAGATGCAGTTTGCTGAAAACAAGTTTATCTTTGACAGTCTTGAATACTGAGTGCAGTTGAGTTAATAAAACTGTCTTTCTGGTGCTCATTGCAAGCAAGCCAGAAAGTGTTTTTCTGTGTTCCAATTGCTAGTATAAAGAAATACGCAGTCTGCTGAAAGCAAGCTGTTCTTTGATAGTCTTTCTTATGGAGTGCAGTTCAGCTAATAAAACTCTTTCTGCCTTTCATTGCAAGCGAGCCCGAAAGTGATTTTATGCTTCATAATGGGTTGTAAAAGCAAAGATGCAGTATGCTGAAAACAAGTTGTTCTTTGACAGTCTTGAATACTGAGTGCGGTTCAGTTAATAAAACTGTCTTTCTGGTGCTCATTGCAAACACGCCAGAAAGTGTTTTTCTGTGTTCCAATTGCTAGTATAAAGAAATACGCAGTCTGCTGAAAGCAAGCTGTGCTCTGACAGTCTTTCTTATGGAGTGCAGTTCAGCTAATAAAACTCTTTCTGCCTTTCATTGCAAGCGAGCCCGAAAGTGATTTTATGCTTCATAATGGGTTGTAAAAGCAAAGATGCAGTATGCTGAAAACAAGTTGTTCTTTGACAGTCTTGAATACTGAGTGCGGTTCAGTTAATAAAAAAGTCTTTCTGGTGCTCATTGCAAACACGCCAGAAAGTGTTTTTCTATGTTCCAATTGCTAGTATAAACAAATACGCAGTCTGCTGAAAGCAAGCTGTGCTCTGACAGTCTTTCTTATGGAGCGCAGTTCAGCTAATAAAACTCTTTCTGCCTTTCATTGCAAGCGAGCCCGAAAGTGTTTTTATGCTTCATAACGGGTTGTAAAAGCAAAGATGCAGTTTGCTGAAAACAAGTTGTTCTTTGACAGTCTTGAATACTGAGTGCGGTTCAGTTAATAAAACTGTCTTTCTGGTGCTCATTGCAAACACGCCAGAAAGTGTTTTTCTGTGTTCCAATTGTTAGTATAAACAAATACGCAGTCTGCTGAAAGCAAGCTGTGCTCTGACAGTCTTTCTTATGGAGCGCAGTTCAGCTAATAAAACTCTTTCTGCCTTTCATTGCAAGCGAGCCCGAAAGTGTTTTTATGCTTCATAACGGGTTGTAAAAGCAAAGATGCAGTTTGCTGAAAACAAGTTGTTCTTTGACAGTCTTGAATACTGAGTGCGGTTCAGTTAATAAAACTGTCTTTCTGGTGCTCATTGCAAACACGCCAGAAAGTGTTTTTCTGTGTTCCAATTGCTAGTATAAACAAATACGCAGTCTGCTGAAAGCAAGCTGTGCTCTGACAGTCTTTCTTATGGAGCGCAGTTCAGCTAATAAAACTCTTTCTGCCTTTCATTGCAAGCGAGCCCGAAAGTGTTTTTATGCTTCATAACGGGTTGTAAAAGCAAAGATGCAGTTTGCTGAAAACAAGTTTATCTTTGACAGTCGTGAATACTGAGTGCAGTTGAGTTAATAAAACTGTCTTTCTGGTGCTCATTGCAATCAAATCAGAAAGTGTTTTTCTGTGTTCCAATTGCTAGTATAAAGAAATACGCAGTCTGCTGAAAGCAAGCTGTGCTCTGACAGTCTTTCTTATGGAGCGCAGTTCAGCTAATAAAACTCTTTCTGCCTTTCATTGCAAGCGAGCCCGAAAGTGTTTTTATGCTTCATAACGGGTTGTAAAAGCAAAGATGCAGTTTGCTGAAAACAAGTTGTTCTTTGACAGTCTTGAATACTGAGTGCGGTTCAGTTAATAAAACTGTCTTTCTGGTGCTCATTGCAAACACGCCAGAAAGTGTTTTTCTGTGTTCCAATTGCTAGTATAAAGAAATACGGAGTCTGCTGAAAGCAAGCTGTGCTCTGACAGTCTTTCTTATGGAGTGCAGTTCAGCTAATAAAACTCTTTCTGCCTTTCATTGCAAGCGAGCCCGAAAGTGTTTTTATGCTTCATAATGGATTGTAAAAGCAAAGATGCAGTTTGCTGAAAACAAGTTTATCTTTGACAGTCTTGAATACTGAGTGCGGTTCAGTTAATAAAACTGTCTTTCTGGTGCTCATTGCAAACAGACCAGAAGGTGTTTTTCTGTGTTCTACTTGTTAGTATAAACAAATATGCAGTCTGCTGAAAGCAAGCTGTGCTCTGAGAGTCTTTCTTATGGAGTGCAGTTCAGCTAATAAAACTCTTTCTGCCTTTCATTGCAAGCGAGCCCGAAAGTGATTTTATGCTTCATAATGGGTTGTAAAAGCAAAGATGCAGTATGCTGAAAACAAGTTGTTCTTTGACAGTCTTGAATACTGAGTGCGGTTCAGTTAATAAAACTGTCTTTCTGGTGCTCATTGCAAACACGCCAGAAAGTGTTTTTCTGTGTTCCAATTGCTAGTATAAAGAAATACGCAGTCTGCTGAAAGCAAGCTGTGCTCTGACAGTCTTTCTTATGGAGTGCAGTTCAGCTAATAAAACTCTTTCTGCCTCTCATTGCAAACGAGCCCGAAAGTGTTTTTATGCTTCATAATGGACTGTAAGAGCAAAGATGCAGTTTGCTGAAAACAAGTTGTTCTTTGACAGTCTTGAATACTGAGTGCGGTTCAGTTAATAAAACTATCTTTCTGGTGCTCATTGCAAACAAACCAGAAAGTGTTTTTCTGTGTTCTACTTGTTAGTATAAACAAATATGCAGTCTGCTGAAAGCAAGCTGTGCTCTGACAGTCTTTCTTATGGAGCGCAGTTCAGCTAATAAAACTCTTTCTGCCTTTCATTGCAAGCGAGCCCGAAAGTGTTTTTATGCTTCATAACGGGTTGTAAAAGCAAAGATGCAGTTTGCTGAAAACAAGTTGTTCTTTGACAGTCTTGAATACTGAGTGCGGTTCAGTTAATAAAACTGTCTTTCTGGTGCTCATTGCAAAGAAGCCAGAAAGTGTTTTTCTGTGTTCCAATTGTTAGTATAAACAAATACGCAGTCTGCTGAAAGCAAGCTGTGCTCTGACAGTCTTTCTTATGGAGCGCAGTTCAGCTAATAAAACTCTTTCTGCCTTTCATTGCAAGCGAGCCCGAAAGTGTTTTTATGCTTCATAACGGGTTGTAAAAGCAAAGATGCAGTTTGCTGAAAACAAGTTTATCTTTGACAGTCGTGAATACTGAGTGCAGTTGAGTTAATAAAACTGTCTTTCTGGTGCTCATTGCAATCAAATCAGAAAGTGTTTTTCTGTGTTCCAATTGCTAGTATAAAGAAATACGCAGTCTGCTGAAAGCAAGCTGTGCTCTGACAGTCTTTCTTATGGAGCGCAGTTCAGCTAATAAAACTCTTTCTGCCTTTCATTGCAAGCGAGCCCGAAAGTGTTTTTATGCTTCATAACGGGTTGTAAAAGCAAAGATGCAGTTTGCTGAAAACAAGTTGTTCTTTGACAGTCTTGAATACTGAGTGCGGTTCAGTTAATAAAACTGTCTTTCTGGTGCTCATTGCAAGCGAGCCCGAAAGTGTTTTTCTGTGTTCCAATTGCTAGTATAAAGAAATACGGAGTCTGCTGAAAGCAAGCTGTGCTCTGACAGTCTTTCTTATGGAGTGCAGTTCAGCTAATAAAACTCTTTCTGCCTTTCATTGCAAGCGAGCCCGAAAGTGTTTTTATGCTTCATAATGGATTGTAAAAGCAAAGATGCAGTTTGCTGAAAACAAGTTTATCTTTGACAGTCTTGAATACTGAGTGCAGTTGAGTTAATAAAACTGTCTTTCTGGTGCTCATTGCAAGCAAGCCAGAAAGTGTTTTTCTGTGTTCCAATTGCTAGTATAAAGAAATACGCAGTCTGCTGAAAGCAAGCTGTGCTCTGACAGTCTTTCTTATGGAGTGCAGTTCAGCTAATAAAACTCTTTCTGCCTTTCATTGCAAGCGAGCCCGAAAGTGTTTTTATGCTTCATAATGGATTGTAAAAGCAAAGATGCAGTTTGCTGAAAACAAGTTGTTCTTTGACAGTCTTGAATACTGAGTGCGGTTCAGTTAATAAAACTGTCTTTCTGGTGCTCATTGCAAGCAAGCCAGAAAGTGTTTTTCTGTGTTCCAATTGCTAGTATAAAGAAATACGCAGTCTGCTGAAAGCAAGCTGTTCTTTGATAGTCTTTCTTATGGAGTGCAGTTCAGCTAATAAAACTCTTTCTGCCTTTCATTGCAAGCGAGCCCGAAAGTGTTTTTATGCTTCATAACGGGTTGTAAAAGCAAAGATGCAGTTTGCTGAAAACAAGTTGTTCTTTGACAGTCTTGAATACTGAGTGCGGTTCAGTTAATAAAACTGTCTTTCTGGTGCTCATTGCAAACAAACCAGAAAGTGTTTTTCTGTGTTCTACTTGTTAGTATAAACAAATATGCAGTCTGCTGAAAGCAAGCTGTGCTCTGAGAGTCTTTCTTATGGAGTGCAGTTCAGCTAATAAAACTCTTTCTGCCTTTCATTGCAAGCGAGCCCGAAAGTGTTTTTATGCTTCATAACGGGTTGTAAAAGCAAAGATGCAGTTTGCTGAAAACAAGTTGTTCTTTGACAGTCTTGAATACTGAGTGCGGTTCAGTTAATAAAACTGTCTTTCTGGTGCTCATTGCAAACACGCCAGAAAGTGTTTTTCTGTGTTCCAATTGCTAGTATAAACAAATACGCAGTCTGCTGAAAGCAAGCTGTGCTCTGACAGTCTTTCTTATGGAGCGCAGTTCAGCTAATAAAACTCTTTCTGCCTTTCATTGCAAGCGAGCCCGAAAGTGTTTTTATGCTTCATAACGGGTTGTAAAAGCAAAGATGCAGTTTGCTGAAAACAAGTTGTTCTTTGACAGTCTTGAATACTGAGTGCGGTTCAGTTAATAAAACTGTCTTTCTGGTGCTCATTGCAAACACGCCAGAAAGTGTTTTTCTGTGTTCCAATTGCTAGTATAAAGAAATACGGAGTCTGCTGAAAGCAAGCTGTGCTCTGACAGTCTTTCTTATGGAGTGCAGTTCAGCTAATAAAACTCTTTCTGCCTTTCATTGCAAGCGAGCCCGAAAGTGTTTTTATGCTTCATAATGGATTGTAAAAGCAAAGATGCAGTTTGCTGAAAACAAGTTTATCTTTGACAGTCTTGAATACTGAGTGCAGTTGAGTTAATAAAACTGTCTTTCTGGTGCTCATTGCAAGCAAGCCAGAAAGTGTTTTTCTGTGTTCCAATTGCTAGTATAAAGAAATACGCAGTCTGCTGAAAGCAAGCTGTGCTCTGACAGTATTTCTTATGGAGTGCAGTTCAGCTAATAAAACTCTTTCTGCCTCTCATTGCAAGCGAGCCAGAAAGTGTTTTTATGCTTCATAATGGACTGTAAAAGCAAAGATGCAGTTTGCTGAAAACAAGTTGTTCTTTGACAGTCTTGAATACTGAGTGCGGTTCAGTTAAGAAAACTATCTTTCTGGTGCTCATTGCAAACAAACCAGAAAGTGTTTTTCTGTGTTCTACTTGTTAGTATAAACAAATATGCAGTCTGCTGAAAGCAAGCTGTGCTCTGAGAGTCTTTCTTATGGAGTGCAGTTCAGCTAATAAAACTCTTTCTGCCTTTCATTGCAAGCGAGCCCGAAAGTGTTTTTATGCTTCATAACGGGTTGTAAAAGCAAAGATGCAGTTTGCTGAAAACAAGTTGTTCTTTGACAGTCTTGAATACTGAGTGCGGTTCAGTTAATAAAACTGTCTTTCTGGTGCTCATTGCAAACACGCCAGAAAGTGTTTTTCTGTGTTCCAATTGCTAGTATAAACAAATACGGAGTCTGCTGAAAGCAAGCTGTGCTCTGACAGTCTTTCTTATGGAGCGCAGTTCAGCTAATAAAACTCTTTCTGCCTTTCATTGCAAGCGAGCCCGAAAGTGTTTTTATGCTTCATAACGGGTTGTAAAAGCAAAGATGCAGTTTGCTGAAAACAAGTTGTTCTTTGACAGTCTTGAATACTGAGTGCGGTTCAGTTAATAAAACTGTCTTTCTGGTGCTCATTGCAAACACGCCAGAAAGTGTTTTTCTGTGTTCCAATTGCTAGTATAAAGAAATACGGAGTCTGCTGAAAGCAAGCTGTGCTCTGACAGTCTTTCTTATGGAGTGCAGTTCAGCTAATAAAACTCTTTCTGCCTTTCATTGCAAGCGAGCCCGAAAGTGTTTTTATGCTTCATAATGGATTGTAAAAGCAAAGATGCAGTTTGCTGAAAACAAGTTTATCTTTGACAGTCTTGAATACTGAGTGCAGTTGAGTTAATAAAACTGTCTTTCTGGTGCTCATTGCAAGCAAGCCAGAAAGTGTTTTTCTGTGTTCCAATTGCTAGTATAAAGAAATACGCAGTCTGCTGAAAGCAAGCTGTGCTCTGACAGTCTTTCTTATGGAGTGCAGTTCAGCTAATAAAACTCTTTCTGCCTTTCATTGCAAGCGAGCCCGAAAGTGTTTTTATGCTTCATAATGGATTGTAAAAGCAAAGATGCAGTTTGCTGAAAACAAGTTGTTCTTTGACAGTCTTGAATACTGAGTGCGGTTCAGTTAATAAAACTGTCTTTCTGGTGCTCATTGCAAGCAAGCCAGAAAGTGTTTTTCTGTGTTCCAATTGCTAGTATAAAGAAATACGCAGTCTGCTGAAAGCAAGCTGTTCTTTGATAGTCTTTCTTATGGAGTGCAGTTCAGCTAATAAAACTCTTTCTGCCTTTCATTGCAAGCGAGCCCGAAAGTGATTTTATGCTTCATAATGGGTTGTAAAAGCAAAGATGCAGTTTGCTGAAAACAAGTTGTTCTTTGACAGTCTTGAATACTGAGTGCGGTTCAGTTAATAAAACTGTTGTCTTTCTGGTGCTCAATGCAAGCAAGCCAGAAAGTGTTTTTCTGTGTTCCAATTGCTAGTATAAAGAAATACGCAGTCTGCTGAAAGCAAGCTGTGCTCTGAAAGTATTTCTTATGGAGTGCAGTTCAGCTAATAAAACTCTTTCTGCCTTTCATTGCAAGCGAGCCCGAAAGTGTTTTTATGCTTCATAATGGATTGTAAAAGCAAAGATGCAGTTTGCTGAAAACAAGTTGTTCTTTGACAGTCTTGAATACTGAGTGCGGTTCAGTTAATAAAACTGTCTTTCTGGTGCTCATTGCAAGCAAGCCAGAAAGTGTTTTTCTGTGTTCCAATTGCTAGTATAAAGAAATACGCAGTCTGCTGAAAGCAAGCTGTTCTTTGATAGTCTTTCTTATGGAGTGCAGTTCAGCTAATAAAACTCTTTCTGCCTCTCATTGCAAGCGAGCCAGAAAGTGTTTTTATGCTTCATAATGGATTGTAAAAGCAAAGAGGCAGTTTGCTGAAAACAAGTTTATCTTTGACAGTCTTGAATACTGAGTGCAGTTGAGTTAATAAAACTGTCTTTCTGGTGCTCATTGCAAGCAAGCCAGAAAGTGTTTTTCTGTGTTCCAATTGCTAGTATAAAGAAATACGCAGTCTGCTGAAAGCAAGCTGTGCTCTGACAGTCTTTCTTATGGAGTGCAGTTCAGCTAATAAAACTCTTTCTGCCTTTCATTGCAAGCGAGCCCGAAAGTGTTTTTATGCTTCATAATGGATTGTAAAAGCAAAGATGCAGTTTGCTGAAAACAAGTTGTTCTTTGACAGTCTTGAATACTGAGTGCGGTTCAGTTAATAAAACTGTCTTTCTGGTGCTCATTGCAAGCAAGCCAGAAAGTGTTTTTCTGTGTTCCAATTGCTAGTATAAAGAAATACGCAGTCTGCTGAAAGCAAGCTGTTCTTTGATAGTCTTTCTTATGGAGTGCAGTTCAGCTAATAAAACTCTTTCTGCCTTTCATTGCAAGCGAGCCCGAAAGTGTTTTTATGCTTCATAACGGGTTGTAAAAGCAAAGATGCAGTTTGCTGAAAACAAGTTGTTCTTTGACAGTCTTGAATACTGAGTGCGGTTCAGTTAATAAAACTGTCTTTCTGGTGCTCATTGCAAACAAACCAGAAAGTGTTTTTCTGTGTTCTACTTGTTAGTATAAACAAATATGCAGTCTGCTGAAAGCAAGCTGTGCTCTGAGAGTCTTTCTTATGGAGTGCAGTTCAGCTAATAAAACTCTTTCTGCCTTTCATTGCAAGCGAGCCCGAAAGTGTTTTTATGCTTCATAACGGGTTGTAAAAGCAAAGATGCAGTTTGCTGAAAACAAGTTGTTCTTTGACAGTCTTGAATACTGAGTGCGGTTCAGTTAATAAAACTGTCTTTCTGGTGCTCATTGCAAACACGCCAGAAAGTGTTTTTCTGTGTTCCAATTGCTAGTATAAACAAATACGCAGTCTGCTGAAAGCAAGCTGTGCTCTGACAGTCTTTCTTATGGAGCGCAGTTCAGCTAATAAAACTCTTTCTGCCTTTCATTGCAAGCGAGCCCGAAAGTGTTTTTATGCTTCATAACGGGTTGTAAAAGCAAAGATGCAGTTTGCTGAAAACAAGTTGTTCTTTGACAGTCTTGAATACTGAGTGCGGTTCAGTTAATAAAACTGTCTTTCTGGTGCTCATTGCAAACACGCCAGAAAGTGTTTTTCTGTGTTCCAATTGTTAGTATAAACAAATACGCAGTCTGCTGAAAGCAAGCTGTTCTTTGATAGTCTTTCTTATGGAGTGCAGTTCAGCTAATAAAACTCTTTCTGCCTTTCATTGCAAGCGAGCCCGAAAGTGATTTTATGCTTCATAATGGGTTGTAAAAGCAAAGATGCAGTTTGCTGAAAACAAGTTGTTCTTTGACAGTCTTGAATACTGAGTGCGGTTCAGTTAATAAAACTGTCTTTCTGGTGCTCAATGCAAGCAAGCCAGAAAGTGTTTTTCTGTGTTCCAATTGCTAGTATAAAGAAATACGCAGTCTGCTGAAAGCAAGCTGTTCTTTGATAGTCTTTCTTATGGAGTGCAGTTCAGCTAATAAAACTCTTTCTGCCTTTCATTGCAAGCGAGCCCGAAAGTGATTTCATGCTTCATAATGGGTTGTAAAAGCAAAGATGCAGTTTGCTGAAAACAAGTTGTTCTTTGACAGTCTTGAATACTGAGTGCGGTTCAGTTAATAAAACTGTCTTTCTGGTGCTCATTGCAAACACGCCAGAAAGTGTTTTTCTGTGTTCCAATTGCTAGTATAAAGAAATACGCAGTCTGCTGAAAGCAAGCTGTGCTCTGACAGTCTTTCTTATGGAGTGCAGTTCAGCTAATAAAACTCTTTCTGCCTCTCATTGCAAACGAGCCCGAAAGTGTTTTTATGCTTCATAATGGACTGTAAGAGCAAAGATGCAGTTTGCTGAAAACAAGTTGTTCTTTGACAGTCTTGAATACTGAGTGCGGTTCAGTTAATAAAACTATCTTTCTGGTGCTCATTGCAAACAAACCAGAAAGTGTTTTTCTGTGTTCTACTTGTTAGTATAAACAAATATGCAGTCTGCTGAAAGCAAGCTGTGCTCTGACAGTCTTTCTTATGGAGCGCAGTTCAGCTAATAAAACTCTTTCTGCCTTTCATTGCAAGCGAGCCCGAAAGTGTTTTTATGCTTCATAACGGGTTGTAAAAGCAAAGATGCAGTTTGCTGAAAACAAGTTGTTCTTTGACAGTCTTGAATACTGAGTGCGGTTCAGTTAATAAAACTGTCTTTCTGGTGCTCATTGCAAAGAAGCCAGAAAGTGTTTTTCTGTGTTCCAATTGTTAGTATAAACAAATATGCAGTCTGCTGAAAGCAAGCTGTGCTCTGACAGTCTTTCTTATGGAGCGCAGTTCAGCTAATAAAACTCTTTCTGCCTTTCATTGCAAGCGAGCCCGAAAGTGTTTTTATGCTTCATAACGGGTTGTAAAAGCAAAGATGCAGTTTGCTGAAAACAAGTTTATCTTTGACAGTCGTGAATACTGAGTGCAGTTGAGTTAATAAAACTGTCTTTCTGGTGCTCATTGCAATCAAATCAGAAAGTGTTTTTCTGTGTTCCAATTGCTAGTATAAAGAAATACGCAGTCTGCTGAAAGCAAGCTGTGCTCTGACAGTCTTTCTTATGGAGCGCAGTTCAGCTAATAAAACTCTTTCTGCCTTTCATTGCAAGCGAGCCCGAAAGTGTTTTTATGCTTCATAACGGGTTGTAAAAGCAAAGATGCAGTTTGCTGAAAACAAGTTGTTCTTTGACAGTCTTGAATACTGAGTGCGGTTCAGTTAATAAAACTGTCTTTCTGGTGCTCATTGCAAGCGAGCCCGAAAGTGTTTTTCTGTGTTCCAATTGCTAGTATAAAGAAATACGGAGTCTGCTGAAAGCAAGCTGTGCTCTGACAGTCTTTCTTATGGAGTGCAGTTCAGCTAATAAAACTCTTTCTGCCTTTCATTGCAAGCGAGCCCGAAAGTGTTTTTATGCTTCATAATGGATTGTAAAAGCAAAGATGCAGTTTGCTGAAAACAAGTTTATCTTTGACAGTCTTGAATACTGAGTGCAGTTGAGTTAATAAAACTGTCTTTCTGGTGCTCATTGCAAGCAAGCCAGAAAGTGTTTTTCTGTGTTCCAATTGCTAGTATAAAGAAATACGCAGTCTGCTGAAAGCAAGCTGTGCTCTGACAGTCTTTCTTATGGAGTGCAGTTCAGCTAATAAAACTCTTTCTGCCTTTCATTGCAAGCGAGCCCGAAAGTGTTTTTATGCTTCATAATGGATTGTAAAAGCAAAGATGCAGTTTGCTGAAAACAAGTTTATCTTTGACAGTCTTGAATACTGAGTGCAGTTGAGTTAATAAAACTGTCTTTCTGGTGCTCATTGCAAGCAAGCCAGAAAGTGTTTTTCTGTGTTCCAATTGCTAGTATAAAGAAATACGCAGTCTGCTGAAAGCAAGCTGTGCTCTGACAGTATTTCTTATGGAGTGCAGTTCAGCTAATAAAACTCTTTCTGCCTCTCATTGCAAGCGAGCCAGAAAGTGTTTTTATGCTTCATAATGGACTGTAAAAGCAAAGATGCAGTTTGCTGAAAACAAGTTGTTCTTTGACAGTCTTGAATACTGAGTGCGGTTCAGTTAAGAAAACTATCTTTCTGGTGCTCATTGCAAACAAACCAGAAAGTGTTTTTCTGTGTTCTACTTGTTAGTATAAACAAATATGCAGTCTGCTGAAAGCAAGCTGTGCTCTGAGAGTCTTTCTTATGGAGTGCAGTTCAGCTAATAAAACTCTTTCTGCCTTTCATTGCAAGCGAGCCCGAAAGTGTTTTTATGCTTCATAACGGGTTGTAAAAGCAAAGATGCAGTTTGCTGAAAACAAGTTGTTCTTTGACAGTCTTGAATACTGAGTGCGGTTCAGTTAATAAAACTGTCTTTCTGGTGCTCATTGCAAACACGCCAGAAAGTGTTTTTCTGTGTTCCAATTGCTAGTATAAACAAATACGGAGTCTGCTGAAAGCAAGCTGTGCTCTGACAGTCTTTCTTATGGAGCGCAGTTCAGCTAATAAAACTCTTTCTGCCTTTCATTGCAAGCGAGCCCGAAAGTGTTTTTATGCTTCATAACGGGTTGTAAAAGCAAAGATGCAGTTTGCTGAAAACAAGTTGTTCTTTGACAGTCTTGAATACTGAGTGCGGTTCAGTTAATAAAACTGTCTTTCTGGTGCTCATTGCAAACACGCCAGAAAGTGTTTTTCTGTGTTCCAATTGCTAGTATAAAGAAATACGGAGTCTGCTGAAAGCAAGCTGTGCTCTGACAGTCTTTCTTATGGAGTGCAGTTCAGCTAATAAAACTCTTTCTGCCTTTCATTGCAAGCGAGCCCGAAAGTGTTTTTATGCTTCATAATGGATTGTAAAAGCAAAGATGCAGTTTGCTGAAAACAAGTTTATCTTTGACAGTCTTGAATACTGAGTGCAGTTGAGTTAATAAAACTGTCTTTCTGGTGCTCATTGCAAGCAAGCCAGAAAGTGTTTTTCTGTGTTCCAATTGCTAGTATAAAGAAATACGCAGTCTGCTGAAAGCAAGCTGTGCTCTGACAGTCTTTCTTATGGAGTGCAGTTCAGCTAATAAAACTCTTTCTGCCTTTCATTGCAAGCGAGCCCGAAAGTGTTTTTATGCTTCATAATGGATTGTAAAAGCAAAGATGCAGTTTGCTGAAAACAAGTTGTTCTTTGACAGTCTTGAATACTGAGTGCGGTTCAGTTAATAAAACTGTCTTTCTGGTGCTCATTGCAAGCAAGCCAGAAAGTGTTTTTCTGTGTTCCAATTGCTAGTATAAAGAAATACGCAGTCTGCTGAAAGCAAGCTGTTCTTTGATAGTCTTTCTTATGGAGTGCAGTTCAGCTAATAAAACTCTTTCTGCCTTTCATTGCAAGCGAGCCCGAAAGTGATTTTATGCTTCATAATGGGTTGTAAAAGCAAAGATGCAGTTTGCTGAAAACAAGTTGTTCTTTGACAGTCTTGAATACTGAGTGCGGTTCAGTTAATAAAACTGTTGTCTTTCTGGTGCTCAATGCAAGCAAGCCAGAAAGTGTTTTTCTGTGTTCCAATTGCTAGTATAAAGAAATACGCAGTCTGCTGAAAGCAAGCTGTGCTCTGACAGTATTTCTTATGGAGTGCAGTTCAGCTAATAAAACTCTTTCTGCCTTTCATTGCAAGCGAGCCCGAAAGTGTTTTTATGCTTCATAATGGATTGTAAAAGCAAAGATGCAGTTTGCTGAAAACAAGTTGTTCTTTGACAGTCTTGAATACTGAGTGCGGTTCAGTTAATAAAACTGTCTTTCTGGTGCTCATTGCAAGCAAGCCAGAAAGTGTTTTTCTGTGTTCCAATTGCTAGTATAAAGAAATACGCAGTCTGCTGAAAGCAAGCTGTTCTTTGATAGTCTTTCTTATGGAGTGCAGTTCAGCTAATAAAACTCTTTCTGCCTCTCATTGCAAGCGAGCCAGAAAGTGTTTTTATGCTTCATAATGGATTGTAAAAGCAAAGAGGCAGTTTGCTGAAAACAAGTTTATCTTTGACAGTCTTGAATACTGAGTGCAGTTGAGTTAATAAAACTGTCTTTCTGGTGCTCATTGCAAGCAAGCCAGAAAGTGTTTTTCTGTGTTCCAATTGCTAGTATAAAGAAATACGCAGTCTGCTGAAAGCAAGCTGTGCTCTGACAGTCTTTCTTATGGAGTGCAGTTCAGCTAATAAAACTCTTTCTGCCTTTCATTGCAAGCGAGCCCGAAAGTGTTTTTATGCTTCATAATGGATTGTAAAAGCAAAGATGCAGTTTGCTGAAAACAAGTTGTTCTTTGACAGTCTTGAATACTGAGTGCGGTTCAGTTAATAAAACTGTCTTTCTGGTGCTCATTGCAAGCAAGCCAGAAAGTGTTTTTCTGTGTTCCAATTGCTAGTATAAAGAAATACGCAGTCTGCTGAAAGCAAGCTGTTCTTTGATAGTCTTTCTTATGGAGTGCAGTTCAGCTAATAAAACTCTTTCTGCCTTTCATTGCAAGCGAGCCCGAAAGTGTTTTTATGCTTCATAACGGGTTGTAAAAGCAAAGATGCAGTTTGCTGAAAACAAGTTGTTCTTTGACAGTCTTGAATACTGAGTGCGGTTCAGTTAATAAAACTGTCTTTCTGGTGCTCATTGCAAACAAACCAGAAAGTGTTTTTCTGTGTTCTACTTGTTAGTATAAACAAATATGCAGTCTGCTGAAAGCAAGCTGTGCTCTGAGAGTCTTTCTTATGGAGTGCAGTTCAGCTAATAAAACTCTTTCTGCCTTTCATTGCAAGCGAGCCCGAAAGTGTTTTTATGCTTCATAACGGGTTGTAAAAGCAAAGATGCAGTTTGCTGAAAACAAGTTGTTCTTTGACAGTCTTGAATACTGAGTGCGGTTCAGTTAATAAAACTGTCTTTCTGGTGCTCATTGCAAACACGCCAGAAAGTGTTTTTCTGTGTTCCAATTGCTAGTATAAACAAATACGCAGTCTGCTGAAAGCAAGCTGTGCTCTGACAGTCTTTCTTATGGAGCGCAGTTCAGCTAATAAAACTCTTTCTGCCTTTCATTGCAAGCGAGCCCGAAAGTGTTTTTATGCTTCATAACGGGTTGTAAAAGCAAAGATGCAGTTTGCTGAAAACAAGTTGTTCTTTGACAGTCTTGAATACTGAGTGCGGTTCAGTTAATAAAACTGTCTTTCTGGTGCTCATTGCAAACACGCCAGAAAGTGTTTTTCTGTGTTCCAATTGTTAGTATAAACAAATACGCAGTCTGCTGAAAGCAAGCTGTTCTTTGATAGTCTTTCTTATGGAGTGCAGTTCAGCTAATAAAACTCTTTCTGCCTTTCATTGCAAGCGAGCCCGAAAGTGATTTTATGCTTCATAATGGGTTGTAAAAGCAAAGATGCAGTTTGCTGAAAACAAGTTGTTCTTTGACAGTCTTGAATACTGAGTGCGGTTCAGTTAATAAAACTGTCTTTCTGGTGCTCAATGCAAGCAAGCCAGAAAGTGTTTTTCTGTGTTCCAATTGCTAGTATAAAGAAATACGCAGTCTGCTGAAAGCAAGCTGTTCTTTGATAGTCTTTCTTATGGAGTGCAGTTCAGCTAATAAAACTCTTTCTGCCTTTCATTGCAAGCGAGCCCGAAAGTGATTTCATGCTTCATAATGGGTTGTAAAAGCAAAGATGCAGTTTGCTGAAAACAAGTTGTTCTTTGACAGTCTTGAATACTGAGTGCGGTTCAGTTAATAAAACTGTCTTTCTGGTGCTCATTGCAAACACGCCAGAAAGTGTTTTTCTGTGTTCCAATTGCTAGTATAAAGAAATACGCAGTCTGCTGAAAGCAAGCTGTGCTCTGACAGTCTTTCTTATGGAGTGCAGTTCAGCTAATAAAACTCTTTCTGCCTCTCATTGCAAACGAGCCCGAAAGTGTTTTTATGCTTCATAATGGACTGTAAGAGCAAAGATGCAGTTTGCTGAAAACAAGTTGTTCTTTGACAGTCTTGAATACTGAGTGCGGTTCAGTTAATAAAACTATCTTTCTGGTGCTCATTGCAAACAAACCAGAAAGTGTTTTTCTGTGTTCTACTTGTTAGTATAAACAAATATGCAGTCTGCTGAAAGCAAGCTGTGCTCTGACAGTCTTTCTTATGGAGCGCAGTTCAGCTAATAAAACTCTTTCTGCCTTTCATTGCAAGCGAGCCCGAAAGTGTTTTTATGCTTCATAACGGGTTGTAAAAGCAAAGATGCAGTTTGCTGAAAACAAGTTGTTCTTTGACAGTCTTGAATACTGAGTGCGGTTCAGTTAATAAAACTGTCTTTCTGGTGCTCATTGCAAAGAAGCCAGAAAGTGTTTTTCTGTGTTCCAATTGTTAGTATAAACAAATATGCAGTCTGCTGAAAGCAAGCTGTGCTCTGACAGTCTTTCTTATGGAGCGCAGTTCAGCTAATAAAACTCTTTCTGCCTTTCATTGCAAGCGAGCCCGAAAGTGTTTTTATGCTTCATAACGGGTTGTAAAAGCAAAGATGCAGTTTGCTGAAAACAAGTTTATCTTTGACAGTCGTGAATACTGAGTGCAGTTGAGTTAATAAAACTGTCTTTCTGGTGCTCATTGCAATCAAATCAGAAAGTGTTTTTCTGTGTTCCAATTGCTAGTATAAAGAAATACGCAGTCTGCTGAAAGCAAGCTGTGCTCTGACAGTCTTTCTTATGGAGCGCAGTTCAGCTAATAAAACTCTTTCTGCCTTTCATTGCAAGCGAGCCCGAAAGTGTTTTTATGCTTCATAACGGGTTGTAAAAGCAAAGATGCAGTTTGCTGAAAACAAGTTGTTCTTTGACAGTCTTGAATACTGAGTGCGGTTCAGTTAATAAAACTGTCTTTCTGGTGCTCATTGCAAGCGAGCCCGAAAGTGTTTTTCTGTGTTCCAATTGCTAGTATAAAGAAATACGGAGTCTGCTGAAAGCAAGCTGTGCTCTGACAGTCTTTCTTATGGAGTGCAGTTCAGCTAATAAAACTCTTTCTGCCTTTCATTGCAAGCGAGCCCGAAAGTGTTTTTATGCTTCATAATGGATTGTAAAAGCAAAGATGCAGTTTGCTGAAAACAAGTTTATCTTTGACAGTCTTGAATACTGAGTGCAGTTGAGTTAATAAAACTGTCTTTCTGGTGCTCATTGCAAGCAAGCCAGAAAGTGTTTTTCTGTGTTCCAATTGCTAGTATAAAGAAATACGCAGTCTGCTGAAAGCAAGCTGTGCTCTGACAGTCTTTCTTATGGAGTGCAGTTCAGCTAATAAAACTCTTTCTGCCTTTCATTGCAAGCGAGCCCGAAAGTGTTTTTATGCTTCATAATGGATTGTAAAAGCAAAGATGCAGTTTGCTGAAAACAAGTTGTTCTTTGACAGTCTTGAATACTGAGTGCGGTTCAGTTAATAAAACTGTCTTTCTGGTGCTCATTGCAAGCAAGCCAGAAAGTGTTTTTCTGTGTTCCAATTGCTAGTATAAAGAAATACGCAGTCTGCTGAAAGCAAGCTGTTCTTTGATAGTCTTTCTTATGGAGTGCAGTTCAGCTAATAAAACTCTTTCTGCCTTTCATTGCAAGCGAGCCCGAAAGTGTTTTTATGCTTCATAACGGGTTGTAAAAGCAAAGATGCAGTTTGCTGAAAACAAGTTGTTCTTTGACAGTCTTGAATACTGAGTGCGGTTCAGTTAATAAAACTGTCTTTCTGGTGCTCATTGCAAACAAACCAGAAAGTGTTTTTCTGTGTTCTACTTGTTAGTATAAACAAATATGCAGTCTGCTGAAAGCAAGCTGTGCTCTGAGAGTCTTTCTTATGGAGTGCAGTTCAGCTAATAAAACTCTTTCTGCCTTTCATTGCAAGCGAGCCCGAAAGTGTTTTTATGCTTCATAACGGGTTGTAAAAGCAAAGATGCAGTTTGCTGAAAACAAGTTGTTCTTTGACAGTCTTGAATACTGAGTGCGGTTCAGTTAATAAAACTGTCTTTCTGGTGCTCATTGCAAACACGCCAGAAAGTGTTTTTCTGTGTTCCAATTGTTAGTATAAACAAATACGCAGTCTGCTGAAAGCAAGCTGTGCTCTGACAGTCTTTCTTATGGAGCGCAGTTCAGCTAATAAAACTCTTTCTGCCTTTCATTGCAAGCGAGCCCGAAAGTGTTTTTATGCTTCATAACGGGTTGTAAAAGCAAAGATGCAGTTTGCTGAAAACAAGTTTATCTTTGACAGTCGTGAATACTGAGTGCAGTTGAGTTAATAAAACTGTCTTTCTGGTGCTCATTGCAAACAAACCAGAAAGTGTTTTCCTGTGTTCTAATTGTTAGTATAAACAAATATGCAGTCTGCTGAAAGCAAGCTGTGCTCTGAGAGTCTTTCTTATGGAGCGCAGTTCAGCTAATAAAACTCTTTCTGCCTTTCATTGCAAGCGAGCCCGAAAGTGTTTTTATGCTTCATAACGGGTTGTAAAAGCAAAGATGCAGTTTGCTGAAAACAAGTTGTTCTTTGACAGTCTTGAATACTGAGTGCGGTTCAGTTAATAAAACTGTCTTTCTGGTGCTCATTGCAAACACGCCAGAAAGTGTTTTTCTGTGTTCCAATTGTTAGTATAAACAAATACGCAGTCTGCTGAAAGCAAGCTGTGCTCTGACAGTCTTTCTTATGGAGCGCAGTTCAGCTAATAAAACTCTTTCTGCCTTTCATTGCAAGCGAGCCCGAAAGTGTTTTTATGCTTCATAATGGACTGTAAAAGCAAAGATGCAGTTTGCTGAAAACAAGTTGTTCTTTGACAGTCTTGAATACTGAGTGCGGTTCAGTTAATAAAACTGTCTTTCTGGTGCTCATTGCAAACACGCCAGAAAGTGTTTTTCTGTGTTCCAATTGTTAGTATAAACAAATACGCAGTCTGCTGAAAGCAAGCTGTGCTCTGACAGTCTTTCTTATGGAGCGCAGTTCAGCTAATAAAACTCTTTCTGCCTTTCATTGCAAGCGAGCCCGAAAGTGTTTTTATGCTTCATAACGGGTTGTAAAAGCAAAGATGCAGTTTGCTGAAAACAAGTTTATCTTTGACAGTCGTGAATACTGAGTGCAGTTGAGTTAATAAAACTGTCTTTCTGGTGCTCATTGCAAACAAACCAGAAAGTGTTTTTCTGTGTTCTAATTGTTAGTATAAACAAATATGCAGTCTGCTGAAAGCAAGCTGTGCTCTGAGAGTCTTTCTTATGGAGTGCAGTTCAGCTAATAAAACTCTTTCTGCCCTTCATTGCAAGCGAGCCCGAAAGTGTTTTTATGCTTCATAACGGGTTGTAAAAGCAAAGATGCAGTTTGCTGAAAACAAGTTGTTCTTTGACAGTCTTGAATACTGAGTGCGGTTCAGTTAATAAAACTGTCTTTCTGGTGCTCATTGCAAACACGCCAGAAAGTGTTTTTCTGTGTTCCAATTGCTAGTATAAACAAATACGCAGTCTGCTGAAAGCAAGCTGTGCTCTGACAGTCTTTCTTATGGAGCGCAGTTCAGCTAATAAAACTCTTTCTGCCTTTCATTGCAAGCGAGCCCGAAAGTGTTTTTATGCTTCATAACGGGTTGTAAAAGCAAAGATGCAGTTTGCTGAAAACAAGTTGTTCTTTGACAGTCTTGAATACTGAGTGCGGTTCAGTTAATAAAACTGTCTTTCTGGTGCTCATTGCAAACACGCCAGAAAGTGTTTTTCTGTGTTCCAATTTCTAGTATAAACAAATACGCAGTCTGCTGAAAGCAAGCTGTGCTCTGACAGTCTTTCTTATGGAGTGCAGTTCAGCTAATAAAACTCTTTCTGCCTCTCATTGCAAGCGAGCCCGAAAGTGTTTTTATGCTTCATAATGGACTGTAAAAGCAAAGATGCAGTTTGCTGAAAACAAGTTGTTCTTTGACAGTCTTGAATACTGAGTGCGGTTCAGTTAATAAAACTGTCTTTCTGGTGCTCATTGCAAACAAACCAGAAAGTGTTTTTCTGTGTTCTACTTGTTAGTATAAACAAATATGCAGTCTGCTGAAAGCAAGCTGTGCTCTGAGAGTCTTTCTTATGGAGTGCAGTTCAGCTAATAAAACTCTTTCTGCCTTTCATTGCAAGCGAGCCCGAAAGTGTTTTTATGCTTCATAACGGGTTGTAAAAGCAAAGATGCAGTTTGCTGAAAACAAGTTGTTCTTTGACAGTCTTGAATACTGAGTGCGGTTCAGTTAATAAAACTGTCTTTCTGGTGCTCATTGCAAACACGCCAGAAAGTGTTTTTCTGTGTTCCAATTGTTAGTATAAACAAATATGCAGTCTGCTGAAAGCAAGCTGTGCTCTGACAGTCTTTCTTATGGAGTGCAGTTCAGCTAATAAAACTCTTTCTGCCTTTCATTGCAAGCGAGCCCGAAAGTGTTTTTATGCTTCATAACGGGTTGTAAAAGCAAAGATGCAGTTTGCTGAAAACAAGTTGTTCTTTGACAGTCTTGAATACTGAGTGCGGTTCAGTTAATAAAACTGTCTTTCTGGTGCTCATTGCAAACACGCCAGAAAGTGTTTTTCTGTGTTCCAATTGCTAGTATAAACAAATACGCAGTCTGCTGAAAGCAAGCTGTGCTCTGACAGTCTTTCTTATGGAGCGCAGTTCAGCTAATAAAACTCTTTCTGCCTTTCATTGCAAGCGAGCCCGAAAGTGTTTTTATGCTTCATAACGGGTTGTAAAAGCAAAGATGCAGTTTGCTGAAAACAAGTTGTTCTTTGACAGTCTTGAATACTGAGTGCGGTTCAGTTAATAAAACTGTCTTTCTGGTGCTCATTGCAAACACGCCAGAAAGTGTTTTTCTGTGTTCCAATTGTTAGTATAAACAAATATGCAGTCTGCTGAAAGCAAGCTGTGCTCTGACAGTCTTTCTTATGGAGTGCAGTTCAGCTAATAAAACTCTTTCTGCCTTTCATTGCAAGCGAGCCCGAAAGTGTTTTTATGCTTCATAACGGGTTGTAAAAGCAAAGATGCAGTTTGCTGAAAACAAGTTGTTCTTTGACAGTCTTGAATACTGAGTGGGGTTCAGTTAATAAAACTGTCTTTCTGGTGCTCATTGCAAACACGCCAGAAAGTGTTTTTCTGTGTTCCAATTGCTAGTATAAACAAATACGCAGTCTGCTGAAAGCAAGCTGTGCTCTGACAGTCTTTCTTATGGAGCGCAGTTCAGCTAATAAAACTCTTTCTGCCTTTCATTGCAAGCGAGCCCGAAAGTGTTTTTATGCTTCATAACGGGTTGTAAAAGCAAAGATGCAGTTTGCTGAAAACAAGTTGTTCTTTGACAGTCTTGAATACTGAGTGCGGTTCAGTTAATAAAACTGTCTTTCTGGTGCTCATTGCAAACACGCCAGAAAGTGTTTTTCTGTGTTCCAATTGTTAGTATAAACAAATACGCAGTCTGCTGAAAGCAAGCTGTGCTCTGAGAGTCTTTCTTATGGAGCGCAGTTCAGCTAATAAAACTCTTTCTGCCTTTCATTGCAAGCGAGCCCGAAAGTGTTTTTATGCTTCATAACGGGTTGTAAAAGCAAAGATGCAGTTTGCTGAAAACAAGTTGTTCTTTGACAGTCTTGAATACTGAGTGCGGTTCAGTTAATAAAACTGTCTTTCTGGTGCTCATTGCAAACACGCCAGAAAGTGTTTTTCTGTGTTCCAATTGCTAGTATAAACAAATACGCAGTCTGCTGAAAGCAAGCTGTGCTCTGACAGTCTTTCTTATGGAGCGCAGTTCAGCTAATAAAACTCTTTCTGCCTTTCATTGCAAGTGAGCCCGAAAGTGTTTTTATGCTTCATAACGGGTTGTAAAAGCAAAGATGCAGTTTGCTGAAAACAAGTTGTTCTTTGACAGTCTTGAATACTGAGTGCGGTTCAGTTAATAAAACTGTCTTTCTGGTGCTCATTGCAAACACGCCAGAAAGTGTTTTTCTGTGTTCCAATTGTTAGTATAAACAAATACGCAGTCTGCTGAAAGCAAGCTGTGCTCTGAGAGTCTTTCTTATGGAGTGCAGTTCAGCTAATAAAACTCTTTCTGCCTTTCATTGCAAGCGAGCCCGAAAGTGTTTTTATGCTTCATAATGGATTGTAAAAGCAAAGATGCAGTTTGCTGAAAACAAGTTTATCTTTGACAGTCTTGAATACTGAGTGCAGTTGAGTTAATAAAACTGTCTTTCTGGTGCTCATTGCAAACAAACCAGAAAGTGTTTTTCTGTGTTCTACTTGTTAGTATAAACAAATATGCAGTCTGCTGAAAGCAAGCTGTGCTCTGAGAGTCTTTCTTATGGAGTGCAGTTCAGCTAATAAAACTCTTTCTGCCTTTCATTGCAAGCGAGCCCGAAAGTGTTTTTATGCTTCATAACGGGTTGTAAAAGCAAAGATGCAGTTTGCTGAAAACAAGTTGTTCTTTGACAGTCTTGAATACTGAGTGCGGTTCAGTTAATAAAACTGTCTTTCTGGTGCTCATTGCAAACACGCCAGAAAGTGTTTTTCTGTGTTCCAATTGTTAGTATAAACAAATATGCAGTCTGCTGAAAGCAAGCTGTGCTCTGACAGTCTTTCTTATGGAGCGCAGTTCAGCTAATAAAACTCTTTCTGCCTTTCATTGCAAGCGAGCCCGAAAGTGTTTTTATGCTTCATAACGGGTTGTAAAAGCAAAGATGCAGTTTGCTGAAAACAAGTTGTTCTTTGACAGTCTTGAATACTGAGTGCGGTTCAGTTAATAAAACTGTCTTTCTGGTGCTCATTGCAAACACGCCAGAAAGTGTTTTTCTGTGTTCCAATTGCTAGTATAAACAAATACGCAGTCTGCTGAAAGCAAGCTGTGCTCTGACAGTCTTTCTTATGGAGCGCAGTTCAGCTAATAAAACTCTTTCTGCCTTTCATTGCAAGCGAGCCCGAAAGTGTTTTTATGCTTCATAACGGGTTGTAAAAGCAAAGATGCAGTTTGCTGAAAACAAGTTGTTCTTTGACAGTCTTGAATACTGAGTGCGGTTCAGTTAATAAAACTGTCTTTCTGGTGCTCATTGCAAACACGCCAGAAAGTGTTTTTCTGTGTTCCAATTGTTAGTATAAACAAATACGCAGTCTGCTGAAAGCAAGCTGTGCTCTGAGAGTCTTTCTTATGGAGCGCAGTTCAGCTAATAAAACTCTTTCTGCCTTTCATTGCAAGCGAGCCCGAAAGTGTTTTTATGCTTCATAATGGACTGTAAAAGCAAAGATGCAGTTTGCTGAAAACAAGTTGTTCTTTGACAGTCTTGAATACTGAGTGCAGTTGAGTTAATAAAACTGTCTTTCTGGTGCTCATTGCAAACAAACCAGAAAGTGTTTTTCTGTGTTCTAATTGTTAGTATAAACAAATATGCAGTCTGCTGAAAGCAAGCTGTGCTCTGAGAGTCTTTCTTATGGAGTGCAGTTCAGCTAATAAAACTCTTTCTGCCTTTCATTGCAAGCGAGCCCGAAAGTGTTTTTATGCTTCATAATGGACTGTAAAAGCAAAGATGCAGTTTGCTGAAAACAAGTTGTTCTTTGACAGTCTTGAATACCGAGTGCGGTTCAGTTAATAAAACTGTCTTTCTGGTGCTCATTGCAAACACGCCAGAAAGTGTTTTTCTGTGTTCCAATTGCTAGTATAAACAAATACGCAGTCTGCTGAAAGCAAGCTGTGCTCTGACAGTCTTTCTTATGGAGCGCAGTTCAGCTAATAAAACTCTTTCTGCCTTTCATTGCAAGCGAGCCCGAAAGTGTTTTTATGCTTCATAACGGGTTGTAAAAGCAAAGATGCAGTTTGCTGAAAACAAGTTGTTCTTTGACAGTCTTGAATACTGAGTGCGGTTCAGTTAATAAAACTGTCTTTCTGGTGCTCATTGCAAACACGCCAGAAAGTGTTTTTCTGTGTTCCAATTTCTAGAATAAACAAATACGCAGTCTGCTGAAAGCAAGCTGTGCTCTGACAGTCTTTCTTATGGAGTGCAGTTCAGCTAATAAAACTCTTTCTGCCTCTCATTGCAAGCGAGCCCGAAAGTGTTTTTATGCTTCATAATGGACTGTAAAAGCAAAGATGCAGTTTGCTGAAAACAAGTTGTTCTTTGACAGTCTTGAATACTGAGTGCGGTTCAGTTAATAAAACTGTCTTTCTGGTGCTCATTGCAAACAAACCAGAAAGTGTTTTTCTGTGTTCTACTTGTTAGTATAAACAAATATGCAGTCTGCTGAAAGCAAGCTGTGCTCTGAGAGTCTTTCTTATGGAGTGCAGTTCAGCTAATAAAACTCTTTCTGCCTTTCATTGCAAGCGAGCCCGAAAGTGTTTTTATGCTTCATAACGGGTTGTAAAAGCAAAGATGCAGTTTGCTGAAAACAAGTTGTTCTTTGACAGTCTTGAATACTGAGTGCGGTTCAGTTAATAAAACTGTCTTTCTGGTGCTCATTGCAAACACGCCAGAAAGTGTTTTTCTGTGTTCCAATTGCTAGTATAAACAAATACGCAGTCTGCTGAAAGCAAGCTGTGCTCTGACAGTCTTTCTTATGGAGCGCAGTTCAGCTAATAAAACTCTTTCTGCCTTTCATTGCAAGCGAGCCCGAAAGTGTTTTTATGCTTCATAACGGGTTGTAAAAGCAAAGATGCAGTTTGCTGAAAACAAGTTGTTCTTTGACAGTCTTGAATACTGAGTGCGGTTCAGTTAATAAAACTGTCTTTCTGGTGCTCATTGCAAACACGCCAGAAAGTGTTTTTCTGTGTTCCAATTGCTAGTATAAACAAATACGCAGTCTGCTGAAAGCAAGCTGTGCTCTGACAGACTTTCTTATGGAGCGCAGTTCAGCTAATAAAACTCTTTCTGCCTTTCATTGCAAGCGAGCCCGAAAGTGTTTTTATGCTTCATAACGGGTTGTAAAAGCAAAGATGCAGTTTGCTGAAAACAAGTTGTTCTTTGACAGTCTTGAATACTGAGTGCGGTTCAGTTAATAAAACTGTCTTTCTGGTGCTCATTGCAAACACGCCAGAAAGTGTTTTTCTGTGTTCCAATTTCTAGTATAAACAAATACGCAGTCTGCTGAAAGCAAGCTGTGCTCTGACAGTCTTTCTTATGGAGTGCAGTTCAGCTAATAAAACTCTTTCTGCCTCTCATTGCAAGCGAGCCCGAAAGTGTTTTTATGCTTCATAATGGACTGTAAAAGCAAAGATGCAGTTTGCTGAAAACAAGTTGTTCTTTGACAGTCTTGAATACTGAGTGCGGTTCAGTTAATAAAACTGTCTTTCTGGTGCTCATTGCAAACAAACCAGAAAGTGTTTTTCTGTGTTCTACTTGTTAGTATAAACAAATATGCAGTCTGCTGAAAGCAAGCTGTGCTCTGAGAGTCTTTCTTATGGAGTGCAGTTCAGCTAATAAAACTCTTTCTGCCTTTCATTGCAAGCGAGCCCGAAAGTGTTTTTATGCTTCATAACGGGTTGTAAAAGCAAAGATGCAGTTTGCTGAAAACAAGTTGTTCTTTGACAGTCTTGAATACTGAGTGCGGTTCAGTTAATAAAACTGTCTTTCTGGTGCTCATTGCAAACACGCCAGAAAGTGTTTTTCTGTGTTCCAATTGTTAGTATAAACAAATATGCAGTCTGCTGAAAGCAAGCTGTGCTCTGACAGTCTTTCTTATGGAGTGCAGTTCAGCTAATAAAACTCTTTCTGCCTTTCATTGCAAGCGAGCCCGAAAGTGTTTTTATGCTTCATAACGGGTTGTAAAAGCAAAGATGCAGTTTGCTGAAAACAAGTTGTTCTTTGACAGTCTTGAATACTGAGTGCGGTTCAGTTAATAAAACTGTCTTTCTGGTGCTCATTGCAAACACGCCAGAAAGTGTTTTTCTGTGTTCCAATTGTTAGTATAAACAAATACGCAGTCTGCTGAAAGCAAGCTGTGCTCTGAGAGTCTTTCTTATGGAGCGCAGTTCAGCTAATAAAACTCTTTCTGCCTTTCATTGCAAGCGAGCCCGAAAGTGTTTTTATGCTTCATAATGGACTGTAAAAGCAAAGATGCAGTTTGCTGAAAACAAGTTGTTCTTTGACAGTCTTGAATACTGAGTGCAGTTGAGTTAATAAAACTGTCTTTCTGGTGCTCATTGCAAACAAACCAGAAAGTGTTTTTCTGTGTTCTAATTGTTAGTATAAACAAATATGCAGTCTGCTGAAAGCAAGCTGTGCTCTGAGAGTCTTTCTTATGGAGTGCAGTTCAGCTAATAAAACTCTTTCTGCCTTTCATTGCAAGCGAGCCCGAAAGTGTTTTTATGCTTCATAACGGGTTGTAAAAGCAAAGATGCAGTTTGCTGAAAACAAGTTGTTCTTTGACAGTCTTGAATACTGAGTGCGGTTCAGTTAATAAAACTGTCTTTCTGGTGCTCATTGCAAACACGCCAGAAAGTGTTTTTCTGTGTTCCAATTGCTAGTATAAACAAATACGCAGTCTGCTGAAAGCAAGCTGTGCTCTGACAGTCTTTCTTATGGAGCGCAGTTCAGCTAATAAAACTCTTTCTGCCTTTCATTGCAAGTGAGCCCGAAAGTGTTTTTATGCTTCATAACGGGTTGTAAAAGCAAAGATGCAGTTTGCTGAAAACAAGTTGTTCTTTGACAGTCTTGAATACTGAGTGCGGTTCAGTTAATAAAACTGTCTTTCTGGTGCTCATTGCAAACACGCCAGAAAGTGTTTTTCTGTGTTCCAATTGTTAGTATAAACAAATACGCAGTCTGCTGAAAGCAAGCTGTGCTCTGAGAGTCTTTCTTATGGAGTGCAGTTCAGCTAATAAAACTCTTTCTGCCTTTCATTGCAAGCGAGCCCGAAAGTGTTTTTATGCTTCATAATGGATTGTAAAAGCAAAGATGCAGTTTGCTGAAAACAAGTTTATCTTTGACAGTCTTGAATACTGAGTGCAGTTGAGTTAATAAAACTGTCTTTCTGGTGCTCATTGCAAACAAACCAGAAAGTGTTTTTCTGTGTTCTACTTGTTAGTATAAACAAATATGCAGTCTGCTGAAAGCAAGCTGTGCTCTGAGAGTCTTTCTTATGGAGTGCAGTTCAGCTAATAAAACTCTTTCTGCCTTTCATTGCAAGCGAGCCCGAAAGTGTTTTTATGCTTCATAACGGGTTGTAAAAGCAAAGATGCAGTTTGCTGAAAACAAGTTGTTCTTTGACAGTCTTGAATACTGAGTGCGGTTCAGTTAATAAAACTGTCTTTCTGGTGCTCATTGCAAACACGCCAGAAAGTGTTTTTCTGTGTTCCAATTGTTAGTATAAACAAATATGCAGTCTGCTGAAAGCAAGCTGTGCTCTGAGAGTCTTTCTTATGGAGTGCAGTTCAGCTAATAAAACTCTTTCTGCCTTTCATTGCAAGCGAGCCCGAAAGTGTTTTTATGCTTCATAACGGGTTGTAAAAGCAAAGATGCAGTTTGCTGAAAACAAGTTGTTCTTTGACAGTCTTGAATACTGAGTGCGGTTCAGTTAATAAAACTGTCTTTCTGGTGCTCATTGCAAACACGCCAGAAAGTGTTTTTCTGTGTTCCAATTGCTAGTATAAACAAATACGCAGTCTGCTGAAAGCAAGCTGTGCTCTGACAGTCTTTCTTATGGAGCGCAGTTCAGCTAATAAAACTCTTTCTGCCTTTCATTGCAAGCGAGCCCGAAAGTGTTTTTATGCTTCATAACGGGTTGTAAAAGCAAAGATGCAGTTTGCTGAAAACAAGTTGTTCTTTGACAGTCTTGAATACTGAGTGCGGTTCAGTTAATAAAACTGTCTTTCTGGTGCTCATTGCAAACACGCCAGAAAGTGTTTTTCTGTGTTCCAATTGTTAGTATAAACAAATACGCAGTCTGCTGAAAGCAAGCTGTGCTCTGAGAGTCTTTCTTATGGAGCGCAGTTCAGCTAATAAAACTCTTTCTGCCTTTCATTGCAAGCGAGCCCGAAAGTGTTTTTATGCTTCATAATGGACTGTAAAAGCAAAGATGCAGTTTGCTGAAAACAAGTTTATCTTTGACAGTCTTGAATACTGAGTGCAGTTGAGTTAATAAAACTGTCTTTCTGGTGCTCATTGCAAACAAACCAGAAAGTGTTTTTCTGTGTTCTACTTGTTAGTATAAACAAATATGCAGTCTGCTGAAAGCAAGCTGTGCTCTGAGAGTCTTTCTTATGGAGTGCAGTTCAGCTAATAAAACTCTTTCTGCCTTTCATTGCAAGCGAGCCCGAAAGTGTTTTTATGCTTCATAACGGGTTGTAAAAGCAAAGATGCAGTTTGCTGAAAACAAGTTGTTCTTTGACAGTCTTGAATACTGAGTGCGGTTCAGTTAATAAAACTGTCTTTCTGGTGCTCATTGCAAACACGCCAGAAAGTGTTTTTCTGTGTTCCAATTGCTAGTATAAACAAATACGCAGTCTGCTGAAAGCAAGCTGTGCTCTGACAGTCTTTCTTATGGAGCGCAGTTCAGCTAATAAAACTCTTTCTGCCTTTCATTGCAAGCGAGCCCGAAAGTGTTTTTATGCTTCATAACGGGTTGTAAAAGCAAAGATGCAGTTTGCTGAAAACAAGTTGTTCTTTGACAGTCTTGAATACTGAGTGCGGTTCAGTTAATAAAACTGTCTTTCTGGTGCTCATTGCAAACACGCCAGAAAGTGTTTTTCTGTGTTCCAATTGTTAGTATAAACAAATACGCAGTCTGCTGAAAGCAAGCTGTGCTCTGACAGTCTTTCTTATGGAGCGCAGTTCAGCTAATAAAACTCTTTCTGCCTTTCATTGCAAGCGAGCCCGAAAGTGTTTTTATGCTTCATAATGGACTGTAAAAGCAAAGATGCAGTTTGCTGAAAACAAGTTGTTCTTTGACAGTCTTGAATACTGAGTGCAGTTGAGTTAATAAAACTGTCTTTCTGGTGCTCATTGCAAACAAACCAGAAAGTGTTTTTCTGTGTTCTAATTGTTAGTATAAACAAATATGCAGTCTGCTGAAAGCAAGCTGTGCTCTGAGAGTCTTTCTTATGGAGTGCAGTTCAGCTAATAAAACTCTTTCTGCCTTTCATTGCAAGCGAGCCCGAAAGTGTTTTTATGCTTCATAACGGGTTGTAAAAGCAAAGATGCAGTTTGCTGAAAACAAGTTGTTCTTTGACAGTCTTGAATACTGAGTGCGGTTCAGTTAATAAAACTGTCTTTCTGGTGCTCATTGCAAACACGCCAGAAAGTGTTTTTCTGTGTTCCAATTGCTAGTATAAACAAATACGCAGTCTGCTGAAAGCAAGCTGTGCTCTGACAGTCTTTCTTATGGAGCGCAGTTCAGCTAATAAAACTCTTTCTGCCTTTCATTGCAAGCGAGCCCGAAAGTGTTTTTATGCTTCATAACGGGTTGTAAAAGCAAAGATGCAGTTTGCTGAAAACAAGTTGTTCTTTGACAGTCTTGAATACTGAGTGCGGTTCAGTTAATAAAACTGTCTTTCTGGTGCTCATTGCAAACAAACCAGAAGGTGTTTTTCTGTGTTCTACTTGTTAGTATAAACAAATATGCAGTCTGCTGAAAGCAAGCTGTGCTCTGAGAGTCTTTCTTATGGAGTGCAGTTCAGCTAATAAAACTCTTTCTGCCTTTCATTGCAAGCGAGCCCGAAAGTGTTTTTATGCTTCATAATGGATTGTAAAAGCAAAGATGCAGTTTGCTGAAAACAAGTTTATCTTTGACAGTCTTGAATACTGAGTGCGGTTCAGTTAATAAAACTGTCTTTCTGGTGCTCATTGCAAACAGACCAGAAGGTGTTTTTCTGTGTTCTACTTGTTAGTATAAACAAATATGCAGTCTGCTGAAAGCAAGCTGTGCTCTGAGAGTCTTTCTTATGGAGTGCAGTTCAGCTAATAAAACTCTTTCTGCCTTTCATTGCAAGCGAGCCCGAAAGTGTTTTTATGCTTCATAACGGGTTGTAAAAGCAAAGATGCAGTTTGCTGAAAACAAGTTGTTCTTTGACAGTCTTGAATACTGAGTGCGGTTCAGTTAATAAAACTGTCTTTCTGGTGCTCATTGCAAACAAACCAGAAGGTGTTTTTCTGTGTTCTACTTGTTAGTATAAACAAATATGCAGTCTGCTGAAAGCAAGCTGTGCTCTGAGAGTCTTTCTTATGGAGTGCAGTTCAGCTAATAAAACTCTTTCTGCCTTTCATTGCAAGCGAGCCCGAAAGTGTTTTTATGCTTCATAACGGGTTGTAAAAGCAAAGATGCAGTTTGCTGAAAACAAGTTGTTCTTTGACAGTCTTGAATACTGAGTGCGGTTCAGTTAATAAAACTGTCTTTCTGGTGCTCATTGCAAACAAACCAGAAGGTGTTTTTCTGTGTTCCAATTTCTAGTATAAACAAATACGCAGTCTCCTGAAAGCAAGCTGTGCTCTGACAGTCTTTCTTATGGAGTACAGTTCAGCTAATAAAACTCTTTCTGCCTCTCATTGCAAGCGAGCCCGAAAGTGTTTTTATGCTTCATAATGGACTGTAAAAGCAAAGATGCAGTTTGCTGAAAACAAGTTGTTCTTTGACAGTCTTGAATACTGAGTGCGGTTCAGTTAATAAAACTGTCTTTCTGGTGCTCATTGCAAACAAACCAGAAAGTGTTTTTCTGTGTTCTACTTGTTAGTATAAACAAATATGCAGTCTGCTGAAAGCAAGCTGTGCTCTGAGAGTCTTTCTTATGGAGTGCAGTTCAGCTAATAAAACTCTTTCTGCCTTTCATTGCAAGCGAGCCCGAAAGTGTTTTTATGCTTCATGACGGGTTGTAAAAGCAAAGATGCAGTTTGCTGAAAACAAGTTGTTCTTTGACAGTCTTGAATACTGAGTGCGGTTCAGTTAATAAAACTGTCTTTCTGGTGCTCATTGCAAACAAACCAGAAAGTGTTTTTCTGTGTTCTACTTGTTAGTATAAACAAATATGCAGTCTGCTGAAAGCAAGCTGTGCTCTGAGAGTCTTTCTTATGGAGTGCAGTTCAGCTAATAAAACTCTTTCTGCCTTTCATTGCAAGCGAGCCCGAAAGTGTTTTTATGCTTCATAACGGGTTGTAAAAGCAAAGATGCAGTTTGCTGAAAACAAGTTGTTCTTTGACAGTCTTGAATACTGAGTGCGGTTCAGTTAATAAAACTGTCTTTCTGGTGCTCATTGCAAACACGCCAGAAAGTGTTTTTCTGTGTTCCAATTGCTAGTATAAACAAATACGCAGTCTGCTGAAAGCAAGCTGTGCTCTGACAGTCTTTCTTATGGAGCGCAGTTCAGCTAATAAAACTCTTTCTGCCTTTCATTGCAAGCGAGCCCGAAAGTGTTTTTATGCTTCATAACGGGTTGTAAAAGCAAAGATGCAGTTTGCTGAAAACAAGTTGTTCTTTGACAGTCTTGAATACTGAGTGCGGTTCAGTTAATAAAACTGTCTTTCTGGTGCTCATTGCAAACACGCCAGAAAGTGTTTTTCTGTGTTCCAATTGCTAGTATAAACAAATACGCAGTCTGCTGAAAGCAAGCTGTGCTCTGACAGTCTTTCTTATGGAGCGCAGTTCAGCTAATAAAACTCTTTCTGCCTTTCATTGCAAGCGAGCCCGAAAGTGTTTTTATGCTTCATAACGGGTTGTAAAAGCAAAGATGCAGTTTGCTGAAAACAAGTTGTTCTTTGACAGTCTTGAATACTGAGTGCGGTTCAGTTAATAAAACTGTCTTTCTGGTGCTCATTGCAAACACGCCAGAAAGTGTTTTTCTGTGTTCCAATTGTTAGTATAAACAAATACGCAGTCTGCTGAAAGCAAGCTGTGCTCTGACAGTCTTTCTTATGGAGCGCAGTTCAGCTAATAAAACTCTTTCTGCCTTTCATTGCAAGCGAGCCCGAAAGTGTTTTTATGCTTCATAATGGACTGTAAAAGCAAAGATGCAGTTTGCTGAAAACAAGTTGTTCTTTGACAGTCTTGAATACTGAGTGCAGTTGAGTTAATAAAACTGTCTTTCTGGTGCTCATTGCAAACAAACCAGAAAGTGTTTTTCTGTGTTCTAATTGTTAGTATAAACAAATATGCAGTCTGCTGAAAGCAAGCTGTGCTCTGAGAGTCTTTCTTATGGAGTGCAGTTCAGCTAATAAAACTCTTTCTGCCTTTCATTGCAAGCGAGCCCGAAAGTGTTTTTATGCTTCATAACGGGTTGTAAAAGCAAAGATGCAGTTTGCTGAAAACAAGTTGTTCTTTGACAGTCTTGAATACTGAGTGCGGTTCAGTTAATAAAACTGTCTTTCTGGTGCTCATTGCAAACAAACCAGAAGGTGTTTTTCTGTGTTCTACTTGTTAGTATAAACAAATATGCAGTCTGCTGAAAGCAAGCTGTGCTCTGAGAGTCTTTCTTATGGAGTGCAGTTCAGCTAATAAAACTCTTTCTGCCTTTCATTGCAAGCGAGCCCGAAAGTGTTTTTATGCTTCATAATGGATTGTAAAAGCAAAGATGCAGTTTGCTGAAAACAAGTTTATCTTTGACAGTCTTGAATACTGAGTGCGGTTCAGTTAATAAAACTGTCTTTCTGGTGCTCATTGCAAACAGACCAGAAGGTGTTTTTCTGTGTTCTACTTGTTAGTATAAACAAATATGCAGTCTGCTGAAAGCAAGCTGTGCTCTGAGAGTCTTTCTTATGGAGTGCAGTTCAGCTAATAAAACTCTTTCTGCCTTTCATTGCAAGCGAGCCCGAAAGTGTTTTTATGCTTCATAACGGGTTGTAAAAGCAAAGATGCAGTTTGCTGAAAACAAGTTGTTCTTTGACAGTCTTGAATACTGAGTGCGGTTCAGTTAATAAAACTGTCTTTCTGGTGCTCATTGCAAACAAACCAGAAGGTGTTTTTCTGTGTTCTACTTGTTAGTATAAACAAATATGCAGTCTGCTGAAAGCAAGCTGTGCTCTGAGAGTCTTTCTTATGGAGTGCAGTTCAGCTAATAAAACTCTTTCTGCCTTTCATTGCAAGCGAGCCCGAAAGTGTTTTTATGCTTCATAACGGGTTGTAAAAGCAAAGATGCAGTTTGCTGAAAACAAGTTGTTCTTTGACAGTCTTGAATACTGAGTGCGGTTCAGTTAATAAAACTGTCTTTCTGGTGCTCATTGCAAACAAACCAGAAGGTGTTTTTCTGTGTTCCAATTTCTAGTATAAACAAATACGCAGTCTCCTGAAAGCAAGCTGTGCTCTGACAGTCTTTCTTATGGAGTACAGTTCAGCTAATAAAACTCTTTCTGCCTCTCATTGCAAGCGAGCCCGAAAGTGTTTTTATGCTTCATAATGGACTGTAAAAGCAAAGATGCAGTTTGCTGAAAACAAGTTGTTCTTTGACAGTCTTGAATACTGAGTGCGGTTCAGTTAATAAAACTGTCTTTCTGGTGCTCATTGCAAACAAACCAGAAAGTGTTTTTCTGTGTTCTACTTGTTAGTATAAACAAATATGCAGTCTGCTGAAAGCAAGCTGTGCTCTGAGAGTCTTTCTTATGGAGTGCAGTTCAGCTAATAAAACTCTTTCTGCCTTTCATTGCAAGCGAGCCCGAAAGTGTTTTTATGCTTCATGACGGGTTGTAAAAGCAAAGATGCAGTTTGCTGAAAACAAGTTGTTCTTTGACAGTCTTGAATACTGAGTGCGGTTCAGTTAATAAAACTGTCTTTCTGGTGCTCATTGCAAACAAACCAGAAAGTGTTTTTCTGTGTTCTACTTGTTAGTATAAACAAATATGCAGTCTGCTGAAAGCAAGCTGTGCTCTGAGAGTCTTTCTTATGGAGTGCAGTTCAGCTAATAAAACTCTTTCTGCCTTTCATTGCAAGCGAGCCCGAAAGTGTTTTTATGCTTCATAACGGGTTGTAAAAGCAAAGATGCAGTTTGCTGAAAACAAGTTGTTCTTTGACAGTCTTGAATACTGAGTGCGGTTCAGTTAATAAAACTGTCTTTCTGGTGCTCATTGCAAACACGCCAGAAAGTGTTTTTCTGTGTTCCAATTGCTAGTATAAACAAATACGCAGTCTGCTGAAAGCAAGCTGTGCTCTGACAGTCTTTCTTATGGAGCGCAGTTCAGCTAATAAAACTCTTTCTGCCTTTCATTGCAAGCGAGCCCGAAAGTGTTTTTATGCTTCATAACGGGTTGTAAAAGCAAAGATGCAGTTTGCTGAAAACAAGTTGTTCTTTGACAGTCTTGAATACTGAGTGCGGTTCAGTTAATAAAACTGTCTTTCTGGTGCTCATTGCAAACACGCCAGAAAGTGTTTTTCTGTGTTCCAATTTCTAGTATAAACAAATACGCAGTCTGCTGAAAGCAAGCTGTGCTCTGACAGTCTTTCTTATGGAGTGCAGTTCAGCTAATAAAACTCTTTCTGCCTCTCATTGCAAGCGAGCCCGAAAGTGTTTTTATGCTTCATAATGGACTGTAAAAGCAAAGATGCAGTTTGCTGAAAACAAGTTGTTCTTTGACAGTCTTGAATACTGAGTGCGGTTCAGTTAATAAAACTGTCTTTCTGGTGCTCATTGCAAACAAACCAGAAAGTGTTTTTCTGTGTTCTACTTGTTAGTATAAACAAATATGCAGTCTGCTGAAAGCAAGCTGTGCTCTGAGAGTCTTTCTTATGGAGTGCAGTTCAGCTAATAAAACTCTTTCTGCCTTTCATTGCAAGCGAGCCCGAAAGTGTTTTTATGCTTCATAACGGGTTGTAAAAGCAAAGATGCAGTTTGCTGAAAACAAGTTGTTCTTTGACAGTCTTGAATACTGAGTGCGGTTCAGTTAATAAAACTGTCTTTCTGGTGCTCATTGCAAACACGCCAGAAAGTGTTTTTCTGTGTTCCAATTGTTAGTATAAACAAATATGCAGTCTGCTGAAAGCAAGCTGTGCTCTGACAGTCTTTCTTATGGAGTGCAGTTCAGCTAATAAAACTCTTTCTGCCTTTCATTGCAAGCGAGCCCGAAAGTGTTTTTATGCTTCATAACGGGTTGTAAAAGCAAAGATGCAGTTTGCTGAAAACAAGTTGTTCTTTGACAGTCTTGAATACTGAGTGCGGTTCAGTTAATAAAACTGTCTTTCTGGTGCTCATTGCAAACACGCCAGAAAGTGTTTTTCTGTGTTCCAATTGTTAGTATAAACAAATATGCAGTCTGCTGAAAGCAAGCTGTGCTCTGACAGTCTTTCTTATGGAGTGCAGTTCAGCTAATAAAACTCTTTCTGCCTTTCATTGCAAGCGAGCCCGAAAGTGTTTTTATGCTTCATAACGGGTTGTAAAAGCAAAGATGCAGTTTGCTGAAAACAAGTTGTTCTTTGACAGTCTTGAATACTGAGTGCGGTTCAGTTAATAAAACTGTCTTTCTGGTGCTCATTGCAAACACGCCAGAAAGTGTTTTTCTGTGTTCCAATTGCTAGTATAAACAAATACGCAGTCTGCTGAAAGCAAGCTGTGCTCTGACAGTCTTTCTTATGGAGCGCAGTTCAGCTAATAAAACTCTTTCTGCCTTTCATTGCAAGCGAGCCCGAAAGTGTTTTTATGCTTCATAACGGGTTGTAAAAGCAAAGATGCAGTTTGCTGAAAACAAGTTGTTCTTTGACAGTCTTGAATACTGAGTGCGGTTCAGTTAATAAAACTGTCTTTCTGGTGCTCATTGCAAACACGCCAGAAAGTGTTTTTCTGTGTTCCAATTGTTAGTATAAACAAATACGCAGTCTGCTGAAAGCAAGCTGTGCTCTGAGAGTCTTTCTTATGGAGCGCAGTTCAGCTAATAAAACTCTTTCTGCCTTTCATTGCAAGCGAGCCCGAAAGTGTTTTTATGCTTCATAATGGACTGTAAAAGCAAAGATGCAGTTTGCTGAAAACAAGTTGTTCTTTGACAGTCTTGAATACTGAGTGCAGTTGAGTTAATAAAACTGTCTTTCTGGTGCTCATTGCAAACAAACCAGAAAGTGTTTTTCTGTGTTCTAATTGTTAGTATAAACAAATATGCAGTCTGCTGAAAGCAAGCTGTGCTCTGAGAGTCTTTCTTATGGAGTGCAGTTCAGCTAATAAAACTCTTTCTGCCTTTCATTGCAAGCGAGCCCGAAAGTGTTTTTATGCTTCATAACGGGTTGTAAAAGCAAAGATGCAGTTTGCTGAAAACAAGTTGTTCTTTGACAGTCTTGAATACTGAGTGCGGTTCAGTTAATAAAACTGTCTTTCTGGTGCTCATTGCAAACACGCCAGAAAGTGTTTTTCTGTGTTCCAATTGCTAGTATAAACAAATACGCAGTCTGCTGAAAGCAAGCTGTGCTCTGACAGTCTTTCTTATGGAGCGCAGTTCAGCTAATAAAACTCTTTCTGCCTTTCATTGCAAGTGAGCCCGAAAGTGTTTTTATGCTTCATAACGGACTGTAAAAGCAAAGATGCAGTTTGCTGAAAACAAGTTGTTCTTTGACAGTCTTGAATACTGAGTGCGGTTCAGTTAATAAAACTGTCTTTCTGGTGCTCATTGCAAACACGCCAGAAAGTGTTTTTCTGTGTTCCAATTGTTAGTATAAACAAATACGCAGTCTGCTGAAAGCAAGCTGTGCTCTGAGAGTCTTTCTTATGGAGTGCAGTTCAGCTAATAAAACTCTTTCTGCCTTTCATTGCAAGCGAGCCCGAAAGTGTTTTTATGCTTCATAATGGATTGTAAAAGCAAAGATGCAGTTTGCTGAAAACAAGTTTATCTTTGACAGTCTTGAATACTGAGTGCAGTTGAGTTAATAAAACTGTCTTTCTGGTGCTCATTGCAAACAAACCAGAAAGTGTTTTTCTGTGTTCTACTTGTTAGTATAAACAAATATGCAGTCTGCTGAAAGCAAGCTGTGCTCTGAGAGTCTTTCTTATGGAGTGCAGTTCAGCTAATAAAACTCTTTCTGCCTTTCATTGCAAGCGAGCCCGAAAGTGTTTTTATGCTTCATAACGGGTTGTAAAAGCAAAGATGCAGTTTGCTGAAAACAAGTTGTTCTTTGACAGTCTTGAATACTGAGTGCGGTTCAGTTAATAAAACTGTCTTTCTGGTGCTCATTGCAAACACGCCAGAAAGTGTTTTTCTGTGTTCCAATTGCTAGTATAAACAAATACGCAGTCTGCTGAAAGCAAGCTGTGCTCTGAGAGTCTTTCTTATGGAGTGCAGTTCAGCTAATAAAACTCTTTCTGCCTTTCATTGCAAGCGAGCCCGAAAGTGTTTTTATGCTTCATAACGGGTTGTAAAAGCAAAGATGCAGTTTGCTGAAAACAAGTTGTTCTTTGACAGTCTTGAATACTGAGTGCGGTTCAGTTAATAAAACTGTCTTTCTGGTGCTCATTGCAAACACGCCAGAAAGTGTTTTTCTGTGTTCCAATTTCTAGTATAAACAAATACGCAGTCTCCTGAAAGCAAGCTGTGCTCTGACAGTCTTTCTTATGGAGTACAGTTCAGCTAATAAAACTCTTTCTGCCTCTCATTGCAAGCGAGCCCGAAAGTGTTTTTATGCTTCATAATGGACTGTAAAAGCAAAGATGCAGTTTGCTGAAAACAAGTTGTTCTTTGACAGTCTTGAATACTGAGTGCGGTTCAGTTAATAAAACTGTCTTTCTGGTGCTCATTGCAAACAAACCAGAAAGTGTTTTTCTGTGTTCTACTTGTTAGTATAAACAAATATGCAGTCTGCTGAAAGCAAGCTGTGCTCTGAGAGTCTTTCTTATGGAGTGCAGTTCAGCTAATAAAACTCTTTCTGCCTTTCATTGCAAGCGAGCCCGAAAGTGTTTTTATGCTTCATGACGGGTTGTAAAAGCAAAGATGCAGTTTGCTGAAAACAAGTTGTTCTTTGACAGTCTTGAATACTGAGTGCGGTTCAGTTAATAAAACTGTCTTTCTGGTGCTCATTGCAAACAAACCAGAAAGTGTTTTTCTGTGTTCTACTTGTTAGTATAAACAAATATGCAGTCTGCTGAAAGCAAGCTGTGCTCTGAGAGTCTTTCTTATGGAGTGCAGTTCAGCTAATAAAACTCTTTCTGCCTTTCATTGCAAGCGAGCCCGAAAGTGTTTTTATGCTTCATAACGGGTTGTAAAAGCAAAGATGCAGTTTGCTGAAAACAAGTTGTTCTTTGACAGTCTTGAATACTGAGTGCGGTTCAGTTAATAAAACTGTCTTTCTGGTGCTCATTGCAAACACGCCAGAAAGTGTTTTTCTGTGTTCCAATTGCTAGTATAAACAAATACGCAGTCTGCTGAAAGCAAGCTGTGCTCTGACAGTCTTTCTTATGGAGCGCAGTTCAGCTAATAAAACTCTTTCTGCCTTTCATTGCAAGCGAGCCCGAAAGTGTTTTTATGCTTCATAACGGGTTGTAAAAGCAAAGATGCAGTTTGCTGAAAACAAGTTGTTCTTTGACAGTCTTGAATACTGAGTGCGGTTCAGTTAATAAAACTGTCTTTCTGGTGCTCATTGCAAACAAACCAGAAGGTGTTTTTCTGTGTTCTACTTGTTAGTATAAACAAATATGCAGTCTGCTGAAAGCAAGCTGTGCTCTGAGAGTCTTTCTTATGGAGTGCAGTTCAGCTAATAAAACTCTTTCTGCCTTTCATTGCAAGCGAGCCCGAAAGTGTTTTTATGCTTCATAATGGATTGTAAAAGCAAAGATGCAGTTTGCTGAAAACAAGTTTATCTTTGACAGTCTTGAATACTGAGTGCGGTTCAGTTAATAAAACTGTCTTTCTGGTGCTCATTGCAAACAGACCAGAAGGTGTTTTTCTGTGTTCTACTTGTTAGTATAAACAAATATGCAGTCTGCTGAAAGCAAGCTGTGCTCTGAGAGTCTTTCTTATGGAGTGCAGTTCAGCTAATAAAACTCTTTCTGCCTTTCATTGCAAGCGAGCCCGAAAGTGTTTTTATGCTTCATAACGGGTTGTAAAAGCAAAGATGCAGTTTGCTGAAAACAAGTTGTTCTTTGACAGTCTTGAATACTGAGTGCGGTTCAGTTAATAAAACTGTCTTTCTGGTGCTCATTGCAAACAAACCAGAAGGTGTTTTTCTGTGTTCTACTTGTTAGTATAAACAAATATGCAGTCTGCTGAAAGCAAGCTGTGCTCTGAGAGTCTTTCTTATGGAGTGCAGTTCAGCTAATAAAACTCTTTCTGCCTTTCATTGCAAGCGAGCCCGAAAGTGTTTTTATGCTTCATAACGGGTTGTAAAAGCAAAGATGCAGTTTGCTGAAAACAAGTTGTTCTTTGACAGTCTTGAATACTGAGTGCGGTTCAGTTAATAAAACTGTCTTTCTGGTGCTCATTGCAAACACGCCAGAAAGTGTTTTTCTGTGTTCCAATTTCTAGTATAAACAAATACGCAGTCTCCTGAAAGCAAGCTGTGCTCTGACAGTCTTTCTTATGGAGTACAGTTCAGCTAATAAAACTCTTTCTGCCTCTCATTGCAAGCGAGCCCGAAAGTGTTTTTATGCTTCATAATGGACTGTAAAAGCAAAGATGCAGTTTGCTGAAAACAAGTTGTTCTTTGACAGTCTTGAATACTGAGTGCGGTTCAGTTAATAAAACTGTCTTTCTGGTGCTCATTGCAAACAAACCAGAAAGTGTTTTTCTGTGTTCTACTTGTTAGTATAAACAAATATGCAGTCTGCTGAAAGCAAGCTGTGCTCTGAGAGTCTTTCTTATGGAGTGCAGTTCAGCTAATAAAACTCTTTCTGCCTTTCATTGCAAGCGAGCCCGAAAGTGTTTTTATGCTTCATGACGGGTTGTAAAAGCAAAGATGCAGTTTGCTGAAAACAAGTTGTTCTTTGACAGTCTTGAATACTGAGTGCGGTTCAGTTAATAAAACTGTCTTTCTGGTGCTCATTGCAAACAAACCAGAAAGTGTTTTTCTGTGTTCTACTTGTTAGTATAAACAAATATGCAGTCTGCTGAAAGCAAGCTGTGCTCTGAGAGTCTTTCTTATGGAGTGCAGTTCAGCTAATAAAACTCTTTCTGCCTTTCATTGCAAGCGAGCCCGAAAGTGTTTTTATGCTTCATAACGGGTTGTAAAAGCAAAGATGCAGTTTGCTGAAAACAAGTTGTTCTTTGACAGTCTTGAATACTGAGTGCGGTTCAGTTAATAAAACTGTCTTTCTGGTGCTCATTGCAAACACGCCAGAAAGTGTTTTTCTGTGTTCCAATTGCTAGTATAAACAAATACGCAGTCTGCTGAAAGCAAGCTGTGCTCTGACAGTCTTTCTTATGGAGCGCAGTTCAGCTAATAAAACTCTTTCTGCCTTTCATTGCAAGCGAGCCCGAAAGTGTTTTTATGCTTCATAACGGGTTGTAAAAGCAAAGATGCAGTTTGCTGAAAACAAGTTGTTCTTTGACAGTCTTGAATACTGAGTGCGGTTCAGTTAATAAAACTGTCTTTCTGGTGCTCATTGCAAACAAACCAGAAGGTGTTTTTCTGTGTTCTACTTGTTAGTATAAACAAATATGCAGTCTGCTGAAAGCAAGCTGTGCTCTGAGAGTCTTTCTTATGGAGTGCAGTTCAGCTAATAAAACTCTTTCTGCCTTTCATTGCAAGCGAGCCCGAAAGTGTTTTTATGCTTCATAATGGATTGTAAAAGCAAAGATGCAGTTTGCTGAAAACAAGTTTATCTTTGACAGTCTTGAATACTGAGTGCGGTTCAGTTAATAAAACTGTCTTTCTGGTGCTCATTGCAAACAGACCAGAAGGTGTTTTTCTGTGTTCTACTTGTTAGTATAAACAAATATGCAGTCTGCTGAAAGCAAGCTGTGCTCTGAGAGTCTTTCTTATGGAGTGCAGTTCAGCTAATAAAACTCTTTCTGCCTTTCATTGCAAGCGAGCCCGAAAGTGTTTTTATGCTTCATAACGGGTTGTAAAAGCAAAGATGCAGTTTGCTGAAAACAAGTTGTTCTTTGACAGTCTTGAATACTGAGTGCGGTTCAGTTAATAAAACTGTCTTTCTGGTGCTCATTGCAAACAAACCAGAAGGTGTTTTTCTGTGTTCTACTTGTTAGTATAAACAAATATGCAGTCTGCTGAAAGCAAGCTGTGCTCTGAGAGTCTTTCTTATGGAGTGCAGTTCAGCTAATAAAACTCTTTCTGCCTTTCATTGCAAGCGAGCCCGAAAGTGTTTTTATGCTTCATAACGGGTTGTAAAAGCAAAGATGCAGTTTGCTGAAAACAAGTTGTTCTTTGACAGTCTTGAATACTGAGTGCGGTTCAGTTAATAAAACTGTCTTTCTGGTGCTCATTGCAAACACGCCAGAAAGTGTTTTTCTGTGTTCCAATTTCTAGTATAAACAAATACGCAGTCTCCTGAAAGCAAGCTGTGCTCTGACAGTCTTTCTTATGGAGTACAGTTCAGCTAATAAAACTCTTTCTGCCTCTCATTGCAAGCGAGCCCGAAAGTGTTTTTATGCTTCATAATGGACTGTAAAAGCAAAGATGCAGTTTGCTGAAAACAAGTTGTTCTTTGACAGTCTTGAATACTGAGTGCGGTTCAGTTAATAAAACTGTCTTTCTGGTGCTCATTGCAAACAAACCAGAAAGTGTTTTTCTGTGTTCTACTTGTTAGTATAAACAAATATGCAGTCTGCTGAAAGCAAGCTGTGCTCTGAGAGTCTTTCTTATGGAGTGCAGTTCAGCTAATAAAACTCTTTCTGCCTTTCATTGCAAGCGAGCCCGAAAGTGTTTTTATGCTTCATGACGGGTTGTAAAAGCAAAGATGCAGTTTGCTGAAAACAAGTTGTTCTTTGACAGTCTTGAATACTGAGTGCGGTTCAGTTAATAAAACTGTCTTTCTGGTGCTCATTGCAAACAAACCAGAAAGTGTTTTTCTGTGTTCTACTTGTTAGTATAAACAAATATGCAGTCTGCTGAAAGCAAGCTGTGCTCTGAGAGTCTTTCTTATGGAGTGCAGTTCAGCTAATAAAACTCTTTCTGCCTTTCATTGCAAGCGAGCCCGAAAGTGTTTTTATGCTTCATAACGGGTTGTAAAAGCAAAGATGCAGTTTGCTGAAAACAAGTTGTTCTTTGACAGTCTTGAATACTGAGTGCGGTTCAGTTAATAAAACTGTCTTTCTGGTGCTCATTGCAAACACGCCAGAAAGTGTTTTTCTGTGTTCCAATTGCTAGTATAAACAAATACGCAGTCTGCTGAAAGCAAGCTGTGCTCTGACAGTCTTTCTTATGGAGCGCAGTTCAGCTAATAAAACTCTTTCTGCCTTTCATTGCAAGCGAGCCCGAAAGTGTTTTTATGCTTCATAACGGGTTGTAAAAGCAAAGATGCAGTTTGCTGAAAACAAGTTGTTCTTTGACAGTCTTGAATACTGCGTGCGGTTCAGTTAATAAAACTGTCTTTCTGGTGCTCATTGCAAACACGCCAGAAAGTGTTTTTCTGTGTTCCAATTGCTAGTATAAACAAATACGCAGTCTGCTGAAAGCAAGCTGTGCTCTGACAGTCTTTCTTATGGAGCGCAGTTCAGCTAATAAAACTCTTTCTGCCTTTCATTGCAAGCGAGCCCGAAAGTGTTTTTATGCTTCATAACGGGTTGTAAAAGCAAAGATGCAGTTTGCTGAAAACAAGTTGTTCTTTGACAGTCTTGAATACTGAGTGCGGTTCAGTTAATAAAACTGTCTTTCTGGTGCTCATTGCAAACACGCCAGAAAGTGTTTTTCTGTGTTCCAATTTCTAGTATAAACAAATACGCAGTCTGCTGAAAGCAAGCTGTGCTCTGACAGTCTTTCTTATGGAGTGCAGTTCAGCTAATAAAACTCTTTCTGCCTCTCATTGCAAGCGAGCCCGAAAGTGTTTTTATGCTTCATAATGGACTGTAAAAGCAAAGATGCAGTTTGCTGAAAACAAGTTGTTCTTTGACAGTCTTGAATACTGAGTGCGGTTCAGTTAATAAAACTGTCTTTCTGGTGCTCATTGCAAACAAACCAGAAAGTGTTTTTCTGTGTTCTACTTGTTAGTATAAACAAATATGCAGTCTGCTGAAAGCAAGCTGTGCTCTGAGAGTCTTTCTTATGGAGTGCAGTTCAGCTAATAAAACTCTTTCTGCCTTTCATTGCAAGCGAGCCCGAAAGTGTTTTTATGCTTCATAACGGGTTGTAAAAGCAAAGATGCAGTTTGCTGAAAACAAGTTGTTCTTTGACAGTCTTGAATACTGAGTGCGGTTCAGTTAATAAAACTGTCTTTCTGGTGCTCATTGCAAACACGCCAGAAAGTGTTTTTCTGTGTTCCAATTGTTAGTATAAACAAATATGCAGTCTGCTGAAAGCAAGCTGTGCTCTGACAGTCTTTCTTATGGAGTGCAGTTCAGCTAATAAAACTCTTTCTGCCTTTCATTGCAAGCGAGCCCGAAAGTGTTTTTATGCTTCATAACGGGTTGTAAAAGCAAAGATGCAGTTTGCTGAAAACAAGTTGTTCTTTGACAGTCTTGAATACTGAGTGCGGTTCAGTTAATAAAACTGTCTTTCTGGTGCTCATTGCAAACACGCCAGAAAGTGTTTTTCTGTGTTCCAATTGCTAGTATAAACAAATACGCAGTCTGCTGAAAGCAAGCTGTGCTCTGAGAGTCTTTCTTATGGAGCGCAGTTCAGCTAATAAAACTCTTTCTGCCTTTCATTGCAAGCGAGCCCGAAAGTGTTTTTATGCTTCATAATGGACTGTAAAAGCAAAGATGCAGTTTGCTGAAAACAAGTTGTTCTTTGACAGTCTTGAATACTGAGTGCAGTTGAGTTAATAAAACTGTCTTTCTGGTGCTCATTGCAAACAAACCAGAAAGTGTTTTTCTGTGTTCTAATTGTTAGTATAAACAAATATGCAGTCTGCTGAAAGCAAGCTGTGCTCTGAGAGTCTTTCTTATGGAGTGCAGTTCAGCTAATAAAACTCTTTCTGCCTTTCATTGCAAGCGAGCCCGAAAGTGTTTTTATGCTTCATAACGGGTTGTAAAAGCAAAGATGCAGTTTGCTGAAAACAAGTTGTTCTTTGACAGTCTTGAATACTGAGTGCGGTTCAGTTAATAAAACTGTCTTTCTGGTGCTCATTGCAAACACGCCAGAAAGTGTTTTTCTGTGTTCCAATTGCTAGTATAAACAAATACGCAGTCTGCTGAAAGCAAGCTGTGCTCTGACAGTCTTTCTTATGGAGCGCAGTTCAGCTAATAAAACTCTTTCTGCCTTTCATTGCAAGTGAGCCCGAAAGTGTTTTTATGCTTCATAACGGGTTGTAAAAGCAAAGATGCAGTTTGCTGAAAACAAGTTGTTCTTTGACAGTCTTGAATACTGAGTGCGGTTCAGTTAATAAAACTGTCTTTCTGGTGCTCATTGCAAACACGCCAGAAAGTGTTTTTCTGTGTTCCAATTGTTAGTATAAACAAATACGCAGTCTGCTGAAAGCAAGCTGTGCTCTGAGAGTCTTTCTTATGGAGTGCAGTTCAGCTAATAAAACTCTTTCTGCCTTTCATTGCAAGCGAGCCCGAAAGTGTTTTTATGCTTCATAATGGATTGTAAAAGCAAAGATGCAGTTTGCTGAAAACAAGTTTATCTTTGACAGTCTTGAATACTGAGTGCAGTTGAGTTAATAAAACTGTCTTTCTGGTGCTCATTGCAAACAAACCAGAAAGTGTTTTTCTGTGTTCTACTTGTTAGTATAAACAAATATGCAGTCTGCTGAAAGCAAGCTGTGCTCTGAGAGTCTTTCTTATGGAGTGCAGTTCAGCTAATAAAACTCTTTCTGCCTTTCATTGCAAGCGAGCCCGAAAGTGTTTTTATGCTTCATAACGGGTTGTAAAAGCAAAGATGCAGTTTGCTGAAAACAAGTTGTTCTTTGACAGTCTTGAATACTGAGTGCGGTTCAGTTAATAAAACTGTCTTTCTGGTGCTCATTGCAAACACGCCAGAAAGTGTTTTTCTGTGTTCCAATTGCTAGTATAAACAAATACGCAGTCTGCTGAAAGCAAGCTGTGCTCTGACAGTCTTTCTTATGGAGCGCAGTTCAGCTAATAAAACTCTTTCTGCCTTTCATTGCAAGCGAGCCCGAAAGTGTTTTTATGCTTCATAACGGGTTGTAAAAGCAAAGATGCAGTTTGCTGAAAACAAGTTGTTCTTTGACAGTCTTGAATACTGAGTGCGGTTCAGTTAATAAAACTGTCTTTCTGGTGCTCATTGCAAACACGCCAGAAAGTGTTTTTCTGTGTTCCAATTGCTAGTATAAACAAATACGCAGTCTGCTGAAAGCAAGCTGTGCTCTGACAGTCTTTCTTATGGAGCGCAGTTCAGCTAATAAAACTCTTTCTGCCTTTCATTGCAAGCGAGCCCGAAAGTGTTTTTATGCTTCATAACGGGTTGTAAAAGCAAAGATGCAGTTTGCTGAAAACAAGTTGTTCTTTGACAGTCTTGAATACTGAGTGCGGTTCAGTTAATAAAACTGTCTTTCTGGTGCTCATTGCAAACACGCCAGAAAGTGTTTTTCTGTGTTCCAATTGTTAGTATAAACAAATACGCAGTCTGCTGAAAGCAAGCTGTGCTCTGAGAGTCTTTCTTATGGAGCGCAGTTCAGCTAATAAAACTCTTTCTGCCTTTCATTGCAAGCGAGCCCGAAAGTGTTTTTATGCTTCATAATGGACTGTAAAAGCAAAGATGCAGTTTGCTGAAAACAAGTTGTTCTTTGACAGTCTTGAATACTGAGTGCAGTTGAGTTAATAAAACTGTCTTTCTGGTGCTCATTGCAAACAAACCAGAAAGTGTTTTTCTGTGTTCTAATTGTTAGTATAAACAAATATGCAGTCTGCTGAAAGCAAGCTGTGCTCTGAGAGTCTTTCTTATGGAGTGCAGTTCAGCTAATAAAACTCTTTCTGCCTTTCATTGCAAGCGAGCCCGAAAGTGTTTTTATGCTTCATAACGGGTTGTAAAAGCAAAGATGCAGTTTGCTGAAAACAAGTTGTTCTTTGACAGTCTTGAATACTGAGTGCGGTTCAGTTAATAAAACTGTCTTTCTGGTGCTCATTGCAAACACGCCAGAAAGTGTTTTTCTGTGTTCCAATTGCTAGTATAAACAAATACGCAGTCTGCTGAAAGCAAGCTGTGCTCTGACAGTCTTTCTTATGGAGCGCAGTTCAGCTAATAAAACTCTTTCTGCCTTTCATTGCAAGTGAGCCCGAAAGTGTTTTTATGCTTCATAACGGGTTGTAAAAGCAAAGATGCAGTTTGCTGAAAACAAGTTGTTCTTTGACAGTCTTGAATACTGAGTGCGGTTCAGTTAATAAAACTGTCTTTCTGGTGCTCATTGCAAACACGCCAGAAAGTGTTTTTCTGTGTTCCAATTGTTAGTATAAACAAATACGCAGTCTGCTGAAAGCAAGCTGTGCTCTGAGAGTCTTTCTTATGGAGTGCAGTTCAGCTAATAAAACTCTTTCTGCCTTTCATTGCAAGCGAGCCCGAAAGTGTTTTTATGCTTCATAATGGATTGTAAAAGCAAAGATGCAGTTTGCTGAAAACAAGTTTATCTTTGACAGTCTTGAATACTGAGTGCAGTTGAGTTAATAAAACTGTCTTTCTGGTGCTCATTGCAAACAAACCAGAAAGTGTTTTTCTGTGTTCTACTTGTTAGTATAAACAAATATGCAGTCTGCTGAAAGCAAGCTGTGCTCTGAGAGTCTTTCTTATGGAGTGCAGTTCAGCTAATAAAACTCTTTCTGCCTTTCATTGCAAGCGAGCCCGAAAGTGTTTTTATGCTTCATAACGGGTTGTAAAAGCAAAGATGCAGTTTGCTGAAAACAAGTTGTTCTTTGACAGTCTTGAATACTGAGTGCGGTTCAGTTAATAAAACTGTCTTTCTGGTGCTCATTGCAAACACGCCAGAAAGTGTTTTTCTGTGTTCCAATTGCTAGTATAAACAAATACGCAGTCTGCTGAAAGCAAGCTGTGCTCTGAGAGTCTTTCTTATGGAGTGCAGTTCAGCTAATAAAACTCTTTCTGCCTTTCATTGCAAGCGAGCCCGAAAGTGTTTTTATGCTTCATAACGGGTTGTAAAAGCAAAGATGCAGTTTGCTGAAAACAAGTTGTTCTTTGACAGTCTTGAATACTGAGTGCGGTTCAGTTAATAAAACTGTCTTTCTGGTGCTCATTGCAAACACGCCAGAAAGTGTTTTTCTGTGTTCCAATTGCTAGTATAAACAAATACGCAGTCTGCTGAAAGCAAGCTGTGCTCTGACAGTCTTTCTTATGGAGCGCAGTTCAGCTAATAAAACTCTTTCTGCCTTTCATTGCAAGCGAGCCCGAAAGTGTTTTTATGCTTCATAACGGGTTGTAAAAGCAAAGATGCAGTTTGCTGAAAACAAGTTGTTCTTTGACAGTCTTGAATACTGAGTGCGGTTCAGTTAATAAAACTGTCTTTCTGGTGCTCATTGCAAACAAACCAGAAGGTGTTTTTCTGTGTTCTACTTGTTAGTATAAACAAATATGCAGTCTGCTGAAAGCAAGCTGTGCTCTGAGAGTCTTTCTTATGGAGTGCAGTTCAGCTAATAAAACTCTTTCTGCCTTTCATTGCAAGCGAGCCCGAAAGTGTTTTTATGCTTCATAATGGATTGTAAAAGCAAAGATGCAGTTTGCTGAAAACAAGTTTATCTTTGACAGTCTTGAATACTGAGTGCGGTTCAGTTAATAAAACTGTCTTTCTGGTGCTCATTGCAAACAGACCAGAAGGTGTTTTTCTGTGTTCTACTTGTTAGTATAAACAAATATGCAGTCTGCTGAAAGCAAGCTGTGCTCTGAGAGTCTTTCTTATGGAGTGCAGTTCAGCTAATAAAACTCTTTCTGCCTTTCATTGCAAGCGAGCCCGAAAGTGTTTTTATGCTTCATAACGGGTTGTAAAAGCAAAGATGCAGTTTGCTGAAAACAAGTTGTTCTTTGACAGTCTTGAATACTGAGTGCGGTTCAGTTAATAAAACTGTCTTTCTGGTGCTCATTGCAAACAAACCAGAAGGTGTTTTTCTGTGTTCTACTTGTTAGTATAAACAAATATGCAGTCTGCTGAAAGCAAGCTGTGCTCTGAGAGTCTTTCTTATGGAGTGCAGTTCAGCTAATAAAACTCTTTCTGCCTTTCATTGCAAGCGAGCCCGAAAGTGTTTTTATGCTTCATAACGGGTTGTAAAAGCAAAGATGCAGTTTGCTGAAAACAAGTTGTTCTTTGACAGTCTTGAATACTGAGTGCGGTTCAGTTAATAAAACTGTCTTTCTGGTGCTCATTGCAAACACGCCAGAAAGTGTTTTTCTGTGTTCCAATTTCTAGTATAAACAAATACGCAGTCTCCTGAAAGCAAGCTGTGCTCTGACAGTCTTTCTTATGGAGTACAGTTCAGCTAATAAAACTCTTTCTGCCTCTCATTGCAAGCGAGCCCGAAAGTGTTTTTATGCTTCATAATGGACTGTAAAAGCAAAGATGCAGTTTGCTGAAAACAAGTTGTTCTTTGACAGTCTTGAATACTGAGTGCGGTTCAGTTAATAAAACTGTCTTTCTGGTGCTCATTGCAAACAAACCAGAAAGTGTTTTTCTGTGTTCTACTTGTTAGTATAAACAAATATGCAGTCTGCTGAAAGCAAGCTGTGCTCTGAGAGTCTTTCTTATGGAGTGCAGTTCAGCTAATAAAACTCTTTCTGCCTTTCATTGCAAGCGAGCCCGAAAGTGTTTTTATGCTTCATGACGGGTTGTAAAAGCAAAGATGCAGTTTGCTGAAAACAAGTTGTTCTTTGACAGTCTTGAATACTGAGTGCGGTTCAGTTAATAAAACTGTCTTTCTGGTGCTCATTGCAAACAAACCAGAAAGTGTTTTTCTGTGTTCTACTTGTTAGTATAAACAAATATGCAGTCTGCTGAAAGCAAGCTGTGCTCTGAGAGTCTTTCTTATGGAGTGCAGTTCAGCTAATAAAACTCTTTCTGCCTTTCATTGCAAGCGAGCCCGAAAGTGTTTTTATGCTTCATAACGGGTTGTAAAAGCAAAGATGCAGTTTGCTGAAAACAAGTTGTTCTTTGACAGTCTTGAATACTGAGTGCGGTTCAGTTAATAAAACTGTCTTTCTGGTGCTCATTGCAAACACGCCAGAAAGTGTTTTTCTGTGTTCCAATTGCTAGTATAAACAAATACGCAGTCTGCTGAAAGCAAGCTGTGCTCTGACAGTCTTTCTTATGGAGCGAAGTTCAGCTAATAAAACTCTTTCTGCCTTTCATTGCAAGCGAGCCCGAAAGTGTTTTTATGCTTCATAACGGGTTGTAAAAGCAAAGATGCAGTTTGCTGAAAACAAGTTGTTCTTTGACAGTCTTGAATACTGAGTGCGGTTCAGTTAATAAAACTGTCTTTCTGGTGCTCATTGCAAACACGCCAGAAAGTGTTTTTCTGTGTTCCAATTGCTAGTATAAACAAATACGCAGTCTGCTGAAAGCAAGCTGTGCTCTGACAGTCTTTCTTATGGAGCGCAGTTCAGCTAATAAAACTCTTTCTGCCTTTCATTGCAAGCGAGCCCGAAAGTGTTTTTATGCTTCATAACGGGTTGTAAAAGCAAAGATGCAGTTTGCTGAAAACAAGTTGTTCTTTGACAGTCTTGAATACTGAGTGCGGTTCAGTTAATAAAACTGTCTTTCTGGTGCTCATTGCAAACACGCCAGAAAGTGTTTTTCTGTGTTCCAATTTCTAGTATAAACAAATACGCAGTCTGCTGAAAGCAAGCTGTGCTCTGACAGTCTTTCTTATGGAGTGCAGTTCAGCTAATAAAACTCTTTCTGCCTCTCATTGCAAGCGAGCCCGAAAGTGTTTTTATGCTTCATAATGGACTGTAAAAGCAAAGATGCAGTTTGCTGAAAACAAGTTGTTCTTTGACAGTCTTGAATACTGAGTGCGGTTCAGTTAATAAAACTGTCTTTCTGGTGCTCATTGCAAACAAACCAGAAAGTGTTTTTCTGTGTTCTACTTGTTAGTATAAACAAATATGCAGTCTGCTGAAAGCAAGCTGTGCTCTGAGAGTCTTTCTTATGGAGTGCAGTTCAGCTAATAAAACTCTTTCTGCCTTTCATTGCAAGCGAGCCCGAAAGTGTTTTTATGCTTCATAACGGGTTGTAAAAGCAAAGATGCAGTTTGCTGAAAACAAGTTGTTCTTTGACAGTCTTGAATACTGAGTGCGGTTCAGTTAATAAAACTGTCTTTCTGGTGCTCATTGCAAACACGCCAGAAAGTGTTTTTCTGTGTTCCAATTGTTAGTATAAACAAATATGCAGTCTGCTGAAAGCAAGCTGTGCTCTGACAGTCTTTCTTATGGAGTGCAGTTCAGCTAATAAAACTCTTTCTGCCTTTCATTGCAAGCGAGCCCGAAAGTGTTTTTATGCTTCATAACGGGTTGTAAAAGCAAAGATGCAGTTTGCTGAAAACAAGTTGTTCTTTGACAGTCTTGAATACTGAGTGCGGTTCAGTTAATAAAACTGTCTTTCTGGTGCTCATTGCAAACACGCCAGAAAGTGTTTTTCTGTGTTCCAATTGCTAGTATAAACAAATACGCAGTCTGCTGAAAGCAAGCTGTGCTCTGAGAGTCTTTCTTATGGAGCGCAGTTCAGCTAATAAAACTCTTTCTGCCTTTCATTGCAAGCGAGCCCGAAAGTGTTTTTATGCTTCATAATGGACTGTAAAAGCAAAGATGCAGTTTGCTGAAAACAAGTTGTTCTTTGACAGTCTTGAATACTGAGTGCAGTTGAGTTAATAAAACTGTCTTTCTGGTGCTCATTGCAAACAAACCAGAAAGTGTTTTTCTGTGTTCTAATTGTTAGTATAAACAAATATGCAGTCTGCTGAAAGCAAGCTGTGCTCTGAGAGTCTTTCTTATGGAGTGCAGTTCAGCTAATAAAACTCTTTCTGCCTTTCATTGCAAGCGAGCCCGAAAGTGTTTTTATGCTTCATAACGGGTTGTAAAAGCAAAGATGCAGTTTGCTGAAAACAAGTTGTTCTTTGACAGTCTTGAATACTGAGTGCGGTTCAGTTAATAAAACTGTCTTTCTGGTGCTCATTGCAAACACGCCAGAAAGTGTTTTTCTGTGTTCCAATTGCTAGTATAAACAAATACGCAGTCTGCTGAAAGCAAGCTGTGCTCTGACAGTCTTTCTTATGGAGCGCAGTTCAGCTAATAAAACTCTTTCTGCCTTTCATTGCAAGTGAGCCCGAAAGTGTTTTTATGCTTCATAACGGGTTGTAAAAGCAAAGATGCAGTTTGCTGAAAACAAGTTGTTCTTTGACAGTCTTGAATACTGAGTGCGGTTCAGTTAATAAAACTGTCTTTCTGGTGCTCATTGCAAACACGCCAGAAAGTGTTTTTCTGTGTTCCAATTGTTAGTATAAACAAATACGCAGTCTGCTGAAAGCAAGCTGTGCTCTGACAGTCTTTCTTATGGAGCGCAGTTCAGCTAATAAAACTCTTTCTGCCTTTCATTGCAAGCGAGCCCGAAAGTGTTTTTATGCTTCATAATGGACTGTAAAAGCAAAGATGCAGTTTGCTGAAAACAAGTTGTTCTTTGACAGTCTTGAATACTGAGTGCAGTTGAGTTAATAAAACTGTCTTTCTGGTGCTCATTGCAAACAAACCAGAAAGTGTTTTTCTGTGTTCTAATTGTTAGTATAAACAAATATGCAGTCTGCTGAAAGCAAGCTGTGCTCTGAGAGTCTTTCTTATGGAGTGCAGTTCAGCTAATAAAACTCTTTCTGCCTTTCATTGCAAGCGAGCCCGAAAGTGTTTTTATGCTTCATAACGGGTTGTAAAAGCAAAGATGCAGTTTGCTGAAAACAAGTTGTTCTTTGACAGTCTTGAATACTGAGTGCGGTTCAGTTAATAAAACTGTCTTTCTGGTGCTCATTGCAAACACGCCAGAAAGTGTTTTTCTGTGTTCCAATTGCTAGTATAAACAAATACGCAGTCTGCTGAAAGCAAGCTGTGCTCTGACAGTCTTTCTTATGGAGCGCAGTTCAGCTAATAAAACTCTTTCTGCCTTTCATTGCAAGCGAGCCCGAAAGTGTTTTTATGCTTCATAACGGGTTGTAAAAGCAAAGATGCAGTTTGCTGAAAACAAGTTGTTCTTTGACAGTCTTGAATACTGAGTGCGGTTCAGTTAATAAAACTGTCTTTCTGGTGCTCATTGCAAACAAACCAGAAGGTGTTTTTCTGTGTTCTACTTGTTAGTATAAACAAATATGCAGTCTGCTGAAAGCAAGCTGTGCTCTGAGAGTCTTTCTTATGGAGTGCAGTTCAGCTAATAAAACTCTTTCTGCCTTTCATTGCAAGCGAGCCCGAAAGTGTTTTTATGCTTCATAATGGATTGTAAAAGCAAAGATGCAGTTTGCTGAAAACAAGTTTATCTTTGACAGTCTTGAATACTGAGTGCGGTTCAGTTAATAAAACTGTCTTTCTGGTGCTCATTGCAAACAGACCAGAAGGTGTTTTTCTGTGTTCTACTTGTTAGTATAAACAAATATGCAGTCTGCTGAAAGCAAGCTGTGCTCTGAGAGTCTTTCTTATGGAGTGCAGTTCAGCTAATAAAACTCTTTCTGCCTTTCATTGCAAGCGAGCCCGAAAGTGTTTTTATGCTTCATAACGGGTTGTAAAAGCAAAGATGCAGTTTGCTGAAAACAAGTTGTTCTTTGACAGTCTTGAATACTGAGTGCGGTTCAGTTAATAAAACTGTCTTTCTGGTGCTCATTGCAAACAAACCAGAAGGTGTTTTTCTGTGTTCTACTTGTTAGTATAAACAAATATGCAGTCTGCTGAAAGCAAGCTGTGCTCTGAGAGTCTTTCTTATGGAGTGCAGTTCAGCTAATAAAACTCTTTCTGCCTTTCATTGCAAGCGAGCCCGAAAGTGTTTTTATGCTTCATAACGGGTTGTAAAAGCAAAGATGCAGTTTGCTGAAAACAAGTTGTTCTTTGACAGTCTTGAATACTGAGTGCGGTTCAGTTAATAAAACTGTCTTTCTGGTGCTCATTGCAAACACGCCAGAAAGTGTTTTTCTGTGTTCCAATTTCTAGTATAAACAAATACGCAGTCTCCTGAAAGCAAGCTGTGCTCTGACAGTCTTTCTTATGGAGTGCAGTTCAGCTAATAAAACTCTTTCTGCCTCTCATTGCAAGCGAGCCCGAAAGTGTTTTTATGCTTCATAATGGACTGTAAAAGCAAAGATGCAGTTTGCTGAAAACAAGTTGTTCTTTGACAGTCTTGAATACTGAGTGCGGTTCAGTTAATAAAACTGTCTTTCTGGTGCTCATTGCAAACAAACCAGAAAGTGTTTTTCTGTGTTCTACTTGTTAGTATAAACAAATATGCAGTCTGCTGAAAGCAAGCTGTGCTCTGAGAGTCTTTCTTATGGAGTGCAGTTCAGCTAATAAAACTCTTTCTGCCTTTCATTGCAAGCGAGCCCGAAAGTGTTTTTATGCTTCATGACGGGTTGTAAAAGCAAAGATGCAGTTTGCTGAAAACAAGTTGTTCTTTGACAGTCTTGAATACTGAGTGCGGTTCAGTTAATAAAACTGTCTTTCTGGTGCTCATTGCAAACAAACCAGAAAGTGTTTTTCTGTGTTCTACTTGTTAGTATAAACAAATATGCAGTCTGCTGAAAGCAAGCTGTGCTCTGAGAGTCTTTCTTATGGAGTGCAGTTCAGCTAATAAAACTCTTTCTGCCTTTCATTGCAAGCGAGCCCGAAAGTGTTTTTATGCTTCATAACGGGTTGTAAAAGCAAAGATGCAGTTTGCTGAAAACAAGTTGTTCTTTGACAGTCTTGAATACTGAGTGCGGTTCAGTTAATAAAACTGTCTTTCTGGTGCTCATTGCAAACACGCCAGAAAGTGTTTTTCTGTGTTCCAATTGCTAGTATAAACAAATACGCAGTCTGCTGAAAGCAAGCTGTGCTCTGACAGTCTTTCTTATGGAGCGCAGTTCAGCTAATAAAACTCTTTCTGCCTTTCATTGCAAGCGAGCCCGAAAGTGTTTTTATGCTTCATAACGGGTTGTAAAAGCAAAGATGCAGTTTGCTGAAAACAAGTTGTTCTTTGACAGTCTTGAATACTGAGTGCGGTTCAGTTAATAAAACTGTCTTTCTGGTGCTCATTGCAAACACGCCAGAAAGTGTTTTTCTGTGTTCCAATTGTTAGTATAAACAAATACGCAGTCTGCTGAAAGCAAGCTGTGCTCTGACAGTCTTTCTTATGGAGCGCAGTTCAGCTAATAAAACTCTTTCTGCCTTTCATTGCAAGCGAGCCCGAAAGTGTTTTTATGCTTCATAATGGACTGTAAAAGCAAAGATGCAGTTTGCTGAAAACAAGTTGTTCTTTGACAGTCTTGAATACTGAGTGCAGTTGAGTTAATAAAACTGTCTTTCTGGTGCTCATTGCAAACAAACCAGAAAGTGTTTTTCTGTGTTCTAATTGTTAGTATAAACAAATATGCAGTCTGCTGAAAGCAAGCTGTGCTCTGAGAGTCTTTCTTATGGAGTGCAGTTCAGCTAATAAAACTCTTTCTGCCTTTCATTGCAAGCGAGCCCGAAAGTGTTTTTATGCTTCATAACGGGTTGTAAAAGCAAAGATGCAGTTTGCTGAAAACAAGTTGTTCTTTGACAGTCTTGAATACTGAGTGCGGTTCAGTTAATAAAACTGTCTTTCTGGTGCTCATTGCAAACACGCCAGAAAGTGTTTTTCTGTGTTCCAATTGCTAGTATAAACAAATACGCAGTCTGCTGAAAGCAAGCTGTGCTCTGACAGTCTTTCTTATGGAGCGCAGTTCAGCTAATAAAACTCTTTCTGCCTTTCATTGCAAGCGAGCCCGAAAGTGTTTTTATGCTTCATAACGGGTTGTAAAAGCAAAGATGCAGTTTGCTGAAAACAAGTTGTTCTTTGACAGTCTTGAATACTGAGTGCGGTTCAGTTAATAAAACTGTCTTTCTGGTGCTCATTGCAAACAAACCAGAAGGTGTTTTTCTGTGTTCTACTTGTTAGTATAAACAAACATGCAGTCTGCTGAAAGCAAGCTGTGCTCTGAGAGTCTTTCTTATGGAGCGCAGTTCAGCTAATAAAACTCTTTCTGCCTTTCATTGCAAGCGAGCCCGAAAGTGTTTTTATGCTTCATAACGGGTTGTAAAAGCAAAGATGCAGTTTGCTGAAAACAAGTTGTTCTTTGACAGTCTTGAATACTGAGTGCGGTTCAGTTAATAAAACTGTCTTTCTGGTGCTCATTGCAAACACGCCAGAAAGTGTTTTTCTGTGTTCCAATTGTTAGTATAAACAAATATGCAGTCTGCTGAAAGCAAGCTGTGCTCTGAGAGTCTTTCTTATGGAGTGCAGTTCAGCTAATAAAACTCTTTCTGCCTTTCATTGCAAGCGAGCCCGAAAGTGTTTTTATGCTTCATAACGGGTTGTAAAAGCAAAGATGCAGTTTGCTGAAAACAAGTTGTTCTTTGACAGTCTTGAATACTGAGTGCGGTTCAGTTAATAAAACTGTCTTTCTGGTGCTCATTGCAAACACGCCAGAAAGTGTTTTTCTGTGTTCCAATTGCTAGTATAAACAAATACGCAGTCTGCTGAAAGCAAGCTGTGCTCTGACAGTCTTTCTTATGGAGCGCAGTTCAGCTAATAAAACTCTTTCTGCCTTTCATTGCAAGCGAGCCCGAAAGTGTTTTTATGCTTCATAACGGGTTGTAAAAGCAAAGATGCAGTTTGCTGAAAACAAGTTGTTCTTTGACAGTCTTGAATACTGAGTGCGGTTCAGTTAATAAAACTGTCTTTCTGGTGCTCATTGCAAACACGCCAGAAAGTGTTTTTCTGTGTTCCAATTGCTAGTATAAACAAATACGCAGTCTGCTGAAAGCAAGCTGTGCTCTGACAGTCTTTCTTATGGAGCGCAGTTCAGCTAATAAAACTCTTTCTGCCTTTCATTGCAAGCGAGCCCGAAAGTGTTTTTATGCTTCATAATGGATTGTAAAAGCAAAGATGCAGTTTGCTGAAAACAAGTTTATCTTTGACAGTCTTGAATACTGAGTGCAGTTGAGTTAATAAAACTGTCTTTCTGGTGCTCATTGCAAGCAAGCCAGAAAGTGTTTTTCTGTGTTCCAATTGCTAGTATAAAGAAATACGCAGTCTGCTGAAAGCAAGCTGTGCTCTGACAGTATTTCTTATGGAGTGCAGTTCAGCTAATAAAACTCTTTCTGCCTTTCATTGCAAGCGAGCCCGAAAGTGTTTTTATGCTTCATAATGGATTGTAAAAGCAAAGATGCAGTTTGCTGAAAACAAGTTGTTCTTTGACAGTCTTGAATACTGAGTGCGGTTCAGTTAATAAAACTGTCTTTCTGGTGCTCATTGCAAGCAAGCCAGAAAGTGTTTTTCTGTGTTCCAATTGCTAGTATAAAGAAATACGCAGTCTGCTGAAAGCAAGCTGTTCTTTGATAGTCTTTCTTATGGAGTGCAGTTCAGCTAATAAAACTCTTTCTGCCTCTCATTGCAAGCGAGCCAGAAAGTGTTTTTATGCTTCATAATGGACTGTAAAAGCAAAGATGCAGTTTGCTGAAAACAAGTTGTTCTTTGACAGTCTTGAATACTGAGTGCGGTTCAGTTAAGAAAACTATCTTTCTGGTGCTCATTGCAAACAAACCAGAAAGTGTTTTTCTGTGTTCTACTTGTTAGTATAAACAAATATGCAGTCTGCTGAAAGCAAGCTGTGCTCTGAGAGTCTTTCTTATGGAGTGCAGTTCAGCTAATAAAACTCTTTCTGCCTTTCATTGCAAGCGAGCCCGAAAGTGTTTTTATGCTTCATAACGGGTTGTAAAAGCAAAGATGCAGTTTGCTGAAAACAAGTTGTTCTTTGACAGTCTTGAATACTGAGTGCGGTTCAGTTAATAAAACTGTCTTTCTGGTGCTCATTGCAAACAAACCAGAAGGTGTTTTTCTGTGTTCTACTTGTTAGTATAAACAAATATGCAGTCTGCTGAAAGCAAGCTGTGCTCTGAGAGTCTTTCTTATGGAGTGCAGTTCAGCTAATAAAACTCTTTCTGCCTTTCATTGCAAGCGAGCCCGAAAGTGTTTTTATGCTTCATAACGGGTTGTAAAAGCAAAGATGCAGTTTGCTGAAAACAAGTTGTTCTTTGACAGTCTTGAATACTGAGTGCGGTTCAGTTAATAAAACTGTCTTTCTGGTGCTCATTGCAAACACGCCAGAAAGTGTTTTTCTGTGTTCCAATTTCTAGTATAAACAAATACGCAGTCTCCTGAAAGCAAGCTGTGCTCTGACAGTCTTTCTTATGGAGTGCAGTTCAGCTAATAAAACTCTTTCTGCCTCTCATTGCAAGCGAGCCCGAAAGTGTTTTTATGCTTCATAATGGACTGTAAAAGCAAAGATGCAGTTTGCTGAAAACAAGTTGTTCTTTGACAGTCTTGAATACTGAGTGCGGTTCAGTTAATAAAACTGTCTTTCTGGTGCTCATTGCAAACACGCCAGAAAGTGTTTTTCTGTGTTCCAATTGCTAGTATAAACAAATACGCAGTCTGCTGAAAGCAAGCTGTGCTCTGACAGTCTTTCTTATGGAGCGCAGTTCAGCTAATAAAACTCTTTCTGCCTTTCATTGCAAGCGAGCCCGAAAGTGTTTTTATGCTTCATAACGGGTTGTAAAAGCAAAGATGCAGTTTGCTGAAAACAAGTTGTTCTTTGACAGTCTTGAATACTGAGTGCGGTTCAGTTAATAAAACTGTCTTTCTGGTGCTCATTGCAAACACGCCAGAAAGTGTTTTTCTGTGTTCCAATTGTTAGTATAAACAAATACGCAGTCTGCTGAAAGCAAGCTGTGCTCTGAGAGTCTTTCTTATGGAGCGCAGTTCAGCTAATAAAACTCTTTCTGCCTTTCATTGCAAGCGAGCCCGAAAGTGTTTTTATGCTTCATAATGGACTGTAAAAGCAAAGATGCAGTTTGCTGAAAACAAGTTGTTCTTTGACAGTCTTGAATACTGAGTGCAGTTGAGTTAATAAAACTGTCTTTCTGGTGCTCATTGCAAACAAACCAGAAAGTGTTTTTCTGTGTTCTAATTGTTAGTATAAACAAATATGCAGTCTGCTGAAAGCAAGCTGTGCTCTGAGAGTCTTTCTTATGGAGTGCAGTTCAGCTAATAAAACTCTTTCTGCCTTTCATTGCAAGCGAGCCCGAAAGTGTTTTTATGCTTCATAACGGGTTGTAAAAGCAAAGATGCAGTTTGCTGAAAACAAGTTGTTCTTTGACAGTCTTGAATACTGAGTGCGGTTCAGTTAATAAAACTGTCTTTCTGGTGCTCATTGCAAACACGCCAGAAAGTGTTTTTCTGTGTTCCAATTGCTAGTATAAACAAATACGCAGTCTGCTGAAAGCAAGCTGTGCTCTGACAGTCTTTCTTATGGAGCGCAGTTCAGCTAATAAAACTCTTTCTGCCTTTCATTGCAAGTGAGCCCGAAAGTGTTTTTATGCTTCATAACGGGTTGTAAAAGCAAAGATGCAGTTTGCTGAAAACAAGTTGTTCTTTGACAGTCTTGAATACTGAGTGCGGTTCAGTTAATAAAACTGTCTTTCTGGTGCTCATTGCAAACACGCCAGAAAGTGTTTTTCTGTGTTCCAATTGTTAGTATAAACAAATACGCAGTCTGCTGAAAGCAAGCTGTGCTCTGAGAGTCTTTCTTATGGAGTGCAGTTCAGCTAATAAAACTCTTTCTGCCTTTCATTGCAAGCGAGCCCGAAAGTGTTTTTATGCTTCATAATGGATTGTAAAAGCAAAGATGCAGTTTGCTGAAAACAAGTTTATCTTTGACAGTCTTGAATACTGAGTGCAGTTGAGTTAATAAAACTGTCTTTCTGGTGCTCATTGCAAACAAACCAGAAAGTGTTTTTCTGTGTTCTACTTGTTAGTATAAACAAATATGCAGTCTGCTGAAAGCAAGCTGTGCTCTGAGAGTCTTTCTTATGGAGTGCAGTTCAGCTAATAAAACTCTTTCTGCCTTTCATTGCAAGCGAGCCCGAAAGTGTTTTTATGCTTCATAACGGGTTGTAAAAGCAAAGATGCAGTTTGCTGAAAACAAGTTGTTCTTTGACAGTCTTGAATACTGAGTGCGGTTCAGTTAATAAAACTGTCTTTCTGGTGCTCATTGCAAACACGCCAGAAAGTGTTTTTCTGTGTTCCAATTGCTAGTATAAACAAATACGCAGTCTGCTGAAAGCAAGCTGTGCTCTGACAGTCTTTCTTATGGAGCGCAGTTCAGCTAATAAAACTCTTTCTGCCTTTCATTGCAAGCGAGCCCGAAAGTGTTTTTATGCTTCATAACGGGTTGTAAAAGCAAAGATGCAGTTTGCTGAAAACAAGTTGTTCTTTGACAGTCTTGAATACTGAGTGCGGTTCAGTTAATAAAACTGTCTTTCTGGTGCTCATTGCAAACACGCCAGAAAGTGTTTTTCTGTGTTCCAATTGTTAGTATAAACAAATACGCAGTCTGCTGAAAGCAAGCTGTGCTCTGACAGTCTTTCTTATGGAGCGCAGTTCAGCTAATAAAACTCTTTCTGCCTTTCATTGCAAGCGAGCCCGAAAGTGTTTTTATGCTTCATAATGGACTGTAAAAGCAAAGATGCAGTTTGCTGAAAACAAGTTGTTCTTTGACAGTCTTGAATACTGAGTGCAGTTGAGTTAATAAAACTGTCTTTCTGGTGCTCATTGCAAACAAACCAGAAAGTGTTTTTCTGTGTTCTAATTGTTAGTATAAACAAATATGCAGTCTGCTGAAAGCAAGCTGTGCTCTGAGAGTCTTTCTTATGGAGTGCAGTTCAGCTAATAAAACTCTTTCTGCCTTTCATTGCAAGCGAGCCCGAAAGTGTTTTTATGCTTCATAACGGGTTGTAAAAGCAAAGATGCAGTTTGCTGAAAACAAGTTGTTCTTTGACAGTCTTGAATACTGAGTGCGGTTCAGTTAATAAAACTGTCTTTCTGGTGCTCATTGCAAACACGCCAGAAAGTGTTTTTCTGTGTTCCAATTGCTAGTATAAACAAATACGCAGTCTGCTGAAAGCAAGCTGTGCTCTGACAGTCTTTCTTATGGAGCGCAGTTCAGCTAATAAAACTCTTTCTGCCTTTCATTGCAAGTGAGCCCGAAAGTGTTTTTATGCTTCATAACGGGTTGTAAAAGCAAAGATGCAGTTTGCTGAAAACAAGTTGTTCTTTGACAGTCTTGAATACTGAGTGCGGTTCAGTTAATAAAACTGTCTTTCTGGTGCTCATTGCAAACAAACCAGAAGGTGTTTTTCTGTGTTCTACTTGTTAGTATAAACAAATATGCAGTCTGCTGAAAGCAAGCTGTGCTCTGAGAGTCTTTCTTATGGAGTGCAGTTCAGCTAATAAAACTCTTTCTGCCTTTCATTGCAAGCGAGCCCGAAAGTGTTTTTATGCTTCATAACGGGTTGTAAAAGCAAAGATGCAGTTTGCTGAAAACAAGTTGTTCTTTGACAGTCTTGAATACTGAGTGCGGTTCAGTTAATAAAACTGTCTTTCTGGTGCTCATTGCAAACACGCCAGAAAGTGTTTTTCTGTGTTCCAATTTCTAGTATAAACAAATACGCAGTCTCCTGAAAGCAAGCTGTGCTCTGACAGTCTTTCTTATGGAGTGCAGTTCAGCTAATAAAACTCTTTCTGCCTCTCATTGCAAGCGAGCCCGAAAGTGTTTTTATGCTTCATAACGGGTTGTAAAAGCAAAGATGCAGTTTGCTGAAAACAAGTTGTTCTTTGACAGTCTTGAATACTGAGTGCGGTTCAGTTAATAAAACTGTCTTTCTGGTGCTCATTGCAAACACGCCAGAAAGTGTTTTTCTGTGTTCCAATTGCTAGTATAAACAAATACGCAGTCTGCTGAAAGCAAGCTGTGCTCTGACAGTCTTTCTTATGGAGCGCAGTTCAGCTAATAAAACTCTTTCTGCCTTTCATTGCAAGCGAGCCCGAAAGTGTTTTTATGCTTCATAACGGGTTGTAAAAGCAAAGATGCAGTTTGCTGAAAACAAGTTGTTCTTTGACAGTCTTGAATACTGAGTGCGGTTCAGTTAATAAAACTGTCTTTCTGGTGCTCATTGCAAACACGCCAGAAAGTGTTTTTCTGTGTTCCAATTGTTAGTATAAACAAATACGCAGTCTGCTGAAAGCAAGCTGTGCTCTGACAGTCTTTCTTATGGAGCGCAGTTCAGCTAATAAAACTCTTTCTGCCTTTCATTGCAAGCGAGCCCGAAAGTGTTTTTATGCTTCATAATGGACTGTAAAAGCAAAGATGCAGTTTGCTGAAAACAAGTTGTTCTTTGACAGTCTTGAATACTGAGTGCAGTTGAGTTAATAAAACTGTCTTTCTGGTGCTCATTGCAAACAAACCAGAAAGTGTTTTTCTGTGTTCTAATTGTTAGTATAAACAAATATGCAGTCTGCTGAAAGCAAGCTGTGCTCTGAGAGTCTTTCTTATGGAGTGCAGTTCAGCTAATAAAACTCTTTCTGCCTTTCATTGCAAGCGAGCCCGAAAGTGTTTTTATGCTTCATAACGGGTTGTAAAAGCAAAGATGCAGTTTGCTGAAAACAAGTTGTTCTTTGACAGTCTTGAATACTGAGTGCGGTTCAGTTAATAAAACTGTCTTTCTGGTGCTCATTGCAAACACGCCAGAAAGTGTTTTTCTGTGTTCCAATTGCTAGTATAAACAAATACGCAGTCTGCTGAAAGCAAGCTGTGCTCTGACAGTCTTTCTTATGGAGCGCAGTTCAGCTAATAAAACTCTTTCTGCCTTTCATTGCAAGCGAGCCCGAAAGTGTTTTTATGCTTCATAACGGGTTGTAAAAGCAAAGATGCAGTTTGCTGAAAACAAGTTGTTCTTTGACAGTCTTGAATACTGAGTGCGGTTCAGTTAATAAAACTGTCTTTCTGGTGCTCATTGCAAACAAACCAGAAGGTGTTTTTCTGTGTTCTACTTGTTAGTATAAACAAACATGCAGTCTGCTGAAAGCAAGCTGTGCTCTGAGAGTCTTTCTTATGGAGTGCAGTTCAGCTAATAAAACTCTTTCTGCCTTTCATTGCAAGCGAGCCCGAAAGTGTTTTTATGCTTCATAATGGATTGTAAAAGCAAAGATGCAGTTTGCTGAAAACAAGTTGTTCTTTGACAGTCTTGAATACTGAGTGCGGTTCAGTTAATAAAACTGTCTTTCTGGTGCTCATTGCAAACAGACCAGAAGGTGTTTTTCTGTGTTCTACTTGTTAGTATAAACAAATATGCAGTCTGCTGAAAGCAAGCTGTGCTCTGAGAGTCTTTCTTATGGAGTGCAGTTCAGCTAATAAAACTCTTTCTGCCTTTCATTGCAAGCGAGCCCGAAAGTGTTTTTATGCTTCATAACGGGTTGTAAAAGCAAAGATGCAGTTTGCTGAAAACAAGTTGTTCTTTGACAGTCTTGAATACTGAGTGCGGTTCAGTTAATAAAACTGTCTTTCTGGTGCTCATTGCAAACACGCCAGAAAGTGTTTTTCTGTGTTCCAATTTCTAGTATAAACAAATACGCAGTCTCCTGAAAGCAAGCTGTGCTCTGACAGTCTTTCTTATGGAGTGCAGTTCAGCTAATAAAACTCTTTCTGCCTCTCATTGCAAGCGAGCCCGAAAGTGTTTTTATGCTTCATAATGGACTGTAAAAGCAAAGATGCAGTTTGCTGAAAACAAGTTGTTCTTTGACAGTCTTGAATACTGAGTGCGGTTCAGTTAATAAAACTGTCTTTCTGGTGCTCATTGCAAACAAACCAGAAAGTGTTTTTCTGTGTTCTACTTGTTAGTATAAACAAATATGCAGTCTGCTGAAAGCAAGCTGTGCTCTGAGAGTCTTTCTTATGGAGTGCAGTTCAGCTAATAAAACTCTTTCTGCCTTTCATTGCAAGCGAGCCCGAAAGTGTTTTTATGCTTCATGACGGGTTGTAAAAGCAAAGATGCAGTTTGCTGAAAACAACTTGTTCTTTGACAGTCTTGAATACTGAGTGCGGTTCAGTTAATAAAACTGTCTTTCTGGTGCTCATTGCAAACACGCCAGAAAGTGTTTTTCTGTGTTCCAATTGCTAGTATAAACAAATACGCAGTCTGCTGAAAGCAAGCTGTGCTCTGACAGTCTTTCTTATGGAGCGCAGTTCAGCTAATAAAACTCTTTCTGCCTTTCATTGCAAGCGAGCCCGAAAGTGATTTCATGCTTCATAATGGGTTGTAAAAGCAAAGATGCAGTTTGCTGAAAACAAGTTGTTCTTTGACAGTCTTGAATACTGAGTGCGGTTCAGTTAATAAAACTGTCTTTCTGGTGCTCATTGCAAACACGCCAGAAAGTGTTTTTCTGTGTTCCAATTGCTAGTATAAAGAAATACGCAGTCTGCTGAAAGCAAGCTGTGCTCTGACAGTCTTTCTTATGGAGTGCAGTTCAGCTAATAAAACTCTTTCTGCCTCTCATTGCAAACGAGCCCGAAAGTGTTTTTATGCTTCATAATGGACTGTAAGAGCAAAGATGCAGTTTGCTGAAAACAAGTTGTTCTTTGACAGTCTTGAATACTGAGTGCGGTTCAGTTAATAAAACTATCTTTCTGGTGCTCATTGCAAACAAACCAGAAAGTGTTTTTCTGTGTTCTACTTGTTAGTATAAACAAATATGCAGTCTGCTGAAAGCAAGCTGTGCTCTGACAGTCTTTCTTATGGAGCGCAGTTCAGCTAATAAAACTCTTTCTGCCTTTCATTGCAAGCGAGCCCGAAAGTGTTTTTATGCTTCATAACGGGTTGTAAAAGCAAAGATGCAGTTTGCTGAAAACAAGTTGTTCTTTGACAGTCTTGAATACTGAGTGCGGTTCAGTTAATAAAACTGTCTTTCTGGTGCTCATTGCAAAGAAGCCAGAAAGTGTTTTTCTGTGTTCCAATTGCTAGTATAAAGAAATACGCAGTCTGCTGAAAGCAAGCTGTGCTCTGACAGTCTTTCTTATGGAGTGCAGTTCAGCTAATAAAACTCTTTCTGCCTTTCATTGCAAGCGAGCCCGAAAGTGTTTTTATGCTTCATAATGGATTGTAAAAGCAAAGATGCAGTTTGCTGAAAACAAGTTGTTCTTTGACAGTCTTGAATACTGAGTGCGGTTCAGTTAATAAAACTGTCTTTCTGGTGCTCATTGCAAGCAAGCCAGAAAGTGTTTTTCTGTGTTCCAATTGCTAGTATAAAGAAATACGCAGTCTGCTGAAAGCAAGCTGTTCTTTGATAGTCTTTCTTATGGAGTGCAGTTCAGCTAATAAAACTCTTTCTGCCTCTCATTGCAAGCGAGCCAGAAAGTGTTTTTATGCTTCATAATGGACTGTAAAAGCAAAGATGCAGTTTGCTGAAAACAAGTTGTTCTTTGACAGTCTTGAATACTGAGTGCGGTTCAGTTAAGAAAACTATCTTTCTGGTGCTCATTGCAAACAAACCAGAAAGTGTTTTTCTGTGTTCTACTTGTTAGTATAAACAAATATGCAGTCTGCTGAAAGCAAGCTGTGCTCTGAGAGTCTTTCTTATGGAGTGCAGTTCAGCTAATAAAACTCTTTCTGCCTTTCATTGCAAGCGAGCCCGAAAGTGTTTTTATGCTTCATAATGGATTGTAAAAGCAAAGATGCAGTTTGCTGAAAACAAGTTTATCTTTGACAGTCTTGAATACTGAGTGCGGTTCAGTTAATAAAACTGTCTTTCTGGTGCTCATTGCAAACAGACCAGAAGGTGTTTTTCTGTGTTCTACTTGTTAGTATAAACAAATATGCAGTCTGCTGAAAGCAAGCTGTGCTCTGAGAGTCTTTCTTATGGAGTGCAGTTCAGCTAATAAAACTCTTTCTGCCTTTCATTGCAAGCGAGCCCGAAAGTGTTTTTATGCTTCATAATGGATTGTAAAAGCAAAGATGCAGTTTGCTGAAAACAAGTTTATCTTTGACAGTCTTGAATACTGAGTGCAGTTGAGTTAATAAAACTGTCTTTCTGGTGCTCATTGCAAGCAAGCCAGAAAGTGTTTTTCTGTGTTCCAATTGCTAGTATAAAGAAATACGCAGTCTGCTGAAAGCAAGCTGTGCTCTGACAGTATTTCTTATGGAGTGCAGTTCAGCTAATAAAACTCTTTCTGCCTTTCATTGCAAGCGAGCCCGAAAGTGTTTTTATGCTTCATAATGGATTGTAAAAGCAAAGATGCAGTTTGCTGAAAACAAGTTGTTCTTTGACAGTCTTGAATACTGAGTGCGGTTCAGTTAATAAAACTGTCTTTCTGGTGCTCATTGCAAGCAAGCCAGAAAGTGTTTTTCTGTGTTCCAATTGCTAGTATAAAGAAATACGCAGTCTGCTGAAAGCAAGCTGTTCTTTGATAGTCTTTCTTATGGAGTGCAGTTCAGCTAATAAAACTCTTTCTGCCTCTCATTGCAAGCGAGCCAGAAAGTGTTTTTATGCTTCATAATGGACTGTAAAAGCAAAGATGCAGTTTGCTGAAAACAAGTTGTTCTTTGACAGTCTTGAATACTGAGTGCGGTTCAGTTAAGAAAACTATCTTTCTGGTGCTCATTGCAAACAAACCAGAAAGTGTTTTTCTGTGTTCTACTTGTTAGTATAAACAAATATGCAGTCTGCTGAAAGCAAGCTGTGCTCTGAGAGTCTTTCTTATGGAGTGCAGTTCAGCTAATAAAACTCTTTCTGCCTTTCATTGCAAGCGAGCCCGAAAGTGTTTTTATGCTTCATAACGGGTTGTAAAAGCAAAGATGCAGTTTGCTGAAAACAAGTTGTTCTTTGACAGTCTTGAATACTGAGTGCAGTTCAGTTAATAAAACTGTCTTTCTGGTGCTCATTGCAAACACGCCAGAAAGTGTTTTTCTGTGTTCCAATTGCTAGTATAAACAAATACGCAGTCTGCTGAAAGCAAGCTGTGCTCTGACAGTCTTTCTTATGGAGCGCAGTTCAGCTAATAAAACTCTTTCTGCCTTTCATTGCAAGCGAGCCCGAAAGTGTTTTTATGCTTCATAACGGGTTGTAAAAGCAAAGATGCAGTTTGCTGAAAACAAGTTGTTCTTTGACAGTCTTGAATACTGAGTGCGGTTCAGTTAATAAAACTGTCTTTCTGGTGCTCATTGCAAACACGCCAGAAAGTGTTTTTCTGTGTTCCAATTGTTAGTATAAACAAATACGCAGTCTGCTGAAAGCAAGCTGTGCTCTGACAGTCTTTCTTATGGAGCGCAGTTCAGCTAATAAAACTCTTTCTGCCTTTCATTGCAAGCGAGCCCGAAAGTGTTTTTATGCTTCATAACGGGTTGTAAAAGCAAAGATGCAGTTTGCTGAAAACAAGTTGTTCTTTGACAGTCTTGAATACTGAGTGCGGTTCAGTTAATAAAACTGTCTTTCTGGTGCTCATTGCAAAGAAGCCAGAAAGTGTTTTTCTGTGTTCCAATTGTTAGTATAAACAAATACGCAGTCTGCTGAAAGCAAGCTGTGCTCTGACAGTCTTTCTTATGGAGTGCAGTTCAGCTAATAAAACTCTTTCTGCCTTTCATTGCAAGCGAGCCCGAAAGTGTTTTTATGCTTCATAATGGATTGTAAAAGCAAAGATGCAGTTTGCTGAAAACAAGTTTATCTTTGACAGTCTTGAATACTGAGTGCAGTTGAGTTAATAAAACTGTCTTTCTGGTGCTCATTGCAAGCAAGCCAGAAAGTGTTTTTCTGTGTTCCAATTGCTAGTATAAAGAAATACGCAGTCTGCTGAAAGCAAGCTGTGCTCTGACAGTCTTTCTTATGGAGTGCAGTTCAGCTAATAAAACTCTTTCTGCCTTTCATTGCAAGCGAGCCCGAAAGTGTTTTTATGCTTCATAATGGATTGTAAAAGCAAAGATGCAGTTTGCTGAAAACAAGTTGTTCTTTGACAGTCTTGAATACTGAGTGCGGTTCAGTTAATAAAACTGTCTTTCTGGTGCTCATTGCAAGCAAGCCAGAAAGTGTTTTTCTGTGTTCCAATTGCTAGTATAAAGAAATACGCAGTCTGCTGAAAGCAAGCTGTTCTTTGATAGTCTTTCTTATGGAGTGCAGTTCAGCTAATAAAACTCTTTCTGCCTTTCATTGCAAGCGAGCCCGAAAGTGATTTCATGCTTCATAATGGGTTGTAAAAGCAAAGATGCAGTTTGCTGAAAACAAGTTGTTCTTTGACAGTCTTGAATACTGAGTGCGGTTCAGTTAATAAAACTGTCTTTCTGGTGCTCATTGCAAACACGCCAGAAAGTGTTTTTCTGTGTTCCAATTGCTAGTATAAAGAAATACGCAGTCTGCTGAAAGCAAGCTGTGCTCTGACAGTCTTTCTTATGGAGTGCAGTTCAGCTAATAAAACTCTTTCTGCCTCTCATTGCAAACGAGCCCGAAAGTGTTTTTATGCTTCATAATGGACTGTAAGAGCAAAGATGCAGTTTGCTGAAAACAAGTTGTTCTTTGACAGTCTTGAATACTGAGTGCGGTTCAGTTAATAAAACTATCTTTCTGGTGCTCATTGCAAACAAACCAGAAAGTGTTTTTCTGTGTTCTACTTGTTAGTATAAACAAATATGCAGTCTGCTGAAAGCAAGCTGTGCTCTGACAGTCTTTCTTATGGAGCGCAGTTCAGCTAATAAAACTCTTTCTGCCTTTCATTGCAAGCGAGCCCGAAAGTGTTTTTATGCTTCATAATGGATTGTAAAAGCAAAGATGCAGTTTGCTGAAAACAAGTTGTTCTTTGACAGTCTTGAATACTGAGTGCGGTTCAGTTAATAAAACTGTCTTTCTGGTGCTCATTGCAAGCAAGCCAGAAAGTGTTTTTCTGTGTTCCAATTGCTAGTATAAAGAAATACGCAGTCTGCTGAAAGCAAGCTGTTCTTTGATAGTCTTTCTTATGGAGTGCAGTTCAGCTAATAAAACTCTTTCTGCCTCTCATTGCAAGCGAGCCAGAAAGTGTTTTTATGCTTCATAATGGACTGTAAAAGCAAAGATGCAGTTTGCTGAAAACAAGTTGTTCTTTGACAGTCTTGAATACTGAGTGCGGTTCAGTTAAGAAAACTAGTTTTCTGGTGCTCATTGCAAACAAACCAGAAAGTGTTTTTCTGTGTTCTACTTGTTAGTATAAACAAATATGCAGTCTGCTGAAAGCAAGCTGTGCTCTGAGAGTCTTTCTTATGGAGTGCAGTTCAGCTAATAAAACTCTTTCTGCCTTTCATTGCAAGCGAGCCCGAAAGTGTTTTTATGCTTCATAACGGGTTGTAAAAGCAAAGATGCAGTTTGCTGAAAACAAGTTGTTCTTTGACAGTCTTGAATACTGAGTGCAGTTCAGTTAATAAAACTGTCTTTCTGGTGCTCATTGCAAACACGCCAGAAAGTGTTTTTCTGTGTTCCAATTGCTAGTATAAACAAATACGCAGTCTGCTGAAAGCAAGCTGTGCTCTGACAGTCTTTCTTATGGAGCGCAGTTCAGCTAATAAAACTCTTTCTGCCTTTCATTGCAAGCGAGCCCGAAAGTGTTTTTATGCTTCATAACGGGTTGTAAAAGCAAAGATGCAGTTTGCTGAAAACAAGTTGTTCTTTGACAGTCTTGAATACTGAGTGCGGTTCAGTTAATAAAACTGTCTTTCTGGTGCTCATTGCAAACACGCCAGAAAGTGTTTTTCTGTGTTCCAATTGTTAGTATAAACAAATACGCAGTCTGCTGAAAGCAAGCTGTGCTCTGACAGTCTTTCTTATGGAGCGCAGTTCAGCTAATAAAACTCTTTCTGCCTTTCATTGCAAGCGAGCCCGAAAGTGTTTTTATGCTTCATAACGGGTTGTAAAAGCAAAGATGCAGTTTGCTGAAAACAAGTTGTTCTTTGACAGTCTTGAATACTGAGTGCGGTTCAGTTAATAAAACTATCTTTCTGGTGCTCATTGCAAACAAACCAGAAGGTGTTTTTCTGTGTTCTACTTGTTAGTATAAACAAATATGCAGTCTGCTGAAAGCAAGCTGTGCTCTGAGAGTCTTTCTTATGGAGTGCAGTTCAGCTAATAAAACTCTTTCTGCCTCTCATTGCAAACGAGCCCGAAAGTGTTTTTATGCTTCATAATGGACTGTAAGAGCAAAGATGCAGTTTGCTGAAAACAAGTTGTTCTTTGACAGTCTTGAATACTGAGTGCGGTTCAGTTAATAAAACTATCTTTCTGGTGCTCATTGCAAACAAACCAGAAAGTGTTTTTCTGTGTTCTACTTGTTAGTATAAACAAATATGCAGTCTGCTGAAAGCAAGCTGTGCTCTGACAGTCTTTCTTATGGAGCGCAGTTCAGCTAATAAAACTCTTTCTGCCTTTCATTGCAAGCGAGCCCGAAAGTGTTTTTATGCTTCATAACGGGTTGTAAAAGCAAAGATGCAGTTTGCTGAAAACAAGTTGTTCTTTGACAGTCTTGAATACTGAGTGCAGTTGAGTTAATAAAACTGTCTTTCTGGTGCTCATTGCAATCAAATCAGAAAGTGTTTTTCTGTGTTCCAATTGCTAGTATAAAGAAATACGCAGTCTGCTGAAAGCAAGCTGTGCTCTGACAGTCTTTCTTATGGAGCGCAGTTCAGCTAATAAAACTCTTTCTGCCATTCATTGCAAGCGAGCCCGAAAGTGTTTTTATGCTTCATAACGGGTTGTAAAAGCAAAGATGCAGTTTGCTGAAAACAAGTTGTTCTTTGACAGTCTTGAATACTGAGTGCGGTTCAGTTAATAAAACTGTCTTTCTGGTGCTCATTGCAAGCGAGCCCGAAAGTGTTTTTCTGTGTTCCAATTGCTAGTATAAAGAAATACGGAGTCTGCTGAAAGCAAGCTGTGCTCTGACAGTCTTTCTTATGGAGTGCAGTTCAGCTAATAAAACTCTTTCTGCCTTTCATTGCAAGCGAGCCCGAAAGTGTTTTTATGCTTCATAATGGATTGTAAAAGCAAAGATGCAGTTTGCTGAAAACAAGTTTATCTTTGACAGTCTTGAATACTGAGTGCAGTTGAGTTAATAAAACTGTCTTTCTGGTGCTCATTGCAAGCAAGCCAGAAAGTGTTTTTCTGTGTTCCAATTGCTAGTATAAAGAAATACGCAGTCTGCTGAAAGCAAGCTGTGCTCTGACAGTCTTTCTTATGGAGTGCAGTTCAGCTAATAAAACTCTTTCTGCCTTTCATTGCAAGCGAGCCCGAAAGTGTTTTTATGCTTCATAATGGATTGTAAAAGCAAAGATGCAGTTTGCTGAAAACAAGTTGTTCTTTGACAGTCTTGAATACTGAGTGCGGTTCAGTTAATAAAACTGTCTTTCTGGTGCTCATTGCAAGCAAGCCAGAAAGTGTTTTTCTGTGTTCCAATTGCTAGTATAAAGAAATACGCAGTCTGCTGAAAGCAAGCTGTTCTTTGATAGTCTTTCTTATGGAGTGCAGTTCAGCTAATAAAACTCTTTCTGCCTTTCATTGCAAGCGAGCCCGAAAGTGTTTTTATGCTTCATAACGGGTTGTAAAAGCAAAGATGCAGTTTGCTGAAAACAAGTTGTTCTTTGACAGTCTTGAATACTGAGTGCGGTTCAGTTAATAAAACTGTCTTTCTGGTGCTCATTGCAAACAAACCAGAAAGAGTTTTTCTGTGTTCTACTTGTTAGTATAAACAAATATGCAGTCTGCTGAAAGCAAGCTGTGCTCTGAGAGTCTTTCTTATGGAGTGCAGTTCAGCTAATAAAACTCTTTCTGCCTTTCATTGCAAGCGAGCCCGAAAGTGTTTTTATGCTTCATAACGGGTTGTAAAAGCAAAGATGCAGTTTGCTGAAAACAAGTTGTTCTTTGACAGTCTTGAATACTGAGTGCGGTTCAGTTAATAAAACTGTCTTTCTGGTGCTCAATGCAAGCAAGCCAGAAAGTGTTTTTCTGTGTTCCAATTGCTAGTATAAAGAAATACGCAGTCTGCTGAAAGCAAGCTGTGCTCTGACAGTATTTCTTATGGAGTGCAGTTCAGCTAATAAAACTCTTTCTGCCTTTCATTGCAAGCGAGCCCGAAAGTGTTTTTATGCTTCATAATGGATTGTAAAAGCAAAGATGCAGTTTGCTGAAAACAAGTTGTTCTTTGACAGTCTTGAATACTGAGTGCGGTTCAGTTAATAAAACTGTCTTTCTGGTGCTCATTGCAAGCAAGCCAGAAAGTGTTTTTCTGTGTTCCAATTGCTAGTATAAAGAAATACGCAGTCTGCTGAAAGCAAGCTGTTCTTTGATAGTCTTTCTTATGGAGTGCAGTTCAGCTAATAAAACTCTTTCTGCCTTTCATTGCAAGCGAGCCCGAAAGTGATTTCATGCTTCATAATGGGTTGTAAAAGCAAAGATGCAGTTTGCTGAAAACAAGTTGTTCTTTGACAGTCTTGAATACTGAGTGCGGTTCAGTTAATAAAACTGTCTTTCTGGTGCTCATTGCAAACACGCCAGAAAGTGTTTTTCTGTGTTCCAATTGCTAGTATAAAGAAATACGCAGTCTGCTGAAAGCAAGCTGTGCTCTGACAGTCTTTCTTATGGAGTGCAGTTCAGCTAATAAAACTCTTTCTGCCTCTCATTGCAAACGAGCCCGAAAGTGTTTTTATGCTTCATAATGGACTGTAAGAGCAAAGATGCAGTTTGCTGAAAACAAGTTGTTCTTTGACAGTCTTGAATACTGAGTGCGGTTCAGTTAATAAAACTATCTTTCTGGTGCTCATTGCAAACAAACCAGAAAGTGTTTTTCTGTGTTCTACTTGTTAGTATAAACAAATATGCAGTCTGCTGAAAGCAAGCTGTGCTCTGACAGTCTTTCTTATGGAGCGCAGTTCAGCTAATAAAACTCTTTCTGCCTTTCATTGCAAGCGAGCCCGAAAGTGTTTTTATGCTTCATAATGGATTGTAAAAGCAAAGATGCAGTTTGCTGAAAACAAGTTGTTCTTTGACAGTCTTGAATACTGAGTGCGGTTCAGTTAATAAAACTGTCTTTCTGGTGCTCATTGCAAGCAAGCCAGAAAGTGTTTTTCTGTGTTCCAATTGCTAGTATAAAGAAATACGCAGTCTGCTGAAAGCAAGCTGTTCTTTGATAGTCTTTCTTATGGAGTGCAGTTCAGCTAATAAAACTCTTTCTGCCTCTCATTGCAAGCGAGCCAGAAAGTGTTTTTATGCTTCATAATGGACTGTAAAAGCAAAGATGCAGTTTGCTGAAAACAAGTTGTTCTTTGACAGTCTTGAATACTGAGTGCGGTTCAGTTAAGAAAACTATCTTTCTGGTGCTCATTGCAAACAAACCAGAAAGTGTTTTTCTGTGTTCTACTTGTTAGTATAAACAAATATGCAGTCTGCTGAAAGCAAGCTGTGCTCTGAGAGTCTTTCTTATGGAGTGCAGTTCAGCTAATAAAACTCTTTCTGCCTTTCATTGCAAGCGAGCCCGAAAGTGTTTTTATGCTTCATAACGGGTTGTAAAAGCAAAGATGCAGTTTGCTGAAAACAAGTTGTTCTTTGACAGTCTTGAATACTGAGTGCAGTTCAGTTAATAAAACTGTCTTTCTGGTGCTCATTGCAAACACGCCAGAAAGTGTTTTTCTGTGTTCCAATTGCTAGTATAAACAAATACGCAGTCTGCTGAAAGCAAGCTGTGCTCTGACAGTCTTTCTTATGGAGCGCAGTTCAGCTAATAAAACTCTTTCTGCCTTTCATTGCAAGCGAGCCCGAAAGTGTTTTTATGCTTCATAACGGGTTGTAAAAGCAAAGATGCAGTTTGCTGAAAACAAGTTGTTCTTTGACAGTCTTGAATACTGAGTGCGGTTCAGTTAATAAAACTGTCTTTCTGGTGCTCATTGCAAACACGCCAGAAAGTGTTTTTCTGTGTTCCAATTGTTAGTATAAACAAATACGCAGTCTGCTGAAAGCAAGCTGTGCTCTGACAGTCTTTCTTATGGAGCGCAGTTCAGCTAATAAAACTCTTTCTGCCTTTCATTGCAAGCGAGCCCGAAAGTGTTTTTATGCTTCATAACGGGTTGTAAAAGCAAAGATGCAGTTTGCTGAAAACAAGTTGTTCTTTGACAGTCTTGAATACTGAGTGCGGTTCAGTTAATAAAACTGTCTTTCTGGTGCTCATTGCAAAGAAGCCAGAAAGTGTTTTTCTGTGTTCCAATTGTTAGTATAAACAAATACGCAGTCTGCTGAAAGCAAGCTGTGCTCTGACAGTCTTTCTTATGGAGTGCAGTTCAGCTAATAAAACTCTTTCTGCCTTTCATTGCAAGCGAGCCCGAAAGTGTTTTTATGCTTCATAATGGATTGTAAAAGCAAAGATGCAGTTTGCTGAAAACAAGTTTATCTTTGACAGTCTTGAATACTGAGTGCAGTTGAGTTAATAAAACTGTCTTTCTGGTGCTCATTGCAAGCAAGCCAGAAAGTGTTTTTCTGTGTTCCAATTGCTAGTATAAAGAAATACGCAGTCTGCTGAAAGCAAGCTGTGCTCTGACAGTCTTTCTTATGGAGTGCAGTTCAGCTAATAAAACTCTTTCTGCCTTTCATTGCAAGCGAGCCCGAAAGTGTTTTTATGCTTCATAATGGATTGTAAAAGCAAAGATGCAGTTTGCTGAAAACAAGTTGTTCTTTGACAGTCTTGAATACTGAGTGCGGTTCAGTTAATAAAACTGTCTTTCTGGTGCTCATTGCAAGCAAGCCAGAAAGTGTTTTTCTGTGTTCCAATTGCTAGTATAAAGAAATACGCAGTCTGCTGAAAGCAAGCTGTTCTTTGATAGTCTTTCTTATGGAGTGCAGTTCAGCTAATAAAACTCTTTCTGCCTTTCATTGCAAGCGAGCCCGAAAGTGATTTTATGCTTCATAATGGGTTGTAAAAGCAAAGATGCAGTTTGCTGAAAACAAGTTGTTCTTTGACAGTCTTGAATACTGAGTGCGGTTCAGTTAATAAAACTGTCTTTCTGGTGCTCAATGCAAGCAAGCCAGAAAGTGTTTTTCTGTGTTCCAATTGCTAGTATAAAGAAATACGCAGTCTGCTGAAAGCAAGCTGTGCTCTGACAGTATTTCTTATGGAGTGCAGTTCAGCTAATAAAACTCTTTCTGCCTTTCATTGCAAGCGAGCCCGAAAGTGATTTCATGCTTCATAATGGGTTGTAAAAGCAAAGATGCAGTTTGCTGAAAACAAGTTGTTCTTTGACAGTCTTGAATACTGAGTGCGGTTCAGTTAATAAAACTGTCTTTCTGGTGCTCATTGCAAACACGCCAGAAAGTGTTTTTCTGTGTTCCAATTGCTAGTATAAAGAAATACGCAGTCTGCTGAAAGCAAGCTGTTCTTTGATAGTCTTTCTTATGGAGTGCAGTTCAGCTAATAAAACTCTTTCTGCCTCTCATTGCAAGCGAGCCAGAAAGTGTTTTTATGCTTCATAATGGACTGTAAAAGCAAAGATGCAGTTTGCTGAAAACAAGTTGTTCTTTGACACTCTTGAATACTGAGTGCGGTTCAGTTAAGAAAACTATCTTTCTGGTGCTCATTGCAAACAAACCAGAAAGTGTTTTTCTGTGTTCTACTTGTTAGTATAAACAAATATGCAGTCTGCTGAAAGCAAGCTGTGCTCTGACAGTCTTTCTTATGGAGTGCAGTTCAGCTAATAAAACTCTTTCTGCCTTTCATTGCAAGCGAGCCCGAAAGTGTTTTTATGCTTCATAACGGGTTGTAAAAGCAAAGATGCAGTTTGCTGAAAACAAGTTGTTCTTTGACAGTCTTGAATACTGAGTGCGGTTCAGTTAATAAAACTGTCTTTCTGGTGCTCATTGCAAACACGCCAGAAAGTGTTTTTCTGTGTTCCAATTGCTAGTATAAACAAATACGCAGTCTGCTGAAAGCAAGCTGTGCTCTGACAGTCTTTCTTATGGAGCGCAGTTCAGCTAATAAAACTCTTTCTGCCTTTCATTGCAAGCGAGCCCGAAAGTGTTTTTATGCTTCATAACGGGTTGTAAAAGCAAAGATGCAGTTTGCTGAAAACAAGTTGTTCTTTGACAGTCTTGAATACTGAGTGCGGTTCAGTTAATAAAACTGTCTTTCTGGTGCTCATTGCAAACACGCCAGAAAGTGTTTTTCTGTGTTCCAATTGCTAGTATAAAGAAATACGGAGTCTGCTGAAAGCAAGCTGTGCTCTGACAGTCTTTCTTATGGAGTGCAGTTCAGCTAATAAAACTCTTTCTGCCTTTCATTGCAAGCGAGCCCGAAAGTGTTTTTATGCTTCATAATGGGTTGTAAAAGCAAAGATGCAGTATGCTGAAAACAAGTTGTTCTTTGACAGTCTTGAATACTGAGTGCGGTTCAGTTAATAAAACTGTCTTTCTGGTGCTCATTGCAAACACGCCAGAAAGTGTTTTTCTGTGTTCCAATTGCTAGTATAAAGAAATACGCAGTCTGCTGAAAGCAAGCTGTGCTCTGACAGTCTTTCTTATGGAGTGCAGTTCAGCTAATAAAACTCTTTCTGCCTTTCATTGCAAGCGAGCCCGAAAGTGTTTTTATGCTTCATAATGGATTGTAAAAGCAAAGATGCAGTTTGCTGAAAACAAGTTTATCTTTGACAGTCTTGAATACTGAGTGCAGTTGAGTTAATAAAACTGTCTTTCTGGTGCTCATTGCAAGCAAGCCAGAAAGTGTTTTTCTGTGTTCCAATTGCTAGTATAAAGAAATACGCAGTCTGCTGAAAGCAAGCTGTGCTCTGACAGTCTTTCTTATGGAGTGCAGTTCAGCTAATAAAACTCTTTCTGCCTTTCATTGCAAGCGAGCCCGAAAGTGTTTTTATGCTTCATAATGGATTGTAAAAGCAAAGATGCAGTTTGCTGAAAACAAGTTGTTCTTTGACAGTCTTGAATACTGAGTGCGGTTCAGTTAATAAAACTGTCTTTCTGGTGCTCATTGCAAGCAAGCCAGAAAGTGTTTTTCTGTGTTCCAATTGCTAGTATAAAGAAATACGCAGTCTGCTGAAAGCAAGCTGTTCTTTGATAGTCTTTCTTATGGAGTGCAGTTCAGCTAATAAAACTCTTTCTGCCTCTCATTGCAAGCGAGCCAGAAAGTGTTTTTATGCTTCATAATGGACTGTAAAAGCAAAGATGCAGTTTGCTGAAAACAAGTTGTTCTTTGACACTCTTGAATACTGAGTGCGGTTCAGTTAAGAAAACTATCTTTCTGGTGCTCATTGCAAACAAACCAGAAAGTGTTTTTCTGTGTTCTACTTGTTAGTATAAACAAATATGCAGTCTGCTGAAAGCAAGCTGTGCTCTGAGAGTCTTTCTTATGGAGTGCAGTTCAGCTAATAAAACTCTTTCTGCCTTTCATTGCAAGCGAGCCCGAAAGTGTTTTTATGCTTCATAATGGATTGTAAAAGCAAAGATGCAGTTTGCTGAAAACAAGTTGTTCTTTGACAGTCTTGAATACTGAGTGCGGTTCAGTTAATAAAACTGTCTTTCTGGTGCTCATTGCAAACACGCCAGAAAGTGTTTTTCTGTGTTCCAATTGCTAGTATAAACAAATACGCAGTCTGCTGAAAGCAAGCTGTGCTCTGACAGTCTTTCTTATGGAGCGCAGTTCAGCTAATAAAACTCTTTCTGCCTTTCATTGCAAGCGAGCCCGAAAGTGTTTTTATGCTTCATAACGGGTTGTAAAAGCAAAGATGCAGTTTGCTGAAAACAAGTTGTTCTTTGACAGTCTTGAATACTGAGTGCGGTTCAGTTAATAAAACTGTCTTTCTGGTGCTCATTGCAAACACGCCAGAAAGTGTTTTTCTGTGTTCCAATTGCTAGTATAAAGAAATACGGAGTCTGCTGAAAGCAAGCTGTGCTCTGACAGTCTTTCTTATGGAGTGCAGTTCAGCTAATAAAACTCTTTCTGCCTTTCATTGCAAGCGAGCCCGAAAGTGTTTTTATGCTTCATAATGGATTGTAAAAGCAAAGATGCAGTTTGCTGAAAACAAGTTTATCTTTGACAGTCTTGAATACTGAGTGCAGTTGAGTTAATAAAACTGTCTTTCTGGTGCTCATTGCAAGCAAGCCAGAAAGTGTTTTTCTGTGTTCCAATTGCTAGTATAAAGAAATACGCAGTCTGCTGAAAGCAAGCTGTTCTTTGATAGTCTTTCTTATGGAGTGCAGTTCAGCTAATAAAACTCTTTCTGCCTTTCATTGCAAGCGAGCCCGAAAGTGATTTTATGCTTCATAATGGGTTGTAAAAGCAAAGATGCAGTATGCTGAAAACAAGTTGTTCTTTGACAGTCTTGAATACTGAGTGCGGTTCAGTTAATAAAACTGTCTTTCTGGTGCTCATTGCAAACACGCCAGAAAGTGTTTTTCTGTGTTCCAATTGCTAGTATAAAGAAATACGCAGTCTGCTGAAAGCAAGCTGTGCTCTGACAGTCTTTCTTATGGAGTGCAGTTCAGCTAATAAAACTCTTTCTGCCTTTCATTGCAAGCGAGCCCGAAAGTGTTTTTATGCTTCATAATGGACTGTAAAAGCAAAGATGCAGTTTGCTGAAAACAAGTTGTTCTTTGACAGTCTTGAATACTGAGTGCGGTTCAGTTAAGAAAACTATCTTTCTGGTGCTCATTGCAAACAAACCAGAAAGTGTTTTTCTGTGTTCTACTTGTTAGTATAAACAAATATGCAGTCTGCTGAAAGCAAGCTGTGCTCTGAGAGTCTTTCTTATGGAGTGCAGTTCAGCTAATAAAACTCTTTCTGCCTTTCATTGCAAGCGAGCCCGAAAGTGTTTTTATGCTTCATAACGGGTTGTAAAAGCAAAGATGCAGTTTGCTGAAAACAAGTTGTTCTTTGACAGTCTTGAATACTGAGTGCGGTTCAGTTAATAAAACTGTCTTTCTGGTGCTCATTGCAAACACGCCAGAAAGTGTTTTTCTGTGTTCCAATTGCTAGTATAAACAAATACGCAGTCTGCTGAAAGCAAGCTGTGCTCTGACAGTCTTTCTTATGGAGCGCAGTTCAGCTAATAAAACTCTTTCTGCCTTTCATTGCAAGCGAGCCCGAAAGTGTTTTTATGCTTCATAACGGGTTGTAAAAGCAAAGATGCAGTTTGCTGAAAACAAGTTGTTCTTTGACAGTCTTGAATACTGAGTGCGGTTCAGTTAATAAAACTGTCTTTCTGGTGCTCATTGCAAACACGCCAGAAAGTGTTTTTCTGTGTTCCAATTGTTAGTATAAACAAATACGCAGTCTGCTGAAAGCAAGCTGTGCTCTGACAGTCTTTCTTATGGAGCGCAGTTCAGCTAATAAAACTCTTTCTGCCTTTCATTGCAAGCGAGCCCGAAAGTGTTTTTATGCTTCATAATGGATTGTAAAAGCAAAGATGCAGTTTGCTGAAAACAAGTTTATCTTTGACAGTCTTGAATACTGAGTGCAGTTGAGTTAATAAAACTGTCTTTCTGGTGCTCATTGCAAGCAAGCCAGAAAGTGTTTTTCTGTGTTCCAATTGCTAGTATAAAGAAATACGCAGTCTGCTGAAAGCAAGCTGTGCTCTGACAGTCTTTCTTATGGAGTGCAGTTCAGCTAATAAAACTCTTTCTGCCTTTCATTGCAAGCGAGCCCGAAAGTGTTTTTATGCTTCATAATGGATTGTAAAAGCAAAGATGCAGTTTGCTGAAAACAAGTTTATCTTTGACAGTCTTGAATACTGAGTGCAGTTGAGTTAATAAAACTGTCTTTCTGGTGCTCATTGCAAGCAAGCCAGAAAGTGTTTTTCTGTGTTCCAATTGCTAGTATAAAGAAATACGCAGTCTGCTGAAAGCAAGCTGTGCTCTGACAGTCTTTCTTATGGAGTGCAGTTCAGCTAATAAAACTCTTTCTGCCTTTCATTGCAAGCGAGCCCGAAAGTGTTTTTATGCTTCATAATGGATTGTAAAAGCAAAGATGCAGTTTGCTGAAAACAAGTTGTTCTTTGACAGTCTTGAATACTGAGTGCGGTTCAGTTAATAAAACTGTCTTTCTGGTGCTCATTGCAAGCAAGCCAGAAAGTGTTTTTCTGTGTTCCAATTGCTAGTATAAAGAAATACGCAGTCTGCTGAAAGCAAGCTGTTCTTTGATAGTCTTTCTTATGGAGTGCAGTTCAGCTAATAAAACTCTTTCTGCCTCTCATTGCAAGCGAGCCAGAAAGTGTTTTTATGCTTCATAATGGACTGTAAAAGCAAAGATGCAGTTTGCTGAAAACAAGTTGTTCTTTGACACTCTTGAATACTGAGTGCGGTTCAGTTAAGAAAACTATCTTTCTGGTGCTCATTGCAAACAAACCAGAAAGTGTTTTTCTGTGTTCTACTTGTTAGTATAAACAAATATGCAGTCTGCTGAAAGCAAGCTGTGCTCTGAGAGTCTTTCTTATGGAGTGCAGTTCAGCTAATAAAACTCTTTCTGCCTTTCATTGCAAGCGAGCCCGAAAGTGTTTTTATGCTTCATAACGGGTTGTAAAAGCAAAGATGCAGTTTGCTGAAAACAAGTTGTTCTTTGACAGTCTTGAATACTGAGTGCGGTTCAGTTAAGAAAACTATCTTTCTGGTGCTCATTGCAAACAAACCAGAAAGTGTTTTTCTGTGTTCTACTTGTTAGTATAAACAAATATGCAGTCTGCTGAAAGCAAGCTGTGCTCTGAGAGTCTTTCTTATGGAGTGCAGTTCAGCTAATAAAACTCTTTCTGCCTTTCATTGCAAGCGAGCCCGAAAGTGTTTTTATGCTTCATAACGGGTTGTAAAAGCAAAGATGCAGTTTGCTGAAAACAAGTTGTTCTTTGACAGTCTTGAATACTGAGTGCAGTTCAGTTAATAAAACTGTCTTTCTGGTGCTCATTGCAAACACGCCAGAAAGTGTTTTTCTGTGTTCCAATTGCTAGTATAAACAAATACGCAGTCTGCTGAAAGCAAGCTGTGCTCTGACAGTCTTTCTTATGGAGCGCAGTTCAGCTAATAAAACTCTTTCTGCCTTTCATTGCAAGCGAGCCCGAAAGTGTTTTTATGCTTCATAACGGGTTGTAAAAGCAAAGATGCAGTTTGCTGAAAACAAGTTGTTCTTTGACAGTCTTGAATACTGAGTGCGGTTCAGTTAATAAAACTGTCTTTCTGGTGCTCATTGCAAACACGCCAGAAAGTGTTTTTCTGTGTTCCAATTGTTAGTATAAACAAATACGCAGTCTGCTGAAAGCAAGCTGTGCTCTGACAGTCTTTCTTATGGAGCGCAGTTCAGCTAATAAAACTCTTTCTGCCTTTCATTGCAAGCGAGCCCGAAAGTGTTTTTATGCTTCATAACGGGTTGTAAAAGCAAAGATGCAGTTTGCTGAAAACAAGTTGTTCTTTGACAGTCTTGAATACTGAGTGCGGTTCAGTTAATAAAACTGTCTTTCTGGTGCTCATTGCAAAGAAGCCAGAAAGTGTTTTTCTGTGTTCCAATTGTTAGTATAAACAAATACGCAGTCTGCTGAAAGCAAGCTGTGCTCTGACAGTCTTTCTTATGGAGTGCAGTTCAGCTAATAAAACTCTTTCTGCCTTTCATTGCAAGCGAGCCCGAAAGTGTTTTTATGCTTCATAATGGATTGTAAAAGCAAAGATGCAGTTTGCTGAAAACAAGTTTATCTTTGACAGTCTTGAATACTGAGTGCAGTTGAGTTAATAAAACTGTCTTTCTGGTGCTCATTGCAAGCAAGCCAGAAAGTGTTTTTCTGTGTTCCAATTGCTAGTATAAAGAAATACGCAGTCTGCTGAAAGCAAGCTGTGCTCTGACAGTCTTTCTTATGGAGTGCAGTTCAGCTAATAAAACTCTTTCTGCCTTTCATTGCAAGCGAGCCCGAAAGTGTTTTTATGCTTCATAATGGATTGTAAAAGCAAAGATGCAGTTTGCTGAAAACAAGTTGTTCTTTGACAGTCTTGAATACTGAGTGCGGTTCAGTTAATAAAACTGTCTTTCTGGTGCTCATTGCAAGCAAGCCAGAAAGTGTTTTTCTGTGTTCCAATTGCTAGTATAAAGAAATACGCAGTCTGCTGAAAGCAAGCTGTTCTTTGATAGTCTTTCTTATGGAGTGCAGTTCAGCTAATAAAACTCTTTCTGCCTTTCATTGCAAGCGAGCCCGAAAGTGATTTTATGCTTCATAATGGGTTGTAAAAGCAAAGATGCAGTTTGCTGAAAACAAGTTGTTCTTTGACAGTCTTGAATACTGAGTGCGGTTCAGTTAATAAAACTGTCTTTCTGGTGCTCAATGCAAGCAAGCCAGAAAGTGTTTTTCTGTGTTCCAATTGCTAGTATAAAGAAATACGCAGTCTGCTGAAAGCAAGCTGTGCTCTGACAGTATTTCTTATGGAGTGCAGTTCAGCTAATAAAACTCTTTCTGCCTTTCATTGCAAGCGAGCCCGAAAGTGATTTCATGCTTCATAATGGGTTGTAAAAGCAAAGATGCAGTTTGCTGAAAACAAGTTGTTCTTTGACAGTCTTGAATACTGAGTGCGGTTCAGTTAATAAAACTGTCTTTCTGGTGCTCATTGCAAACACGCCAGAAAGTGTTTTTCTGTGTTCCAATTGCTAGTATAAAGAAATACGCAGTCTGCTGAAAGCAAGCTGTTCTTTGATAGTCTTTCTTATGGAGTGCAGTTCAGCTAATAAAACTCTTTCTGCCTCTCATTGCAAGCGAGCCAGAAAGTGTTTTTATGCTTCATAATGGACTGTAAAAGCAAAGATGCAGTTTGCTGAAAACAAGTTGTTCTTTGACACTCTTGAATACTGAGTGCGGTTCAGTTAAGAAAACTATCTTTCTGGTGCTCATTGCAAACAAACCAGAAAGTGTTTTTCTGTGTTCTACTTGTTAGTATAAACAAATATGCAGTCTGCTGAAAGCAAGCTGTGCTCTGACAGTCTTTCTTATGGAGTGCAGTTCAGCTAATAAAACTCTTTCTGCCTTTCATTGCAAGCGAGCCCGAAAGTGTTTTTATGCTTCATAACGGGTTGTAAAAGCAAAGATGCAGTTTGCTGAAAACAAGTTGTTCTTTGACAGTCTTGAATACTGAGTGCGGTTCAGTTAATAAAACTGTCTTTCTGGTGCTCATTGCAAACACGCCAGAAAGTGTTTTTCTGTGTTCCAATTGCTAGTATAAACAAATACGCAGTCTGCTGAAAGCAAGCTGTGCTCTGACAGTCTTTCTTATGGAGCGCAGTTCAGCTAATAAAACTCTTTCTGCCTTTCATTGCAAGCGAGCCCGAAAGTGTTTTTATGCTTCATAACGGGTTGTAAAAGCAAAGATGCAGTTTGCTGAAAACAAGTTGTTCTTTGACAGTCTTGAATACTGAGTGCGGTTCAGTTAATAAAACTGTCTTTCTGGTGCTCATTGCAAACACGCCAGAAAGTGTTTTTCTGTGTTCCAATTGCTAGTATAAAGAAATACGGAGTCTGCTGAAAGCAAGCTGTGCTCTGACAGTCTTTCTTATGGAGTGCAGTTCAGCTAATAAAACTCTTTCTGCCTTTCATTGCAAGCGAGCCCGAAAGTGTTTTTATGCTTCATAATGGATTGTAAAAGCAAAGATGCAGTTTGCTGAAAACAAGTTTATCTTTGACAGTCTTGAATACTGAGTGCAGTTGAGTTAATAAAACTGTCTTTCTGGTGCTCATTGCAAGCAAGCCAGAAAGTGTTTTTCTGTGTTCCAATTGCTAGTATAAAGAAATACGCAGTCTGCTGAAAGCAAGCTGTTCTTTGATAGTCTTTCTTATGGAGTGCAGTTCAGCTAATAAAACTCTTTCTGCCTTTCATTGCAAGCGAGCCCGAAAGTGATTTTATGCTTCATAATGGGTTGTAAAAGCAAAGATGCAGTATGCTGAAAACAAGTTGTTCTTTGACAGTCTTGAATACTGAGTGCGGTTCAGTTAATAAAACTGTCTTTCTGGTGCTCATTGCAAACACGCCAGAAAGTGTTTTTCTGTGTTCCAATTGCTAGTATAAAGAAATACGCAGTCTGCTGAAAGCAAGCTGTGCTCTGACAGTCTTTCTTATGGAGTGCAGTTCAGCTAATAAAACTCTTTCTGCCTTTCATTGCAAGCGAGCCCGAAAGTGTTTTTATGCTTCATAATGGATTGTAAAAGCAAAGATGCAGTTTGCTGAAAACAAGTTTATCTTTGACAGTCTTGAATACTGAGTGCAGTTGAGTTAATAAAACTGTCTTTCTGGTGCTCATTGCAAGCAAGCCAGAAAGTGTTTTTCTGTGTTCCAATTGCTAGTATAAAGAAATACGCAGTCTGCTGAAAGCAAGCTGTGCTCTGACAGTCTTTCTTATGGAGTGCAGTTCAGCTAATAAAACTCTTTCTGCCTTTCATTGCAAGCGAGCCCGAAAGTGTTTTTATGCTTCATAATGGATTGTAAAAGCAAAGATGCAGTTTGCTGAAAACAAGTTGTTCTTTGACAGTCTTGAATACTGAGTGCGGTTCAGTTAATAAAACTGTCTTTCTGGTGCTCATTGCAAGCAAGCCAGAAAGTGTTTTTCTGTGTTCCAATTGCTAGTATAAAGAAATACGCAGTCTGCTGAAAGCAAGCTGTTCTTTGATAGTCTTTCTTATGGAGTGCAGTTCAGCTAATAAAACTCTTTCTGCCTCTCATTGCAAGCGAGCCAGAAAGTGTTTTTATGCTTCATAATGGACTGTAAAAGCAAAGATGCAGTTTGCTGAAAACAAGTTGTTCTTTGACACTCTTGAATACTGAGTGCGGTTCAGTTAAGAAAACTATCTTTCTGGTGCTCATTGCAAACAAACCAGAAAGTGTTTTTCTGTGTTCTACTTGTTAGTATAAACAAATATGCAGTCTGCTGAAAGCAAGCTGTGCTCTGAGAGTCTTTCTTATGGAGTGCAGTTCAGCTAATAAAACTCTTTCTGCCTTTCATTGCAAGCGAGCCCGAAAGTGTTTTTATGCTTCATAATGGATTGTAAAAGCAAAGATGCAGTTTGCTGAAAACAAGTTGTTCTTTGACAGTCTTGAATACTGAGTGCGGTTCAGTTAATAAAACTGTCTTTCTGGTGCTCATTGCAAACACGCCAGAAAGTGTTTTTCTGTGTTCCAATTGCTAGTATAAACAAATACGCAGTCTGCTGAAAGCAAGCTGTGCTCTGACAGTCTTTCTTATGGAGCGCAGTTCAGCTAATAAAACTCTTTCTGCCTTTCATTGCAAGCGAGCCCGAAAGTGTTTTTATGCTTCATAACGGGTTGTAAAAGCAAAGATGCAGTTTGCTGAAAACAAGTTGTTCTTTGACAGTCTTGAATACTGAGTGCGGTTCAGTTAATAAAACTGTCTTTCTGGTGCTCATTGCAAACACGCCAGAAAGTGTTTTTCTGTGTTCCAATTGCTAGTATAAAGAAATACGGAGTCTGCTGAAAGCAAGCTGTGCTCTGACAGTCTTTCTTATGGAGTGCAGTTCAGCTAATAAAACTCTTTCTGCCTTTCATTGCAAGCGAGCCCGAAAGTGTTTTTATGCTTCATAATGGATTGTAAAAGCAAAGATGCAGTTTGCTGAAAACAAGTTTATCTTTGACAGTCTTGAATACTGAGTGCAGTTGAGTTAATAAAACTGTCTTTCTGGTGCTCATTGCAAGCAAGCCAGAAAGTGTTTTTCTGTGTTCCAATTGCTAGTATAAAGAAATACGCAGTCTGCTGAAAGCAAGCTGTTCTTTGATAGTCTTTCTTATGGAGTGCAGTTCAGCTAATAAAACTCTTTCTGCCTTTCATTGCAAGCGAGCCCGAAAGTGATTTTATGCTTCATAATGGGTTGTAAAAGCAAAGATGCAGTATGCTGAAAACAAGTTGTTCTTTGACAGTCTTGAATACTGAGTGCGGTTCAGTTAATAAAACTGTCTTTCTGGTGCTCATTGCAAACACGCCAGAAAGTGTTTTTCTGTGTTCCAATTGCTAGTATAAAGAAATACGCAGTCTGCTGAAAGCAAGCTGTGCTCTGACAGTCTTTCTTATGGAGTGCAGTTCAGCTAATAAAACTCTTTCTGCCTTTCATTGCAAGCGAGCCCGAAAGTGTTTTTATGCTTCATAATGGACTGTAAAAGCAAAGATGCAGTTTGCTGAAAACAAGTTGTTCTTTGACAGTCTTGAATACTGAGTGCGGTTCAGTTAAGAAAACTATCTTTCTGGTGCTCATTGCAAACAAACCAGAAAGTGTTTTTCTGTGTTCTACTTGTTAGTATAAACAAATATGCAGTCTGCTGAAAGCAAGCTGTGCTCTGAGAGTCTTTCTTATGGAGTGCAGTTCAGCTAATAAAACTCTTTCTGCCTTTCATTGCAAGCGAGCCCGAAAGTGTTTTTATGCTTCATAACGGGTTGTAAAAGCAAAGATGCAGTTTGCTGAAAACAAGTTGTTCTTTGACAGTCTTGAATACTGAGTGCGGTTCAGTTAATAAAACTGTCTTTCTGGTGCTCATTGCAAACACGCCAGAAAGTGTTTTTCTGTGTTCCAATTGCTAGTATAAACAAATACGCAGTCTGCTGAAAGCAAGCTGTGCTCTGACAGTCTTTCTTATGGAGCGCAGTTCAGCTAATAAAACTCTTTCTGCCTTTCATTGCAAGCGAGCCCGAAAGTGTTTTTATGCTTCATAACGGGTTGTAAAAGCAAAGATGCAGTTTGCTGAAAACAAGTTGTTCTTTGACAGTCTTGAATACTGAGTGCGGTTCAGTTAATAAAACTGTCTTTCTGGTGCTCATTGCAAACACGCCAGAAAGTGTTTTTCTGTGTTCCAATTGTTAGTATAAACAAATACGCAGTCTGCTGAAAGCAAGCTGTGCTCTGACAGTCTTTCTTATGGAGCGCAGTTCAGCTAATAAAACTCTTTCTGCCTTTCATTGCAAGCGAGCCCGAAAGTGTTTTTATGCTTCATAATGGATTGTAAAAGCAAAGATGCAGTTTGCTGAAAACAAGTTTATCTTTGACAGTCTTGAATACTGAGTGCAGTTGAGTTAATAAAACTGTCTTTCTGGTGCTCATTGCAAGCAAGCCAGAAAGTGTTTTTCTGTGTTCCAATTGCTAGTATAAAGAAATACGCAGTCTGCTGAAAGCAAGCTGTGCTCTGACAGTCTTTCTTATGGAGTGCAGTTCAGCTAATAAAACTCTTTCTGCCTTTCATTGCAAGCGAGCCCGAAAGTGTTTTTATGCTTCATAATGGATTGTAAAAGCAAAGATGCAGTTTGCTGAAAACAAGTTTATCTTTGACAGTCTTGAATACTGAGTGCAGTTGAGTTAATAAAACTGTCTTTCTGGTGCTCATTGCAAGCAAGCCAGAAAGTGTTTTTCTGTGTTCCAATTGCTAGTATAAAGAAATACGCAGTCTGCTGAAAGCAAGCTGTGCTCTGACAGTCTTTCTTATGGAGTGCAGTTCAGCTAATAAAACTCTTTCTGCCTTTCATTGCAAGCGAGCCCGAAAGTGTTTTTATGCTTCATAATGGATTGTAAAAGCAAAGATGCAGTTTGCTGAAAACAAGTTGTTCTTTGACAGTCTTGAATACTGAGTGCGGTTCAGTTAATAAAACTGTCTTTCTGGTGCTCATTGCAAGCAAGCCAGAAAGTGTTTTTCTGTGTTCCAATTGCTAGTATAAAGAAATACGCAGTCTGCTGAAAGCAAGCTGTTCTTTGATAGTCTTTCTTATGGAGTGCAGTTCAGCTAATAAAACTCTTTCTGCCTCTCATTGCAAGCGAGCCAGAAAGTGTTTTTATGCTTCATAATGGACTGTAAAAGCAAAGATGCAGTTTGCTGAAAACAAGTTGTTCTTTGACACTCTTGAATACTGAGTGCGGTTCAGTTAAGAAAACTATCTTTCTGGTGCTCATTGCAAACAAACCAGAAAGTGTTTTTCTGTGTTCTACTTGTTAGTATAAACAAATATGCAGTCTGCTGAAAGCAAGCTGTGCTCTGAGAGTCTTTCTTATGGAGTGCAGTTCAGCTAATAAAACTCTTTCTGCCTTTCATTGCAAGCGAGCCCGAAAGTGTTTTTATGCTTCATAACGGGTTGTAAAAGCAAAGATGCAGTTTGCTGAAAACAAGTTGTTCTTTGACAGTCTTGAATACTGAGTGCGGTTCAGTTAATAAAACTGTCTTTCTGGTGCTCATTGCAAACACGCCAGAAAGTGTTTTTCTGTGTTCCAATTGCTAGTATAAACAAATACGCAGTCTGCTGAAAGCAAGCTGTGCTCTGACAGTCTTTCTTATGGAGCGCAGTTCAGCTAATAAAACTCTTTCTGCCTTTCATTGCAAGCGAGCCCGAAAGTGTTTTTATGCTTCATAACGGGTTGTAAAAGCAAAGATGCAGTTTGCTGAAAACAAGTTGTTCTTTGACAGTCTTGAATACTGAGTGCGGTTCAGTTAATAAAACTGTCTTTCTGGTGCTCATTGCAAACACGCCAGAAAGTGTTTTTCTGTGTTCCAATTGCTAGTATAAAGAAATACGGAGTCTGCTGAAAGCAAGCTGTGCTCTGACAGTCTTTCTTATGGAGTGCAGTTCAGCTAATAAAACTCTTTCTGCCTTTCATTGCAAGCGAGCCCGAAAGTGTTTTTATGCTTCATAATGGATTGTAAAAGCAAAGATGCAGTTTGCTGAAAACAAGTTTATCTTTGACAGTCTTGAATACTGAGTGCAGTTGAGTTAATAAAACTGTCTTTCTGGTGCTCATTGCAAGCAAGCCAGAAAGTGTTTTTCTGTGTTCCAATTGCTAGTATAAAGAAATACGCAGTCTGCTGAAAGCAAGCTGTTCTTTGATAGTCTTTCTTATGGAGTGCAGTTCAGCTAATAAAACTCTTTCTGCCTTTCATTGCAAGCGAGCCCGAAAGTGATTTTATGCTTCATAATGGGTTGTAAAAGCAAAGATGCAGTATGCTGAAAACAAGTTGTTCTTTGACAGTCTTGAATACTGAGTGCGGTTCAGTTAATAAAACTGTCTTTCTGGTGCTCATTGCAAACACGCCAGAAAGTGTTTTTCTGTGTTCCAATTGCTAGTATAAAGAAATACGCAGTCTGCTGAAAGCAAGCTGTGCTCTGACAGTCTTTCTTATGGAGTGCAGTTCAGCTAATAAAACTCTTTCTGCCTTTCATTGCAAGCGAGCCCGAAAGTGTTTTTATGCTTCATAATGGATTGTAAAAGCAAAGATGCAGTTTGCTGAAAACAAGTTTATCTTTGACAGTCTTGAATACTGAGTGCAGTTGAGTTAATAAAACTGTCTTTCTGGTGCTCATTGCAAACAAACCAGAAAGTGTTTTTCTGTGTTCTACTTGTTAGTATAAACAAATATGCAGTCTGCTGAAAGCAAGCTGTGCTCTGAGAGTCTTTCTTATGGAGTGCAGTTCAGCTAATAAAACTCTTTCTGCCTTTCATTGCAAGCGAGCCCGAAAGTGTTTTTATGCTTCATAACGGGTTGTAAAAGCAAAGATGCAGTTTGCTGAAAACAAGTTGTTCTTTGACAGTCTTGAATACTGAGTGCGGTTCAGTTAATAAAACTGTCTTTCTGGTGCTCATTGCAAACACGCCAGAAAGTGTTTTTCTGTGTTCCAATTGCTAGTATAAACAAATACGCAGTCTGCTGAAAGCAAGCTGTGCTCTGACAGTCTTTCTTATGGAGCGCAGTTCAGCTAATAAAACTCTTTCTGCCTTTCATTGCAAGCGAGCCCGAAAGTGTTTTTATGCTTCATAATGGACTGTAAAAGCAAAGATGCAGTTTGCTGAAAACAAGTTGTTCTTTGACAGTCTTGAATACTGAGTGCAGTTGAGTTAATAAAACTGTCTTTCTGGTGCTCATTGCAAACAAACCAGAAAGTGTTTTTCTGTGTTCTAATTGTTAGTATAAACAAATATGCAGTCTGCTGAAAGCAAGCTGTGCTCTGAGAGTCTTTCTTATGGAGTGCAGTTCAGCTAATAAAACTCTTTCTGCCTTTCATTGCAAGCGAGCCCGAAAGTGTTTTTATGCTTCATAACGGGTTGTAAAAGCAAAGATGCAGTTTGCTGAAAACAAGTTGTTCTTTGACAGTCTTGAATACTGAGTGCGGTTCAGTTAATAAAACTGTCTTTCTGGTGCTCATTGCAAACACGCCAGAAAGTGTTTTTCTGTGTTCCAATTGCTAGTATAAACAAATACGCAGTCTGCTGAAAGCAAGCTGTGCTCTGACAGTCTTTCTTATGGAGCGCAGTTCAGCTAATAAAACTCTTTCTGCCTTTCATTGCAAGCGAGCCCGAAAGTGTTTTTATGCTTCATAACGGGTTGTAAAAGCAAAGATGCAGTTTGCTGAAAACAAGTTGTTCTTTGACAGTCTTGAATACTGAGTGCGGTTCAGTTAATAAAACTGTCTTTCTGGTGCTCATTGCAAACAAACCAGAAGGTGTTTTTCTGTGTTCTACTTGTTAGTATAAACAAATATGCAGTCTGCTGAAAGCAAGCTGTGCTCTGAGAGTCTTTCTTATGGAGTGCAGTTCAGCTAATAAAACTCTTTCTGCCTTTCATTGCAAGCGAGCCCGAAAGTGTTTTTATGCTTCATAATGGATTGTAAAAGCAAAGATGCAGTTTGCTGAAAACAAGTTTATCTTTGACAGTCTTGAATACTGAGTGCGGTTCAGTTAATAAAACTGTCTTTCTGGTGCTCATTGCAAACAGACCAGAAGGTGTTTTTCTGTGTTCTACTTGTTAGTATAAACAAATATGCAGTCTGCTGAAAGCAAGCTGTGCTCTGAGAGTCTTTCTTATGGAGTGCAGTTCAGCTAATAAAACTCTTTCTGCCTTTCATTGCAAGCGAGCCCGAAAGTGTTTTTATGCTTCATAACGGGTTGTAAAAGCAAAGATGCAGTTTGCTGAAAACAAGTTGTTCTTTGACAGTCTTGAATACTGAGTGCGGTTCAGTTAATAAAACTGTCTTTCTGGTGCTCATTGCAAACAAACCAGAAGGTGTTTTTCTGTGTTCCAATTTCTAGTATAAACAAATACGCAGTCTCCTGAAAGCAAGCTGTGCTCTGACAGTCTTTCTTATGGAGTACAGTTCAGCTAATAAAACTCTTTCTGCCTCTCATTGCAAGCGAGCCCGAAAGTGTTTTTATGCTTCATAATGGACTGTAAAAGCAAAGATGCAGTTTGCTGAAAACAAGTTGTTCTTTGACAGTCTTGAATACTGAGTGCGGTTCAGTTAATAAAACTGTCTTTCTGGTGCTCATTGCAAACAAACCAGAAAGTGTTTTTCTGTGTTCTACTTGTTAGTATAAACAAATATGCAGTCTGCTGAAAGCAAGCTGTGCTCTGAGAGTCTTTCTTATGGAGTGCAGTTCAGCTAATAAAACTCTTTCTGCCTTTCATTGCAAGCGAGCCCGAAAGTGTTTTTATGCTTCATAACGGGTTGTAAAAGCAAAGATGCAGTTTGCTGAAAACAAGTTGTTCTTTGACAGTCTTGAATACTGAGTGCGGTTCAGTTAATAAAACTGTCTTTCTGGTGCTCATTGCAAACACGCCAGAAAGTGTTTTTCTGTGTTCCAATTGTTAGTATAAACAAATACGCAGTCTGCTGAAAGCAAGCTGTGCTCTGACAGTCTTTCTTATGGAGTGCAGTTCAGCTAATAAAACTCTTTCTGCCTTTCATTGCAAGCGAGCCCGAAAGTGTTTTTATGCTTCATAACGGGTTGTAAAAGCAAAGATGCAGTTTGCTGAAAACAAGTTGTTCTTTGACAGTCTTGAATACTGAGTGCGGTTCAGTTAATAAAACTGTCTTTCTGGTGCTCATTGCAAACACGCCAGAAAGTGTTTTTCTGTGTTCCAATTGCTAGTATAAACAAATACGCAGTCTGCTGAAAGCAAGCTGTGCTCTGACAGTCTTTCTTATGGAGCGCAGTTCAGCTAATAAAACTCTTTCTGCCTTTCATTGCAAGCGAGCCCGAAAGTGTTTTTATGCTTCATAACGGGTTGTAAAAGCAAAGATGCAGTTTGCTGAAAACAAGTTGTTCTTTGACAGTCTTGAATACTGAGTGCGGTTCAGTTAATAAAACTGTCTTTCTGGTGCTCATTGCAAACACGCCAGAAAGTGTTTTTCTGTGTTCCAATTGTTAGTATAAACAAATACGCAGTCTGCTGAAAGCAAGCTGTGCTCTGAGAGTCTTTCTTATGGAGCGCAGTTCAGCTAATAAAACTCTTTCTGCCTTTCATTGCAAGCGAGCCCGAAAGTGTTTTTATGCTTCATAATGGACTGTAAAAGCAAAGATGCAGTTTGCTGAAAACAAGTTGTTCTTTGACAGTCTTGAATACTGAGTGCAGTTGAGTTAATAAAACTGTCTTTCTGGTGCTCATTGCAAACAAACCAGAAAGTGTTTTTCTGTGTTCTAATTGTTAGTATAAACAAATATGCAGTCTGCTGAAAGCAAGCTGTGCTCTGAGAGTCTTTCTTATGGAGTGCAGTTCAGCTAATAAAACTCTTTCTGCCTTTCATTGCAAGCGAGCCCGAAAGTGTTTTTATGCTTCATAACGGGTTGTAAAAGCAAAGATGCAGTTTGCTGAAAACAAGTTGTTCTTTGACAGTCTTGAATACTGAGTGCGGTTCAGTTAATAAAACTGTCTTTCTGGTGCTCATTGCAAACACGCCAGAAAGTGTTTTTCTGTGTTCCAATTGCTAGTATAAACAAATACGCAGTCTGCTGAAAGCAAGCTGTGCTCTGACAGTCTTTCTTATGGAGCGCAGTTCAGCTAATAAAACTCTTTCTGCCTTTCATTGCAAGTGAGCCCGAAAGTGTTTTTATGCTTCATAACGGGTTGTAAAAGCAAAGATGCAGTTTGCTGAAAACAAGTTGTTCTTTGACAGTCTTGAATACTGAGTGCGGTTCAGTTAATAAAACTGTCTTTCTGGTGCTCATTGCAAACACGCCAGAAAGTGTTTTTCTGTGTTCCAATTGTTAGTATAAACAAATACGCAGTCTGCTGAAAGCAAGCTGTGCTCTGAGAGTCTTTCTTATGGAGTGCAGTTCAGCTAATAAAACTCTTTCTGCCTTTCATTGCAAGCGAGCCCGAAAGTGTTTTTATGCTTCATAATGGATTGTAAAAGCAAAGATGCAGTTTGCTGAAAACAAGTTTATCTTTGACAGTCTTGAATACTGAGTGCAGTTGAGTTAATAAAACTGTCTTTCTGGTGCTCATTGCAAACAAACCAGAAAGTGTTTTTCTGTGTTCTACTTGTTAGTATAAACAAATATGCAGTCTGCTGAAAGCAAGCTGTGCTCTGAGAGTCTTTCTTATGGAGTGCAGTTCAGCTAATAAAACTCTTTCTGCCTTTCATTGCAAGCGAGCCCGAAAGTGTTTTTATGCTTCATAACGGGTTGTAAAAGCAAAGATGCAGTTTGCTGAAAACAAGTTGTTCTTTGACAGTCTTGAATACTGAGTGCGGTTCAGTTAATAAAACTGTCTTTCTGGTGCTCATTGCAAACACGCCAGAAAGTGTTTTTCTGTGTTCCAATTGCTAGTATAAACAAATACGCAGTCTGCTGAAAGCAAGCTGTGCTCTGAGAGTCTTTCTTATGGAGTGCAGTTCAGCTAATAAAACTCTTTCTGCCTTTCATTGCAAGCGAGCCCGAAAGTGTTTTTATGCTTCATAACGGGTTGTAAAAGCAAAGATGCAGTTTGCTGAAAACAAGTTGTTCTTTGACAGTCTTGAATACTGAGTGCGGTTCAGTTAATAAAACTGTCTTTCTGGTGCTCATTGCAAACACGCCAGAAAGTGTTTTTCTGTGTTCCAATTTCTAGTATAAACAAATACGCAGTCTCCTGAAAGCAAGCTGTGCTCTGACAGTCTTTCTTATGGAGTACAGTTCAGCTAATAAAACTCTTTCTGCCTCTCATTGCAAGCGAGCCCGAAAGTGTTTTTATGCTTCATAATGGACTGTAAAAGCAAAGATGCAGTTTGCTGAAAACAAGTTGTTCTTTGACAGTCTTGAATACTGAGTGCGGTTCAGTTAATAAAACTGTCTTTCTGGTGCTCATTGCAAACAAACCAGAAAGTGTTTTTCTGTGTTCTACTTGTTAGTATAAACAAATATGCAGTCTGCTGAAAGCAAGCTGTGCTCTGAGAGTCTTTCTTATGGAGTGCAGTTCAGCTAATAAAACTCTTTCTGCCTTTCATTGCAAGCGAGCCCGAAAGTGTTTTTATGCTTCATGACGGGTTGTAAAAGCAAAGATGCAGTTTGCTGAAAACAAGTTGTTCTTTGACAGTCTTGAATACTGAGTGCGGTTCAGTTAATAAAACTGTCTTTCTGGTGCTCATTGCAAACAAACCAGAAAGTGTTTTTCTGTGTTCTACTTGTTAGTATAAACAAATATGCAGTCTGCTGAAAGCAAGCTGTGCTCTGAGAGTCTTTCTTATGGAGTGCAGTTCAGCTAATAAAACTCTTTCTGCCTTTCATTGCAAGCGAGCCCGAAAGTGTTTTTATGCTTCATAACGGGTTGTAAAAGCAAAGATGCAGTTTGCTGAAAACAAGTTGTTCTTTGACAGTCTTGAATACTGAGTGCGGTTCAGTTAATAAAACTGTCTTTCTGGTGCTCATTGCAAACACGCCAGAAAGTGTTTTTCTGTGTTCCAATTGCTAGTATAAACAAATACGCAGTCTGCTGAAAGCAAGCTGTGCTCTGACAGTCTTTCTTATGGAGCGCAGTTCAGCTAATAAAACTCTTTCTGCCTTTCATTGCAAGCGAGCCCGAAAGTGTTTTTATGCTTCATAACGGGTTGTAAAAGCAAAGATGCAGTTTGCTGAAAACAAGTTGTTCTTTGACAGTCTTGAATACTGAGTGCGGTTCAGTTAATAAAACTGTCTTTCTGGTGCTCATTGCAAACAAACCAGAAGGTGTTTTTCTGTGTTCTACTTGTTAGTATAAACAAATATGCAGTCTGCTGAAAGCAAGCTGTGCTCTGAGAGTCTTTCTTATGGAGTGCAGTTCAGCTAATAAAACTCTTTCTGCCTTTCATTGCAAGCGAGCCCGAAAGTGTTTTTATGCTTCATAATGGATTGTAAAAGCAAAGATGCAGTTTGCTGAAAACAAGTTTATCTTTGACAGTCTTGAATACTGAGTGCGGTTCAGTTAATAAAACTGTCTTTCTGGTGCTCATTGCAAACAGACCAGAAGGTGTTTTTCTGTGTTCTACTTGTTAGTATAAACAAATATGCAGTCTGCTGAAAGCAAGCTGTGCTCTGAGAGTCTTTCTTATGGAGTGCAGTTCAGCTAATAAAACTCTTTCTGCCTTTCATTGCAAGCGAGCCCGAAAGTGTTTTTATGCTTCATAACGGGTTGTAAAAGCAAAGATGCAGTTTGCTGAAAACAAGTTGTTCTTTGACAGTCTTGAATACTGAGTGCGGTTCAGTTAATAAAACTGTCTTTCTGGTGCTCATTGCAAACAAACCAGAAGGTGTTTTTCTGTGTTCTACTTGTTAGTATAAACAAATATGCAGTCTGCTGAAAGCAAGCTGTGCTCTGAGAGTCTTTCTTATGGAGTGCAGTTCAGCTAATAAAACTCTTTCTGCCTTTCATTGCAAGCGAGCCCGAAAGTGTTTTTATGCTTCATAACGGGTTGTAAAAGCAAAGATGCAGTTTGCTGAAAACAAGTTGTTCTTTGACAGTCTTGAATACTGAGTGCGGTTCAGTTAATAAAACTGTCTTTCTGGTGCTCATTGCAAACACGCCAGAAAGTGTTTTTCTGTGTTCCAATTTCTAGTATAAACAAATACGCAGTCTCCTGAAAGCAAGCTGTGCTCTGACAGTCTTTCTTATGGAGTACAGTTCAGCTAATAAAACTCTTTCTGCCTCTCATTGCAAGCGAGCCCGAAAGTGTTTTTATGCTTCATAATGGACTGTAAAAGCAAAGATGCAGTTTGCTGAAAACAAGTTGTTCTTTGACAGTCTTGAATACTGAGTGCGGTTCAGTTAATAAAACTGTCTTTCTGGTGCTCATTGCAAACAAACCAGAAAGTGTTTTTCTGTGTTCTACTTGTTAGTATAAACAAATATGCAGTCTGCTGAAAGCAAGCTGTGCTCTGAGAGTCTTTCTTATGGAGTGCAGTTCAGCTAATAAAACTCTTTCTGCCTTTCATTGCAAGCGAGCCCGAAAGTGTTTTTATGCTTCATGACGGGTTGTAAAAGCAAAGATGCAGTTTGCTGAAAACAAGTTGTTCTTTGACAGTCTTGAATACTGAGTGCGGTTCAGTTAATAAAACTGTCTTTCTGGTGCTCATTGCAAACAAACCAGAAAGTGTTTTTCTGTGTTCTACTTGTTAGTATAAACAAATATGCAGTCTGCTGAAAGCAAGCTGTGCTCTGAGAGTCTTTCTTATGGAGTGCAGTTCAGCTAATAAAACTCTTTCTGCCTTTCATTGCAAGCGAGCCCGAAAGTGTTTTTATGCTTCATAACGGGTTGTAAAAGCAAAGATGCAGTTTGCTGAAAACAAGTTGTTCTTTGACAGTCTTGAATACTGAGTGCGGTTCAGTTAATAAAACTGTCTTTCTGGTGCTCATTGCAAACACGCCAGAAAGTGTTTTTCTGTGTTCCAATTGCTAGTATAAACAAATACGCAGTCTGATGAAAGCAAGCTGTGCTCTGACAGTCTTTCTTATGGAGCGCAGTTCAGCTAATAAAACTCTTTCTGCCTTTCATTGCAAGCGAGCCCGAAAGTGTTTTTATGCTTCATAACGGGTTGTAAAAGCAAAGATGCAGTTTGCTGAAAACAAGTTGTTCTTTGACAGTCTTGAATACTGAGTGCGGTTCAGTTAATAAAACTGTCTTTCTGGTGCTCATTGCAAACACGCCAGAAAGTGTTTTTCTGTGTTCCAATTGCTAGTATAAACAAATACGCAGTCTGCTGAAAGCAAGCTGTGCTCTGACAGTCTTTCTTATGGAGCGCAGTTCAGCTAATAAAACTCTTTCTGCCTTTCATTGCAAGCGAGCCCGAAAGTGTTTTTATGCTTCATAACGGGTTGTAAAAGCAAAGATGCAGTTTGCTGAAAACAAGTTGTTCTTTGACAGTCTTGAATACTGAGTGCGGTTCAGTTAATAAAACTGTCTTTCTGGTGCTCATTGCAAACACGCCAGAAAGTGTTTTTCTGTGTTCCAATTTCTAGTATAAACAAATACGCAGTCTGCTGAAAGCAAGCTGTGCTCTGACAGTCTTTCTTATGGAGTGCAGTTCAGCTAATAAAACTCTTTCTGCCTCTCATTGCAAGCGAGCCCGAAAGTGTTTTTATGCTTCATAATGGACTGTAAAAGCAAAGATGCAGTTTGCTGAAAACAAGTTGTTCTTTGACAGTCTTGAATACTGAGTGCGGTTCAGTTAATAAAACTGTCTTTCTGGTGCTCATTGCAAACAAACCAGAAAGTGTTTTTCTGTGTTCTACTTGTTAGTATAAACAAATATGCAGTCTGCTGAAAGCAAGCTGTGCTCTGAGAGTCTTTCTTATGGAGTGCAGTTCAGCTAATAAAACTCTTTCTGCCTTTCATTGCAAGCGAGCCCGAAAGTGTTTTTATGCTTCATAACGGGTTGTAAAAGCAAAGATGCAGTTTGCTGAAAACAAGTTGTTCTTTGACAGTCTTGAATACTGAGTGCGGTTCAGTTAATAAAACTGTCTTTCTGGTGCTCATTGCAAACACGCCAGAAAGTGTTTTTCTGTGTTCCAATTGTTAGTATAAACAAATATGCAGTCTGCTGAAAGCAAGCTGTGCTCTGACAGTCTTTCTTATGGAGTGCAGTTCAGCTAATAAAACTCTTTCTGCCTTTCATTGCAAGCGAGCCCGAAAGTGTTTTTATGCTTCATAACGGGTTGTAAAAGCAAAGATGCAGTTTGCTGAAAACAAGTTGTTCTTTGACAGTCTTGAATACTGAGTGCGGTTCAGTTAATAAAACTGTCTTTCTGGTGCTCATTGCAAACACGCCAGAAAGTGTTTTTCTGTGTTCCAATTGTTAGTATAAACAAATACGCAGTCTGCTGAAAGCAAGCTGTGCTCTGAGAGTCTTTCTTATGGAGTGCAGTTCAGCTAATAAAACTCTTTCTGCCTTTCATTGCAAGCGAGCCCGAAAGTGTTTTTATGCTTCATAATGGATTGTAAAAGCAAAGATGCAGTTTGCTGAAAACAAGTTTATCTTTGACAGTCTTGAATACTGAGTGCAGTTGAGTTAATAAAACTGTCTTTCTGGTGCTCATTGCAAACAAACCAGAAAGTGTTTTTCTGTGTTCTACTTGTTAGTATAAACAAATATGCAGTCTGCTGAAAGCAAGCTGTGCTCTGAGAGTCTTTCTTATGGAGTGCAGTTCAGCTAATAAAACTCTTTCTGCCTTTCATTGCAAGCGAGCCCGAAAGTGTTTTTATGCTTCATAACGGGTTGTAAAAGCAAAGATGCAGTTTGCTGAAAACAAGTTGTTCTTTGACAGTCTTGAATACTGAGTGCGGTTCAGTTAATAAAACTGTCTTTCTGGTGCTCATTGCAAACACGCCAGAAAGTGTTTTTCTGTGTTCCAATTGCTAGTATAAACAAATACGCAGTCTGCTGAAAGCAAGCTGTGCTCTGAGAGTCTTTCTTATGGAGTGCAGTTCAGCTAATAAAACTCTTTCTGCCTTTCATTGCAAGCGAGCCCGAAAGTGTTTTTATGCTTCATAACGGGTTGTAAAAGCAAAGATGCAGTTTGCTGAAAACAAGTTGTTCTTTGACAGTCTTGAATACTGAGTGCGGTTCAGTTAATAAAACTGTCTTTCTGGTGCTCATTGCAAACACGCCAGAAAGTGTTTTTCTGTGTTCCAATTTCTAGTATAAACAAATACGCAGTCTCCTGAAAGCAAGCTGTGCTCTGACAGTCTTTCTTATGGAGCGCAGTTCAGCTAATAAAACTCTTTCTGCCTTTCATTGCAAGCGAGCCCGAAAGTGTTTTTATGCTTCATAACGGGTTGTAAAAGCAAAGATGCAGTTTGCTGAAAACAAGTTGTTCTTTGACAGTCTTGAATACTGAGTGCGGTTCAGTTAATAAAACTGTCTTTCTGGTGCTCATTGCAAACAAACCAGAAGGTGTTTTTCTGTGTTCTACTTGTTAGTATAAACAAATATGCAGTCTGCTGAAAGCAAGCTGTGCTCTGAGAGTCTTTCTTATGGAGTGCAGTTCAGCTAATAAAACTCTTTCTGCCTTTCATTGCAAGCGAGCCCGAAAGTGTTTTTATGCTTCATAATGGATTGTAAAAGCAAAGATGCAGTTTGCTGAAAACAAGTTTATCTTTGACAGTCTTGAATACTGAGTGCGGTTCAGTTAATAAAACTGTCTTTCTGGTGCTCATTGCAAACAGACCAGAAGGTGTTTTTCTGTGTTCTACTTGTTAGTATAAACAAATATGCAGTCTGCTGAAAGCAAGCTGTGCTCTGAGAGTCTTTCTTATGGAGTGCAGTTCAGCTAATAAAACTCTTTCTGCCTTTCATTGCAAGCGAGCCCGAAAGTGTTTTTATGCTTCATAACGGGTTGTAAAAGCAAAGATGCAGTTTGCTGAAAACAAGTTGTTCTTTGACAGTCTTGAATACTGAGTGCGGTTCAGTTAATAAAACTGTCTTTCTGGTGCTCATTGCAAACAAACCAGAAGGTGTTTTTCTGTGTTCTACTTGTTAGTATAAACAAATATGCAGTCTGCTGAAAGCAAGCTGTGCTCTGAGAGTCTTTCTTATGGAGTGCAGTTCAGCTAATAAAACTCTTTCTGCCTTTCATTGCAAGCGAGCCCGAAAGTGTTTTTATGCTTCATAACGGGTTGTAAAAGCAAAGATGCAGTTTGCTGAAAACAAGTTGTTCTTTGACAGTCTTGAATACTGAGTGCGGTTCAGTTAATAAAACTGTCTTTCTGGTGCTCATTGCAAACACGCCAGAAAGTGTTTTTCTGTGTTCCAATTTCTAGTATAAACAAATACGCAGTCTCCTGAAAGCAAGCTGTGCTCTGACAGTCTTTCTTATGGAGTACAGTTCAGCTAATAAAACTCTTTCTGCCTCTCATTGCAAGCGAGCCCGAAAGTGTTTTTATGCTTCATAATGGACTGTAAAAGCAAAGATGCAGTTTGCTGAAAACAAGTTGTTCTTTGACAGTCTTGAATACTGAGTGCGGTTCAGTTAATAAAACTGTCTTTCTGGTGCTCATTGCAAACAAACCAGAAAGTGTTTTTCTGTGTTCTACTTGTTAGTATAAACAAATATGCAGTCTGCTGAAAGCAAGCTGTGCTCTGAGAGTCTTTCTTATGGAGTGCAGTTCAGCTAATAAAACTCTTTCTGCCTTTCATTGCAAGCGAGCCCGAAAGTGTTTTTATGCTTCATGACGGGTTGTAAAAGCAAAGATGCAGTTTGCTGAAAACAAGTTGTTCTTTGACAGTCTTGAATACTGAGTGCGGTTCAGTTAATAAAACTGTCTTTCTGGTGCTCATTGCAAACAAACCAGAAAGTGTTTTTCTGTGTTCTACTTGTTAGTATAAACAAATATGCAGTCTGCTGAAAGCAAGCTGTGCTCTGAGAGTCTTTCTTATGGAGTGCAGTTCAGCTAATAAAACTCTTTCTGCCTTTCATTGCAAGCGAGCCCGAAAGTGTTTTTATGCTTCATAACGGGTTGTAAAAGCAAAGATGCAGTTTGCTGAAAACAAGTTGTTCTTTGACAGTCTTGAATACTGAGTGCGGTTCAGTTAATAAAACTGTCTTTCTGGTGCTCATTGCAAACACGCCAGAAAGTGTTTTTCTGTGTTCCAATTGCTAGTATAAACAAATACGCAGTCTGATGAAAGCAAGCTGTGCTCTGACAGTCTTTCTTATGGAGCGCAGTTCAGCTAATAAAACTCTTTCTGCCTTTCATTGCAAGCGAGCCCGAAAGTGTTTTTATGCTTCATAACGGGTTGTAAAAGCAAAGATGCAGTTTGCTGAAAACAAGTTGTTCTTTGACAGTCTTGAATACTGAGTGCGGTTCAGTTAATAAAACTGTCTTTCTGGTGCTCATTGCAAACACGCCAGAAAGTGTTTTTCTGTGTTCCAATTGCTAGTATAAACAAATACGCAGTCTGCTGAAAGCAAGCTGTGCTCTGACAGTCTTTCTTATGGAGCGCAGTTCAGCTAATAAAACTCTTTCTGCCTTTCATTGCAAGCGAGCCCGAAAGTGTTTTTATGCTTCATAACGGGTTGTAAAAGCAAAGATGCAGTTTGCTGAAAACAAGTTGTTCTTTGACAGTCTTGAATACTGAGTGCGGTTCAGTTAATAAAACTGTCTTTCTGGTGCTCATTGCAAACACGCCAGAAAGTGTTTTTCTGTGTTCCAATTTCTAGTATAAACAAATACGCAGTCTGCTGAAAGCAAGCTGTGCTCTGACAGTCTTTCTTATGGAGTGCAGTTCAGCTAATAAAACTCTTTCTGCCTCTCATTGCAAGCGAGCCCGAAAGTGTTTTTATGCTTCATAATGGACTGTAAAAGCAAAGATGCAGTTTGCTGAAAACAAGTTGTTCTTTGACAGTCTTGAATACTGAGTGCGGTTCAGTTAATAAAACTGTCTTTCTGGTGCTCATTGCAAACAAACCAGAAAGTGTTTTTCTGTGTTCTACTTGTTAGTATAAACAAATATGCAGTCTGCTGAAAGCAAGCTGTGCTCTGAGAGTCTTTCTTATGGAGTGCAGTTCAGCTAATAAAACTCTTTCTGCCTTTCATTGCAAGCGAGCCCGAAAGTGTTTTTATGCTTCATAACGGGTTGTAAAAGCAAAGATGCAGTTTGCTGAAAACAAGTTGTTCTTTGACAGTCTTGAATACTGAGTGCGGTTCAGTTAATAAAACTGTCTTTCTGGTGCTCATTGCAAACACGCCAGAAAGTGTTTTTCTGTGTTCCAATTGTTAGTATAAACAAATATGCAGTCTGCTGAAAGCAAGCTGTGCTCTGACAGTCTTTCTTATGGAGTGCAGTTCAGCTAATAAAACTCTTTCTGCCTTTCATTGCAAGCGAGCCCGAAAGTGTTTTTATGCTTCATAACGGGTTGTAAAAGCAAAGATGCAGTTTGCTGAAAACAAGTTGTTCTTTGACAGTCTTGAATACTGAGTGCGGTTCAGTTAATAAAACTGTCTTTCTGGTGCTCATTGCAAACACGCCAGAAAGTGTTTTTCTGTGTTCCAATTGCTAGTATAAACAAATACGCAGTCTGCTGAAAGCAAGCTGTGCTCTGAGAGTCTTTCTTATGGAGCGCAGTTCAGCTAATAAAACTCTTTCTGCCTTTCATTGCAAGCGAGCCCGAAAGTGTTTTTATGCTTCATAATGGACTGTAAAAGCAAAGATGCAGTTTGCTGAAAACAAGTTGTTCTTTGACAGTCTTGAATACTGAGTGCAGTTGAGTTAATAAAACTGTCTTTCTGGTGCTCATTGCAAACAAACCAGAAAGTGTTTTTCTGTGTTCTAATTGTTAGTATAAACAAATATGCAGTCTGCTGAAAGCAAGCTGTGCTCTGAGAGTCTTTCTTATGGAGTGCAGTTCAGCTAATAAAACTCTTTCTGCCTTTCATTGCAAGCGAGCCCGAAAGTGTTTTTATGCTTCATAACGGGTTGTAAAAGCAAAGATGCAGTTTGCTGAAAACAAGTTGTTCTTTGACAGTCTTGAATACTGAGTGCGGTTCAGTTAATAAAACTGTCTTTCTGGTGCTCATTGCAAACACGCCAGAAAGTGTTTTTCTGTGTTCCAATTGCTAGTATAAACAAATACGCAGTCTGCTGAAAGCAAGCTGTGCTCTGACAGTCTTTCTTATGGAGCGCAGTTCAGCTAATAAAACTCTTTCTGCCTTTCATTGCAAGTGAGCCCGAAAGTGTTTTTATGCTTCATAACGGGTTGTAAAAGCAAAGATGCAGTTTGCTGAAAACAAGTTGTTCTTTGACAGTCTTGAATACTGAGTGCGGTTCAGTTAATAAAACTGTCTTTCTGGTGCTCATTGCAAACACGCCAGAAAGTGTTTTTCTGTGTTCCAATTGTTAGTATAAACAAATACGCAGTCTGCTGAAAGCAAGCTGTGCTCTGAGAGTCTTTCTTATGGAGTGCAGTTCAGCTAATAAAACTCTTTCTGCCTTTCATTGCAAGCGAGCCCGAAAGTGTTTTTATGCTTCATAACGGGTTGTAAAAGCAAAGATGCAGTTTGCTGAAAACAAGTTGTTCTTTGACAGTCTTGAATACTGAGTGCGGTTCAGTTAATAAAACTGTCTTTCTGGTGCTCATTGCAAACACGCCAGAAAGTGTTTTTCTGTGTTCCAATTGCTAGTATAAACAAATACGCAGTCTGCTGAAAGCAAGCTGTGCTCTGACAGTCTTTCTTATGGAGCGCAGTTCAGCTAATAAAACTCTTTCTGCCTTTCATTGCAAGCGAGCCCGAAAGTGTTTTTATGCTTCATAACGGGTTGTAAAAGCAAAGATGCAGTTTGCTGAAAACAAGTTGTTCTTTGACAGTCTTGAATACTGAGTGCGGTTCAGTTAATAAAACTGTCTTTCTGGTGCTCATTGCAAACACGCCAGAAAGTGTTTTTCTGTGTTCCAATTGCTAGTATAAACAAATACGCAGTCTGCTGAAAGCAAGCTGTGCTCTGACAGTCTTTCTTATGGAGCGCAGTTCAGCTAATAAAACTCTTTCTGCCTTTCATTGCAAGCGAGCCCGAAAGTGTTTTTATGCTTCATAACGGGTTGTAAAAGCAAAGATGCAGTTTGCTGAAAACAAGTTGTTCTTTGACAGTCTTGAATACTGAGTGCGGTTCAGTTAATAAAACTGTCTTTCTGGTGCTCATTGCAAACAGACCAGAAGGTGTTTTTCTGTGTTCTACTTGTTAGTATAAACAAATATGCAGTCTGCTGAAAGCAAGCTGTGCTCTGAGAGTCTTTCTTATGGAGTGCAGTTCAGCTAATAAAACTCTTTCTGCCTTTCATTGCAAGCGAGCCCGAAAGTGTTTTTATGCTTCATAACGGGTTGTAAAAGCAAAGATGCAGTTTGCTGAAAACAAGTTGTTCTTTGACAGTCTTGAATACTGAGTGCGGTTCAGTTAATAAAACTGTCTTTCTGGTGCTCATTGCAAACAAACCAGAAGGTGTTTTTCTGTGTTCTACTTGTTAGTATAAACAAATATGCAGTCTGCTGAAAGCAAGCTGTGCTCTGAGAGTCTTTCTTATGGAGTGCAGTTCAGCTAATAAAACTCTTTCTGCCTTTCATTGCAAGCGAGCCCGAAAGTGTTTTTATGCTTCATAACGGGTTGTAAAAGCAAAGATGCAGTTTGCTGAAAACAAGTTGTTCTTTGACAGTCTTGAATACTGAGTGCGGTTCAGTTAATAAAACTGTCTTTCTGGTGCTCATTGCAAACACGCCAGAAAGTGTTTTTCTGTGTTCCAATTTCTAGTATAAACAAATACGCAGTCTCCTGAAAGCAAGCTGTGCTCTGACAGTCTTTCTTATGGAGTACAGTTCAGCTAATAAAACTCTTTCTGCCTCTCATTGCAAGCGAGCCCGAAAGTGTTTTTATGCTTCATAATGGACTGTAAAAGCAAAGATGCAGTTTGCTGAAAACAAGTTGTTCTTTGACAGTCTTGAATACTGAGTGCGGTTCAGTTAATAAAACTGTCTTTCTGGTGCTCATTGCAAACAAACCAGAAAGTGTTTTTCTGTGTTCTACTTGTTAGTATAAACAAATATGCAGTCTGCTGAAAGCAAGCTGTGCTCTGAGAGTCTTTTTTATGGAGTGCAGTTCAGCTAATAAAACTCTTTCTGCCTTTCATTGCAAGCGAGCCCGAAAGTGTTTTTATGCTTCATGACGGGTTGTAAAAGCAAAGATGCAGTTTGCTGAAAACAAGTTGTTCTTTGACAGTCTTGAATACTGAGTGCGGTTCAGTTAATAAAACTGTCTTTCTGGTGCTCATTGCAAACAAACCAGAAAGTGTTTTTCTGTGTTCTACTTGTTAGTATAAACAAATATGCAGTCTGCTGAAAGCAAGCTGTGCTCTGAGAGTCTTTCTTATGGAGTGCAGTTCAGCTAATAAAACTCTTTCTGCCTTTCATTGCAAGCGAGCCCGAAAGTGTTTTTATGCTTCATAACGGGTTGTAAAAGCAAAGATGCAGTTTGCTGAAAACAAGTTGTTCTTTGACAGTCTTGAATACTGAGTGCGGTTCAGTTAATAAAACTGTCTTTCTGGTGCTCATTGCAAACACGCCAGAAAGTGTTTTTCTGTGTTCCAATTGCTAGTATAAACAAATACGCAGTCTGCTGAAAGCAAGCTGTGCTCTGACAGTCTTTCTTATGGAGCGCAGTTCAGCTAATAAAACTCTTTCTGCCTTTCATTGCAAGTGAGCCCGAAAGTGTTTTTATGCTTCATAACGGGTTGTAAAAGCAAAGATGCAGTTTGCTGAAAACAAGTTGTTCTTTGACAGTCTTGAATACTGAGTGCGGTTCAGTTAATAAAACTGTCTTTCTGGTGCTCATTGCAAACACGCCAGAAAGTGTTTTTCTGTGTTCCAATTGTTAGTATAAACAAATACGCAGTCTGCTGAAAGCAAGCTGTGCTCTGAGAGTCTTTCTTATGGAGTGCAGTTCAGCTAATAAAACTCTTTCTGCCTTTCATTGCAAGCGAGCCCGAAAGTGTTTTTATGCTTCATAATGGATTGTAAAAGCAAAGATGCAGTTTGCTGAAAACAAGTTTATCTTTGACAGTCTTGAATACTGAGTGCAGTTGAGTTAATAAAACTGTCTTTCTGGTGCTCATTGCAAACAAACCAGAAAGTGTTTTTCTGTGTTCTACTTGTTAGTATAAACAAATATGCAGTCTGCTGAAAGCAAGCTGTGCTCTGAGAGTCTTTCTTATGGAGTGCAGTTCAGCTAATAAAACTCTTTCTGCCTTTCATTGCAAGCGAGCCCGAAAGTGTTTTTATGCTTCATAACGGGTTGTAAAAGCAAAGATGCAGTTTGCTGAAAACAAGTTGTTCTTTGACAGTCTTGAATACTGAGTGCGGTTCAGTTAATAAAACTGTCTTTCTGGTGCTCATTGCAAACACGCCAGAAAGTGTTTTTCTGTGTTCCAATTGCTAGTATAAACAAATACGCAGTCTGCTGAAAGCAAGCTGTGCTCTGAGAGTCTTTCTTATGGAGCGCAGTTCAGCTAATAAAACTCTTTCTGCCTTTCATTGCAAGCGAGCCCGAAAGTGTTTTTATGCTTCATAATGGACTGTAAAAGCAAAGATGCAGTTTGCTGAAAACAAGTTGTTCTTTGACAGTCTTGAATACTGAGTGCAGTTGAGTTAATAAAACTGTCTTTCTGGTGCTCATTGCAAACAAACCAGAAAGTGTTTTTCTGTGTTCTAATTGTTAGTATAAACAAATATGCAGTCTGCTGAAAGCAAGCTGTGCTCTGAGAGTCTTTCTTATGGAGTGCAGTTCAGCTAATAAAACTCTTTCTGCCTTTCATTGCAAGCGAGCCCGAAAGTGTTTTTATGCTTCATAACGGGTTGTAAAAGCAAAGATGCAGTTTGCTGAAAACAAGTTGTTCTTTGACAGTCTTGAATACTGAGTGCGGTTCAGTTAATAAAACTGTCTTTCTGGTGCTCATTGCAAACACGCCAGAAAGTGTTTTTCTGTGTTCCAATTGCTAGTATAAACAAATACGCAGTCTGCTGAAAGCAAGCTGTGCTCTGACAGTCTTTCTTATGGAGCGCAGTTCAGCTAATAAAACTCTTTCTGCCTTTCATTGCAAGTGAGCCCGAAAGTGTTTTTATGCTTCATAACGGGTTGTAAAAGCAAAGATGCAGTTTGCTGAAAACAAGTTGTTCTTTGACAGTCTTGAATACTGAGTGCGGTTCAGTTAATAAAACTGTCTTTCTGGTGCTCATTGCAAACACGCCAGAAAGTGTTTTTCTGTGTTCCAATTGTTAGTATAAACAAATACGCAGTCTGCTGAAAGCAAGCTGTGCTCTGAGAGTCTTTCTTATGGAGTGCAGTTCAGCTAATAAAACTCTTTCTGCCTTTCATTGCAAGCGAGCCCGAAAGTGTTTTTATGCTTCATAATGGATTGTAAAAGCAAAGATGCAGTTTGCTGAAAACAAGTTTATCTTTGACAGTCTTGAATACTGAGTGCAGTTGAGTTAATAAAACTGTCTTTCTGGTGCTCATTGCAAACAAACCAGAAAGTGTTTTTCTGTGTTCTACTTGTTAGTATAAACAAATATGCAGTCTGCTGAAAGCAAGCTGTGCTCTGAGAGTCTTTCTTATGGAGTGCAGTTCAGCTAATAAAACTCTTTCTGCCTTTCATTGCAAGCGAGCCCGAAAGTGTTTTTATGCTTCATAACGGGTTGTAAAAGCAAAGATGCAGTTTGCTGAAAACAAGTTGTTCTTTGACAGTCTTGAATACTGAGTGCGGTTCAGTTAATAAAACTGTCTTTCTGGTGCTCATTGCAAACACGCCAGAAAGTGTTTTTCTGTGTTCCAATTGCTAGTATAAACAAATACGCAGTCTGCTGAAAGCAAGCTGTGCTCTGACAGTCTTTCTTATGGAGCGCAGTTCAGCTAATAAAACTCTTTCTGCCTTTCATTGCAAGCGAGCCCGAAAGTGTTTTTATGCTTCATAACGGGTTGTAAAAGCAAAGATGCAGTTTGCTGAAAACAAGTTGTTCTTTGACAGTCTTGAATACTGAGTGCGGTTCAGTTAATAAAACTGTCTTTCTGGTGCTCATTGCAAACACGCCAGAAAGTGTTTTTCTGTGTTCCAATTGTTAGTATAAACAAATACGCAGTCTGCTGAAAGCAAGCTGTGCTCTGACAGTCTTTCTTATGGAGCGCAGTTCAGCTAATAAAACTCTTTCTGCCTTTCATTGCAAGCGAGCCCGAAAGTGTTTTTATGCTTCATAATGGACTGTAAAAGCAAAGATGCAGTTTGCTGAAAACAAGTTGTTCTTTGACAGTCTTGAATACTGAGTGCAGTTGAGTTAATAAAACTGTCTTTCTGGTGCTCATTGCAAACAAACCAGAAAGTGTTTTTCTGTGTTCTAATTGTTAGTATAAACAAATATGCAGTCTGCTGAAAGCAAGCTGTGCTCTGAGAGTCTTTCTTATGGAGTGCAGTTCAGCTAATAAAACTCTTTCTGCCTTTCATTGCAAGCGAGCCCGAAAGTGTTTTTATGCTTCATAACGGGTTGTAAAAGCAAAGATGCAGTTTGCTGAAAACAAGTTGTTCTTTGACAGTCTTGAATACTGAGTGCGGTTCAGTTAATAAAACTGTCTTTCTGGTGCTCATTGCAAACACGCCAGAAAGTGTTTTTCTGTGTTCCAATTGCTAGTATAAACAAATACGCAGTCTGCTGAAAGCAAGCTGTGCTCTGACAGTCTTTCTTATGGAGCGCAGTTCAGCTAATAAAACTCTTTCTGCCTTTCATTGCAAGCGAGCCCGAAAGTGTTTTTATGCTTCATAACGGGTTGTAAAAGCAAAGATGCAGTTTGCTGAAAACAAGTTGTTCTTTGACAGTCTTGAATACTGAGTGCGGTTCAGTTAATAAAACTGTCTTTCTGGTGCTCATTGCAAACAAACCAGAAGGTGTTTTTCTGTGTTCTACTTGTTAGTATAAACAAATATGCAGTCTGCTGAAAGCAAGCTGTGCTCTGAGAGTCTTTCTTATGGAGTGCAGTTCAGCTAATAAAACTCTTTCTGCCTTTCATTGCAAGCGAGCCCGAAAGTGTTTTTATGCTTCATAACGGGTTGTAAAAGCAAAGATGCAGTTTGCTGAAAACAAGTTGTTCTTTGACAGTCTTGAATACTGAGTGCGGTTCAGTTAATAAAACTGTCTTTCTGGTGCTCATTGCAAACACGCCAGAAAGTGTTTTTCTGTGTTCCAATTGCTAGTATAAACAAATACGCAGTCTGCTGAAAGCAAGCTGTGCTCTGACAGTCTTTCTTATGGAGCGCAGTTCAGCTAATAAAACTCTTTCTGCCTTTCATTGCAAGCGAGCCCGAAAGTGTTTTTATGCTTCATAACGGGTTGTAAAAGCAAAGATGCAGTTTGCTGAAAACAAGTTGTTCTTTGACAGTCTTGAATACTGAGTGCGGTTCAGTTAATAAAACTGTCTTTCTGGTGCTCATTGCAAAGAAGCCAGAAAGTGTTTTTCTGTGTTCCAATTGTTAGTATAAACAAATACGCAGTCTGCTGAAAGCAAGCTGTGCTCTGACAGTCTTTCTTATGGAGCGCAGTTCAGCTAATAAAACTCTTTCTGCCTTTCATTGCAAGCGAGCCCGAAAGTGTTTTTATGCTTCATAACGGGTTGTAAAAGCAAAGATGCAGTTTGCTGAAAACAAGTTGTTCTTTGACAGTCTTGAATACTGAGTGCGGTTCAGTTAATAAAACTGTCTTTCTGGTGCTCATTGCAAACAAACCAGAAAGTGTTTTTCTGTGTTCTACTTGTTAGTATAAACAAATATGCAGTCTGCTGAAAGCAAGCTGTGCTCTGAGAGTCTTTCTTATGGAGTGCAGTTCAGCTAATAAAACTCTTTCTGCCTTTCATTGCAAGCGAGCCCGAAAGTGTTTTTATGCTTCATAACGGGTTGTAAAAGCAAAGATGCAGTTTGCTGAAAACAAGTTGTTCTTTGACAGTCTTGAATACTGAGTGCGGTTCAGTTAATAAAACTGTCTTTCTGGTGCTCATTGCAAACACGCCAGAAAGTGTTTTTCTGTGTTCCAATTGCTAGTATAAACAAATACGCAGTCTGCTGAAAGCAAGCTGTGCTCTGACAGTCTTTCTTATGGAGCGCAGTTCAGCTAATAAAACTCTTTCTGCCTTTCATTGCAAGCGAGCCCGAAAGTGTTTTTATGCTTCATAACGGGTTGTAAAAGCAAAGATGCAGTTTGCTGAAAACAAGTTGTTCTTTGACAGTCTTGAATACTGAGTGCGGTTCAGTTAATAAAACTGTCTTTCTGGTGCTCATTGCAAACACGCCAGAAAGTGTTTTTCTGTGTTCCAATTGCTAGTATAAACAAATACGCAGTCTGCTGAAAGCAAGCTGTGCTCTGACAGTCTTTCTTATGGAGCGCAGTTCAGCTAATAAAACTCTTTCTGCCTTTCATTGCAAGCGAGCCCGAAAGTGTTTTTATGCTTCATAACGGGTTGTAAAAGCAAAGATGCAGTTTGCTGAAAACAAGTTGTTCTTTGACAGTCTTGAATACTGAGTGCGGTTCAGTTAATAAAACTGTCTTTCTGGTGCTCATTGCAAACACGCCAGAAAGTGTTTTTCTGTGTTCCAATTGTTAGTATAAACAAATACGCAGTCTGCTGAAAGCAAGCTGTGCTCTGACAGTCTTTCTTATGGAGCGCAGTTCAGCTAATAAAACTCTTTCTGCCTTTCATTGCAAGCGAGCCCGAAAGTGTTTTTATGCTTCATAATGGACTGTAAAAGCAAAGATGCAGTTTGCTGAAAACAAGTTGTTCTTTGACAGTCTTGAATACTGAGTGCAGTTGAGTTAATAAAACTGTCTTTCTGGTGCTCATTGCAAACAAACCAGAAAGTGTTTTTCTGTGTTCTAATTGTTAGTATAAACAAATATGCAGTCTGCTGAAAGCAAGCTGTGCTCTGAGAGTCTTTCTTATGGAGTGCAGTTCAGCTAATAAAACTCTTTCTGCCTTTCATTGCAAGCGAGCCCGAAAGTGTTTTTATGCTTCATAACGGGTTGTAAAAGCAAAGATGCAGTTTGCTGAAAACAAGTTGTTCTTTGACAGTCTTGAATACTGAGTGCGGTTCAGTTAATAAAACTGTCTTTCTGGTGCTCATTGCAAACACGCCAGAAAGTGTTTTTCTGTGTTCCAATTGCTAGTATAAACAAATACGCAGTCTGCTGAAAGCAAGCTGTGCTCTGACAGTCTTTCTTATGGAGCGCAGTTCAGCTAATAAAACTCTTTCTGCCTTTCATTGCAAGCGAGCCCGAAAGTGTTTTTATGCTTCATAACGGGTTGTAAAAGCAAAGATGCAGTTTGCTGAAAACAAGTTGTTCTTTGACAGTCTTGAATACTGAGTGCGGTTCAGTTAATAAAACTGTCTTTCTGGTGCTCATTGCAAACAGACCAGAAGGTGTTTTTCTGTGTTCTACTTGTTAGTATAAACAAATATGCAGTCTGCTGAAAGCAAGCTGTGCTCTGAGAGTCTTTCTTATGGAGTGCAGTTCAGCTAATAAAACTCTTTCTGCCTTTCATTGCAAGCGAGCCCGAAAGTGTTTTTATGCTTCATAACGGGTTGTAAAAGCAAAGATGCAGTTTGCTGAAAACAAGTTGTTCTTTGACAGTCTTGAATACTGAGTGCGGTTCAGTTAATAAAACTGTCTTTCTGGTGCTCATTGCAAACACGCCAGAAAGTGTTTTTCTGTGTTCCAATTTCTAGTATAAACAAATACGCAGTCTCCTGAAAGCAAGCTGTGCTCTGACAGTCTTTCTTATGGAGTGCAGTTCAGCTAATAAAACTCTTTCTGCCTCTCATTGCAAGCGAGCCCGAAAGTGTTTTTATGCTTCATAATGGACTGTAAAAGCACAGATGCAGTTTGCTGAAAACAAGTTGTTCTTTGACAGTCTTGAATACTGAGTGCGGTTCAGTTAATAAAACTGTCTTTCTGGTGCTCATTGCAAACAAACCAGAAAGTGTTTTTCTGTGTTCTACTTGTTAGTATAAACAAATATGCAGTCTGCTGAAAGCAAGCTGTGCTCTGAGAGTCTTTCTTATGGAGTGCAGTTCAGCTAATAAAACTCTTTCTGCCTTTCATTGCAAGCGAGCCCGAAAGTGTTTTTATGCTTCATGACGGGTTGTAAAAGCAAAGATGCAGTTTGCTGAAAACAAGTTGTTCTTTGACAGTCTTGAATACTGAGTGCGGTTCAGTTAATAAAACTGTCTTTCTGGTGCTCATTGCAAACAAACCAGAAAGTGTTTTTCTGTGTTCTACTTGTTAGTATAAACAAATATGCAGTCTGCTGAAAGCAAGCTGTGCTCTGAGAGTCTTTCTTATGGAGTGCAGTTCAGCTAATAAAACTCTTTCTGCCTTTCATTGCAAGCGAGCCCGAAAGTGTTTTTATGCTTCATAACGGGTTGTAAAAGCAAAGATGCAGTTTGCTGAAAACAAGTTGTTCTTTGACAGTCTTGAATACTGAGTGCGGTTCAGTTAATAAAACTGTCTTTCTGGTGCTCATTGCAAACACGCCAGAAAGTGTTTTTCTGTGTTCCAATTGCTAGTATAAACAAATACGCAGTCTGCTGAAAGCAAGCTGTGCTCTGACAGTCTTTCTTATGGAGCGCAGTTCAGCTAATAAAACTCTTTCTGCCTTTCATTGCAAGCGAGCCCGAAAGTGTTTTTATGCTTCATAACGGGTTGTAAAAGCAAAGATGCAGTTTGCTGAAAACAAGTTGTTCTTTGACAGTCTTGAATACTGAGTGCGGTTCAGTTAATAAAACTGTCTTTCTGGTGCTCATTGCAAACACGCCAGAAAGTGTTTTTCTGTGTTCCAATTGTTAGTATAAACAAATACGCAGTCTGCTGAAAGCAAGCTGTGCTCTGACAGTCTTTCTTATGGAGCGCAGTTCAGCTAATAAAACTCTTTCTGCCTTTCATTGCAAGCGAGCCCGAAAGTGTTTTTATGCTTCATAATGGACTGTAAAAGCAAAGATGCAGTTTGCTGAAAACAAGTTGTTCTTTGACAGTCTTGAATACTGAGTGCAGTTGAGTTAATAAAACTGTCTTTCTGGTGCTCATTGCAAACAAACCAGAAAGTGTTTTTCTGTGTTCTAATTGTTAGTATAAACAAATATGCAGTCTGCTGAAAGCAAGCTGTGCTCTGAGAGTCTTTCTTATGGAGTGCAGTTCAGCTAATAAAACTCTTTCTGCCTTTCATTGCAAGCGAGCCCGAAAGTGTTTTTATGCTTCATAACGGGTTGTAAAAGCAAAGATGCAGTTTGCTGAAAACAAGTTTATCTTTGACAGTCTTGAATACTGAGTGCAGTTGAGTTAATAAAACTGTCTTTCTGGTGCTCATTGCAAACACGCCAGAAAGTGTTTTTCTGTGTTCTAATTGTTAGTATAAACAAATATGCAGTCTGCTGAAAGCAAGCTGTGCTCTGAGAGTCTTTCTTATGGAGTGCAGTTCAGCTAATAAAACTCTTTCTGCCTTTCATTGCAAGCGAGCCCGAAAGTGTTTTTATGCTTCATAACGGGTTGTAAAAGCAAAGATGCAGTTTGCTGAAAACAAGTTGTTCTTTGACAGTCTTGAATACTGAGTGCGGTTCAGTTAATAAAACTGTCTTTCTGGTGCTCATTGCAAACACGCCAGAAAGTGTTTTTCTGTGTTCCAATTGCTAGTATAAACAAATACGCAGTCTGCTGAAAGCAAGCTGTGCTCTGACAGTCTTTCTTATGGAGCGCAGTTCAGCTAATAAAACTCTTTCTGCCTTTCATTGCAAGCGAGCCCGAAAGTGTTTTTATGCTTCATAACGGGTTGTAAAAGCAAAGATGCAGTTTGCTGAAAACAAGTTGTTCTTTGACAGTCTTGAATACTGAGTGCGGTTCAGTTAATAAAACTGTCTTTCTGGTGCTCATTGCAAACAAACCAGAAGGTGTTTTTCTGTGTTCTACTTGTTAGTATAAACAAATATGCAGTCTGCTGAAAGCAAGCTGTGCTCTGAGAGTCTTTCTTATGGAGTGCAGTTCAGCTAATAAAACTCTTTCTGCCTTTCATTGCAAGCGAGCCCGAAAGTGTTTTTATGCTTCATAATGGATTGTAAAAGCAAAGATGCAGTTTGCTGAAAACAAGTTTATCTTTGACAGTCTTGAATACTGAGTGCGGTTCAGTTAATAAAACTGTCTTTCTGGTGCTCATTGCAAACAGACCAGAAGGTGTTTTTCTGTGTTCTACTTGTTAGTATAAACAAATATGCAGTCTGCTGAAAGCAAGCTGTGCTCTGAGAGTCTTTCTTATGGAGTGCAGTTCAGCTAATAAAACTCTTTCTGCCTTTCATTGCAAGCGAGCCCGAAAGTGTTTTTATGCTTCATAACGGGTTGTAAAAGCAAAGATGCAGTTTGCTGAAAACAAGTTGTTCTTTGACAGTCTTGAATACTGAGTGCGGTTCAGTTAATAAAACTGTCTTTCTGGTGCTCATTGCAAACAAACCAGAAGGTGTTTTTCTGTGTTCTACTTGTTAGTATAAACAAATATGCAGTCTGCTGAAAGCAAGCTGTGCTCTGAGAGTCTTTCTTATGGAGTGCAGTTCAGCTAATAAAACTCTTTCTGCCTTTCATTGCAAGCGAGCCCGAAAGTGTTTTTATGCTTCATAACGGGTTGTAAAAGCAAAGATGCAGTTTGCTGAAAACAAGTTGTTCTTTGACAGTCTTGAATACTGAGTGCGGTTCAGTTAATAAAACTGTCTTTCTGGTGCTCATTGCAAACACGCCAGAAAGTGTTTTTCTGTGTTCCAATTTCTAGTATAAACAAATACGCAGTCTCCTGAAAGCAAGCTGTGCTCTGACAGTCTTTCTTATGGAGTGCAGTTCAGCTAATAAAACTCTTTCTGCCTCTCATTGCAAGCGAGCCCGAAAGTGTTTTTATGCTTCATAATGGACTGTAAAAGCAAAGATGCAGTTTGCTGAAAACAAGTTGTTCTTTGACAGTCTTGAATACTGAGTGCGGTTCAGTTAATAAAACTGTCTTTCTGGTGCTCATTGCAAACAAACCAGAAAGTGTTTTTCTGTGTTCTACTTGTTAGTATAAACAAATATGCAGTCTGCTGAAAGCAAGCTGTGCTCTGAGAGTCTTTCTTATGGAGTGCAGTTCAGCTAATAAAACTCTTTCTGCCTTTCATTGCAAGCGAGCCCGAAAGTGTTTTTATGCTTCATGACGGGTTGTAAAAGCAAAGATGCAGTTTGCTGAAAACAAGTTGTTCTTTGACAGTCTTGAATACTGAGTGCGGTTCAGTTAATAAAACTGTCTTTCTGGTGCTCATTGCAAACAAACCAGAAAGTGTTTTTCTGTGTTCTACTTGTTAGTATAAACAAATATGCAGTCTGCTGAAAGCAAGCTGTGCTCTGAGAGTCTTTCTTATGGAGTGCAGTTCAGCTAATAAAACTCTTTCTGCCTTTCATTGCAAGCGAGCCCGAAAGTGTTTTTATGCTTCATAACGGGTTGTAAAAGCAAAGATGCAGTTTGCTGAAAACAAGTTGTTCTTTGACAGTCTTGAATACTGAGTGCGGTTCAGTTAATAAAACTGTCTTTCTGGTGCTCATTGCAAACACGCCAGAAAGTGTTTTTCTGTGTTCCAATTGCTAGTATAAACAAATACGCAGTCTGCTGAAAGCAAGCTGTGCTCTGACAGTCTTTCTTATGGAGCGCAGTTCAGCTAATAAAACTCTTTCTGCCTTTCATTGCAAGCGAGCCCGAAAGTGTTTTTATGCTTCATAACGGGTTGTAAAAGCAAAGATGCAGTTTGCTGAAAACAAGTTGTTCTTTGACAGTCTTGAATACTGAGTGCGGTTCAGTTAATAAAACTGTCTTTCTGGTGCTCATTGCAAACACGCCAGAAAGTGTTTTTCTGTGTTCCAATTGTTAGTATAAACAAATACGCAGTCTGCTGAAAGCAAGCTGTGCTCTGACAGTCTTTCTTATGGAGCGCAGTTCAGCTAATAAAACTCTTTCTGCCTTTCATTGCAAGCGAGCCCGAAAGTGTTTTTATGCTTCATAATGGACTGTAAAAGCAAAGATGCAGTTTGCTGAAAACAAGTTGTTCTTTGACAGTCTTGAATACTGAGTGCAGTTGAGTTAATAAAACTGTCTTTCTGGTGCTCATTGCAAACAAACCAGAAAGTGTTTTTCTGTGTTCCAATTGTTAGTATAAACAAATATGCAGTCTGCTGAAAGCAAGCTGTGCTCTGAGAGTCTTTCTTATGGAGCGCAGTTCAGCTAATAAAACTCTTTCTGCCTTTCATTGCAAGCGAGCCCGAAAGTGTTTTTATGCTTCATAACGGGTTGTAAAAGCAAAGATGCAGTTTGCTGAAAACAAGTTGTTCTTTGACAGTCTTGAATACTGAGTGCGGTTCAGTTAATAAAACTGTCTTTCTGGTGCTCATTGCAAACAAACCAGAAGGTGTTTTTCTGTGTTCTACTTGTTAGTATAAACAAACATGCAGTCTGCTGAAAGCAAGCTGTGCTCTGAGAGTCTTTCTTATGGAGTGCAGTTCAGCTAATAAAACTCTTTCTGCCTTTCATTGCAAGCGAGCCCGAAAGTGTTTTTATGCTTCATAATGGATTGTAAAAGCAAAGATGCAGTTTGCTGAAAACAAGTTTATCTTTGACAGTCTTGAATACTGAGTGCGGTTCAGTTAATAAAACTGTCTTTCTGGTGCTCATTGCAAACAGACCAGAAGGTGTTTTTCTGTGTTCTACTTGTTAGTATAAACAAATATGCAGTCTGCTGAAAGCAAGCTGTGCTCTGAGAGTCTTTCTTATGGAGTGCAGTTCAGCTAATAAAACTCTTTCTGCCTTTCATTGCAAGCGAGCCCGAAAGTGTTTTTATGCTTCATAATGGATTGTAAAAGCAAAGATGCAGTTTGCTGAAAACAAGTTTATCTTTGACAGTCTTGAATACTGAGTGCAGTTGAGTTAATAAAACTGTCTTTCTGGTGCTCATTGCAAGCAAGCCAGAAAGTGTTTTTCTGTGTTCCAATTGCTAGTATAAAGAAATACGCAGTCTGCTGAAAGCAAGCTGTGCTCTGACAGTATTTCTTATGGAGTGCAGTTCAGCTAATAAAACTCTTTCTGCCTTTCATTGCAAGCGAGCCCGAAAGTGTTTTTATGCTTCATAATGGATTGTAAAAGCAAAGATGCAGTTTGCTGAAAACAAGTTGTTCTTTGACAGTCTTGAATACTGAGTGCGGTTCAGTTAATAAAACTGTCTTTCTGGTGCTCATTGCAAGCAAGCCAGAAAGTGTTTTTCTGTGTTCCAATTGCTAGTATAAAGAAATACGCAGTCTGCTGAAAGCAAGCTGTTCTTTGATAGTCTTTCTTATGGAGTGCAGTTCAGCTAATAAAACTCTTTCTGCCTCTCATTGCAAGCGAGCCAGAAAGTGTTTTTATGCTTCATAATGGACTGTAAAAGCAAAGATGCAGTTTGCTGAAAACAAGTTGTTCTTTGACAGTCTTGAATACTGAGTGCGGTTCAGTTAAGAAAACTATCTTTCTGGTGCTCATTGCAAACAAACCAGAAAGTGTTTTTCTGTGTTCTACTTGTTAGTATAAACAAATATGCAGTCTGCTGAAAGCAAGCTGTGCTCTGAGAGTCTTTCTTATGGAGTGCAGTTCAGCTAATAAAACTCTTTCTGCCTTTCATTGCAAGCGAGCCCGAAAGTGTTTTTATGCTTCATAATGGATTGTAAAAGCAAAGATGCAGTTTGCTGAAAACAAGTTTATCTTTGACAGTCTTGAATACTGAGTGCGGTTCAGTTAATAAAACTGTCTTTCTGGTGCTCATTGCAAACAGACCAGAAGGTGTTTTTCTGTGTTCTACTTGTTAGTATAAACAAATATGCAGTCTGCTGAAAGCAAGCTGTGCTCTGAGAGTCTTTCTTATGGAGTGCAGTTCAGCTAATAAAACTCTTTCTGCCTTTCATTGCAAGCGAGCCCGAAAGTGTTTTTATGCTTCATAATGGATTGTAAAAGCAAAGATGCAGTTTGCTGAAAACAAGTTTATCTTTGACAGTCTTGAATACTGAGTGCAGTTGAGTTAATAAAACTGTCTTTCTGGTGCTCATTGCAAGCAAGCCAGAAAGTGTTTTTCTGTGTTCCAATTGCTAGTATAAAGAAATACGCAGTCTGCTGAAAGCAAGCTGTGCTCTGACAGTATTTCTTATGGAGTGCAGTTCAGCTAATAAAACTCTTTCTGCCTTTCATTGCAAGCGAGCCCGAAAGTGTTTTTATGCTTCATAATGGATTGTAAAAGCAAAGATGCAGTTTGCTGAAAACAAGTTGTTCTTTGACAGTCTTGAATACTGAGTGCGGTTCAGTTAATAAAACTGTCTTTCTGGTGCTCATTGCAAGCAAGCCAGAAAGTGTTTTTCTGTGTTCCAATTGCTAGTATAAAGAAATACGCAGTCTGCTGAAAGCAAGCTGTTCTTTGATAGTCTTTCTTATGGAGTGCAGTTCAGCTAATAAAACTCTTTCTGCCTCTCATTGCAAGCGAGCCAGAAAGTGTTTTTATGCTTCATAATGGACTGTAAAAGCAAAGATGCAGTTTGCTGAAAACAAGTTGTTCTTTGACAGTCTTGAATACTGAGTGCGGTTCAGTTAAGAAAACTATCTTTCTGGTGCTCATTGCAAACAAACCAGAAAGTGTTTTTCTGTGTTCTACTTGTTAGTATAAACAAATATGCAGTCTGCTGAAAGCAAGCTGTGCTCTGAGAGTCTTTCTTATGGAGTGCAGTTCAGCTAATAAAACTCTTTCTGCCTTTCATTGCAAGCGAGCCCGAAAGTGTTTTTATGCTTCATAACGGGTTGTAAAAGCAAAGATGCAGTTTGCTGAAAACAAGTTGTTCTTTGACAGTCTTGAATACTGAGTGCGGTTCAGTTAATAAAACTGTCTTTCTGGTGCTCATTGCAAACACGCCAGAAAGTGTTTTTCTGTGTTCCAATTGCTAGTATAAACAAATACGCAGTCTGCTGAAAGCAAGCTGTGCTCTGACAGTCTTTCTTATGGAGCGCAGTTCAGCTAATAAAACTCTTTCTGCCTTTCATTGCAAGCGAGCCCGAAAGTATTTTTATGCTTCATAACGGGTTGTAAAAGCAAAGATGCAGTTTGCTGAAAACAAGTTGTTCTTTGACAGTCTTGAATACTGAGTGCGGTTCAGTTAATAAAACTGTCTTTCTGGTGCTCATTGCAAACACGCCAGAAAGTGTTTTTCTGTGTTCCAATTGTTAGTATAAACAAATACGCAGTCTGCTGAAAGCAAGCTGTGCTCTGACAGTCTTTCTTATGGAGCGCAGTTCAGCTAATAAAACTCTTTCTGCCTTTCATTGCAAGCGAGCCCGAAAGTGTTTTTATGCTTCATAACGGGTTGTAAAAGCAAAGATGCAGTTTGCTGAAAACAAGTTGTTCTTTGACAGTCTTGAATACTGAGTGCGGTTCAGTTAATAAAACTGTCTTTCTGGTGCTCATTGCAAAGAAGCCAGAAAGTGTTTTTCTGTGTTCCAATTGTTAGTATAAACAAATACGCAGTCTGCTGAAAGCAAGCTGTGCTCTGACAGTCTTTCTTATGGAGCGCAGTTCAGCTAATAAAACTCTTTCTGCCTTTCATTGCAAGCGAGCCCGAAAGTGTTTTTATGCTTCATAACGGGTTGTAAAAGCAAAGATGCAGTTTGCTGAAAACAAGTTGTTCTTTGACAGTCTTGAATACTGAGTGCGGTTCAGTTAATAAAACTGTCTTTCTGGTGCTCATTGCAAACACGCCAGAAAGTGTTTTTCTGTGTTCCAATTGCTAGTATAAAGAAATACGGAGTCTGCTGAAAGCAAGCTGTGCTCTGACAGTCTTTCTTATGGAGTGCAGTTCAGCTAATAAAACTCTTTCTGCCTTTCATTGCAAGCGAGCCCGAAAGTGTTTTTATGCTTCATAATGGATTGTAAAAGCAAAGATGCAGTTTGCTGAAAACAAGTTTATCTTTGACAGTCTTGAATACTGAGTGCAGTTGAGTTAATAAAACTGTCTTTCTGGTGCTCATTGCAAGCAAGCCAGAAAGTGTTTTTCTGTGTTCCAATTGCTAGTATAAAGAAATACGCAGTCTGCTGAAAGCAAGCTGTGCTCTGACAGTCTTTCTTATGGAGTGCAGTTCAGCTAATAAAACTCTTTCTGCCTTTCATTGCAAGCGAGCCCGAAAGTGTTTTTATGCTTCATAATGGATTGTAAAAGCAAAGATGCAGTTTGCTGAAAACAAGTTGTTCTTTGACAGTCTTGAATACTGAGTGCGGTTCAGTTAATAAAACTGTCTTTCTGGTGCTCATTGCAAGCAAGCCAGAAAGTGTTTTTCTGTGTTCCAATTGCTAGTATAAAGAAATACGCAGTCTGCTGAAAGCAAGCTGTTCTTTGATAGTCTTTCTTATGGAGTGCAGTTCAGCTAATAAAACTCTTTCTGCCTTTCATTGCAAGCGAGCCCGAAAGTGATTTCATGCTTCATAATGGGTTGTAAAAGCAAAGATGCAGTTTGCTGAAAACAAGTTGTTCTTTGACAGTCTTGAATACTGAGTGCGGTTCAGTTAATAAAACTGTCTTTCTGGTGCTCATTGCAAACACGCCAGAAAGTGTTTTTCTGTGTTCCAATTGCTAGTATAAAGAAATACGCAGTCTGCTGAAAGCAAGCTGTGCTCTGACAGTCTTTCTTATGGAGTGCAGTTCAGCTAATAAAACTCTTTCTGCCTCTCATTGCAAACGAGCCCGAAAGTGTTTTTATGCTTCATAATGGACTGTAAGAGCAAAGATGCAGTTTGCTGAAAACAAGTTGTTCTTTGACAGTCTTGAATACTGAGTGCGGTTCAGTTAATAAAACTATCTTTCTGGTGCTCATTGCAAACAAACCAGAAAGTGTTTTTCTGTGTTCTACTTGTTAGTATAAACAAATATGCAGTCTGCTGAAAGCAAGCTGTGCTCTGACAGTCTTTCTTATGGAGCGCAGTTCAGCTAATAAAACTCTTTCTGCCTTTCATTGCAAGCGAGCCCGAAAGTGTTTTTATGCTTCATAACGGGTTGTAAAAGCAAAGATGCAGTTTGCTGAAAACAAGTTGTTCTTTGACAGTCTTGAATACTGAGTGCGGTTCAGTTAATAAAACTGTCTTTCTGGTGCTCATTGCAAAGAAGCCAGAAAGTGTTTTTCTGTGTTCCAATTGCTAGTATAAAGAAATACGCAGTCTGCTGAAAGCAAGCTGTGCTCTGACAGTCTTTCTTATGGAGTGCAGTTCAGCTAATAAAACTCTTTCTGCCTTTCATTGCAAGCGAGCCCGAAAGTGTTTTTATGCTTCATAATGGATTGTAAAAGCAAAGATGCAGTTTGCTGAAAACAAGTTGTTCTTTGACAGTCTTGAATACTGAGTGCGGTTCAGTTAATAAAACTGTCTTTCTGGTGCTCATTGCAAGCAAGCCAGAAAGTGTTTTTCTGTGTTCCAATTGCTAGTATAAAGAAATACGCAGTCTGCTGAAAGCAAGCTGTTCTTTGATAGTCTTTCTTATGGAGTGCAGTTCAGCTAATAAAACTCTTTCTGCCTCTCATTGCAAGCGAGCCAGAAAGTGTTTTTATGCTTCATAATGGACTGTAAAAGCAAAGATGCAGTTTGCTGAAAACAAGTTGTTCTTTGACAGTCTTGAATACTGAGTGCGGTTCAGTTAAGAAAACTATCTTTCTGGTGCTCATTGCAAACAAACCAGAAAGTGTTTTTCTGTGTTCTACTTGTTAGTATAAACAAATATGCAGTCTGCTGAAAGCAAGCTGTGCTCTGAGAGTCTTTCTTATGGAGTGCAGTTCAGCTAATAAAACTCTTTCTGCCTTTCATTGCAAGCGAGCCCGAAAGTGTTTTTATGCTTCATAATGGATTGTAAAAGCAAAGATGCAGTTTGCTGAAAACAAGTTTATCTTTGACAGTCTTGAATACTGAGTGCGGTTCAGTTAATAAAACTGTCTTTCTGGTGCTCATTGCAAACAGACCAGAAGGTGTTTTTCTGTGTTCTACTTGTTAGTATAAACAAATATGCAGTCTGCTGAAAGCAAGCTGTGCTCTGAGAGTCTTTCTTATGGAGTGCAGTTCAGCTAATAAAACTCTTTCTGCCTTTCATTGCAAGCGAGCCCGAAAGTGTTTTTATGCTTCATAATGGATTGTAAAAGCAAAGATGCAGTTTGCTGAAAACAAGTTTATCTTTGACAGTCTTGAATACTGAGTGCAGTTGAGTTAATAAAACTGTCTTTCTGGTGCTCATTGCAAGCAAGCCAGAAAGTGTTTTTCTGTGTTCCAATTGCTAGTATAAAGAAATACGCAGTCTGCTGAAAGCAAGCTGTGCTCTGACAGTATTTCTTATGGAGTGCAGTTCAGCTAATAAAACTCTTTCTGCCTTTCATTGCAAGCGAGCCCGAAAGTGTTTTTATGCTTCATAACGGGTTGTAAAAGCAAAGATGCAGTTTGCTGAAAACAAGTTGTTCTTTGACAGTCTTGAATACTGAGTGCGGTTCAGTTAATAAAACTGTCTTTCTGGTGCTCATTGCAAACAAACCAGAAGGTGTTTTTCTGTGTTCTACTTGTTAGTATAAACAAACATGCAGTCTGCTGAAAGCAAGCTGTGCTCTGAGAGTCTTTCTTATGGAGTGCAGTTCAGCTAATAAAACTCTTTCTGCCTTTCATTGCAAGCGAGCCCGAAAGTGTTTTTATGCTTCATAATGGATTGTAAAAGCAAAGATGCAGTTTGCTGAAAACAAGTTTATCTTTGACAGTCTTGAATACTGAGTGCGGTTCAGTTAATAAAACTGTCTTTCTGGTGCTCATTGCAAACAGACCAGAAGGTGTTTTTCTGTGTTCTACTTGTTAGTATAAACAAATATGCAGTCTGCTGAAAGCAAGCTGTGCTCTGAGAGTCTTTCTTATGGAGTGCAGTTCAGCTAATAAAACTCTTTCTGCCTTTCATTGCAAGCGAGCCCGAAAGTGTTTTTATGCTTCATAATGGATTGTAAAAGCAAAGATGCAGTTTGCTGAAAACAAGTTTATCTTTGACAGTCTTGAATACTGAGTGCAGTTGAGTTAATAAAACTGTCTTTCTGGTGCTCATTGCAAGCAAGCCAGAAAGTGTTTTTCTGTGTTCCAATTGCTAGTATAAAGAAATACGCAGTCTGCTGAAAGCAAGCTGTGCTCTGACAGTATTTCTTATGGAGTGCAGTTCAGCTAATAAAACTCTTTCTGCCTTTCATTGCAAGCGAGCCCGAAAGTGTTTTTATGCTTCATAATGGATTGTAAAAGCAAAGATGCAGTTTGCTGAAAACAAGTTGTTCTTTGACAGTCTTGAATACTGAGTGCGGTTCAGTTAATAAAACTGTCTTTCTGGTGCTCATTGCAAACAGACCAGAAGGTGTTTTTCTGTGTTCTACTTGTTAGTATAAACAAATATGCAGTCTGCTGAAAGCAAGCTGTGCTCTGAGAGTCTTTCTTATGGAGTGCAGTTCAGCTAATAAAACTCTTTCTGCCTTTCATTGCAAGCGAGCCCGAAAGTGTTTTTATGCTTCATAATGGATTGTAAAAGCAAAGATGCAGTTTGCTGAAAACAAGTTTATCTTTGACAGTCTTGAATACTGAGTGCAGTTGAGTTAATAAAACTGTCTTTCTGGTGCTCATTGCAAGCAAGCCAGAAAGTGTTTTTCTGTGTTCCAATTGCTAGTATAAAGAAATACGCAGTCTGCTGAAAGCAAGCTGTGCTCTGACAGTATTTCTTATGGAGTGCAGTTCAGCTAATAAAACTCTTTCTGCCTTTCATTGCAAGCGAGCCCGAAAGTGTTTTTATGCTTCATAATGGATTGTAAAAGCAAAGATGCAGTTTGCTGAAAACAAGTTGTTCTTTGACAGTCTTGAATACTGAGTGCGGTTCAGTTAATAAAACTGTCTTTCTGGTGCTCATTGCAAGCAAGCCAGAAAGTGTTTTTCTGTGTTCCAATTGCTAGTATAAAGAAATACGCAGTCTGCTGAAAGCAAGCTGTTCTTTGATAGTCTTTCTTATGGAGTGCAGTTCAGCTAATAAAACTCTTTCTGCCTCTCATTGCAAGCGAGCCAGAAAGTGTTTTTATGCTTCATAATGGACTGTAAAAGCAAAGATGCAGTTTGCTGAAAACAAGTTGTTCTTTGACAGTCTTGAATACTGAGTGCGGTTCAGTTAAGAAAACTATCTTTCTGGTGCTCATTGCAAACAAACCAGAAAGTGTTTTTCTGTGTTCTACTTGTTAGTATAAACAAATATGCAGTCTGCTGAAAGCAAGCTGTGCTCTGAGAGTCTTTCTTATGGAGTGCAGTTCAGCTAATAAAACTCTTTCTGCCTTTCATTGCAAGCGAGCCCGAAAGTGTTTTTATGCTTCATAACGGGTTGTAAAAGCAAAGATGCAGTTTGCTGAAAACAAGTTGTTCTTTGACAGTCTTGAATACTGAGTGCGGTTCAGTTAATAAAACTGTCTTTCTGGTGCTCATTGCAAACAAACCAGAAGGTGTTTTTCTGTGTTCTACTTGTTAGTATAAACAAATATGCAGTCTGCTGAAAGCAAGCTGTGCTCTGAGAGTCTTTCTTATGGAGTGCAGTTCAGCTAATAAAACTCTTTCTGCCTTTCATTGCAAGCGAGCCCGAAAGTGTTTTTATGCTTCATAACGGGTTGTAAAAGCAAAGATGCAGTTTGCTGAAAACAAGTTGTTCTTTGACAGTCTTGAATACTGAGTGCGGTTCAGTTAATAAAACTGTCTTTCTGGTGCTCATTGCAAACACGCCAGAAAGTGTTTTTCTGTGTTCCAATTTCTAGTATAAACAAATACGCAGTCTCCTGAAAGCAAGCTGTGCTCTGACAGTCTTTCTTATGGAGTGCAGTTCAGCTAATAAAACTCTTTCTGCCTCTCATTGCAAGCGAGCCCGAAAGTGTTTTTATGCTTCATAATGGACTGTAAAAGCAAAGATGCAGTTTGCTGAAAACAAGTTGTTCTTTGACAGTCTTGAATACTGAGTGCGGTTCAGTTAATAAAACTGTCTTTCTGGTGCTCATTGCAAACAAACCAGAAAGTGTTTTTCTGTGTTCTACTTGTTAGTATAAACAAATATGCAGTCTGCTGAAAGCAAGCTGTGCTCTGAGAGTCTTTCTTATGGAGTGCAGTTCAGCTAATAAAACTCTTTCTGCCTTTCATTGCAAGCGAGCCCGAAAGTGTTTTTATGCTTCATGACGGGTTGTAAAAGCAAAGATGCAGTTTGCTGAAAACAAGTTGTTCTTTGACAGTCTTGAATACTGAGTGCGGTTCAGTTAATAAAACTGTCTTTCTGGTGCTCATTGCAAACAAACCAGAAAGTGTTTTTCTGTGTTCTACTTGTTAGTATAAACAAATATGCAGTCTGCTGAAAGCAAGCTGTGCTCTGAGAGTCTTTCTTATGGAGTGCAGTTCAGCTAATAAAACTCTTTCTGCCTTTCATTGCAAGCGAGCCCGAAAGTGTTTTTATGCTTCATAACGGGTTGTAAAAGCAAAGATGCAGTTTGCTGAAAACAAGTTGTTCTTTGACAGTCTTGAATACTGAGTGCGGTTCAGTTAATAAAACTGTCTTTCTGGTGCTCATTGCAAACACGCCAGAAAGTGTTTTTCTGTGTTCCAATTGCTAGTATAAACAAATACGCAGTCTGCTGAAAGCAAGCTGTGCTCTGACAGTCTTTCTTATGGAGCGCAGTTCAGCTAATAAAACTCTTTCTGCCTTTCATTGCAAGCGAGCCCGAAAGTGTTTTTATGCTTCATAACGGGTTGTAAAAGCAAAGATGCAGTTTGCTGAAAACAAGTTGTTCTTTGACAGTCTTGAATACTGAGTGCGGTTCAGTTAATAAAACTGTCTTTCTGGTGCTCATTGCAAACACGCCAGAAAGTGTTTTTCTGTGTTCCAATTGTTAGTATAAACAAATACGCAGTCTGCTGAAAGCAAGCTGTGCTCTGACAGTCTTTCTTATGGAGCGCAGTTCAGCTAATAAAACTCTTTCTGCCTTTCATTGCAAGCGAGCCCGAAAGTGTTTTTATGCTTCATAATGGACTGTAAAAGCAAAGATGCAGTTTGCTGAAAACAAGTTGTTCTTTGACAGTCTTGAATACTGAGTGCAGTTGAGTTAATAAAACTGTCTTTCTGGTGCTCATTGCAAACAAACCAGAAAGTGTTTTTCTGTGTTCTAATTGTTAGTATAAACAAATATGCAGTCTGCTGAAAGCAAGCTGTGCTCTGAGAGTCTTTCTTATGGAGTGCAGTTCAGCTAATAAAACTCTTTCTGCCTTTCATTGCAAGCGAGCCCGAAAGTGTTTTTATGCTTCATAACGGGTTGTAAAAGCAAAGATGCAGTTTGCTGAAAACAAGTTGTTCTTTGACAGTCTTGAATACTGAGTGCGGTTCAGTTAATAAAACTGTCTTTCTGGTGCTCATTGCAAACACGCCAGAAAGTGTTTTTCTGTGTTCCAATTGCTAGTATAAACAAATACGCAGTCTGCTGAAAGCAAGCTGTGCTCTGACAGTCTTTCTTATGGAGCGCAGTTCAGCTAATAAAACTCTTTCTGCCTTTCATTGCAAGCGAGCCCGAAAGTGTTTTTATGCTTCATAACGGGTTGTAAAAGCAAAGATGCAGTTTGCTGAAAACAAGTTGTTCTTTGACAGTCTTGAATACTGAGTGCGGTTCAGTTAATAAAACTGTCTTTCTGGTGCTCATTGCAAACAAACCAGAAGGTGTTTTTCTGTGTTCTACTTGTTAGTATAAACAAACATGCAGTCTGCTGAAAGCAAGCTGTGCTCTGAGAGTCTTTCTTATGGAGTGCAGTTCAGCTAATAAAACTCTTTCTGCCTTTCATTGCAAGCGAGCCCGAAAGTGTTTTTATGCTTCATAATGGATTGTAAAAGCAAAGATGCAGTTTGCTGAAAACAAGTTTATCTTTGACAGTCTTGAATACTGAGTGCGGTTCAGTTAATAAAACTGTCTTTCTGGTGCTCATTGCAAACAGACCAGAAGGTGTTTTTCTGTGTTCTACTTGTTAGTATAAACAAATATGCAGTCTGCTGAAAGCAAGCTGTGCTCTGAGAGTCTTTCTTATGGAGTGCAGTTCAGCTAATAAAACTCTTTCTGCCTTTCATTGCAAGCGAGCCCGAAAGTGTTTTTATGCTTCATAATGGATTGTAAAAGCAAAGATGCAGTTTGCTGAAAACAAGTTTATCTTTGACAGTCTTGAATACTGAGTGCAGTTGAGTTAATAAAACTGTCTTTCTGGTGCTCATTGCAAGCAAGCCAGAAAGTGTTTTTCTGTGTTCCAATTGCTAGTATAAAGAAATACGCAGTCTGCTGAAAGCAAGCTGTGCTCTGACAGTATTTCTTATGGAGTGCAGTTCAGCTAATAAAACTCTTTCTGCCTTTCATTGCAAGCGAGCCCGAAAGTGTTTTTATGCTTCATAATGGATTGTAAAAGCAAAGATGCAGTTTGCTGAAAACAAGTTGTTCTTTGACAGTCTTGAATACTGAGTGCGGTTCAGTTAATAAAACTGTCTTTCTGGTGCTCATTGCAAGCAAGCCAGAAAGTGTTTTTCTGTGTTCCAATTGCTAGTATAAAGAAATACGCAGTCTGCTGAAAGCAAGCTGTTCTTTGATAGTCTTTCTTATGGAGTGCAGTTCAGCTAATAAAACTCTTTCTGCCTCTCATTGCAAGCGAGCCAGAAAGTGTTTTTATGCTTCATAATGGACTGTAAAAGCAAAGATGCAGTTTGCTGAAAACAAGTTGTTCTTTGACAGTCTTGAATACTGAGTGCGGTTCAGTTAAGAAAACTATCTTTCTGGTGCTCATTGCAAACAAACCAGAAAGTGTTTTTCTGTGTTCTACTTGTTAGTATAAACAAATATGCAGTCTGCTGAAAGCAAGCTGTGCTCTGAGAGTCTTTCTTATGGAGTGCAGTTCAGCTAATAAAACTCTTTCTGCCTTTCATTGCAAGCGAGCCCGAAAGTGTTTTTATGCTTCATAATGGATTGTAAAAGCAAAGATGCAGTTTGCTGAAAACAAGTTTATCTTTGACAGTCTTGAATACTGAGTGCGGTTCAGTTAATAAAACTGTCTTTCTGGTGCTCATTGCAAACAGACCAGAAGGTGTTTTTCTGTGTTCTACTTGTTAGTATAAACAAATATGCAGTCTGCTGAAAGCAAGCTGTGCTCTGAGAGTCTTTCTTATGGAGTGCAGTTCAGCTAATAAAACTCTTTCTGCCTTTCATTGCAAGCGAGCCCGAAAGTGTTTTTATGCTTCATAATGGATTGTAAAAGCAAAGATGCAGTTTGCTGAAAACAAGTTTATCTTTGACAGTCTTGAATACTGAGTGCAGTTGAGTTAATAAAACTGTCTTTCTGGTGCTCATTGCAAGCAAGCCAGAAAGTGTTTTTCTGTGTTCCAATTGCTAGTATAAAGAAATACGCAGTCTGCTGAAAGCAAGCTGTGCTCTGACAGTATTTCTTATGGAGTGCAGTTCAGCTAATAAAACTCTTTCTGCCTTTCATTGCAAGCGAGCCCGAAAGTGTTTTTATGCTTCATAATGGATTGTAAAAGCAAAGATGCAGTTTGCTGAAAACAAGTTGTTCTTTGACAGTCTTGAATACTGAGTGCGGTTCAGTTAATAAAACTGTCTTTCTGGTGCTCATTGCAAGCAAGCCAGAAAGTGTTTTTCTGTGTTCCAATTGCTAGTATAAAGAAATACGCAGTCTGCTGAAAGCAAGCTGTTCTTTGATAGTCTTTCTTATGGAGTGCAGTTCAGCTAATAAAACTCTTTCTGCCTCTCATTGCAAGCGAGCCAGAAAGTGTTTTTATGCTTCATAATGGACTGTAAAAGCAAAGATGCAGTTTGCTGAAAACAAGTTGTTCTTTGACAGTCTTGAATACTGAGTGCGGTTCAGTTAAGAAAACTATCTTTCTGGTGCTCATTGCAAACAAACCAGAAAGTGTTTTTCTGTGTTCTACTTGTTAGTATAAACAAATATGCAGTCTGCTGAAAGCAAGCTGTGCTCTGAGAGTCTTTCTTATGGAGTGCAGTTCAGCTAATAAAACTCTTTCTGCCTTTCATTGCAAGCGAGCCCGAAAGTGTTTTTATGCTTCATAACGGGTTGTAAAAGCAAAGATGCAGTTTGCTGAAAACAAGTTGTTCTTTGACAGTCTTGAATACTGAGTGCGGTTCAGTTAATAAAACTGTCTTTCTGGTGCTCATTGCAAACACGCCAGAAAGTGTTTTTCTGTGTTCCAATTGCTAGTATAAACAAATACGCAGTCTGCTGAAAGCAAGCTGTGCTCTGACAGTCTTTCTTATGGAGCGCAGTTCAGCTAATAAAACTCTTTCTGCCTTTCATTGCAAGCGAGCCCGAAAGTGTTTTTATGCTTCATAACGGGTTGTAAAAGCAAAGATGCAGTTTGCTGAAAACAAGTTGTTCTTTGACAGTCTTGAATACTGAGTGCGGTTCAGTTAATAAAACTGTCTTTCTGGTGCTCATTGCAAACACGCCAGAAAGTGTTTTTCTGTGTTCCAATTGTTAGTATAAACAAATACGCAGTCTGCTGAAAGCAAGCTGTGCTCTGACAGTCTTTCTTATGGAGCGCAGTTCAGCTAATAAAACTCTTTCTGCCTTTCATTGCAAGCGAGCCCGAAAGTGTTTTTATGCTTCATAACGGGTTGTAAAAGCAAAGATGCAGTTTGCTGAAAACAAGTTGTTCTTTGACAGTCTTGAATACTGAGTGCGGTTCAGTTAATAAAACTGTCTTTCTGGTGCTCATTGCAAAGAAGCCAGAAAGTGTTTTTCTGTGTTCCAATTGTTAGTATAAACAAATACGCAGTCTGCTGAAAGCAAGCTGTGCTCTGACAGTCTTTCTTATGGAGCGCAGTTCAGCTAATAAAACTCTTTCTGCCTTTCATTGCAAGCGAGCCCGAAAGTGTTTTTATGCTTCATAACGGGTTGTAAAAGCAAAGATGCAGTTTGCTGAAAACAAGTTGTTCTTTGACAGTCTTGAATACTGAGTGCGGTTCAGTTAATAAAACTGTCTTTCTGGTGCTCATTGCAAACACGCCAGAAAGTGTTTTTCTGTGTTCCAATTGCTAGTATAAAGAAATACGGAGTCTGCTGAAAGCAAGCTGTGCTCTGACAGTCTTTCTTATGGAGTGCAGTTCAGCTAATAAAACTCTTTCTGCCTTTCATTGCAAGCGAGCCCGAAAGTGTTTTTATGCTTCATAATGGATTGTAAAAGCAAAGATGCAGTTTGCTGAAAACAAGTTTATCTTTGACAGTCTTGAATACTGAGTGCAGTTGAGTTAATAAAACTGTCTTTCTGGTGCTCATTGCAAGCAAGCCAGAAAGTGTTTTTCTGTGTTCCAATTGCTAGTATAAAGAAATACGCAGTCTGCTGAAAGCAAGCTGTGCTCTGACAGTCTTTCTTATGGAGTGCAGTTCAGCTAATAAAACTCTTTCTGCCTCTCATTGCAAGCGAGCCCGAAAGTGTTTTTATGCTTCATAATGGGTTGTAAAAGCAAAGATGCAGTTTGCTGAAAACAAGTTGTTCTTTGACAGTCTTGAATACTGAGTGCGGTTCAGTTAATAAAACTGTCTTTCTGGTGCTCATTGCAAGCAAGCCAGAAAGTGTTTTTCTGTGTTCCAATTGCTAGTATAAAGAAATACGCAGTCTGCTGAAAGCAAGCTGTTCTTTGATAGTCTTTCTTATGGAGTGCAGTTCAGCTAATAAAACTCTTTCTGCCTTTCATTGCAAGCGAGCCCGAAAGTGATTTCATGCTTCATAATGGGTTGTAAAAGCAAAGATGCAGTTTGCTGAAAACAAGTTGTTCTTTGACAGTCTTGAATACTGAGTGCGGTTCAGTTAATAAAACTGTCTTTCTGGTGCTCATTGCAAACACGCCAGAAAGTGTTTTTCTGTGTTCCAATTGCTAGTATAAAGAAATACGCAGTCTGCTGAAAGCAAGCTGTGCTCTGACAGTCTTTCTTATGGAGTGCAGTTCAGCTAATAAAACTCTTTCTGCCTCTCATTGCAAACGAGCCCGAAAGTGTTTTTATGCTTCATAATGGACTGTAAGAGCAAAGATGCAGTTTGCTGAAAACAAGTTGTTCTTTGACAGTCTTGAATACTGAGTGCGGTTCAGTTAATAAAACTATCTTTCTGGTGCTCATTGCAAACAAACCAGAAAGTGTTTTTCTGTGTTCTACTTGTTAGTATAAACAAATATGCAGTCTGCTGAAAGCAAGCTGTGCTCTGACAGTCTTTCTTATGGAGCGCAGTTCAGCTAATAAAACTCTTTCTGCCTTTCATTGCAAGCGAGCCCGAAAGTGTTTTTATGCTTCATAACGGGTTGTAAAAGCAAAGATGCAGTTTGCTGAAAACAAGTTGTTCTTTGACAGTCTTGAATACTGAGTGCGGTTCAGTTAATAAAACTGTCTTTCTGGTGCTCATTGCAAAGAAGCCAGAAAGTGTTTTTCTGTGTTCCAATTGCTAGTATAAAGAAATACGCAGTCTGCTGAAAGCAAGCTGTGCTCTGACAGTCTTTCTTATGGAGTGCAGTTCAGCTAATAAAACTCTTTCTGCCTTTCATTGCAAGCGAGCCCGAAAGTGTTTTTATGCTTCATAATGGATTGTAAAAGCAAAGATGCAGTTTGCTGAAAACAAGTTGTTCTTTGACAGTCTTGAATACTGAGTGCGGTTCAGTTAATAAAACTGTCTTTCTGGTGCTCATTGCAAGCAAGCCAGAAAGTGTTTTTCTGTGTTCCAATTGCTAGTATAAAGAAATACGCAGTCTGCTGAAAGCAAGCTGTTCTTTGATAGTCTTTCTTATGGAGTGCAGTTCAGCTAATAAAACTCTTTCTGCCTCTCATTGCAAGCGAGCCAGAAAGTGTTTTTATGCTTCATAATGGACTGTAAAAGCAAAGATGCAGTTTGCTGAAAACAAGTTGTTCTTTGACAGTCTTGAATACTGAGTGCGGTTCAGTTAAGAAAACTATCTTTCTGGTGCTCATTGCAAACAAACCAGAAAGTGTTTTTCTGTGTTCTACTTGTTAGTATAAACAAATATGCAGTCTGCTGAAAGCAAGCTGTGCTCTGAGAGTCTTTCTTATGGAGTGCAGTTCAGCTAATAAAACTCTTTCTGCCTTTCATTGCAAGCGAGCCCGAAAGTGTTTTTATGCTTCATAATGGATTGTAAAAGCAAAGATGCAGTTTGCTGAAAACAAGTTTATCTTTGACAGTCTTGAATACTGAGTGCGGTTCAGTTAATAAAACTGTCTTTCTGGTGCTCATTGCAAGCAAGCCAGAAAGTGTTTTTCTGTGTTCCAATTGCTAGTATAAAGAAATACGCAGTCTGCTGAAAGCAAGCTGTTCTTTGATAGTCTTTCTTATGGAGTGCAGTTCAGCTAATAAAACTCTTTCTGCCTCTCATTGCAAGCGAGCCAGAAAGTGTTTTTATGCTTCATAATGGACTGTAAAAGCAAAGATGCAGTTTGCTGAAAACAAGTTGTTCTTTGACAGTCTTGAATACTGAGTGCGGTTCAGTTAAGAAAACTATCTTTCTGGTGCTCATTGCAAACAAACCAGAAAGTGTTTTTCTGTGTTCTACTTGTTAGTATAAACAAATATGCAGTCTGCTGAAAGCAAGCTGTGCTCTGAGAGTCTTTCTTATGGAGTGCAGTTCAGCTAATAAAACTCTTTCTGCCTTTCATTGCAAGCGAGCCCGAAAGTGTTTTTATGCTTCATAACGGGTTGTAAAAGCAAAGATGCAGTTTGCTGAAAACAAGTTGTTCTTTGACAGTCTTGAATACTGAGTGCAGTTCAGTTAATAAAACTGTCTTTCTGGTGCTCATTGCAAACACGCCAGAAAGTGTTTTTCTGTGTTCCAATTGCTAGTATAAACAAATACGCAGTCTGCTGAAAGCAAGCTGTGCTCTGACAGTCTTTCTTATGGAGCGCAGTTCAGCTAATAAAACTCTTTCTGCCTTTCATTGCAAGCGAGCCCGAAAGTGTTTTTATGCTTCATAACGGGTTGTAAAAGCAAAGATGCAGTTTGCTGAAAACAAGTTGTTCTTTGACAGTCTTGAATACTGAGTGCGGTTCAGTTAATAAAACTGTCTTTCTGGTGCTCATTGCAAAGAAGCCAGAAAGTGTTTTTCTGTGTTCCAATTGTTAGTATAAACAAATACGCAGTCTGCTGAAAGCAAGCTGTGCTCTGACAGTCTTTCTTATGGAGTGCAGTTCAGCTAATAAAACTCTTTCTGCCTTTCATTGCAAGCGAGCCCGAAAGTGTTTTTATGCTTCATAATGGATTGTAAAAGCAAAGATGCAGTTTGCTGAAAACAAGTTTATCTTTGACAGTCTTGAATACTGAGTGCAGTTGAGTTAATAAAACTGTCTTTCTGGTGCTCATTGCAAGCAAGCCAGAAAGTGTTTTTCTGTGTTCCAATTGCTAGTATAAAGAAATACGCAGTCTGCTGAAAGCAAGCTGTGCTCTGACAGTCTTTCTTATGGAGTGCAGTTCAGCTAATAAAACTCTTTCTGCCTTTCATTGCAAGCGAGCCCGAAAGTGTTTTTATGCTTCATAATGGATTGTAAAAGCAAAGATGCAGTTTGCTGAAAACAAGTTGTTCTTTGACAGTCTTGAATACTGAGTGCGGTTCAGTTAATAAAACTGTCTTTCTGGTGCTCATTGCAAGCAAGCCAGAAAGTGTTTTTCTGTGTTCCAATTGCTAGTATAAAGAAATACGCAGTCTGCTGAAAGCAAGCTGTTGTTTGATAGTCTTTCTTATGGAGTGCAGTTCAGCTAATAAAACTCTTTCTGCCTTTCATTGCAAGCGAGCCCGAAAGTGATTTTATGCTTCATAATGGGTTGTAAAAGCAAAGATGCAGTTTGCTGAAAACAAGTTGTTCTTTGACAGTCTTGAATACTGAGTGCGGTTCAGTTAATAAAACTGTCTTTCTGGTGCTCAATGCAAGCAAGCCAGAAAGTGTTTTTCTGTGTTCCAATTGCTAGTATAAAGAAATACGCAGTCTGCTGAAAGCAAGCTGTGCTCTGACAGTATTTCTTATGGAGTGCAGTTCAGCTAATAAAACTCTTTCTGCCTTTCATTGCAAGCGAGCCCGAAAGTGTTTTTATGCTTCATAATGGATTGTAAAAGCAAAGATGCAGTTTGCTGAAAACAAGTTGTTCTTTGACAGTCTTGAATACTGAGTGCGGTTCAGTTAATAAAACTGTCTTTCTGGTGCTCATTGCAAGCAAGCCAGAAAGTGTTTTTCTGTGTTCCAATTGCTAGTATAAAGAAATACGCAGTCTGCTGAAAGCAAGCTGTTCTTTGATAGTCTTTCTTATGGAGTGCAGTTCAGCTAATAAAACTCTTTCTGCCTTTCATTGCAAGCGAGCCCGAAAGTGATTTCATGCTTCATAATGGGTTGTAAAAGCAAAGATGCAGTTTGCTGAAAACAAGTTGTTCTTTGACAGTCTTGAATACTGAGTGCGGTTCAGTTAATAAAACTGTCTTTCTGGTGCTCATTGCAAACACGCCAGAAAGTGTTTTTCTGTGTTCCAATTGCTAGTATAAAGAAATACGCAGTCTGCTGAAAGCAAGCTGTGCTCTGACAGTCTTTCTTATGGAGTGCAGTTCAGCTAATAAAACTCTTTCTGCCTCTCATTGCAAACGAGCCCGAAAGTGTTTTTATGCTTCATAATGGACTGTAAGAGCAAAGATGCAGTTTGCTGAAAACAAGTTGTTCTTTGACAGTCTTGAATACTGAGTGCGGTTCAGTTAATAAAACTATCTTTCTGGTGCTCATTGCAAACAAACCAGAAAGTGTTTTTCTGTGTTCTACTTGTTAGTATAAACAAATATGCAGTCTGCTGAAAGCAAGCTGTGCTCTGACAGTCTTTCTTATGGAGCGCAGTTCAGCTAATAAAACTCTTTCTGCCTTTCATTGCAAGCGAGCCCGAAAGTGTTTTTATGCTTCATAATGGATTGTAAAAGCAAAGATGCAGTTTGCTGAAAACAAGTTGTTCTTTGACAGTCTTGAATACTGAGTGCGGTTCAGTTAAGAAAACTATCTTTCTGGTGCTCATTGCAAACAAACCAGAAAGTGTTTTTCTGTGTTCTACTTGTTAGTATAAACAAATATGCAGTCTGCTGAAAGCAAGCTGTGCTCTGAGAGTCTTTCTTATGGAGTGCAGTTCAGCTAATAAAACTCTTTCTGCCTTTCATTGCAAGCGAGCCCGAAAGTGTTTTTATGCTTCATAACGGGTTGTAAAAGCAAAGATGCAGTTTGCTGAAAACAAGTTGTTCTTTGACAGTCTTGAATACTGAGTGCAGTTCAGTTAATAAAACTGTCTTTCTGGTGCTCATTGCAAACACGCCAGAAAGTGTTTTTCTGTGTTCCAATTGCTAGTATAAACAAATACGCAGTCTGCTGAAAGCAAGCTGTGCTCTGACAGTCTTTCTTATGGAGCGCAGTTCAGCTAATAAAACTCTTTCTGCCTTTCATTGCAAGCGAGCCCGAAAGTGTTTTTATGCTTCATAACGGGTTGTAAAAGCAAAGATGCAGTTTGCTGAAAACAAGTTGTTCTTTGACAGTCTTGAATACTGAGTGCGGTTCAGTTAATAAAACTGTCTTTCTGGTGCTCATTGCAAACACGCCAGAAAGTGTTTTTCTGTGTTCCAATTGTTAGTATAAACAAATACGCAGTCTGCTGAAAGCAAGCTGTGCTCTGACAGTCTTTCTTATGGAGCGCAGTTCAGCTAATAAAACTCTTTCTGCCTTTCATTGCAAGCGAGCCCGAAAGTGTTTTTATGCTTCATAACGGGTTGTAAAAGCAAAGATGCAGTTTGCTGAAAACAAGTTGTTCTTTGACAGTCTTGAATACTGAGTGCGGTTCAGTTAATAAAACTGTCTTTCTGGTGCTCATTGCAAAGAAGCCAGAAAGTGTTTTTCTGTGTTCCAATTGTTAGTATAAACAAATACGCAGTCTGCTGAAAGCAAGCTGTGCTCTGACAGTCTTTCTTATGGAGTGCAGTTCAGCTAATAAAACTCTTTCTGCCTTTCATTGCAAGCGAGCCCGAAAGTGTTTTTATGCTTCATAATGGATTGTAAAAGCAAAGATGCAGTTTGCTGAAAACAAGTTTATCTTTGACAGTCTTGAATACTGAGTGCAGTTGAGTTAATAAAACTGTCTTTCTGGTGCTCATTGCAAGCAAGCCAGAAAGTGTTTTTCTGTGTTCCAATTGCTAGTATAAAGAAATACGCAGTCTGCTGAAAGCAAGCTGTGCTCTGACAGTCTTTCTTATGGAGTGCAGTTCAGCTAATAAAACTCTTTCTGCCTTTCATTGCAAGCGAGCCCGAAAGTGTTTTTATGCTTCATAATGGATTGTAAAAGCAAAGATGCAGTTTGCTGAAAACAAGTTGTTCTTTGACAGTCTTGAATACTGAGTGCGGTTCAGTTAATAAAACTGTCTTTCTGGTGCTCATTGCAAGCAAGCCAGAAAGTGTTTTTCTGTGTTCCAATTGCTAGTATAAAGAAATACGCAGTCTGCTGAAAGCAAGCTGTTCTTTGATAGTCTTTCTTATGGAGTGCAGTTCAGCTAATAAAACTCTTTCTGCCTTTCATTGCAAGCGAGCCCGAAAGTGATTTTATGCTTCATAATGGGTTGTAAAAGCAAAGATGCAGTTTGCTGAAAACAAGTTGTTCTTTGACAGTCTTGAATACTGAGTGCGGTTCAGTTAATAAAACTGTCTTTCTGGTGCTCAATGCAAGCAAGCCAGAAAGTGTTTTTCTGTGTTCCAATTGCTAGTATAAAGAAATACGCAGTCTGCTGAAAGCAAGCTGTGCTCTGACAGTATTTCTTATGGAGTGCAGTTCAGCTAATAAAACTCTTTCTGCCTTTCATTGCAAGCGAGCCCGAAAGTGTTTTTATGCTTCATAATGGATTGTAAAAGCAAAGATGCAGTTTGCTGAAAACAAGTTGTTCTTTGACAGTCTTGAATACTGAGTGCGGTTCAGTTAATAAAACTGTCTTTCTGGTGCTCATTGCAAGCAAGCCAGAAAGTGTTTTTCTGTGTTCCAATTGCTAGTATAAAGAAATACGCAGTCTGCTGAAAGCAAGCTGTTCTTTGATAGTCTTTCTTATGGAGTGCAGTTCAGCTAATAAAACTCTTTCTGCCTTTCATTGCAAGCGAGCCCGAAAGTGATTTCATGCTTCATAATGGGTTGTAAAAGCAAAGATGCAGTTTGCTGAAAACAAGTTGTTCTTTGACAGTCTTGAATACTGAGTGCGGTTCAGTTAATAAAACTGTCTTTCTGGTGCTCATTGCAAACACGCCAGAAAGTGTTTTTCTGTGTTCCAATTGCTAGTATAAAGAAATACGCAGTCTGCTGAAAGCAAGCTGTGCTCTGACAGTCTTTCTTATGGAGTGCAGTTCAGCTAATAAAACTCTTTCTGCCTCTCATTGCAAACGAGCCCGAAAGTGTTTTTATGCTTCATAATGGACTGTAAGAGCAAAGATGCAGTTTGCTGAAAACAAGTTGTTCTTTGACAGTCTTGAATACTGAGTGCGGTTCAGTTAATAAAACTATCTTTCTGGTGCTCATTGCAAACAAACCAGAAAGTGTTTTTCTGTGTTCTACTTGTTAGTATAAACAAATATGCAGTCTGCTGAAAGCAAGCTGTGCTCTGACAGTCTTTCTTATGGAGCGCAGTTCAGCTAATAAAACTCTTTCTGCCTTTCATTGCAAGCGAGCCCGAAAGTGTTTTTATGCTTCATAATGGATTGTAAAAGCAAAGATGCAGTTTGCTGAAAACAAGTTGTTCTTTGACAGTCTTGAATACTGAGTGCGGTTCAGTTAATAAAACTGTCTTTCTGGTGCTCATTGCAAGCAAGCCAGAAAGTGTTTTTCTGTGTTCCAATTGCTAGTATAAAGAAATACGCAGTCTGCTGAAAGCAAGCTGTTCTTTGATAGTCTTTCTTATGGAGTGCAGTTCAGCTAATAAAACTCTTTCTGCCTCTCATTGCAAGCGAGCCAGAAAGTGTTTTTATGCTTCATAATGGACTGTAAAAGCAAAGATGCAGTTTGCTGAAAACAAGTTGTTCTTTGACAGTCTTGAATACTGAGTGCGGTTCAGTTAAGAAAACTATCTTTCTGGTGCTCATTGCAAACAAACCAGAAAGTGTTTTTCTGTGTTCTACTTGTTAGTATAAACAAATATGCAGTCTGCTGAAAGCAAGCTGTGCTCTGAGAGTCTTTCTTATGGAGTGCAGTTCAGCTAATAAAACTCTTTCTGCCTTTCATTGCAAGCGAGCCCGAAAGTGTTTTTATGCTTCATAACGGGTTGTAAAAGCAAAGATGCAGTTTGCTGAAAACAAGTTGTTCTTTGACAGTCTTGAATACTGAGTGCAGTTCAGTTAATAAAACTGTCTTTCTGGTGCTCATTGCAAACACGCCAGAAAGTGTTTTTCTGTGTTCCAATTGCTAGTATAAAGAAATACGCAGTCTGCTGAAAGCAAGCTGTGCTCTGACAGTATTTCTTATGGAGTGCAGTTCAGCTAATAAAACTCTTTCTGCCTTTCATTGCAAGCGAGCCCGAAAGTGTTTTTATGCTTCATAATGGATTGTAAAAGCAAAGATGCAGTTTGCTGAAAACAAGTTGTTCTTTGACAGTCTTGAATACTGAGTGCGGTTCAGTTAATAAAACTGTCTTTCTGGTGCTCATTGCAAGCAAGCCAGAAAGTGTTTTTCTGTGTTCCAATTGCTAGTATAAAGAAATACGCAGTCTGCTGAAAGCAAGCTGTTCTTTGACAGTCTTTCTTATGGAGTGCAGTTCAGCTAATAAAACTCTTTCTGCCTCTCATTGCAAGCGAGCCAGAAAGTGTTTTTATGCTTCATAATGGACTGTAAAAGCAAAGATGCAGTTTGCTGAAAACAAGTTGTTCTTTGACAGTCTTGAATACTGAGTGCGGTTCAGTTAATAAAACTATCTTTCTGGTGCTCATTGCAAACAAACCAGAAAGTGTTTTTCTGTGTTCTACTTGTTAGTATAAACAAATATGCAGTCTGCTGAAAGCAAGCTGTGCTCTGACAGTCTTTCTTATGGAGCGCAGTTCAGCTAATAAAACTCTTTCTGCCTTTCATTGCAAGCGAGCCCGAAAGTGTTTTTATGCTTCATAATGGATTGTAAAAGCAAAGATGCAGTTTGCTGAAAACAAGTTGTTCTTTGACAGTCTTGAATACTGAGTGCGGTTCAGTTAATAAAACTGTCTTTCTGGTGCTCATTGCAAGCAAGCCAGAAAGTGTTTTTCTGTGTTCCAATTGCTAGTATAAAGAAATACGCAGTCTGCTGAAAGCAAGCTGTTCTTTGATAGTCTTTCTTATGGAGTGCAGTTCAGCTAATAAAACTCTTTCTGCCTCTCATTGCAAGCGAGCCAGAAAGTGTTTTTATGCTTCATAATGGACTGTAAAAGCAAAGATGCAGTTTGCTGAAAACAAGTTGTTCTTTGACAGTCTTGAATACTGAGTGCGGTTCAGTTAAGAAAACTATCTTTCTGGTGCTCATTGCAAACAAACCAGAAAGTGTTTTTCTGTGTTCTACTTGTTAGTATAAACAAATATGCAGTCTGCTGAAAGCAAGCTGTGCTCTGAGAGTCTTTCTTATGGAGTGCAGTTCAGCTAATAAAACTCTTTCTGCCTTTCATTGCAAGCGAGCCCGAAAGTGTTTTTATGCTTCATAACGGGTTGTAAAAGCAAAGATGCAGTTTGCTGAAAACAAGTTGTTCTTTGACAGTCTTGAATACTGAGTGCAGTTCAGTTAATAAAACTGTCTTTCTGGTGCTCATTGCAAACACGCCAGAAAGTGTTTTTCTGTGTTCCAATTGCTAGTATAAACAAATACGCAGTCTGCTGAAAGCAAGCTGTGCTCTGACAGTCTTTCTTATGGAGCGCAGTTCAGCTAATAAAACTCTTTCTGCCTTTCATTGCAAGCGAGCCCGAAAGTGTTTTTATGCTTCATAACGGGTTGTAAAAGCAAAGATGCAGTTTGCTGAAAACAAGTTGTTCTTTGACAGTCTTGAATACTGAGTGCGGTTCAGTTAATAAAACTGTCTTTCTGGTGCTCATTGCAAACACGCCAGAAAGTGTTTTTCTGTGTTCCAATTGTTAGTATAAACAAATACGCAGTCTGCTGAAAGCAAGCTGTGCTCTGACAGTCTTTCTTATGGAGCGCAGTTCAGCTAATAAAACTCTTTCTGCCTTTCATTGCAAGCGAGCCCGAAAGTGTTTTTATGCTTCATAACGGGTTGTAAAAGCAAAGATGCAGTTTGCTGAAAACAAGTTGTTCTTTGACAGTCTTGAATACTGAGTGCGGTTCAGTTAATAAAACTGTCTTTCTGGTGCTCATTGCAAAGAAGCCAGAAAGTGTTTTTCTGTGTTCCAATTGTTAGTATAAACAAATACGCAGTCTGCTGAAAGCAAGCTGTGCTCTGACAGTCTTTCTTATGGAGTGCAGTTCAGCTAATAAAACTCTTTCTGCCTTTCATTGCAAGCGAGCCCGAAAGTGTTTTTATGCTTCATAATGGATTGTAAAAGCAAAGATGCAGTTTGCTGAAAACAAGTTTATCTTTGACAGTCTTGAATACTGAGTGCAGTTGAGTTAATAAAACTGTCTTTCTGGTGCTCATTGCAAGCAAGCCAGAAAGTGTTTTTCTGTGTTCCAATTGCTAGTATAAAGAAATACGCAGTCTGCTGAAAGCAAGCTGTGCTCTGACAGTCTTTCTTATGGAGTGCAGTTCAGCTAATAAAACTCTTTCTGCCTTTCATTGCAAGCGAGCCCGAAAGTGTTTTTATGCTTCATAATGGATTGTAAAAGCAAAGATGCAGTTTGCTGAAAACAAGTTGTTCTTTGACAGTCTTGAATACTGAGTGCGGTTCAGTTAATAAAACTGTCTTTCTGGTGCTCATTGCAAGCAAGCCAGAAAGTGTTTTTCTGTGTTCCAATTGCTAGTATAAAGAAATACGCAGTCTGCTGAAAGCAAGCTGTTCTTTGATAGTCTTTCTTATGGAGTGCAGTTCAGCTAATAAAACTCTTTCTGCCTTTCATTGCAAGCGAGCCCGAAAGTGATTTTATGCTTCATAATGGGTTGTAAAAGCAAAGATGCAGTTTGCTGAAAACAAGTTGTTCTTTGACAGTCTTGAATACTGAGTGCGGTTCAGTTAATAAAACTGTCTTTCTGGTGCTCAATGCAAGCAAGCCAGAAAGTGTTTTTCTGTGTTCCAATTGCTAGTATAAAGAAATACGCAGTCTGCTGAAAGCAAGCTGTGCTCTGACAGTATTTCTTATGGAGTGCAGTTCAGCTAATAAAACTCTTTCTGCCTTTCATTGCAAGCGAGCCCGAAAGTGTTTTTATGCTTCATAATGGATTGTAAAAGCAAAGATGCAGTTTGCTGAAAACAAGTTGTTCTTTGACAGTCTTGAATACTGAGTGCGGTTCAGTTAATAAAACTGTCTTTCTGGTGCTCATTGCAAGCAAGCCAGAAAGTGTTTTTCTGTGTTCCAATTGCTAGTATAAAGAAATACGCAGTCTGCTGAAAGCAAGCTGTTCTTTGATAGTCTTTCTTATGGAGTGCAGTTCAGCTAATAAAACTCTTTCTGCCTTTCATTGCAAGCGAGCCCGAAAGTGATTTCATGCTTCATAATGGGTTGTAAAAGCAAAGATGCAGTTTGCTGAAAACAAGTTGTTCTTTGACAGTCTTGAATACTGAGTGCGGTTCAGTTAATAAAACTGTCTTTCTGGTGCTCATTGCAAACACGCCAGAAAGTGTTTTTCTGTGTTCCAATTGCTAGTATAAAGAAATACGCAGTCTGCTGAAAGCAAGCTGTGCTCTGACAGTCTTTCTTATGGAGTGCAGTTCAGCTAATAAAACTCTTTCTGCCTCTCATTGCAAACGAGCCCGAAAGTGTTTTTATGCTTCATAATGGACTGTAAGAGCAAAGATGCAGTTTGCTGAAAACAAGTTGTTCTTTGACAGTCTTGAATACTGAGTGCGGTTCAGTTAATAAAACTATCTTTCTGGTGCTCATTGCAAACAAACCAGAAAGTGTTTTTCTGTGTTCTACTTGTTAGTATAAACAAATATGCAGTCTGCTGAAAGCAAGCTGTGCTCTGACAGTCTTTCTTATGGAGCGCAGTTCAGCTAATAAAACTCTTTCTGCCTTTCATTGCAAGCGAGCCCGAAAGTGTTTTTATGCTTCATAACGGGTTGTAAAAGCAAAGATGCAGTTTGCTGAAAACAAGTTGTTCTTTGACAGTCTTGAATACTGAGTGCGGTTCAGTTAATAAAACTGTCTTTCTGGTGCTCATTGCAAAGAAGCCAGAAAGTGTTTTTCTGTGTTCCAATTGTTAGTATAAACAAATACGCAGTCTGCTGAAAGCAAGCTGTGCTCTGACAGTCTTTCTTATGGAGCGCAGTTCAGCTAATAAAACTCTTTCTGCCTTTCATTGCAAGCGAGCCCGAAAGTGTTTTTATGCTTCATAACGGGTTGTAAAAGCAAAGATGCAGTTTGCTGAAAACAAGTTTATCTTTGACAGTCGTGAATACTGAGTGCAGTTGAGTTAATAAAACTGTCTTTCTGGTGCTCATTGCAATCAAATCAGAAAGTGTTTTTCTGTGTTCCAATTGCTAGTATAAAGAAATACGCAGTCTGCTGAAAGCAAGCTGTGCTCTGACAGTCTTTCTTATGGAGCGCAGTTCAGCTAATAAAACTCTTTCTGCCATTCATTGCAAGCGAGCCCGAAAGTGTTTTTATGCTTCATAACGGGTTGTAAAAGCAAAGATGCAGTTTGCTGAAAACAAGTTGTTCTTTGACAGTCTTGAATACTGAGTGCGGTTCAGTTAATAAAACTGTCTTTCTGGTGCTCATTGCAAGCGAGCCCGAAAGTGTTTTTCTGTGTTCCAATTGCTAGTATAAAGAAATACGGAGTCTGCTGAAAGCAAGCTGTGCTCTGACAGTCTTTCTTATGGAGTGCAGTTCAGCTAATAAAACTCTTTCTGCCTTTCATTGCAAGCGAGCCCGAAAGTGTTTTTATGCTTCATAATGGATTGTAAAAGCAAAGATGCAGTTTGCTGAAAACAAGTTTATCTTTGACAGTCTTGAATACTGAGTGCAGTTGAGTTAATAAAACTGTCTTTCTGGTGCTCATTGCAAGCAAGCCAGAAAGTGTTTTTCTGTGTTCCAATTGCTAGTATAAAGAAATACGCAGTCTGCTGAAAGCAAGCTGTGCTCTGACAGTCTTTCTTATGGAGTGCAGTTCAGCTAATAAAACTCTTTCTGCCTTTCATTGCAAGCGAGCCCGAAAGTGTTTTTATGCTTCATAATGGATTGTAAAAGCAAAGATGCAGTTTGCTGAAAACAAGTTGTTCTTTGACAGTCTTGAATACTGAGTGCGGTTCAGTTAATAAAACTGTCTTTCTGGTGCTCATTGCAAGCAAGCCAGAAAGTGTTTTTCTGTGTTCCAATTGCTAGTATAAAGAAATACGCAGTCTGCTGAAAGCAAGCTGTTCTTTGATAGTCTTTCTTATGGAGTGCAGTTCAGCTAATAAAACTCTTTCTGCCTTTCATTGCAAGCGAGCCCGAAAGTGTTTTTATGCTTCATAACGGGTTGTAAAAGCAAAGATGCAGTTTGCTGAAAACAAGTTGTTCTTTGACAGTCTTGAATACTGAGTGCGGTTCAGTTAATAAAACTGTCTTTCTGGTGCTCATTGCAAACAAACCAGAAAGAGTTTTTCTGTGTTCTACTTGTTAGTATAAACAAATATGCAGTCTGCTGAAAGCAAGCTGTGCTCTGAGAGTCTTTCTTATGGAGTGCAGTTCAGCTAATAAAACTCTTTCTGCCTTTCATTGCAAGCGAGCCCGAAAGTGTTTTTATGCTTCATAACGGGTTGTAAAAGCAAAGATGCAGTTTGCTGAAAACAAGTTGTTCTTTGACAGTCTTGAATACTGAGTGCGGTTCAGTTAATAAAACTGTCTTTCTGGTGCTCAATGCAAGCAAGCCAGAAAGTGTTTTTCTGTGTTCCAATTGCTAGTATAAAGAAATACGCAGTCTGCTGAAAGCAAGCTGTGCTCTGACAGTATTTCTTATGGAGTGCAGTTCAGCTAATAAAACTCTTTCTGCCTCTCATTGCAAACGAGCCCGAAAGTGTTTTTATGCTTCATAATGGACTGTAAGAGCAAAGATGCAGTTTGCTGAAAACAAGTTGTTCTTTGACAGTCTTGAATACTGAGTGCGGTTCAGTTAATAAAACTATCTTTCTGGTGCTCATTGCAAACAAACCAGAAAGTGTTTTTCTGTGTTCTACTTGTTAGTATAAACAAATATGCAGTCTGCTGAAAGCAAGCTGTGCTCTGACAGTCTTTCTTATGGAGCGCAGTTCAGCTAATAAAACTCTTTCTGCCTTTCATTGCAAGCGAGCCCGAAAGTGTTTTTATGCTTCATAACGGGTTGTAAAAGCAAAGATGCAGTTTGCTGAAAACAAGTTGTTCTTTGACAGTCTTGAATACTGAGTGCGGTTCAGTTAATAAAACTGTCTTTCTGGTGCTCATTGCAAAGAAGCCAGAAAGTGTTTTTCTGTGTTCCAATTGTTAGTATAAACAAATACGCAGTCTGCTGAAAGCAAGCTGTGCTCTGACAGTCTTTCTTATGGAGCGCAGTTCAGCTAATAAAACTCTTTCTGCCTTTCATTGCAAGCGAGCCCGAAAGTGTTTTTATGCTTCATAACGGGTTGTAAAAGCAAAGATGCAGTTTGCTGAAAACAAGTTTATCTTTGACAGTCGTGAATACTGAGTGCAGTTGAGTTAATAAAACTGTCTTTCTGGTGCTCATTGCAATCAAATCAGAAAGTGTTTTTCTGTGTTCCAATTGCTAGTATAAAGAAATACGCAGTCTGCTGAAAGCAAGCTGTGCTCTGACAGTCTTTCTTATGGAGCGCAGTTCAGCTAATAAAACTCTTTCTGCCATTCATTGCAAGCGAGCCCGAAAGTGTTTTTATGCTTCATAACGGGTTGTAAAAGCAAAGATGCAGTTTGCTGAAAACAAGTTGTTCTTTGACAGTCTTGAATACTGAGTGCGGTTCAGTTAATAAAACTGTCTTTCTGGTGCTCATTGCAAGCGAGCCCGAAAGTGTTTTTCTGTGTTCCAATTGCTAGTATAAAGAAATACGGAGTCTGCTGAAAGCAAGCTGTGCTCTGACAGTCTTTCTTATGGAGTGCAGTTCAGCTAATAAAACTCTTTCTGCCTTTCATTGCAAGCGAGCCCGAAAGTGTTTTTATGCTTCATAATGGATTGTAAAAGCAAAGATGCAGTTTGCTGAAAACAAGTTTATCTTTGACAGTCTTGAATACTGAGTGCAGTTGAGTTAATAAAACTGTCTTTCTGGTGCTCATTGCAAGCAAGCCAGAAAGTGTTTTTCTGTGTTCCAATTGCTAGTATAAAGAAATACGCAGTCTGCTGAAAGCAAGCTGTGCTCTGACAGTCTTTCTTATGGAGTGCAGTTCAGCTAATAAAACTCTTTCTGCCTTTCATTGCAAGCGAGCCCGAAAGTGTTTTTATGCTTCATAATGGATTGTAAAAGCAAAGATGCAGTTTGCTGAAAACAAGTTGTTCTTTGACAGTCTTGAATACTGAGTGCGGTTCAGTTAATAAAACTGTCTTTCTGGTGCTCATTGCAAGCAAGCCAGAAAGTGTTTTTCTGTGTTCCAATTGCTAGTATAAAGAAATACGCAGTCTGCTGAAAGCAAGCTGTTCTTTGATAGTCTTTCTTATGGAGTGCAGTTCAGCTAATAAAACTCTTTCTGCCTTTCATTGCAAGCGAGCCCGAAAGTGTTTTTATGCTTCATAACGGGTTGTAAAAGCAAAGATGCAGTTTGCTGAAAACAAGTTGTTCTTTGACAGTCTTGAATACTGAGTGCGGTTCAGTTAATAAAACTGTCTTTCTGGTGCTCATTGCAAACAAACCAGAAAGAGTTTTTCTGTGTTCTACTTGTTAGTATAAACAAATATGCAGTCTGCTGAAAGCAAGCTGTGCTCTGAGAGTCTTTCTTATGGAGTGCAGTTCAGCTAATAAAACTCTTTCTGCCTTTCATTGCAAGCGAGCCCGAAAGTGTTTTTATGCTTCATAACGGGTTGTAAAAGCAAAGATGCAGTTTGCTGAAAACAAGTTGTTCTTTGACAGTCTTGAATACTGAGTGCGGTTCAGTTAATAAAACTGTCTTTCTGGTGCTCATTGCAAGCAAGCCAGAAAGTGTTTTTCTGTGTTCCAATTGCTAGTATAAAGAAATACGCAGTCTGCTGAAAGCAAGCTGTTCTTTGATAGTCTTTCTTATGGAGTGCAGTTCAGCTAATAAAACTCTTTCTGCCTTTCATTGCAAGCGAGCCCGAAAGTGATTTCATGCTTCATAATGGGTTGTAAAAGCAAAGATGCAGTTTGCTGAAAACAAGTTGTTCTTTGACAGTCTTGAATACTGAGTGCGGTTCAGTTAATAAAACTGTCTTTCTGGTGCTCATTGCAAACACGCCAGAAAGTGTTTTTCTGTGTTCCAATTGCTAGTATAAAGAAATACGCAGTCTGCTGAAAGCAAGCTGTGCTCTGACAGTCTTTCTTATGGAGTGCAGTTCAGCTAATAAAACTCTTTCTGCCTCTCATTGCAAACGAGCCCGAAAGTGTTTTTATGCTTCATAATGGACTGTAAGAGCAAAGATGCAGTTTGCTGAAAACAAGTTGTTCTTTGACAGTCTTGAATACTGAGTGCGGTTCAGTTAATAAAACTATCTTTCTGGTGCTCATTGCAAACAAACCAGAAAGTGTTTTTCTGTGTTCTACTTGTTAGTATAAACAAATATGCAGTCTGCTGAAAGCAAGCTGTGCTCTGACAGTCTTTCTTATGGAGCGCAGTTCAGCTAATAAAACTCTTTCTGCCTTTCATTGCAAGCGAGCCCGAAAGTGTTTTTATGCTTCATAATGGATTGTAAAAGCAAAGATGCAGTTTGCTGAAAACAAGTTGTTCTTTGACAGTCTTGAATACTGAGTGCGGTTCAGTTAATAAAACTGTCTTTCTGGTGCTCATTGCAAGCAAGCCAGAAAGTGTTTTTCTGTGTTCCAATTGCTAGTATAAAGAAATACGCAGTCTGCTGAAAGCAAGCTGTTCTTTGATAGTCTTTCTTATGGAGTGCAGTTCAGCTAATAAAACTCTTTCTGCCTCTCATTTGCAAGCGAGCCAGAAAGTGTTTTTATGCTTCATAATGGACTGTAAAAGCAAAGATGCAGTTTGCTGAAAACAAGTTGTTCTTTGACAGTCTTGAATACTGAGTGCGGTTCAGTTAAGAAAACTATCTTTCTGGTGCTCATTGCAAACAAACCAGAAAGTGTTTTTCTGTGTTCTACTTGTTAGTATAAACAAATATGCAGTCTGCTGAAAGCAAGCTGTGCTCTGAGAGTCTTTCTTATGGAGTGCAGTTCAGCTAATAAAACTCTTTCTGCCTTTCATTGCAAGCGAGCCCGAAAGTGTTTTTATGCTTCATAACGGGTTGTAAAAGCAAAGATGCAGTTTGCTGAAAACAAGTTGTTCTTTGACAGTCTTGAATACTGAGTGCAGTTCAGTTAATAAAACTGTCTTTCTGGTGCTCATTGCAAACACGCCAGAAAGTGTTTTTCTGTGTTCCAATTGCTAGTATAAACAAATACGCAGTCTGCTGAAAGCAAGCTGTGCTCTGACAGTCTTTCTTATGGAGCGCAGTTCAGCTAATAAAACTCTTTCTGCCTTTCATTGCAAGCGAGCCCGAAAGTGTTTTTATGCTTCATAACGGGTTGTAAAAGCAAAGATGCAGTTTGCTGAAAACAAGTTGTTCTTTGACAGTCTTGAATACTGAGTGCGGTTCAGTTAATAAAACTGTCTTTCTGGTGCTCATTGCAAACACGCCAGAAAGTGTTTTTCTGTGTTCCAATTGTTAGTATAAACAAATACGCAGTCTGCTGAAAGCAAGCTGTGCTCTGACAGTCTTTCTTATGGAGCGCAGTTCAGCTAATAAAACTCTTTCTGCCTTTCATTGCAAGCGAGCCCGAAAGTGTTTTTATGCTTCATAACGGGTTGTAAAAGCAAAGATGCAGTTTGCTGAAAACAAGTTGTTCTTTGACAGTCTTGAATACTGAGTGCGGTTCAGTTAATAAAACTGTCTTTCTGGTGCTCATTGCAAAGAAGCCAGAAAGTGTTTTTCTGTGTTCCAATTGTTAGTATAAACAAATACGCAGTCTGCTGAAAGCAAGCTGTGCTCTGACAGTCTTTCTTATGGAGTGCAGTTCAGCTAATAAAACTCTTTCTGCCTTTCATTGCAAGCGAGCCCGAAAGTGTTTTTATGCTTCATAATGGATTGTAAAAGCAAAGATGCAGTTTGCTGAAAACAAGTTTATCTTTGACAGTCTTGAATACTGAGTGCAGTTGAGTTAATAAAACTGTCTTTCTGGTGCTCATTGCAAGCAAGCCAGAAAGTGTTTTTCTGTGTTCCAATTGCTAGTATAAAGAAATACGCAGTCTGCTGAAAGCAAGCTGTGCTCTGACAGTCTTTCTTATGGAGTGCAGTTCAGCTAATAAAACTCTTTCTGCCTTTCATTGCAAGCGAGCCCGAAAGTGTTTTTATGCTTCATAATGGATTGTAAAAGCAAAGATGCAGTTTGCTGAAAACAAGTTGTTCTTTGACAGTCTTGAATACTGAGTGCGGTTCAGTTAATAAAACTGTCTTTCTGGTGCTCATTGCAAGCAAGCCAGAAAGTGTTTTTCTGTGTTCCAATTGCTAGTATAAAGAAATACGCAGTCTGCTGAAAGCAAGCTGTTCTTTGATAGTCTTTCTTATGGAGTGCAGTTCAGCTAATAAAACTCTTTCTGCCTTTCATTGCAAGCGAGCCCGAAAGTGATTTTATGCTTCATAACGGGTTGTAAAAGCAAAGATGCAGTTTGCTGAAAACAAGTTGTTCTTTGACAGTCTTGAATACTGAGTGCGGTTCAGTTAATAAAACTGTCTTTCTGGTGCTCAATGCAAGCAAGCCAGAAAGTGTTTTTCTGTGTTCCAATTGCTAGTATAAAGAAATACGCAGTCTGCTGAAAGCAAGCTGTGCTCTGACAGTATTTCTTATGGAGTGCAGTTCAGCTAATAAAACTCTTTCTGCCTTTCATTGCAAGCGAGCCCGAAAGTGTTTTTATGCTTCATAATGGATTGTAAAAGCAAAGATGCAGTTTGCTGAAAACAAGTTGTTCTTTGACAGTCTTGAATACTGAGTGCGGTTCAGTTAATAAAACTGTCTTTCTGGTGCTCATTGCAAGCAAGCCAGAAAGTGTTTTTCTGTGTTCCAATTGCTAGTATAAAGAAATACGCAGTCTGCTGAAAGCAAGCTGTTCTTTGATAGTCTTTCTTATGGAGTGCAGTTCAGCTAATAAAACTCTTTCTGCCTTTCATTGCAAGCGAGCCCGAAAGTGATTTCATGCTTCATAATGGGTTGTAAAAGCAAAGATGCAGTTTGCTGAAAACAAGTTGTTCTTTGACAGTCTTGAATACTGAGTGCGGTTCAGTTAATAAAACTGTCTTTCTGGTGCTCATTGCAAACACGCCAGAAAGTGTTTTTCTGTGTTCCAATTGCTAGTATAAAGAAATACGCAGTCTGCTGAAAGCAAGCTGTGCTCTGACAGTCTTTCTTATGGAGTGCAGTTCAGCTAATAAAACTCTTTCTGCCTCTCATTGCAAACGAGCCCGAAAGTGTTTTTATGCTTCATAATGGACTGTAAGAGCAAAGATGCAGTTTGCTGAAAACAAGTTGTTCTTTGACAGTCTTGAATACTGAGTGCGGTTCAGTTAATAAAACTATCTTTCTGGTGCTCATTGCAAACAAACCAGAAAGTGTTTTTCTGTGTTCTACTTGTTAGTATAAACAAATATGCAGTCTGCTGAAAGCAAGCTGTGCTCTGACAGTCTTTCTTATGGAGCGCAGTTCAGCTAATAAAACTCTTTCTGCCTTTCATTGCAAGCGAGCCCGAAAGTGTTTTTATGCTTCATAACGGGTTGTAAAAGCAAAGATGCAGTTTGCTGAAAACAAGTTGTTCTTTGACAGTCTTGAATACTGAGTGCGGTTCAGTTAATAAAACTGTCTTTCTGGTGCTCATTGCAAAGAAGCCAGAAAGTGTTTTTCTGTGTTCCAATTGTTAGTATAAACAAATACGCAGTCTGCTGAAAGCAAGCTGTGCTCTGACAGTCTTTCTTATGGAGCGCAGTTCAGCTAATAAAACTCTTTCTGCCTTTCATTGCAAGCGAGCCCGAAAGTGTTTTTATGCTTCATAACGGGTTGTAAAAGCAAAGATGCAGTTTGCTGAAAACAAGTTTATCTTTGACAGTCGTGAATACTGAGTGCAGTTGAGTTAATAAAACTGTCTTTCTGGTGCTCATTGCAATCAAATCAGAAAGTGTTTTTCTGTGTTCCAATTGCTAGTATAAAGAAATACGCAGTCTGCTGAAAGCAAGCTGTGCTCTGACAGTCTTTCTTATGGAGCGCAGTTCAGCTAATAAAACTCTTTCTGCCATTCATTGCAAGCGAGCCCGAAAGTGTTTTTATGCTTCATAACGGGTTGTAAAAGCAAAGATGCAGTTTGCTGAAAACAAGTTGTTCTTTGACAGTCTTGAATACTGAGTGCGGTTCAGTTAATAAAACTGTCTTTCTGGTGCTCATTGCAAGCGAGCCCGAAAGTGTTTTTCTGTGTTCCAATTGCTAGTATAAAGAAATACGGAGTCTGCTGAAAGCAAGCTGTGCTCTGACAGTCTTTCTTATGGAGTGCAGTTCAGCTAATAAAACTCTTTCTGCCTTTCATTGCAAGCGAGCCCGAAAGTGTTTTTATGCTTCATAATGGATTGTAAAAGCAAAGATGCAGTTTGCTGAAAACAAGTTTATCTTTGACAGTCTTGAATACTGAGTGCAGTTGAGTTAATAAAACTGTCTTTCTGGTGCTCATTGCAAGCAAGCCAGAAAGTGTTTTTCTGTGTTCCAATTGCTAGTATAAAGAAATACGCAGTCTGCTGAAAGCAAGCTGTGCTCTGACAGTCTTTCTTATGGAGTGCAGTTCAGCTAATAAAACTCTTTCTGCCTTTCATTGCAAGCGAGCCCGAAAGTGTTTTTATGCTTCATAATGGATTGTAAAAGCAAAGATGCAGTTTGCTGAAAACAAGTTGTTCTTTGACAGTCTTGAATACTGAGTGCGGTTCAGTTAATAAAACTGTCTTTCTGGTGCTCATTGCAAGCAAGCCAGAAAGTGTTTTTCTGTGTTCCAATTGCTAGTATAAAGAAATACGCAGTCTGCTGAAAGCAAGCTGTTCTTTGATAGTCTTTCTTATGGAGTGCAGTTCAGCTAATAAAACTCTTTCTGCCTTTCATTGCAAGCGAGCCCGAAAGTGTTTTTATGCTTCATAACGGGTTGTAAAAGCAAAGATGCAGTTTGCTGAAAACAAGTTGTTCTTTGACAGTCTTGAATACTGAGTGCGGTTCAGTTAATAAAACTGTCTTTCTGGTGCTCATTGCAAACAAACCAGAAAGAGTTTTTCTGTGTTCTACTTGTTAGTATAAACAAATATGCAGTCTGCTGAAAGCAAGCTGTGCTCTGAGAGTCTTTCTTATGGAGTGCAGTTCAGCTAATAAAACTCTTTCTGCCTTTCATTGCAAGCGAGCCCGAAAGTGTTTTTATGCTTCATAACGGGTTGTAAAAGCAAAGATGCAGTTTGCTGAAAACAAGTTGTTCTTTGACAGTCTTGAATACTGAGTGCGGTTCAGTTAATAAAACTGTCTTTCTGGTGCTCATTGCAAACACGCCAGAAAGTGTTTTTCTGTGTTCCAATTGCTAGTATAAACAAATACGCAGTCTGCTGAAAGCAAGCTGTGCTCTGACAGTCTTTCTTATGGAGCGCAGTTCAGCTAATAAAACTCTTTCTGCCTTTCATTGCAAGCGAGCCCGAAAGTGTTTTTATGCTTCATAACGGGTTGTAAAAGCAAAGATGCAGTTTGCTGAAAACAAGTTGTTCTTTGACAGTCTTGAATACTGAGTGCGGTTCAGTTAATAAAACTGTTTTTCTGGTGCTCATTGCAAACACGCCAGAAAGTGTTTTTCTGTGTTCCAATTGCTAGTATAAAGAAATACGGAGTCTGCTGAAAGCAAGCTGTGCTCTGACAGTCTTTCTTATGGAGTGCAGTTCAGCTAATAAAACTCTTTCTGCCTTTCATTGCAAGCGAGCCCGAAAGTGTTTTTATGCTTCATAATGGATTGTAAAAGCAAAGATGCAGTTTGCTGAAAACAAGTTTATCTTTGACAGTCTTGAATACTGAGTGCAGTTGAGTTAATAAAACTGTCTTTCTGGTGCTCATTGCAAGCAAGCCAGAAAGTGTTTTTCTGTGTTCCAATTGCTAGTATAAAGAAATACGCAGTCTGCTGAAAGCAAGCTGTGCTCTGACAGTATTTCTTATGGAGTGCAGTTCAGCTAATAAAACTCTTTCTGCCTCTCATTGCAAGCGAGCCAGAAAGTGTTTTTATGCTTCATAATGGGTTGTAAAAGCAAAGATGCAGTTTGCTGAAAACAAGTTGTTCTTTGACAGTCTTGAATACTGAGTGCGGTTCAGTTAAGAAAACTATCTTTCTGGTGCTCATTGCAAACAAACCAGAAAGTGTTTTTCTGTGTTCTACTTGTTAGTATAAACAAATATGCAGTCTGCTGAAAGCAAGCTGTGCTCTGAGAGTCTTTCTTATGGAGTGCAGTTCAGCTAATAAAACTCTTTCTGCCTTTCATTGCAAGCGAGCCCGAAAGTGTTTTTATGCTTCATAACGGGTTGTAAAAGCAAAGATGCAGTTTGCTGAAAACAAGTTGTTCTTTGACAGTCTTGAATACTGAGTGCGGTTCAGTTAATAAAACTGTCTTTCTGGTGCTCATTGCAAACACGCCAGAAAGTGTTTTTCTGTGTTCCAATTGCTAGTATAAACAAATACGCAGTCTGCTGAAAGCAAGCTGTGCTCTGACAGTCTTTCTTATGGAGCGCAGTTCAGCTAATAAAACTCTTTCTGCCTTTCATTGCAAGCGAGCCCGAAAGTGTTTTTATGCTTCATAACGGGTTGTAAAAGCAAAGATGCAGTTTGCTGAAAACAAGTTGTTCTTTGACAGTCTTGAATACTGAGTGCGGTTCAGTTAATAAAACTGTCTTTCTGGTGCTCATTGCAAAGAAGCCAGAAAGTGTTTTTCTGTGTTCCAATTGTTAGTATAAACAAATACGCAGTCTGCTGAAAGCAAGCTGTGCTCTGACAGTCTTTCTTATGGAGCGCAGTTCAGCTAATAAAACTCTTTCTGCCTTTCATTGCAAGCGAGCCCGAAAGTGTTTTTATGCTTCATAACGGGTTGTAAAAGCAAAGATGCAGTTTGCTGAAAACAAGTTTATCTTTGACAGTCGTGAATACTGAGTGCAGTTGAGTTAATAAAACTGTCTTTCTGGTGCTCATTGCAATCAAATCAGAAAGTGTTTTTCTGTGTTCCAATTGCTAGTATAAAGAAATACGCAGTCTGCTGAAAGCAAGCTGTGCTCTGACAGTCTTTCTTATGGAGCGCAGTTCAGCTAATAAAACTCTTTCTGCCATTCATTGCAAGCGAGCCCGAAAGTGTTTTTATGCTTCATAACGGGTTGTAAAAGCAAAGATGCAGTTTGCTGAAAACAAGTTGTTCTTTGACAGTCTTGAATACTGAGTGCGGTTCAGTTAATAAAACTGTCTTTCTGGTGCTCATTGCAAGCGAGCCCGAAAGTGTTTTTCTGTGTTCCAATTGCTAGTATAAAGAAATACGGAGTCTGCTGAAAGCAAGCTGTGCTCTGACAGTCTTTCTTATGGAGTGCAGTTCAGCTAATAAAACTCTTTCTGCCTTTCATTGCAAGCGAGCCCGAAAGTGTTTTTATGCTTCATAATGGATTGTAAAAGCAAAGATGCAGTTTGCTGAAAACAAGTTTATCTTTGACAGTCTTGAATACTGAGTGCAGTTGAGTTAATAAAACTGTCTTTCTGGTGCTCATTGCAAGCAAGCCAGAAAGTGTTTTTCTGTGTTCCAATTGCTAGTATAAAGAAATACGCAGTCTGCTGAAAGCAAGCTGTGCTCTGACAGTCTTTCTTATGGAGTGCAGTTCAGCTAATAAAACTCTTTCTGCCTTTCATTGCAAGCGAGCCCGAAAGTGTTTTTATGCTTCATAATGGATTGTAAAAGCAAAGATGCAGTTTGCTGAAAACAAGTTGTTCTTTGACAGTCTTGAATACTGAGTGCGGTTCAGTTAATAAAACTGTCTTTCTGGTGCTCATTGCAAGCAAGCCAGAAAGTGTTTTTCTGTGTTCCAATTGCTAGTATAAAGAAATACGCAGTCTGCTGAAAGCAAGCTGTTCTTTGATAGTCTTTCTTATGGAGTGCAGTTCAGCTAATAAAACTCTTTCTGCCTTTCATTGCAAGCGAGCCCGAAAGTGTTTTTATGCTTCATAACGGGTTGTAAAAGCAAAGATGCAGTTTGCTGAAAACAAGTTGTTCTTTGACAGTCTTGAATACTGAGTGCGGTTCAGTTAATAAAACTGTCTTTCTGGTGCTCATTGCAAACAAACCAGAAAGAGTTTTTCTGTGTTCTACTTGTTAGTATAAACAAATATGCAGTCTGCTGAAAGCAAGCTGTGCTCTGAGAGTCTTTCTTATGGAGTGCAGTTCAGCTAATAAAACTCTTTCTGCCTTTCATTGCAAGCGAGCCCGAAAGTGTTTTTATGCTTCATAACGGGTTGTAAAAGCAAAGATGCAGTTTGCTGAAAACAAGTTGTTCTTTGACAGTCTTGAATACTGAGTGCGGTTCAGTTAATAAAACTGTCTTTCTGGTGCTCAATGCAAGCAAGCCAGAAAGTGTTTTTCTGTGTTCCAATTGCTAGTATAAAGAAATACGCAGTCTGCTGAAAGCAAGCTGTGCTCTGACAGTATTTCTTATGGAGTGCAGTTCAGCTAATAAAACTCTTTCTGCCTTTCATTGCAAGCGAGCCCGAAAGTGTTTTTATGCTTCATAATGGATTGTAAAAGCAAAGATGCAGTTTGCTGAAAACAAGTTGTTCTTTGACAGTCTTGAATACTGAGTGCGGTTCAGTTAATAAAACTGTCTTTCTGGTGCTCATTGCAAGCAAGCCAGAAAGTGTTTTTCTGTGTTCCAATTGCTAGTATAAAGAAATACGCAGTCTGCTGAAAGCAAGCTGTTCTTTGATAGTCTTTCTTATGGAGTGCAGTTCAGCTAATAAAACTCTTTCTGCCTTTCATTGCAAGCGAGCCCGAAAGTGATTTCATGCTTCATAATGGGTTGTAAAAGCAAAGATGCAGTTTGCTGAAAACAAGTTGTTCTTTGACAGTCTTGAATACTGAGTGCGGTTCAGTTAATAAAACTGTCTTTCTGGTGCTCATTGCAAACACGCCAGAAAGTGTTTTTCTGTGTTCCAATTGCTAGTATAAAGAAATACGCAGTCTGCTGAAAGCAAGCTGTGCTCTGACAGTCTTTCTTATGGAGTGCAGTTCAGCTAATAAAACTCTTTCTGCCTCTCATTGCAAACGAGCCCGAAAGTGTTTTTATGCTTCATAATGGACTGTAAGAGCAAAGATGCAGTTTGCTGAAAACAAGTTGTTCTTTGACAGTCTTGAATACTGAGTGCGGTTCAGTTAATAAAACTATCTTTCTGGTGCTCATTGCAAACAAACCAGAAAGTGTTTTTCTGTGTTCTACTTGTTAGTATAAACAAATATGCAGTCTGCTGAAAGCAAGCTGTGCTCTGACAGTCTTTCTTATGGAGCGCAGTTCAGCTAATAAAACTCTTTCTGCCTTTCATTGCAAGCGAGCCCGAAAGTGTTTTTATGCTTCATAATGGATTGTAAAAGCAAAGATGCAGTTTGCTGAAAACAAGTTGTTCTTTGACAGTCTTGAATACTGAGTGCGGTTCAGTTAATAAAACTGTCTTTCTGGTGCTCATTGCAAGCAAGCCAGAAAGTGTTTTTCTGTGTTCCAATTGCTAGTATAAAGAAATACGCAGTCTGCTGAAAGCAAGCTGTTCTTTGATAGTCTTTCTTATGGAGTGCAGTTCAGCTAATAAAACTCTTTCTGCCTCTCATTGCAAGCGAGCCAGAAAGTGTTTTTATGCTTCATAATGGACTGTAAAAGCAAAGATGCAGTTTGCTGAAAACAAGTTGTTCTTTGACAGTCTTGAATACTGAGTGCGGTTCAGTTAAGAAAACTATCTTTCTGGTGCTCATTGCAAACAAACCAGAAAGTGTTTTTCTGTGTTCTACTTGTTAGTATAAACAAATATGCAGTCTGCTGAAAGCAAGCTGTGCTCTGAGAGTCTTTCTTATGGAGTGCAGTTCAGCTAATAAAACTCTTTCTGCCTTTCATTGCAAGCGAGCCCGAAAGTGTTTTTATGCTTCATAACGGGTTGTAAAAGCAAAGATGCAGTTTGCTGAAAACAAGTTGTTCTTTGACAGTCTTGAATACTGAGTGCAGTTCAGTTAATAAAACTGTCTTTCTGGTGCTCATTGCAAACACGCCAGAAAGTGTTTTTCTGTGTTCCAATTGCTAGTATAAACAAATACGCAGTCTGCTGAAAGCAAGCTGTGCTCTGACAGTCTTTCTTATGGAGCGCAGTTCAGCTAATAAAACTCTTTCTGCCTTTCATTGCAAGCGAGCCCGAAAGTGTTTTTATGCTTCATAACGGGTTGTAAAAGCAAAGATGCAGTTTGCTGAAAACAAGTTGTTCTTTGACAGTCTTGAATACTGAGTGCGGTTCAGTTAATAAAACTGTCTTTCTGGTGCTCATTGCAAACACGCCAGAAAGTGTTTTTCTGTGTTCCAATTGTTAGTATAAACAAATACGCAGTCTGCTGAAAGCAAGCTGTGCTCTGACAGTCTTTCTTATGGAGTGCAGTTCAGCTAATAAAACTCTTTCTGCCTTTCATTGCAAGCGAGCCCGAAAGTGTTTTTATGCTTCATAACGGGTTGTAAAAGCAAAGATGCAGTTTGCTGAAAACAAGTTGTTCTTTGACAGTCTTGAATACTGAGTGCGGTTCAGTTAATAAAACTGTCTTTCTGGTGCTCATTGCAAAGAAGCCAGAAAGTGTTTTTCTGTGTTCCAATTGTTAGTATAAACAAATACGCAGTCTGCTGAAAGCAAGCTGTGCTCTGACAGTCTTTCTTATGGAGTGCAGTTCAGCTAATAAAACTCTTTCTGCCTTTCATTGCAAGCGAGCCCGAAAGTGTTTTTATGCTTCATAATGGATTGTAAAAGCAAAGATGCAGTTTGCTGAAAACAAGTTTATCTTTGACAGTCTTGAATACTGAGTGCAGTTGAGTTAATAAAACTGTCTTTCTGGTGCTCATTGCAAGCAAGCCAGAAAGTGTTTTTCTGTGTTCCAATTGCTAGTATAAAGAAATACGCAGTCTGCTGAAAGCAAGCTGTGCTCTGACAGTCTTTCTTATGGAGTGCAGTTCAGCTAATAAAACTCTTTCTGCCTTTCATTGCAAGCGAGCCCGAAAGTGTTTTTATGCTTCATAATGGATTGTAAAAGCAAAGATGCAGTTTGCTGAAAACAAGTTGTTCTTTGACAGTCTTGAATACTGAGTGCGGTTCAGTTAATAAAACTGTCTTTCTGGTGCTCATTGCAAGCAAGCCAGAAAGTGTTTTTCTGTGTTCCAATTGCTAGTATAAAGAAATACGCAGTCTGCTGAAAGCAAGCTGTTCTTTGATAGTCTTTCTTATGGAGTGCAGTTCAGCTAATAAAACTCTTTCTGCCTTTCATTGCAAGCGAGCCCGAAAGTGATTTTATGCTTCATAATGGGTTGTAAAAGCAAAGATGCAGTTTGCTGAAAACAAGTTGTTCTTTGACAGTCTTGAATACTGAGTGCGGTTCAGTTAATAAAACTGTCTTTCTGGTGCTCAATGCAAGCAAGCCAGAAAGTGTTTTTCTGTGTTCCAATTGCTAGTATAAAGAAATACGCCGTCTGCTGAAAGCAAGCTGTGCTCTGACAGTATTTCTTATGGAGTGCAGTTCAGCTAATAAAACTCTTTCTGCCTTTCATTGCAAGCGAGCCCGAAAGTGTTTTTATGCTTCATAATGGATTGTAAAAGCAAAGATGCAGTTTGCTGAAAACAAGTTGTTCTTTGACAGTCTTGAATACTGAGTGCGGTTCAGTTAATAAAACTGTCTTTCTGGTGCTCATTGCAAGCAAGCCAGAAAGTGTTTTTCTGTGTTCCAATTGCTAGTATAAAGAAATACGCAGTCTGCTGAAAGCAAGCTGTTCTTTGATAGTCTTTCTTATGGAGTGCAGTTCAGCTAATAAAACTCTTTCTGCCTTTCATTGCAAGCGAGCCCGAAAGTGATTTCATGCTTCATAATGGGTTGTAAAAGCAAAGATGCAGTTTGCTGAAAACAAGTTGTTCTTTGACAGTCTTGAATACTGAGTGCGGTTCAGTTAATAAAACTGTCTTTCTGGTGCTCATTGCAAACACGCCAGAAAGTGTTTTTCTGTGTTCCAATTGCTAGTATAAAGAAATACGCAGTCTGCTGAAAGCAAGCTGTGCTCTGACAGTCTTTCTTATGGAGTGCAGTTCAGCTAATAAAACTCTTTCTGCCTCTCATTGCAAACGAGCCCGAAAGTGTTTTCATGCTTCATAATGGACTGTAAGAGCAAAGATGCAGTTTGCTGAAAACAAGTTGTTCTTTGACAGTCTTGAATACTGAGTGCGGTTCAGTTAATAAAACTATCTTTCTGGTGCTCATTGCAAACAAACCAGAAAGTGTTTTTCTGTGTTCTACTTGTTAGTATAAACAAATATGCAGTCTGCTGAAAGCAAGCTGTGCTCTGACAGTCTTTCTTATGGAGCGCAGTTCAGCTAATAAAACTCTTTCTGCCTTTCATTGCAAGCGAGCCCGAAAGTGTTTTTATGCTTCATAACGGGTTGTAAAAGCAAAGATGCAGTTTGCTGAAAACAAGTTGTTCTTTGACAGTCTTGAATACTGAGTGCGGTTCAGTTAATAAAACTGTCTTTCTGGTGCTCATTGCAAAGAAGCCAGAAAGTGTTTTTCTGTGTTCCAATTGTTAGTATAAACAAATACGCAGTCTGCTGAAAGCAAGCTGTGCTCTGACAGTCTTTCTTATGGAGCGCAGTTCAGCTAATAAAACTCTTTCTGCCTTTCATTGCAAGCGAGCCCGAAAGTGTTTTTATGCTTCATAACGGGTTGTAAAAGCAAAGATGCAGTTTGCTGAAAACAAGTTTATCTTTGACAGTCGTGAATACTGAGTGCAGTTGAGTTAATAAAACTGTCTTTCTGGTGCTCATTGCAATCAAATCAGAAAGTGTTTTTCTGTGTTCCAATTGCTAGTATAAAGAAATACGCAGTCTGCTGAAAGCAAGCTGTGCTCTGACAGTCTTTCTTATGGAGCGCAGTTCAGCTAATAAAACTCTTTCTGCCATTCATTGCAAGCGAGCCCGAAAGTGTTTTTATGCTTCATAACGGGTTGTAAAAGCAAAGATGCAGTTTGCTGAAAACAAGTTGTTCTTTGACAGTCTTGAATACTGAGTGCGGTTCAGTTAATAAAACTGTCTTTCTGGTGCTCATTGCAAGCGAGCCCGAAAGTGTTTTTCTGTGTTCCAATTGCTAGTATAAAGAAATACGGAGTCTGCTGAAAGCAAGCTGTGCTCTGACAGTCTTTCTTATGGAGTGCAGTTCAGCTAATAAAACTCTTTCTGCCTTTCATTGCAAGCGAGCCCGAAAGTGTTTTTATGCTTCATAATGGATTGTAAAAGCAAAGATGCAGTTTGCTGAAAACAAGTTTATCTTTGACAGTCTTGAATACTGAGTGCAGTTGAGTTAATAAAACTGTCTTTCTGGTGCTCATTGCAAGCAAGCCAGAAAGTGTTTTTCTGTGTTCCAATTGCTAGTATAAAGAAATACGCAGTCTGCTGAAAGCAAGCTGTGCTCTGACAGTCTTTCTTATGGAGTGCAGTTCAGCTAATAAAACTCTTTCTGCCTTTCATTGCAAGCGAGCCCGAAAGTGTTTTTATGCTTCATAATGGATTGTAAAAGCAAAGATGCAGTTTGCTGAAAACAAGTTGTTCTTTGACAGTCTTGAATACTGAGTGCGGTTCAGTTAATAAAACTGTCTTTCTGGTGCTCATTGCAAGCAAGCCAGAAAGTGTTTTTCTGTGTTCCAATTGCTAGTATAAAGAAATACGCAGTCTGCTGAAAGCAAGCTGTTCTTTGATAGTCTTTCTTATGGAGTGCAGTTCAGCTAATAAAACTCTTTCTGCCTTTCATTGCAAGCGAGCCCGAAAGTGTTTTTATGCTTCATAACGGGTTGTAAAAGCAAAGATGCAGTTTGCTGAAAACAAGTTGTTCTTTGACAGTCTTGAATACTGAGTGCGGTTCAGTTAATAAAACTGTCTTTCTGGTGCTCATTGCAAACAAACCAGAAAGAGTTTTTCTGTGTTCTACTTGTTAGTATAAACAAATACGCAGTCTGCTGAAAGCAAGCTGTGCTCTGAGAGTCTTTCTTATGGAGTGCAGTTCAGCTAATAAAACTCTTTCTGCCTTTCATTGCAAGCGAGCCCGAAAGTGTTTTTATGCTTCATAACGGGTTGTAAAAGCAAAGATGCAGTTTGCTGAAAACAAGTTGTTCTTTGACAGTCTTGAATACTGAGTGCGGTTCAGTTAATAAAACTGTCTTTCTGGTGCTCATTGCAAACACGCCAGAAAGTGTTTTTCTGTGTTCCAATTGCTAGTATAAACAAATACGCAGTCTGCTGAAAGCAAGCTGTGCTCTGACAGTCTTTCTTATGGAGCGCAGTTCAGCTAATAAAACTCTTTCTGCCTTTCATTGCAAGCGAGCCCGAAAGTGTTTTTATGCTTCATAACGGGTTGTAAAAGCAAAGATGCAGTTTGCTGAAAACAAGTTGTTCTTTGACAGTCTTGAATACTGAGTGCGGTTCAGTTAATAAAACTGTTTTTCTGGTGCTCATTGCAAACACGCCAGAAAGTGTTTTTCTGTGTTCCAATTGCTAGTATAAAGAAATACGGAGTCTGCTGAAAGCAAGCTGTGCTCTGACAGTCTTTCTTATGGAGTGCAGTTCAGCTAATAAAACTCTTTCTGCCTTTCATTGCAAGCGAGCCCGAAAGTGTTTTTATGCTTCATAATGGATTGTAAAAGCAAAGATGCAGTTTGCTGAAAACAAGTTTATCTTTGACAGTCTTGAATACTGAGTGCAGTTGAGTTAATAAAACTGTCTTTCTGGTGCTCATTGCAAGCAAGCCAGAAAGTGTTTTTCTGTGTTCCAATTGCTAGTATAAAGAAATACGCAGTCTGCTGAAAGCAAGCTGTGCTCTGACAGTATTTCTTATGGAGTGCAGTTCAGCTAATAAAACTCTTTCTGCCTCTCATTGCAAGCGAGCCAGAAAGTGTTTTTATGCTTCATAATGGGTTGTAAAAGCAAAGATGCAGTTTGCTGAAAACAAGTTGTTCTTTGACAGTCTTGAATACTGAGTGCGGTTCAGTTAAGAAAACTATCTTTCTGGTGCTCATTGCAAACAAACCAGAAAGTGTTTTTCTGTGTTCTACTTGTTAGTATAAACAAATATGCAGTCTGCTGAAAGCAAGCTGTGCTCTGAGAGTCTTTCTTATGGAGTGCAGTTCAGCTAATAAAACTCTTTCTGCCTTTCATTGCAAGCGAGCCCGAAAGTGTTTTTATGCTTCATAACGGGTTGTAAAAGCAAAGATGCAGTTTGCTGAAAACAAGTTGTTCTTTGACAGTCTTGAATACTGAGTGCGGTTCAGTTAATAAAACTGTCTTTCTGGTGCTCATTGCAAACACGCCAGAAAGTGTTTTTCTGTGTTCCAATTGCTAGTATAAACAAATACGCAGTCTGCTGAAAGCAAGCTGTGCTCTGACAGTCTTTCTTATGGAGCGCAGTTCAGCTAATAAAACTCTTTCTGCCTTTCATTGCAAGCGAGCCCGAAAGTGTTTTTATGCTTCATAACGGGTTGTAAAAGCAAAGATGCAGTTTGCTGAAAACAAGTTGTTCTTTGACAGTCTTGAATACTGAGTGCGGTTCAGTTAATAAAACTGTCTTTCTGGTGCTCATTGCAAACACGCCAGAAAGTGTTTTTCTGTGTTCCAATTGTTAGTATAAACAAATACGCAGTCTGCTGAAAGCAAGCTGTGCTCTGACAGTCTTTCTTATGGAGCGCAGTTCAGCTAATAAAACTCTTTCTGCCTTTCATTGCAAGCGAGCCCGAAAGTGTTTTTATGCTTCATAATGGATTGTAAAAGCAAAGATGCAGTTTGCTGAAAACAAGTTTATCTTTGACAGTCTTGAATACTGAGTGCAGTTGAGTTAATAAAACTGTCTTTCTGGTGCTCATTGCAAGCAAGCCAGAAAGTGTTTTTCTGTGTTCCAATTGCTAGTATAAAGAAATACGCAGTCTGCTGAAAGCAAGCTGTGCTCTGACAGTCTTTCTTATGGAGTGCAGTTCAGCTAATAAAACTCTTTCTGCCTTTCATTGCAAGCGAGCCCGAAAGTGTTTTTATGCTTCATAATGGATTGTAAAAGCAAAGATGCAGTTTGCTGAAAACAAGTTTATCTTTGACAGTCTTGAATACTGAGTGCAGTTGAGTTAATAAAACTGTCTTTCTGGTGCTCATTGCAAGCAAGCCAGAAAGTGTTTTTCTGTGTTCCAATTGCTAGTATAAAGAAATACGCAGTCTGCTGAAAGCAAGCTGTGCTCTGACAGTCTTTCTTATGGAGTGCAGTTCAGCTAATAAAACTCTTTCTGCCTTTCATTGCAAGCGAGCCCGAAAGTGTTTTTATGCTTCATAATGGATTGTAAAAGCAAAGATGCAGTTTGCTGAAAACAAGTTGTTCTTTGACAGTCTTGAATACTGAGTGCGGTTCAGTTAATAAAACTGTCTTTCTGGTGCTCATTGCAAGCAAGCCAGAAAGTGTTTTTCTGTGTTCCAATTGCTAGTATAAAGAAATACGCAGTCTGCTGAAAGCAAGCTGTTCTTTGATAGTCTTTCTTATGGAGTGCAGTTCAGCTAATAAAACTCTTTCTGCCTCTCATTGCAAGCGAGCCAGAAAGTGTTTTTATGCTTCATAATGGACTGTAAAAGCAAAGATGCAGTTTGCTGAAAACAAGTTGTTCTTTGACACTCTTGAATACTGAGTGCGGTTCAGTTAAGAAAACTATCTTTCTGGTGCTCATTGCAAACAAACCAGAAAGTGTTTTTCTGTGTTCTACTTGTTAGTATAAACAAATATGCAGTCTGCTGAAAGCAAGCTGTGCTCTGAGAGTCTTTCTTATGGAGTGCAGTTCAGCTAATAAAACTCTTTCTGCCTTTCATTGCAAGCGAGCCCGAAAGTGTTTTTATGCTTCATAACGGGTTGTAAAAGCAAAGATGCAGTTTGCTGAAAACAAGTTGTTCTTTGACAGTCTTGAATACTGAGTGCGGTTCAGTTAATAAAACTGTCTTTCTGGTGCTCATTGCAAACACGCCAGAAAGTGTTTTTCTGTGTTCCAATTGCTAGTATAAACAAATACGCAGTCTGCTGAAAGCAAGCTGTGCTCTGACAGTCTTTCTTATGGAGCGCAGTTCAGCTAATAAAACTCTTTCTGCCTTTCATTGCAAGCGAGCCCGAAAGTGTTTTTATGCTTCATAACGGGTTGTAAAAGCAAAGATGCAGTTTGCTGAAAACAAGTTGTTCTTTGACAGTCTTGAATACTGAGTGCGGTTCAGTTAATAAAACTGTCTTTCTGGTGCTCATTGCAAACACGCCAGAAAGTGTTTTTCTGTGTTCCAATTGCTAGTATAAAGAAATACGGAGTCTGCTGAAAGCAAGCTGTGCTCTGACAGTCTTTCTTATGGAGTGCAGTTCAGCTAATAAAACTCTTTCTGCCTTTCATTGCAAGCGAGCCCGAAAGTGTTTTTATGCTTCATAATGGATTGTAAAAGCAAAGATGCAGTTTGCTGAAAACAAGTTTATCTTTGACAGTCTTGAATACTGAGTGCAGTTGAGTTAATAAAACTGTCTTTCTGGTGCTCATTGCAAGCAAGCCAGAAAGTGTTTTTCTGTGTTCCAATTGCTAGTATAAAGAAATACGCAGTCTGCTGAAAGCAAGCTGTTCTTTGATAGTCTTTCTTATGGAGTGCAGTTCAGCTAATAAAACTCTTTCTGCCTTTCATTGCAAGCGAGCCCGAAAGTGATTTTATGCTTCATAATGGGTTGTAAAAGCAAAGATGCAGTATGCTGAAAACAAGTTGTTCTTTGACAGTCTTGAATACTGAGTGCGGTTCAGTTAATAAAACTGTCTTTCTGGTGCTCATTGCAAACACGCCAGAAAGTGTTTTTCTGTGTTCCAATTGCTAGTATAAAGAAATACGCAGTCTGCTGAAAGCAAGCTGTGCTCTGACAGTCTTTCTTATGGAGTGCAGTTCAGCTAATAAAACTCTTTCTGCCTTTCATTGCAAGCGAGCCCGAAAGTGTTTTTATGCTTCATAATGGATTGTAAAAGCAAAGATGCAGTTTGCTGAAAACAAGTTTATCTTTGACAGTCTTGAATACTGAGTGCAGTTGAGTTAATAAAACTGTCTTTCTGGTGCTCATTGCAAGCAAGCCAGAAAGTGTTTTTCTGTGTTCCAATTGCTAGTATAAAGAAATACGCAGTCTGCTGAAAGCAAGCTGTGCTCTGACAGTCTTTCTTATGGAGTGCAGTTCAGCTAATAAAACTCTTTCTGCCTTTCATTGCAAGCGAGCCCGAAAGTGTTTTTATGCTTCATAATGGATTGTAAAAGCAAAGATGCAGTTTGCTGAAAACAAGTTGTTCTTTGACAGTCTTGAATACTGAGTGCGGTTCAGTTAATAAAACTGTCTTTCTGGTGCTCATTGCAAGCAAGCCAGAAAGTGTTTTTCTGTGTTCCAATTGCTAGTATAAAGAAATACGCAGTCTGCTGAAAGCAAGCTGTTCTTTGATAGTCTTTCTTATGGAGTGCAGTTCAGCTAATAAAACTCTTTCTGCCTCTCATTGCAAGCGAGCCAGAAAGTGTTTTTATGCTTCATAATGGACTGTAAAAGCAAAGATGCAGTTTGCTGAAAACAAGTTGTTCTTTGACACTCTTGAATACTGAGTGCGGTTCAGTTAAGAAAACTATCTTTCTGGTGCTCATTGCAAACAAACCAGAAAGTGTTTTTCTGTGTTCTACTTGTTAGTATAAACAAATATGCAGTCTGCTGAAAGCAAGCTGTGCTCTGAGAGTCTTTCTTATGGAGTGCAGTTCAGCTAATAAAACTCTTTCTGCCTTTCATTGCAAGCGAGCCCGAAAGTGTTTTTATGCTTCATAACGGGTTGTAAAAGCAAAGATGCAGTTTGCTGAAAACAAGTTGTTCTTTGACAGTCTTGAATACTGAGTGCGGTTCAGTTAATAAAACTGTCTTTCTGGTGCTCATTGCAAACACGCCAGAAAGTGTTTTTCTGTGTTCCAATTGCTAGTATAAACAAATACGCAGTCTGCTGAAAGCAAGCTGTGCTCTGACAGTCTTTCTTATGGAGCGCAGTTCAGCTAATAAAACTCTTTCTGCCTTTCATTGCAAGCGAGCCCGAAAGTGTTTTTATGCTTCATAACGGGTTGTAAAAGCAAAGATGCAGTTTGCTGAAAACAAGTTGTTCTTTGACAGTCTTGAATACTGAGTGCGGTTCAGTTAATAAAACTGTCTTTCTGGTGCTCATTGCAAACACGCCAGAAAGTGTTTTTCTGTGTTCCAATTGCTAGTATAAAGAAATACGGAGTCTGCTGAAAGCAAGCTGTGCTCTGACAGTCTTTCTTATGGAGTGCAGTTCAGCTAATAAAACTCTTTCTGCCTTTCATTGCAAGCGAGCCCGAAAGTGTTTTTATGCTTCATAATGGATTGTAAAAGCAAAGATGCAGTTTGCTGAAAACAAGTTTATCTTTGACAGTCTTGAATACTGAGTGCAGTTGAGTTAATAAAACTGTCTTTCTGGTGCTCATTGCAAGCAAGCCAGAAAGTGTTTTTCTGTGTTCCAATTGCTAGTATAAAGAAATACGCAGTCTGCTGAAAGCAAGCTGTTCTTTGATAGTCTTTCTTATGGAGTGCAGTTCAGCTAATAAAACTCTTTCTGCCTTTCATTGCAAGCGAGCCCGAAAGTGATTTTATGCTTCATAATGGGTTGTAAAAGCAAAGATGCAGTATGCTGAAAACAAGTTGTTCTTTGACAGTCTTGAATACTGAGTGCGGTTCAGTTAATAAAACTGTCTTTCTGGTGCTCATTGCAAACACGCCAGAAAGTGTTTTTCTGTGTTCCAATTGCTAGTATAAAGAAATACGCAGTCTGCTGAAAGCAAGCTGTGCTCTGACAGTCTTTCTTATGGAGTGCAGTTCAGCTAATAAAACTCTTTCTGCCTTTCATTGCAAGCGAGCCCGAAAGTGTTTTTATGCTTCATAATGGACTGTAAAAGCAAAGATGCAGTTTGCTGAAAACAAGTTGTTCTTTGACAGTCTTGAATACTGAGTGCGGTTCAGTTAATAAAACTGTCTTTCTGGTGCTCATTGCAAACACGCCAGAAAGTGTTTTTCTGTGTTCCAATTGTTAGTATAAACAAATACGCAGTCTGCTGAAAGCAAGCTGTGCTCTGACAGTCTTTCTTATGGAGCGCAGTTCAGCTAATAAAACTCTTTCTGCCTTTCATTGCAAGCGAGCCCGAAAGTGTTTTTATGCTTCATAATGGATTGTAAAAGCAAAGATGCAGTTTGCTGAAAACAAGTTTATCTTTGACAGTCTTGAATACTGAGTGCAGTTGAGTTAATAAAACTGTCTTTCTGGTGCTCATTGCAAGCAAGCCAGAAAGTGTTTTTCTGTGTTCCAATTGCTAGTATAAAGAAATACGCAGTCTGCTGAAAGCAAGCTGTGCTCTGACAGTCTTTCTTATGGAGTGCAGTTCAGCTAATAAAACTCTTTCTGCCTTTCATTGCAAGCGAGCCCGAAAGTGTTTTTATGCTTCATAATGGATTGTAAAAGCAAAGATGCAGTTTGCTGAAAACAAGTTTATCTTTGACAGTCTTGAATACTGAGTGCAGTTGAGTTAATAAAACTGTCTTTCTGGTGCTCATTGCAAGCAAGCCAGAAAGTGTTTTTCTGTGTTCCAATTGCTAGTATAAAGAAATACGCAGTCTGCTGAAAGCAAGCTGTGCTCTGACAGTCTTTCTTATGGAGTGCAGTTCAGCTAATAAAACTCTTTCTGCCTTTCATTGCAAGCGAGCCCGAAAGTGTTTTTATGCTTCATAATGGATTGTAAAAGCAAAGATGCAGTTTGCTGAAAACAAGTTGTTCTTTGACAGTCTTGAATACTGAGTGCGGTTCAGTTAATAAAACTGTCTTTCTGGTGCTCATTGCAAGCAAGCCAGAAAGTGTTTTTCTGTGTTCCAATTGCTAGTATAAAGAAATACGCAGTCTGCTGAAAGCAAGCTGTTCTTTGATAGTCTTTCTTATGGAGTGCAGTTCAGCTAATAAAACTCTTTCTGCCTCTCATTGCAAGCGAGCCAGAAAGTGTTTTTATGCTTCATAATGGACTGTAAAAGCAAAGATGCAGTTTGCTGAAAACAAGTTGTTCTTTGACACTCTTGAATACTGAGTGCGGTTCAGTTAAGAAAACTATCTTTCTGGTGCTCATTGCAAACAAACCAGAAAGTGTTTTTCTGTGTTCTACTTGTTAGTATAAACAAATATGCAGTCTGCTGAAAGCAAGCTGTGCTCTGAGAGTCTTTCTTATGGAGTGCAGTTCAGCTAATAAAACTCTTTCTGCCTTTCATTGCAAGCGAGCCCGAAAGTGTTTTTATGCTTCATAACGGGTTGTAAAAGCAAAGATGCAGTTTGCTGAAAACAAGTTGTTCTTTGACAGTCTTGAATACTGAGTGCGGTTCAGTTAATAAAACTGTCTTTCTGGTGCTCATTGCAAACACGCCAGAAAGTGTTTTTCTGTGTTCCAATTGCTAGTATAAACAAATACGCAGTCTGCTGAAAGCAAGCTGTGCTCTGACAGTCTTTCTTATGGAGCGCAGTTCAGCTAATAAAACTCTTTCTGCCTTTCATTGCAAGCGAGCCCGAAAGTGTTTTTATGCTTCATAATGGATTGTAAAAGCAAAGATGCAGTTTGCTGAAAACAAGTTGTTCTTTGACAGTCTTGAATACTGAGTGCGGTTCAGTTAATAAAACTGTCTTTCTGGTGCTCATTGCAAGCAAGCCAGAAAGTGTTTTTCTGTGTTCCAATTGCTAGTATAAAGAAATACGCAGTCTGCTGAAAGCAAGCTGTTCTTTGATAGTCTTTCTTATGGAGTGCAGTTCAGCTAATAAAACTCTTTCTGCCTCTCATTGCAAGCGAGCCAGAAAGTGTTTTTATGCTTCATAATGGACTGTAAAAGCAAAGATGCAGTTTGCTGAAAACAAGTTGTTCTTTGACACTCTTGAATACTGAGTGCGGTTCAGTTAAGAAAACTATCTTTCTGGTGCTCATTGCAAACAAACCAGAAAGTGTTTTTCTGTGTTCTACTTGTTAGTATAAACAAATATGCAGTCTGCTGAAAGCAAGCTGTGCTCTGAGAGTCTTTCTTATGGAGTGCAGTTCAGCTAATAAAACTCTTTCTGCCTTTCATTGCAAGCGAGCCCGAAAGTGTTTTTATGCTTCATAACGGGTTGTAAAAGCAAAGATGCAGTTTGCTGAAAACAAGTTGTTCTTTGACAGTCTTGAATACTGAGTGCGGTTCAGTTAATAAAACTGTCTTTCTGGTGCTCATTGCAAACACGCCAGAAAGTGTTTTTCTGTGTTCCAATTGCTAGTATAAACAAATACGCAGTCTGCTGAAAGCAAGCTGTGCTCTGACAGTCTTTCTTATGGAGCGCAGTTCAGCTAATAAAACTCTTTCTGCCTTTCATTGCAAGCGAGCCCGAAAGTGTTTTTATGCTTCATAACGGGTTGTAAAAGCAAAGATGCAGTTTGCTGAAAACAAGTTGTTCTTTGACAGTCTTGAATACTGAGTGCGGTTCAGTTAATAAAACTGTCTTTCTGGTGCTCATTGCAAACACGCCAGAAAGTGTTTTTCTGTGTTCCAATTGTTAGTATAAACAAATACGCAGTCTGCTGAAAGCAAGCTGTGCTCTGACAGTCTTTCTTATGGAGCGCAGTTCAGCTAATAAAACTCTTTCTGCCTTTCATTGCAAGCGAGCCCGAAAGTGTTTTTATGCTTCATAATGGATTGTAAAAGCAAAGATGCAGTTTGCTGAAAACAAGTTTATCTTTGACAGTCTTGAATACTGAGTGCAGTTGAGTTAATAAAACTGTCTTTCTGGTGCTCATTGCAAGCAAGCCAGAAAGTGTTTTTCTGTGTTCCAATTGCTAGTATAAAGAAATACGCAGTCTGCTGAAAGCAAGCTGTGCTCTGACAGTCTTTCTTATGGAGTGCAGTTCAGCTAATAAAACTCTTTCTGCCTTTCATTGCAAGCGAGCCCGAAAGTGTTTTTATGCTTCATAATGGATTGTAAAAGCAAAGATGCAGTTTGCTGAAAACAAGTTTATCTTTGACAGTCTTGAATACTGAGTGCAGTTGAGTTAATAAAACTGTCTTTCTGGTGCTCATTGCAAGCAAGCCAGAAAGTGTTTTTCTGTGTTCCAATTGCTAGTATAAAGAAATACGCAGTCTGCTGAAAGCAAGCTGTGCTCTGACAGTCTTTCTTATGGAGTGCAGTTCAGCTAATAAAACTCTTTCTGCCTTTCATTGCAAGCGAGCCCGAAAGTGTTTTTATGCTTCATAATGGATTGTAAAAGCAAAGATGCAGTTTGCTGAAAACAAGTTGTTCTTTGACAGTCTTGAATACTGAGTGCGGTTCAGTTAATAAAACTGTCTTTCTGGTGCTCATTGCAAGCAAGCCAGAAAGTGTTTTTCTGTGTTCCAATTGCTAGTATAAAGAAATACGCAGTCTGCTGAAAGCAAGCTGTTCTTTGATAGTCTTTCTTATGGAGTGCAGTTCAGCTAATAAAACTCTTTCTGCCTCTCATTGCAAGCGAGCCAGAAAGTGTTTTTATGCTTCATAATGGACTGTAAAAGCAAAGATGCAGTTTGCTGAAAACAAGTTGTTCTTTGACACTCTTGAATACTGAGTGCGGTTCAGTTAAGAAAACTATCTTTCTGGTGCTCATTGCAAACAAACCAGAAAGTGTTTTTCTGTGTTCTACTTGTTAGTATAAACAAATATGCAGTCTGCTGAAAGCAAGCTGTGCTCTGAGAGTCTTTCTTATGGAGTGCAGTTCAGCTAATAAAACTCTTTCTGCCTTTCATTGCAAGCGAGCCCGAAAGTGTTTTTATGCTTCATAACGGGTTGTAAAAGCAAAGATGCAGTTTGCTGAAAACAAGTTGTTCTTTGACAGTCTTGAATACTGAGTGCGGTTCAGTTAATAAAACTGTCTTTCTGGTGCTCATTGCAAACACGCCAGAAAGTGTTTTTCTGTGTTCCAATTGCTAGTATAAACAAATACGCAGTCTGCTGAAAGCAAGCTGTGCTCTGACAGTCTTTCTTATGGAGCGCAGTTCAGCTAATAAAACTCTTTCTGCCTTTCATTGCAAGCGAGCCCGAAAGTGTTTTTATGCTTCATAACGGGTTGTAAAAGCAAAGATGCAGTTTGCTGAAAACAAGTTGTTCTTTGACAGTCTTGAATACTGAGTGCGGTTCAGTTAATAAAACTGTCTTTCTGGTGCTCATTGCAAACACGCCAGAAAGTGTTTTTCTGTGTTCCAATTGCTAGTATAAAGAAATACGGAGTCTGCTGAAAGCAAGCTGTGCTCTGACAGTCTTTCTTATGGAGTGCAGTTCAGCTAATAAAACTCTTTCTGCCTTTCATTGCAAGCGAGCCCGAAAGTGTTTTTATGCTTCATAATGGATTGTAAAAGCAAAGATGCAGTTTGCTGAAAACAAGTTTATCTTTGACAGTCTTGAATACTGAGTGCAGTTGAGTTAATAAAACTGTCTTTCTGGTGCTCATTGCAAGCAAGCCAGAAAGTGTTTTTCTGTGTTCCAATTGCTAGTATAAAGAAATACGCAGTCTGCTGAAAGCAAGCTGTTCTTTGATAGTCTTTCTTATGGAGTGCAGTTCAGCTAATAAAACTCTTTCTGCCTTTCATTGCAAGCGAGCCCGAAAGTGTTTTTATGCTTCATAATGGGTTGTAAAAGCAAAGATGCAGTATGCTGAAAACAAGTTGTTCTTTGACAGTCTTGAATACTGAGTGCGGTTCAGTTAATAAAACTGTCTTTCTGGTGCTCATTGCAAACACGCCAGAAAGTGTTTTTCTGTGTTCCAATTGCTAGTATAAACAAATACGCAGTCTGCTGAAAGCAAGCTGTGCTCTGACAGTCTTTCTTATGGAGCGCAGTTCAGCTAATAAAACTCTTTCTGCCTTTCATTGCAAGCGAGCCCGAAAGTGTTTTTATGCTTCATAACGGGTTGTAAAAGCAAAGATGCAGTTTGCTGAAAACAAGTTGTTCTTTGACAGTCTTGAATACTGAGTGCGGTTCAGTTAATAAAACTGTCTTTCTGGTGCTCATTGCAAACACGCCAGAAAGTGTTTTTCTGTGTTCCAATTGCTAGTATAAAGAAATACGGAGTCTGCTGAAAGCAAGCTGTGCTCTGACAGTCTTTCTTATGGAGTGCAGTTCAGCTAATAAAACTCTTTCTGCCTTTCATTGCAAGCGAGCCCGAAAGTGTTTTTATGCTTCATAATGGATTGTAAAAGCAAAGATGCAGTTTGCTGAAAACAAGTTTATCTTTGACAGTCTTGAATACTGAGTGCAGTTGAGTTAATAAAACTGTCTTTCTGGTGCTCATTGCAAGCAAGCCAGAAAGTGTTTTTCTGTGTTCCAATTGCTAGTATAAAGAAATACGCAGTCTGCTGAAAGCAAGCTGTTCTTTGATAGTCTTTCTTATGGAGTGCAGTTCAGCTAATAAAACTCTTTCTGCCTTTCATTGCAAGCGAGCCCGAAAGTGATTTTATGCTTCATAATGGGTTGTAAAAGCAAAGATGCAGTATGCTGAAAACAAGTTGTTCTTTGACAGTCTTGAATACTGAGTGCGGTTCAGTTAATAAAACTGTCTTTCTGGTGCTCATTGCAAACACGCCAGAAAGTGTTTTTCTGTGTTCCAATTGCTAGTATAAAGAAATACGCAGTCTGCTGAAAGCAAGCTGTGCTCTGACAGTCTTTCTTATGGAGTGCAGTTCAGCTAATAAAACTCTTTCTGCCTTTCATTGCAAGCGAGCCCGAAAGTGATTTTATGCTTCATAATGGGTTGTAAAAGCAAAGATGCAGTATGCTGAAAACAAGTTGTTCTTTGACAGTCTTGAATACTGAGTGCGGTTCAGTTAATAAAAAAGTCTTTCTGGTGCTCATTGCAAACACGCCAGAAAGTGTTTTTCTATGTTCCAATTGCTAGTATAAACAAATACGCAGTCTGCTGAAAGCAAGCTGTGCTCTGACAGTCTTTCTTATGGAGCGCAGTTCAGCTAATAAAACTCTTTCTGCCTTTCATTGCAAGCGAGCCCGAAAGTGTTTTTATGCTTCATAACGGGTTGTAAAAGCAAAGATGCAGTTTGCTGAAAACAAGTTGTTCTTTGACAGTCTTGAATACTGAGTGCGGTTCAGTTAATAAAACTGTCTTTCTGGTGCTCATTGCAAACACGCCAGAAAGTGTTTTTCTGTGTTCCAATTGTTAGTATAAACAAATACGCAGTCTGCTGAAAGCAAGCTGTGCTCTGACAGTCTTTCTTATGGAGCGCAGTTCAGCTAATAAAACTCTTTCTGCCTTTCATTGCAAGCGAGCCCGAAAGTGTTTTTATGCTTCATAACGGGTTGTAAAAGCAAAGATGCAGTTTGCTGAAAACAAGTTGTTCTTTGACAGTCTTGAATACTGAGTGCGGTTCAGTTAATAAAACTGTCTTTCTGGTGCTCATTGCAAGCAAGCCAGAAAGTGTTTTTCTGTGTTCCAATTGCTAGTATAAAGAAATACGCAGTCTGCTGAAAGCAAGCTGTTCTTTGATAGTCTTTCTTATGGAGTGCAGTTCAGCTAATAAAACTCTTTCTGCCTTTCATTGCAAGCGAGCCCGAAAGTGTTTTTATGCTTCATAACGGGTTGTAAAAGCAAAGATGCAGTTTGCTGAAAACAAGTTGTTCTTTGACAGTCTTGAATACTGAGTGCGGTTCAGTTAATAAAACTGTCTTTCTGGTGCTCATTGCAAGCAAGCCAGAAAGTGTTTTTCTGTGTTCCAATTGCTAGTATAAAGAAATACGCAGTCTGCTGAAAGCAAGCTGTTCTTTGATAGTCTTTCTTATGGAGTGCAGTTCAGCTAATAAAACTCTTTCTGCCTTTCATTGCAAGCGAGCCCGAAAGTGATTTTATGCTTCATAATGGGTTGTAAAAGCAAAGATGCAGTATGCTGAAAACAAGTTGTTCTTTGACAGTCTTGAATACTGAGTGCGGTTCAGTTAATAAAACTGTCTTTCTGGTGCTCATTGCAAACACGCCAGAAAGTGTTTTTCTGTGTTCCAATTGCTAGTATAAAGAAATACGCAGTCTGCTGAAAGCAAGCTGTACTCTGACAGTCTTTCTTATGGAGTGCAGTTCAGCTAATAAAACTCTTTCTGCCTTTCATTGCAAGCGAGCCCGAAAGTGATTTTATGCTTCATAATGGGTTGTAAAAGCAAAGATGCAGTATGCTGAAAACAAGTTGTTCTTTGACAGTCTTGAATACTGAGTGCGGTTCAGTTAATAAAAAAGTCTTTCTGGTGCTCATTGCAAACACGCCAGAAAGTGTTTTTCTATGTTCCAATTGCTAGTATAAACAAATACGCAGTCTGCTGAAAGCAAGCTGTGCTCTGACAGTCTTTCTTATGGAGCGCAGTTCAGCTAATAAAACTCTTTCTGCCTTTCATTGCAAGCGAGCCCGAAAGTGTTTTTATGCTTCATAACGGGTTGTAAAAGCAAAGATGCAGTTTGCTGAAAACAAGTTGTTCTTTGACAGTCTTGAATACTGAGTGCGGTTCAGTTAATAAAACTGTCTTTCTGGTGCTCATTGCAAACACGCCAGAAAGTGTTTTTCTGTGTTCCAATTGTTAGTATAAACAAATACGCAGTCTGCTGAAAGCAAGCTGTGCTCTGACAGTCTTTCTTATGGAGCGCAGTTCAGCTAATAAAACTCTTTCTGCCTTTCATTGCAAGCGAGCCCGAAAGTGTTTTTATGCTTCATAACGGGTTGTAAAAGCAAAGATGCAGTTTGCTGAAAACAAGTTGTTCTTTGACAGTCTTGAATACTGAGTGCGGTTCAGTTAATAAAACTGTCTTTCTGGTGCTCATTGCAAGCAAGCCAGAAAGTGTTTTTCTGTGTTCCAATTGCTAGTATAAAGAAATACGCAGTCTGCTGAAAGCAAGCTGTTCTTTGATAGTCTTTCTTATGGAGTGCAGTTCAGCTAATAAAACTCTTTCTGCCTCTCATTGCAAGCGAGCCAGAAAGTGTTTTTATGCTTCATAATGGACTGTAAAAGCAAAGATGCAGTTTGCTGAAAACAAGTTGTTCTTTGACACTCTTGAATACTGAGTGCGGTTCAGTTAAGAAAACTATCTTTCTGGTGCTCATTGCAAACAAACCAGAAAGTGTTTTTCTGTGTTCTACTTGTTAGTATAAACAAATATGCAGTCTGCTGAAAGCAAGCTGTGCTCTGAGAGTCTTTCTTATGGAGTGCAGTTCAGCTAATAAAACTCTTTCTGCCTTTCATTGCAAGCGAGCCCGAAAGTGTTTTTATGCTTCATAACGGGTTGTAAAAGCAAAGATGCAGTTTGCTGAAAACAAGTTGTTCTTTGACAGTCTTGAATACTGAGTGCGGTTCAGTTAATAAAACTGTCTTTCTGGTGCTCATTGCAAACACGCCAGAAAGTGTTTTTCTGTGTTCCAATTGCTAGTATAAACAAATACGCAGTCTGCTGAAAGCAAGCTGTGCTCTGACAGTCTTTCTTATGGAGCGCAGTTCAGCTAATAAAACTCTTTCTGCCTTTCATTGCAAGCGAGCCCGAAAGTGTTTTTATGCTTCATAACGGGTTGTAAAAGCAAAGATGCAGTTTGCTGAAAACAAGTTGTTCTTTGACAGTCTTGAATACTGAGTGCGGTTCAGTTAATAAAACTGTCTTTCTGGTGCTCATTGCAAACACGCCAGAAAGTGTTTTTCTGTGTTCCAATTGCTAGTATAAAGAAATACGGAGTCTGCTGAAAGCAAGCTGTGCTCTGACAGTCTTTCTTATGGAGTGCAGTTCAGCTAATAAAACTCTTTCTGCCTTTCATTGCAAGCGAGCCCGAAAGTGTTTTTATGCTTCATAATGGATTGTAAAAGCAAAGATGCAGTTTGCTGAAAACAAGTTTATCTTTGACAGTCTTGAATACTGAGTGCAGTTGAGTTAATAAAACTGTCTTTCTGGTGCTCATTGCAAGCAAGCCAGAAAGTGTTTTTCTGTGTTCCAATTGCTAGTATAAAGAAATACGCAGTCTGCTGAAAGCAAGCTGTTCTTTGATAGTCTTTCTTATGGAGTGCAGTTCAGCTAATAAAACTCTTTCTGCCTTTCATTGCAAGCGAGCCCGAAAGTGATTTTATGCTTCATAATGGGTTGTAAAAGCAAAGATGCAGTATGCTGAAAACAAGTTGTTCTTTGACAGTCTTGAATACTGAGTGCGGTTCAGTTAAGAAAACTATCTTTCTGGTGCTCATTGCAAACAAACCAGAAAGTGTTTTTCTGTGTTCTACTTGTTAGTATAAACAAATATGCAGTCTGCTGAAAGCAAGCTGTGCTCTGAGAGTCTTTCTTATGGAGTGCAGTTCAGCTAATAAAACTCTTTCTGCCTTTCATTGCAAGCGAGCCCGAAAGTGTTTTTATGCTTCATAACGGGTTGTAAAAGCAAAGATGCAGTTTGCTGAAAACAAGTTGTTCTTTGACAGTCTTGAATACTGAGTGCGGTTCAGTTAATAAAACTGTCTTTCTGGTGCTCATTGCAAACACGCCAGAAAGTGTTTTTCTGTGTTCCAATTGCTAGTATAAACAAATACGCAGTCTGCTGAAAGCAAGCTGTGCTCTGACAGTCTTTCTTATGGAGCGCAGTTCAGCTAATAAAACTCTTTCTGCCTTTCATTGCAAGCGAGCCCGAAAGTGTTTTTATGCTTCATAACGGGTTGTAAAAGCAAAGATGCAGTTTGCTGAAAACAAGTTGTTCTTTGACAGTCTTGAATACTGAGTGCGGTTCAGTTAATAAAACTGTCTTTCTGGTGCTCATTGCAAACACGCCAGAAAGTGTTTTTCTGTGTTCCAATTGCTAGTATAAAGAAATACGGAGTCTGCTGAAAGCAAGCTGTGCTCTGACAGTCTTTCTTATGGAGTGCAATTCAGCTAATAAAACTCTTTCTGCCTTTCATTGCAAGCGAGCCCGAAAGTGTTTTTATGCTTCATAATGGATTGTAAAAGCAAAGATGCAGTTTGCTGAAAACAAGTTTATCTTTGACAGTCTTGAATACTGAGTGCAGTTGAGTTAATAAAACTGTCTTTCTGGTGCTCATTGCAAGCAAGCCAGAAAGTGTTTTTCTGTGTTCCAATTGCTAGTATAAAGAAATACGCAGTCTGCTGAAAGCAAGCTGTTCTTTGATAGTCTTTCTTATGGAGTGCAGTTCAGCTAATAAAACTCTTTCTGCCTTTCATTGCAAGCGAGCCCGAAAGTGATTTTATGCTTCATAATGGGTTGTAAAAGCAAAGATGCAGTATGCTGAAAACAAGTTGTTCTTTGACAGTCTTGAATACTGAGTGCGGTTCAGTTAATAAAACTGTCTTTCTGGTGCTCATTGCAAACACGCCAGAAAGTGTTTTTCTGTGTTCCAATTGCTAGTATAAAGAAATACGCAGTCTGCTGAAAGCAAGCTGTGCTCTGACAGTCTTTCTTATGGAGCGCAGTTCAGCTAATAAAACTCTTTCTGCCTTTCATTGCAAGCGAGCCCGAAAGTGATTTTATGCTTCATAATGGGTTGTAAAAGCAAAGATGCAGTATGCTGAAAACAAGTTGTTCTTTGACAGTCTTGAATACTGAGTGCGGTTCAGTTAATAAAAAAGTCTTTCTGGTGCTCATTGCAAACACGCCAGAAAGTGTTTTTCTATGTTCCAATTGCTAGTATAAACAAATACGCAGTCTGCTGAAAGCAAGCTGTGCTCTGACAGTCTTTCTTATGGAGCGCAGTTCAGCTAATAAAACTCTTTCTGCCTTTCATTGCAAGCGAGCCCGAAAGTGTTTTTATGCTTCATAACGGGTTGTAAAAGCAAAGATGCAGTTTGCTGAAAACAAGTTGTTCTTTGACAGTCTTGAATACTGAGTGCGGTTCAGTTAATAAAACTGTCTTTCTGGTGCTCATTGCAAACACGCCAGAAAGTGTTTTTCTGTGTTCCAATTGTTAGTATAAACAAATACGCAGTCTGCTGAAAGCAAGCTGTGCTCTGACAGTCTTTCTTATGGAGCGCAGTTCAGCTAATAAAACTCTTTCTGCCTTTCATTGCAAGCGAGCCCGAAAGTGTTTTTATGCTTCATAACGGGTTGTAAAAGCAAAGATGCAGTTTGCTGAAAACAAGTTGTTCTTTGACAGTCTTGAATACTGAGTGCGGTTCAGTTAATAAAACTGTCTTTCTGGTGCTCATTGCAAACACGCCAGAAAGTGTTTTTCTGTGTTCCAATTGCTAGTATAAACAAATACGCAGTCTGCTGAAAGCAAGCTGTGCTCTGACAGTCTTTCTTATGGAGCGCAGTTCAGCTAATAAAACTCTTTCTGCCTTTCATTGCAAGCGAGCCCGAAAGTGTTTTTATGCTTCATAACGGGTTGTAAAAGCAAAGATGCAGTTTGCTGAAAACAAGTTTATCTTTGACAGTCGTGAATACTGAGTGCAGTTGAGTTAATAAAACTGTCTTTCTGGTGCTCATTGCAATCAAATCAGAAAGTGTTTTTCTGTGTTCCAATTGCTAGTATAAAGAAATACGCAGTCTGCTGAAAGCAAGCTGTGCTCTGACAGTCTTTCTTATGGAGCGCAGTTCAGCTAATAAAACTCTTTCTGCCTTTCATTGCAAGCGAGCCCGAAAGTGTTTTTATGCTTCATAACGGGTTGTAAAAGCAAAGATGCAGTTTGCTGAAAACAAGTTGTTCTTTGACAGTCTTGAATACTGAGTGCGGTTCAGTTAATAAAACTGTCTTTCTGGTGCTCATTGCAAACACGCCAGAAAGTGTTTTTCTGTGTTCCAATTGCTAGTATAAAGAAATACGGAGTCTGCTGAAAGCAAGCTGTGCTCTGACAGTCTTTCTTATGGAGTGCAGTTCAGCTAATAAAACTCTTTCTGCCTTTCATTGCAAGCGAGCCCGAAAGTGTTTTTATGCTTCATAATGGATTGTAAAAGCAAAGATGCAGTTTGCTGAAAACAAGTTTATCTTTGACAGTCTTGAATACTGAGTGCAGTTGAGTTAATAAAACTGTCTTTCTGGTGCTCATTGCAAGCAAGCCAGAAAGTGTTTTTCTGTGTTCCAATTGCTAGTATAAGGAAATACGCAGTCTGCTGAAAGCAAGCTGTTCTTTGATAGTCTTTCTTATGGAGTGCAGTTCAGCTAATAAAACTCTTTCTGCCTTTCATTGCAAGCGAGCCCGAAAGTGATTTTATGCTTCATAATGGGTTGTAAAAGCAAAGATGCAGTATGCTGAAAACAAGTTGTTCTTTGACAGTCTTGAATACTGAGTGCGGTTCAGTTAATAAAACTGTCTTTCTGGTGCTCATTGCAAACACGCCAGAAAGTGTTTTTCTGTGTTCCAATTGCTAGTATAAAGAAATACGCAGTCTGCTGAAAGCAAGCTGTGCTCTGACAGTCTTTCTTATGGAGTGCAGTTCAGCTAATAAAACTCTTTCTGCCTTTCATTGCAAGCGAGCCCGAAAGTGATTTTATGCTTCATAATGGGTTGTAAAAGCAAAGATGCAGTATGCTGAAAACAAGTTGTTCTTTGACAGTCTTGAATACTGAGTGCGGTTCAGTTAATAAAAAAGTCTTTCTGGTGCTCATTGCAAACACGCCAGAAAGTGTTTTTCTATGTTCCAATTGCTAGTATAAACAAATACGCAGTCTGCTGAAAGCAAGCTGTGCTCTGACAGTCTTTCTTATGGAGCGCAGTTCAGCTAATAAAACTCTTTCTGCCTTTCATTGCAAGCGAGCCCGAAAGTGTTTTTATGCTTCATAACGGGTTGTAAAAGCAAAGATGCAGTTTGCTGAAAACAAGTTGTTCTTTGACAGTCTTGAATACTGAGTGCGGTTCAGTTAATAAAACTGTCTTTCTGGTGCTCATTGCAAACACGCCAGAAAGTGTTTTTCTGTGTTCCAATTGTTAGTATAAACAAATACGCAGTCTGCTGAAAGCAAGCTGTGCTCTGACAGTCTTTCTTATGGAGCGCAGTTCAGCTAATAAAACTCTTTCTGCCTTTCATTGCAAGCGAGCCCGAAAGTGTTTTTATGCTTCATAACGGGTTGTAAAAGCAAAGATGCAGTTTGCTGAAAACAAGTTGTTCTTTGACAGTCTTGAATACTGAGTGCGGTTCAGTTAATAAAACTGTCTTTCTGGTGCTCATTGCAAACACGCCAGAAAGTGTTTTTCTGTGTTCCAATTGCTAGTATAAACAAATACGCAGTCTGCTGAAAGCAAGCTGTGCTCTGACAGTCTTTCTTATGGAGCGCAGTTCAGCTAATAAAACTCTTTCTGCCTTTCATTGCAAGCGAGCCCGAAAGTGTTTTTATGCTTCATAACGGGTTGTAAAAGCAAAGATGCAGTTTGCTGAAAACAAGTTTATCTTTGACAGTCGTGAATACTGAGTGCAGTTGAGTTAATAAAACTGTCTTTCTGGTGCTCATTGCAATCAAATCAGAAAGTGTTTTTCTGTGTTCCAATTGCTAGTATAAAGAAATACGCAGTCTGCTGAAAGCAAGCTGTGCTCTGACAGTCTTTCTTATGGAGCGCAGTTCAGCTAATAAAACTCTTTCTGCCTTTCATTGCAAGCGAGCCCGAAAGTGTTTTTATGCTTCATAACGGGTTGTAAAAGCAAAGATGCAGTTTGCTGAAAACAAGTTGTTCTTTGACAGTCTTGAATACTGAGTGCGGTTCAGTTAATAAAACTGTCTTTCTGGTGCTCATTGCAAACACGCCAGAAAGTGTTTTTCTGTGTTCCAATTGCTAGTATAAAGAAATACGGAGTCTGCTGAAAGCAAGCTGTGCTCTGACAGTCTTTCTTATGGAGTGCAGTTCAGCTAATAAAACTCTTTCTGCCTTTCATTGCAAGCGAGCCCGAAAGTGTTTTTATGCTTCATAATGGATTGTAAAAGCAAAGATGCAGTTTGCTGAAAACAAGTTTATCTTTGACAGTCTTGAATACTGAGTGCAGTTGAGTTAATAAAACTGTCTTTCTGGTGCTCATTGCAAGCAAGCCAGAAAGTGTTTTTCTGTGTTCCAATTGCTAGTATAAAGAAATACGCAGTCTGCTGAAAGCAAGCTGTTCTTTGATAGTCTTTCTTATGGAGTGCAGTTCAGCTAATAAAACTCTTTCTGCCTTTCATTGCAAGCGAGCCCGAAAGTGATTTTATGCTTCATAATGGGTTGTAAAAGCAAAGATGCAGTATGCTGAAAACAAGTTGTTCTTTGACAGTCTTGAATACTGAGTGCGGTTCAGTTAATAAAACTGTCTTTCTGGTGCTCATTGCAAACACGCCAGAAAGTGTTTTTCTGTGTTCCAATTGCTAGTATAAAGAAATACGCAGTCTGCTGAAAGCAAGCTGTGCTCTGACAGTCTTTCTTATGGAGTGCAGTTCAGCTAATAAAACTCTTTCTGCCTTTCATTGCAAGCGAGCCCGAAAGTGATTTTATGCTTCATAATGGGTTGTAAAAGCAAAGATGCAGTATGCTGAAAACAAGTTGTTCTTTGACAGTCTTGAATACTGAGTGCGGTTCAGTTAATAAAAAAGTCTTTCTGGTGCTCATTGCAAACACGCCAGAAAGTGTTTTTCTATGTTCCAATTGCTAGTATAAACAAATACGCAGTCTGCTGAAAGCAAGCTGTGCTCTGACAGTCTTTCTTATGGAGCGCAGTTCAGCTAATAAAACTCTTTCTGCCTTTCATTGCAAGCGAGCCCGAAAGTGTTTTTATGCTTCATAACGGGTTGTAAAAGCAAAGATGCAGTTTGCTGAAAACAAGTTGTTCTTTGACAGTCTTGAATACTGAGTGCGGTTCAGTTAATAAAACTGTCTTTCTGGTGCTCATTGCAAACACGCCAGAAAGTGTTTTTCTGTGTTCCAATTGTTAGTATAAACAAATACGCAGTCTGCTGAAAGCAAGCTGTGCTCTGACAGTCTTTCTTATGGAGCGCAGTTCAGCTAATAAAACTCTTTCTGCCTTTCATTGCAAGCGAGCCCGAAAGTGTTTTTATGCTTCATAACGGGTTGTAAAAGCAAAGATGCAGTTTGCTGAAAACAAGTTGTTCTTTGACAGTCTTGAATACTGAGTGCGGTTCAGTTAATAAAACTGTCTTTCTGGTGCTCATTGCAAACACGCCAGAAAGTGTTTTTCTGTGTTCCAATTGCTAGTATAAACAAATACGCAGTCTGCTGAAAGCAAGCTGTGCTCTGACAGTCTTTCTTATGGAGCGCAGTTCAGCTAATAAAACTCTTTCTGCCTTTCATTGCAAGCGAGCCCGAAAGTGTTTTTATGCTTCATAACGGGTTGTAAAAGCAAAGATGCAGTTTGCTGAAAACAAGTTTATCTTTGACAGTCGTGAATACTGAGTGCAGTTGAGTTAATAAAACTGTCTTTCTGGTGCTCATTGCAATCAAATCAGAAAGTGTTTTTCTGTGTTCCAATTGCTAGTATAAAGAAATACGCAGTCTGCTGAAAGCAAGCTGTGCTCTGACAGTCTTTCTTATGGAGCGCAGTTCAGCTAATAAAACTCTTTCTGCCTTTCATTGCAAGCGAGCCCGAAAGTGTTTTTATGCTTCATAACGGGTTGTAAAAGCAAAGATGCAGTTTGCTGAAAACAAGTTGTTCTTTGACAGTCTTGAATACTGAGTGCGGTTCAGTTAATAAAACTGTCTTTCTGGTGCTCATTGCAAACACGCCAGAAAGTGTTTTTCTGTGTTCCAATTGCTAGTATAAAGAAATACGGAGTCTGCTGAAAGCAAGCTGTGCTCTGACAGTCTTTCTTATGGAGTGCAGTTCAGCTAATAAAACTCTTTCTGCCTTTCATTGCAAGCGAGCCCGAAAGTGTTTTTATGCTTCATAATGGATTGTAAAAGCAAAGATGCAGTTTGCTGAAAACAAGTTTATCTTTGACAGTCTTGAATACTGAGTGCAGTTGAGTTAATAAAACTGTCTTTCTGGTGCTCATTGCAAGCAAGCCAGAAAGTGTTTTTCTGTGTTCCAATTGCTAGTATAAGGAAATACGCAGTCTGCTGAAAGCAAGCTGTTCTTTGATAGTCTTTCTTATGGAGTGCAGTTCAGCTAATAAAACTCTTTCTGCCTTTCATTGCAAGCGAGCCCGAAAGTGATTTTATGCTTCATAATGGGTTGTAAAAGCAAAGATGCAGTATGCTGAAAACAAGTTGTTCTTTGACACTCTTGAATACTGAGTGCGGTTCAGTTAAGAAAACTATCTTTCTGGTGCTCATTGCAAACAAACCAGAAAGTGTTTTTCTGTGTTCTACTTGTTAGTATAAACAAATATGCAGTCTGCTGAAAGCAAGCTGTGCTCTGAGAGTCTTTCTTATGGAGTGCAGTTCAGCTAATAAAACTCTTTCTGCCTTTCATTGCAAGCGAGCCCGAAAGTGTTTTTATGCTTCATAACGGGTTGTAAAAGCAAAGATGCAGTTTGCTGAAAACAAGTTGTTCTTTGACAGTCTTGAATACTGAGTGCGGTTCAGTTAATAAAACTGTCTTTCTGGTGCTCATTGCAAACACGCCAGAAAGTGTTTTTCTGTGTTCCAATTGCTAGTATAAACAAATACGCAGTCTGCTGAAAGCAAGCTGTGCTCTGACAGTCTTTCTTATGGAGCGCAGTTCAGCTAATAAAACTCTTTCTGCCTTTCATTGCAAGCGAGCCCGAAAGTGTTTTTATGCTTCATAACGGGTTGTAAAAGCAAAGATGCAGTTTGCTGAAAACAAGTTTATCTTTGACAGTCGTGAATACTGAGTGCAGTTGAGTTAATAAAACTGTCTTTCTGGTGCTCATTGCAATCAAATCAGAAAGTGTTTTTCTGTGTTCCAATTGCTAGTATAAAGAAATACGCAGTCTGCTGAAAGCAAGCTGTGCTCTGACAGTCTTTCTTATGGAGCGCAGTTCAGCTAATAAAACTCTTTCTGCCTTTCATTGCAAGCGAGCCCGAAAGTGTTTTTATGCTTCATAACGGGTTGTAAAAGCAAAGATGCAGTTTGCTGAAAACAAGTTGTTCTTTGACAGTCTTGAATACTGAGTGCGGTTCAGTTAATAAAACTGTCTTTCTGGTGCTCATTGCAAACACGCCAGAAAGTGTTTTTCTGTGTTCCAATTGCTAGTATAAACAAATACGCAGTCTGCTGAAAGCAAGCTGTGCTCTGACAGTCTTTCTTATGGAGCGCAGTTCAGCTAATAAAACTCTTTCTGCCTTTCATTGCAAGCGAGCCCGAAAGTGTTTTTATGCTTCATAACGGGTTGTAAAAGCAAAGATGCAGTTTGCTGAAAACAAGTTGTTCTTTGACAGTCTTGAATACTGAGTGCGGTTCAGTTAATAAAACTGTCTTTCTGGTGCTCATTGCAAACACGCCAGAAAGTGTTTTTCTGTGTTCCAATTGTTAGTATAAACAAATACGCAGTCTGCTGAAAGCAAGCTGTGCTCTGACAGTCTTTCTTATGGAGCGCAGTTCAGCTAATAAAACTCTTTCTGCCTTTCATTGCAAGCGAGCCCGAAAGTGTTTTTATGCTTCATAACGGGTTGTAAAAGCAAAGATGCAGTTTGCTGAAAACAAGTTGTTCTTTGACAGTCTTGAATACTGAGTGCGGTTCAGTTAATAAAACTGTCTTTCTGGTGCTCATTGCAAACACGCCAGAAAGTGTTTTTCTGTGTTCCAATTGCTAGTATAAACAAATACGCAGTCTGCTGAAAGCAAGCTGTGCTCTGACAGTCTTTCTTATGGAGCGCAGTTCAGCTAATAAAACTCTTTCTGCCTTTCATTGCAAGCGAGCCCGAAAGTGTTTTTATGCTTCATAACGGGTTGTAAAAGCAAAGATGCAGTTTGCTGAAAACAAGTTTATCTTTGACAGTCGTGAATACTGAGTGCAGTTGAGTTAATAAAACTGTCTTTCTGGTGCTCATTGCAATCAAATCAGAAAGTGTTTTTCTGTGTTCCAATTGCTAGTATAAAGAAATACGCAGTCTGCTGAAAGCAAGCTGTGCTCTGACAGTCTTTCTTATGGAGCGCAGTTCAGCTAATAAAACTCTTTCTGCCTTTCATTGCAAGCGAGCCCGAAAGTGTTTTTATGCTTCATAACGGGTTGTAAAAGCAAAGATGCAGTTTGCTGAAAACAAGTTGTTCTTTGACAGTCTTGAATACTGAGTGCGGTTCAGTTAATAAAACTGTCTTTCTGGTGCTCATTGCAAACACGCCAGAAAGTGTTTTTCTGTGTTCCAATTGCTAGTATAAAGAAATACGGAGTCTGCTGAAAGCAAGCTGTGCTCTGACAGTCTTTCTTATGGAGTGCAGTTCAGCTAATAAAACTCTTTCTGCCTCTCATTGCAAACGAGCCCGAAAGTGTTTTTATGCTTCATAATGGACTGTAAGAGCAAAGATGCAGTTTGCTGAAAACAAGTTGTTCTTTGACAGTCTTGAATACTGAGTGCGGTTCAGTTAATAAAACTATCTTTCTGGTGCTCATTGCAAACAAACCAGAAAGTGTTTTTCTGTGTTCTACTTGTTAGTATAAACAAATATGCAGTCTGCTGAAAGCAAGCTGTGCTCTGACAGTCTTTCTTATGGAGCGCAGTTCAGCTAATAAAACTCTTTCTGCCTTTCATTGCAAGCGAGCCCGAAAGTGTTTTTATGCTTCATAACGGGTTGTAAAAGCAAAGATGCAGTTTGCTGAAAACAAGTTGTTCTTTGACAGTCTTGAATACTGAGTGCGGTTCAGTTAATAAAACTGTCTTTCTGGTGCTCATTGCAAAGAAGCCAGAAAGTGTTTTTCTGTGTTCCAATTGTTAGTATAAACAAATACGCAGTCTGCTGAAAGCAAGCTGTGCTCTGACAGTCTTTCTTATGGAGCGCAGTTCAGCTAATAAAACTCTTTCTGCCTTTCATTGCAAGCGAGCCCGAAAGTGATTTTATGCTTCATAATGGGTTGTAAAAGCAAAGATGCAGTTTGCTGAAAACAAGTTGTTCTTTGACAGTCTTGAATACTGAGTGCGGTTCAGTTAATAAAACTGTCTTTCTGGTGCTCAATGCAAGCAAGCCAGAAAGTGTTTTTCTGTGTTCCAATTGCTAGTATAAAGAAATACGCAGTCTGCTGAAAGCAAGCTGTGCTCTGACAGTATTTCTTATGGAGTGCAGTTCAGCTAATAAAACTCTTTCTGCCTTTCATTGCAAGCGAGCCCGAAAGTGTTTTTATGCTTCATAATGGATTGTAAAAGCAAAGATGCAGTTTGCTGAAAACAAGTTGTTCTTTGACAGTCTTGAATACTGAGTGCGGTTCAGTTAATAAAACTGTCTTTCTGGTGCTCATTGCAAGCAAGCCAGAAAGTGTTTTTCTGTGTTCCAATTGCTAGTATAAAGAAATACGCAGTCTGCTGAAAGCAAGCTGTTCTTTGATAGTCTTTCTTATGGAGTGCAGTTCAGCTAATAAAACTCTTTCTGCCTCTCATTGCAAGCGAGCCAGAAAGTGTTTTTATGCTTCATAATGGATTGTAAAAGCAAAGAGGCAGTTTGCTGAAAACAAGTTTATCTTTGACAGTCTTGAATACTGAGTGCAGTTGAGTTAATAAAACTGTCTTTCTGGTGCTCATTGCAAGCAAGCCAGAAAGTGTTTTTCTGTGTTCCAATTGCTAGTATAAAGAAATTTGCAGTCTGCTGAAAGCAAGCTGTTCTTTGATAGTCTTTCTTATGGAGTGCAGTTCAGCTAATAAAACTCTTTCTGCCTTTCATTGCAAGCGAGCCCGAAAGTGTTTTTATGCTTCATAACGGGTTGTAAAAGCAAAGATGCAGTTTGCTGAAAACAAGTTGTTCTTTGACAGTCTTGAATACTGAGTGCGGTTCAGTTAATAAAACTGTCTTTCTGGTGCTCATTGCAAACAAACCAGAAAGTGTTTTTCTGTGTTCTACTTGTTAGTATAAACAAATATGCAGTCTGCTGAAAGCAAGCTGTGCTCTGAGAGTCTTTCTTATGGAGTGCAGTTCAGCTAATAAAACTCTTTCTGCCTTTAGTTGCAAGCGAGCCCGAAAGTGTTTTTATGCTTCATAACGGGTTGTAAAAGCAAAGATGCAGTTTGCTGAAAACAAGTTGTTCTTTGACAGTCTTGAATACTGAGTGCGGTTCAGTTAATAAAACTGTCTTTCTGGTGCTCATTGCAAACACGCCAGAAAGTGTTTTTCTGTGTTCCAATTGCTAGTATAAACAAATACGCAGTCTGCTGAAAGCAAGCTGTGCTCTGACAGTCTTTCTTATGGAGCGCAGTTCAGCTAATAAAACTCTTTCTGCCTTTCATTGCAAGCGAGCCCGAAAGTGTTTTTATGCTTCATAACGGGTTGTAAAAGCAAAGATGCAGTTTTCTGAAAACAAGTTGTTCTTTGACAGTCTTGAATACTGAGTGCGGTTCAGTTAATAAAACTGTCTTTCTGGTGCTCATTGCAAACACGCCAGAAAGTGTTTTTCTGTGTTCCAATTGCTAGTATAAAGAAATACGGAGTCTGCTGAAAGCAAGCTGTGCTCTGACAGTCTTTCTTATGGAGTGCAGTTCAGCTAATAAAACTCTTTCTGCCTTTCATTGCAAGCGAGCCCGAAAGTGTTTTTATGCTTCATAATGGATTGTAAAAGCAAAGATGCAGTTTGCTGAAAACAAGTTTATCTTTGACAGTCTTGAATACTGAGTGCAGTTGAGTTAATAAAACTGTCTTTCTGGTGCTCATTGCAAGCAAGCCAGAAAGTGTTTTTCTGTGTTCCAATTGCTAGTATAAAGAAATACGCAGTCTGCTGAAAGCAAGCTGTGCTCTGAGAGTCTTTCTTATGGAGTGCAGTTCAGCTAATAAAACTCTTTCTGCCTTTCATTGCAAGCGAGCCCGAAAGTGTTTTTATGCTTCATAACGGGTTGTAAAAGCAAAGATGCAGTTTGCTGAAAACAAGTTGTTCTTTGACAGTCTTGAATACTGAGTGCGGTTCAGTTAATAAAACTGTCTTTCTGGTGCTCATTGCAAACACGCCAGAAAGTGTTTTTCTGTGTTCCAATTGCTAGTATAAACAAATACGCAGTCTGCTGAAAGCAAGCTGTGCTCTGACAGTCTTTCTTATGGAGCGCAGTTCAGCTAATAAAACTCTTTCTGCCTTTCATTGCAAGCGAGCCCGAAAGTGTTTTTATGCTTCATAACGGGTTGTAAAAGCAAAGATGCAGTTTGCTGAAAACAAGTTGTTCTTTGACAGTCTTGAATACTGAGTGCGGTTCAGTTAATAAAACTGTCTTTCTGGTGCTCATTGCAAACACGCCAGAAAGTGTTTTTCTGTGTTCCAATTGTTAGTATAAACAAATACGCAGTCTGCTGAAAGCAAGCTGTTCTTTGATAGTCTTTCTTATGGAGTGCAGTTCAGCTAATAAAACTCTTTCTGCCTTTCATTGCAAGCGAGCCCGAAAGTGATTTTATGCTTCATAATGGGTTGTAAAAGCAAAGATGCAGTTTGCTGAAAACAAGTTGTTCTTTGACAGTCTTGAATACTGAGTGCGGTTCAGTTAATAAAACTGTCTTTCTGGTGCTCAATGCAAGCAAGCCAGAAAGTGTTTTTCTGTGTTCCAATTGCTAGTATAAAGAAATACGCAGTCTGCTGAAAGCAAGCTGTTCTTTGATAGTCTTTCTTATGGAGTGCAGTTCAGCTAATAAAACTCTTTCTGCCTTTCATTGCAAGCGAGCCCGAAAGTGATTTCATGCTTCATAATGGGTTGTAAAAGCAAAGATGCAGTTTGCTGAAAACAAGTTGTTCTTTGACAGTCTTGAATACTGAGTGCGGTTCAGTTAATAAAACTGTCTTTCTGGTGCTCATTGCAAACACGCCAGAAAGTGTTTTTCTGTGTTCCAATTGCTAGTATAAAGAAATACGCAGTCTGCTGAAAGCAAGCTGTGCTCTGACAGTCTTTCTTATGGAGTGCAGTTCAGCTAATAAAACTCTTTCTGCCTCTCATTGCAAACGAGCCCGAAAGTGTTTTTATGCTTCATAATGGACTGTAAGAGCAAAGATGCAGTTTGCTGAAAACAAGTTGTTCTTTGACAGTCTTGAATACTGAGTGCGGTTCAGTTAATAAAACTATCTTTCTGGTGCTCATTGCAAACAAACCAGAAAGTGTTTTTCTGTGTTCTACTTGTTAGTATAAACAAATATGCAGTCTGCTGAAAGCAAGCTGTGCTCTGACAGTCTTTCTTATGGAGCGCAGTTCAGCTAATAAAACTCTTTCTGCCTTTCATTGCAAGCGAGCCCGAAAGTGTTTTTATGCTTCATAACGGGTTGTAAAAGCAAAGATGCAGTTTGCTGAAAACAAGTTGTTCTTTGACAGTCTTGAATACTGAGTGCGGTTCAGTTAATAAAACTGTCTTTCTGGTGCTCATTGCAATCAAATCAGAAAGTGTTTTTCTGTGTTCCAATTGCTAGTATAAAGAAATACGCAGTCTGCTGAAAGCAAGCTGTGCTCTGACAGTCTTTCTTATGGAGCGCAGTTCAGCTAATAAAACTCTTTCTGCCTTTCATTGCAAGCGAACCCGAAAGTGTTTTTATGCTTCATAACGGGTTGTAAAAGCAAAGATGCAGTTTGCTGAAAACAAGTTGTTCTTTGACAGTCTTGAATACTGAGTGCGGTTCAGTTAATAAAACTGTCTTTCTGGTGCTCAATGCAAGCAAGCCAGAAAGTGTTTTTCTGTGTTCCAATTGCTAGTATAAAGAAATACGCAGTCTGCTGAAAGCAAGCTGTTCTTTGATAGTCTTTCTTATGGAGTGCAGTTCAGCTAATAAAACTCTTTCTGCCTTTCATTGCAAGCGAGCCCGAAAGTGATTTCATGCTTCATAATGGGTTGTAAAAGCAAAGATGCAGTTTGCTGAAAACAAGTTGTTCTTTGACAGTCTTGAATACTGAGTGCGGTTCAGTTAATAAAACTGTCTTTCTGGTGCTCATTGCAAACACGCCAGAAAGTGTTTTTCTGTGTTCCAATTGCTAGTATAAAGAAATACGCAGTCTGCTGAAAGCAAGCTGTGCTCTGACAGTCTTTCTTATGGAGTGCAGTTCAGCTAATAAAACTCTTTCTGCCTCTCATTGCAAACGAGCCCGAAAGTGTTTTTATGCTTCATAATGGACTGTAAGAGCAAAGATGCAGTTTGCTGAAAACAAGTTGTTCTTTGACAGTCTTGAATACTGAGTGCGGTTCAGTTAATAAAACTATCTTTCTGGTGCTCATTGCAAACAAACCAGAAAGTGTTTTTCTGTGTTCTACTTGTTAGTATAAACAAATATGCAGTCTGCTGAAAGCAAGCTGTGCTCTGACAGTCTTTCTTATGGAGTGCAGTTCAGCTAATAAAACTCTTTCTGCCTTTCATTGCAAGCGAGCCCGAAAGTGTTTTTATGCTTCATAACGGGTTGTAAAAGCAAAGATGCAGTTTGCTGAAAACAAGTTGTTCTTTGACAGTCTTGAATACTGAGTGCGGTTCAGTTAATAAAACTGTCTTTCTGGTGCTCATTGCAAAGAAGCCAGAAAGTGTTTTTCTGTGTTCCAATTGTTAGTATAAACAAATACGCAGTCTGCTGAAAGCAAGCTGTGCTCTGACAGTCTTTCTTATGGAGCGCAGTTCAGCTAATAAAACTCTTTCTGCCTTTCATTGCAAGCGAGCCCGAAAGTGTTTTTATGCTTCATAACGGGTTGTAAAAGCAAAGATGCAGTTTGCTGAAAACAAGTTTATCTTTGACAGTCGTGAATACTGAGTGCAGTTGAGTTAATAAAACTGTCTTTCTGGTGCTCATTGCAATCAAATCAGAAAGTGTTTTTCTGTGTTCCAATTGCTAGTATAAAGAAATACGCAGTCTGCTGAAAGCAAGCTGTGCTCTGACAGTCTTTCTTATGGAGCGCAGTTCAGCTAATAAAACTCTTTCTGCCTTTCATTGCAAGCGAGCCCGAAAGTGTTTTTATGCTTCATAACGGGTTGTAAAAGCAAAGATGCAGTTTGCTGAAAACAAGTTGTTCTTTGACAGTCTTGAATACTGAGTGCGGTTCAGTTAATAAAACTGTCTTTCTGGTGCTCATTGCAAGCGAGCCCGAAAGTGTTTTTCTGTGTTCCAATTGCTAGTATAAAGAAATACGGAGTCTGCTGAAAGCAAGCTGTGCTCTGACAGTCTTTCTTATGGAGTGCAGTTCAGCTAATAAAACTCTTTCTGCCTTTCATTGCAAGCGAGCCCGAAAGTGTTTTTATGCTTCATAATGGATTGTAAAAGCAAAGATGCAGTTTGCTGAAAACAAGTTTATCTTTGACAGTCTTGAATACTGAGTGCAGTTGAGTTAATAAAACTGTCTTTCTGGTGCTCATTGCAAGCAAGCCAGAAAGTGTTTTTCTGTGTTCCAATTGCTAGTATAAAGAAATACGCAGTCTGCTGAAAGCAAGCTGTGCTCTGAGAGTCTTTCTTATGGAGTGCAGTTCAGCTAATAAAACTCTTTCTGCCTTTCATTGCAAGCGAGCCCGAAAGTGTTTTTATGCTTCATAACGGGTTGTAAAAGCAAAGATGCAGTTTGCTGAAAACAAGTTGTTCTTTGACAGTCTTGAATACTGAGTGCGGTTCAGTTAATAAAACTGTCTTTCTGGTGCTCATTGCAAACACGCCAGAAAGTGTTTTTCTGTGTTCCAATTGCTAGTATAAACAAATACGCAGTCTGCTGAAAGCAAGCTGTGCTCTGACAGTCTTTCTTATGGAGCGCAGTTCAGCTAATAAAACTCTTTCTGCCTTTCATTGCAAGCGAGCCCGAAAGTGTTTTTATGCTTCATAACGGGTTGTAAAAGCAAAGATGCAGTTTGCTGAAAACAAGTTGTTCTTTGACAGTCTTGAATACTGAGTGCGGTTCAGTTAATAAAACTGTCTTTCTGGTGCTCATTGCAAACACGCCAGAAAGTGTTTTTCTGTGTTCCAATTGTTAGTATAAACAAATACGCAGTCTGCTGAAAGCAAGCTGTTCTTTGATAGTCTTTCTTATGGAGTGCAGTTCAGCTAATAAAACTCTTTCTGCCTTTCATTGCAAGCGAGCCCGAAAGTGATTTTATGCTTCATAATGGGTTGTAAAAGCAAAGATGCAGTTTGCTGAAAACAAGTTGTTCTTTGACAGTCTTGAATACTGAGTGCGGTTCAGTTAATAAAACTGTCTTTCTGGTGCTCAATGCAAGCAAGCCAGAAAGTGTTTTTCTGTGTTCCAATTGCTAGTATAAAGAAATATGCAGTCTGCTGAAAGCAAGCTGTTCTTTGATAGTCTTTCTTATGGAGTGCAGTTCAGCTAATAAAACTCTTTCTGCCTTTCATTGCAAGCGAGCCCGAAAGTGATTTCATGCTTCATAATGGGTTGTAAAAGCAAAGATGCAGTTTGCTGAAAACAAGTTGTTCTTTGACAGTCTTGAATACTGAGTGCGGTTCAGTTAATAAAACTGTCTTTCTGGTGCTCATTGCAAACACGCCAGAAAGTGTTTTTCTGTGTTCCAATTGCTAGTATAAAGAAATACGCAGTCTGCTGAAAGCAAGCTGTGCTCTGACAGTCTTTCTTATGGAGTGCAGTTCAGCTAATAAAACTCTTTCTGCCTCTCATTGCAAACGAGCCCGAAAGTGTTTTTATGCTTCATAATGGACTGTAAGAGCAAAGATGCAGTTTGCTGAAAACAAGTTGTTCTTTGACAGTCTTGAATACTGAGTGCGGTTCAGTTAATAAAACTATCTTTCTGGTGCTCATTGCAAACAAACCAGAAAGTGTTTTTCTGTGTTCTACTTGTTAGTATAAACAAATATGCAGTCTGCTGAAAGCAAGCTGTGCTCTGACAGTCTTTCTTATGGAGCGCAGTTCAGCTAATAAAACTCTTTCTGCCTTTCATTGCAAGCGAGCCCGAAAGTGTTTTTATGCTTCATAACGGGTTGTAAAAGCAAAGATGCAGTTTGCTGAAAACAAGTTGTTCTTTGACAGTCTTGAATACTGAGTGCGGTTCAGTTAATAAAACTGTCTTTCTGGTGCTCATTGCAAGCGAGCCCGAAAGTGTTTTTCTGTGTTCCAATTGCTAGTATAAAGAAATACGGAGTCTGCTGAAAGCAAGCTGTGCTCTGACAGTCTTTCTTATGGAGTGCAGTTCAGCTAATAAAACTCTTTCTGCCTTTCATTGCAAGCGAGCCCGAAAGTGTTTTTATGCTTCATAATGGATTGTAAAAGCAAAGATGCAGTTTGCTGAAAACAAGTTTATCTTTGACAGTCTTGAATACTGAGTGCAGTTGAGTTAATAAAACTGTCTTTCTGGTGCTCATTGCAAGCAAGCCAGAAAGTGTTTTTCTGTGTTCCAATTGCTAGTATAAAGAAATACGCAGTCTGCTGAAAGCAAGCTGTGCTCTGAGAGTCTTTCTTATGGAGTGCAGTTCAGCTAATAAAACTCTTTCTGCCTTTCATTGCAAGCGAGCCCGAAAGTGTTTTTATGCTTCATAACGGGTTGTAAAAGCAAAGATGCAGTTTGCTGAAAACAAGTTGTTCTTTGACAGTCTTGAATACTGAGTGCGGTTCAGTTAATAAAACTGTCTTTCTGGTGCTCATTGCAAACACGCCAGAAAGTGTTTTTCTGTGTTCCAATTGCTAGTATAAACAAATACGCAGTCTGCTGAAAGCAAGCTGTGCTCTGACAGTCTTTCTTATGGAGCGCAGTTCAGCTAATAAAACTCTTTCTGCCTTTCATTGCAAGCGAGCCCGAAAGTGTTTTTATGCTTCATAACGGGTTGTAAAAGCAAAGATGCAGTTTGCTGAAAACAAGTTGTTCTTTGACAGTCTTGAATACTGAGTGCGGTTCAGTTAATAAAACTGTCTTTCTGGTGCTCATTGCAAACACGCCAGAAAGTGTTTTTCTGTGTTCCAATTGTTAGTATAAACAAATACGCAGTCTGCTGAAAGCAAGCTGTTCTTTGATAGTCTTTCTTATGGAGTGCAGTTCAGCTAATAAAACTCTTTCTGCCTTTCATTGCAAGCGAGCCCGAAAGTGATTTTATGCTTCATAATGGGTTGTAAAAGCAAAGATGCAGTTTGCTGAAAACAAGTTGTTCTTTGACAGTCTTGAATACTGAGTGCGGTTCAGTTAATAAAACTGTCTTTCTGGTGCTCAATGCAAGCAAGCCAGAAAGTGTTTTTCTGTGTTCCAATTGCTAGTATAAAGAAATACGCAGTCTGCTGAAAGCAAGCTGTTCTTTGATAGTCTTTCTTATGGAGTGCAGTTCAGCTAATAAAACTCTTTCTGCCTTTCATTGCAAGCGAGCCCGAAAGTGATTTCATGCTTCATAATGGGTTGTAAAAGCAAAGATGCAGTTTGCTGAAAACAAGTTGTTCTTTGACAGTCTTGAATACTGAGTGCGGTTCAGTTAATAAAACTGTCTTTCTGGTGCTCATTGCAAACACGCCAGAAAGTGTTTTTCTGTGTTCCAATTGCTAGTATAAAGAAATACGCAGTCTGCTGAAAGCAAGCTGTGCTCTGACAGTCTTTCTTATGGAGTGCAGTTCAGCTAATAAAACTCTTTCTGCCTCTCATTGCAAACGAGCCCGAAAGTGTTTTTATGCTTCATAATGGACTGTAAGAGCAAAGATGCAGTTTGCTGAAAACAAGTTGTTCTTTGACAGTCTTGAATACTGAGTGCGGTTCAGTTAATAAAACTATCTTTCTGGTGCTCATTGCAAACAAACCAGAAAGTGTTTTTCTGTGTTCTACTTGTTAGTATAAACAAATATGCAGTCTGCTGAAAGCAAGCTGTGCTCTGACAGTCTTTCTTATGGAGCGCAGTTCAGCTAATAAAACTCTTTCTGCCTTTCATTGCAAGCGAGCCCGAAAGTGTTTTTATGCTTCATAACGGGTTGTAAAAGCAAAGATGCAGTTTGCTGAAAACAAGTTGTTCTTTGACAGTCTTGAATACTGAGTGCGGTTCAGTTAATAAAACTGTCTTTCTGGTGCTCATTGCAAACACGCCAGAAAGTGTTTTTCTGTGTTCCAATTGCTAGTATAAAGAAATACGCAGTCTGCTGAAAGCAAGCTGTGCTCTGACAGTCTTTCTTATGGAGTGCAGTTCAGCTAATAAAACTCTTTCTGCCTCTCATTGCAAACGAGCCCGAAAGTGTTTTTATGCTTCATAATGGACTGTAAGAGCAAAGATGCAGTTTGCTGAAAACAAGTTGTTCTTTGACAGTCTTGAATACTGAGTGCGGTTCAGTTAATAAAACTATCTTTCTGGTGCTCATTGCAAACAAACCAGAAAGTGTTTTTCTGTGTTCTACTTGTTAGTATAAACAAATATGCAGTCTGCTGAAAGCAAGCTGTGCTCTGACAGTCTTTCTTATGGAGCGCAGTTCAGCTAATAAAACTCTTTCTGCCTTTCATTGCAAGCGAGCCCGAAAGTGTTTTTATGCTTCATAACGGGTTGTAAAAGCAAAGATGCAGTTTGCTGAAAACAAGTTGTTCTTTGACAGTCTTGAATACTGAGTGCGGTTCAGTTAATAAAACTGTCTTTCTGGTGCTCATTGCAATCAAATCAGAAAGTGTTTTTCTGTGTTCCAATTGCTAGTATAAAGAAATACGCAGTCTGCTGAAAGCAAGCTGTGCTCTGACAGTCTTTCTTATGGAGCGCAGTTCAGCTAATAAAACTCTTTCTGCCTTTCATTGCAAGCGAACCCGAAAGTGTTTTTATGCTTCATAACGGGTTGTAAAAGCAAAGATGCAGTTTGCTGAAAACAAGTTGTTCTTTGACAGTCTTGAATACTGAGTGCGGTTCAGTTAATAAAACTGTCTTTCTGGTGCTCAATGCAAGCAAGCCAGAAAGTGTTTTTCTGTGTTCCAATTGCTAGTATAAAGAAATACGCAGTCTGCTGAAAGCAAGCTGTTCTTTGATAGTCTTTCTTATGGAGTGCAGTTCAGCTAATAAAACTCTTTCTGCCTTTCATTGCAAGCGAGCCCGAAAGTGATTTCATGCTTCATAATGGGTTGTAAAAGCAAAGATGCAGTTTGCTGAAAACAAGTTGTTCTTTGACAGTCTTGAATACTGAGTGCGGTTCAGTTAATAAAACTGTCTTTCTGGTGCTCATTGCAAACACGCCAGAAAGTGTTTTTCTGTGTTCCAATTGCTAGTATAAAGAAATACGCAGTCTGCTGAAAGCAAGCTGTGCTCTGACAGTCTTTCTTATGGAGTGCAGTTCAGCTAATAAAACTCTTTCTGCCTCTCATTGCAAACGAGCCCGAAAGTGTTTTTATGCTTCATAATGGACTGTAAGAGCAAAGATGCAGTTTGCTGAAAACAAGTTGTTCTTTGACAGTCTTGAATACTGAGTGCGGTTCAGTTAATAAAACTATCTTTCTGGTGCTCATTGCAAACAAACCAGAAAGTGTTTTTCTGTGTTCTACTTGTTAGTATAAACAAATATGCAGTCTGCTGAAAGCAAGCTGTGCTCTGACAGTCTTTCTTATGGAGCGCAGTTCAGCTAATAAAACTCTTTCTGCCTTTCATTGCAAGCGAGCCCGAAAGTGTTTTTATGCTTCATAACGGGTTGTAAAAGCAAAGATGCAGTTTGCTGAAAACAAGTTGTTCTTTGACAGTCTTGAATACTGAGTGCGGTTCAGTTAATAAAACTGTCTTTCTGGTGCTCATTGCAAAGAAGCCAGAAAGTGTTTTTCTGTGTTCCAATTGTTAGTATAAACAAATACGCAGTCTGCTGAAAGCAAGCTGTGCTCTGACAGTCTTTCTTATGGAGCGCAGTTCAGCTAATAAAACTCTTTCTGCCTTTCATTGCAAGCGAGCCCGAAAGTGTTTTTATGCTTCATAACGGGTTGTAAAAGCAAAGATGCAGTTTGCTGAAAACAAGTTTATCTTTGACAGTCGTGAATACTGAGTGCAGTTGAGTTAATAAAACTGTCTTTCTGGTGCTCATTGCAATCAAATCAGAAAGTGTTTTTCTGTGTTCCAATTGCTAGTATAAAGAAATACGCAGTCTGCTGAAAGCAAGCTGTGCTCTGACAGTCTTTCTTATGGAGCGCAGTTCAGCTAATAAAACTCTTTCTGCCTTTCATTGCAAGCGAGCCCGAAAGTGTTTTTATGCTTCATAACGGGTTGTAAAAGCAAAGATGCAGTTTGCTGAAAACAAGTTGTTCTTTGACAGTCTTGAATACTGAGTGCGGTTCAGTTAATAAAACTGTCTTTCTGGTGCTCATTGCAAGCGAGCCCGAAAGTGTTTTTCTGTGTTCCAATTGCTAGTATAAAGAAATACGGAGTCTGCTGAAAGCAAGCTGTGCTCTGACAGTCTTTCTTATGGAGTGCAGTTCAGCTAATAAAACTCTTTCTGCCTTTCATTGCAAGCGAGCCCGAAAGTGTTTTTATGCTTCATAATGGATTGTAAAAGCAAAGATGCAGTTTGCTGAAAACAAGTTGTTCTTTGACAGTCTTGAATACTGAGTGCGGTTCAGTTAATAAAACTGTCTTTCTGGTGCTCATTGCAAGCAAGCCAGAAAGTGTTTTTCTGTGTTCCAATTGCTAGTATAAAGAAATACGCAGTCTGCTGAAAGCAAGCTGTTCTTTGATAGTCTTTCTTATGGAGTGCAGTTCAGCTAATAAAACTCTTTCTGCCTTTCATTGCAAGCGAGCCCGAAAGTGTTTTTATGCTTCATAACGGGTTGTAAAAGCAAAGATGCAGTTTGCTGAAAACAAGTTGTTCTTTGACAGTCTTGAATACTGAGTGCGGTTCAGTTAATAAAACTGTCTTTCTGGTGCTCATTGCAAACAAACCAGAAAGTGTTTTTCTGTGTTCTACTTGTTAGTATAAACAAATATGCAGTCTGCTGAAAGCAAGCTGTGCTCTGAGAGTCTTTCTTATGGAGTGCAGTTCAGCTAATAAAACTCTTTCTGCCTTTCATTGCAAGCGAGCCCGAAAGTGTTTTTATGCTTCATAACGGGTTGTAAAAGCAAAGATGCAGTTTGCTGAAAACAAGTTGTTCTTTGACAGTCTTGAATACTGAGTGCGGTTCAGTTAATAAAACTGTCTTTCTGGTGCTCATTGCAAACACGCCAGAAAGTGTTTTTCTGTGTTCCAATTGCTAGTATAAACAAATACGCAGTCTGCTGAAAGCAAGCTGTGCTCTGACAGTCTTTCTTATGGAGCGCAGTTCAGCTAATAAAACTCTTTCTGCCTTTCATTGCAAGCGAGCCCGAAAGTGTTTTTATGCTTCATAACGGGTTGTAAAAGCAAAGATGCAGTTTGCTGAAAACAAGTTGTTCTTTGACAGTCTTGAATACTGAGTGCGGTTCAGTTAATAAAACTGTCTTTCTGGTGCTCATTGCAAACACGCCAGAAAGTGTTTTTCTGTGTTCCAATTGCTAGTATGAAGAAATACGGAGTCTGCTGAAAGCAAGCTGTGCTCTGACAGTCTTTCTTATGGAGTGCAGTTCAGCTAATAAAACTCTTTCTGCCTTTCATTGCAAGCGAGCCCGAAAGTGTTTTTATGCTTCATAATGGATTGTAAAAGCAAAGATGCAGTTTGCTGAAAACAAGTTTATCTTTGACAGTCTTGAATACTGAGTGCAGTTGAGTTAATAAAACTGTCTTTCTGGTGCTCATTGCAAGCAAGCCAGAAAGTGTTTTTCTGTGTTCCAATTGCTAGTATAAAGAAATACGCAGTCTGCTGAAAGCAAGCTGTGCTCTGACAGTATTTCTTATGGAGTGCAGTTCAGCTAATAAAACTCTTTCTGCCTCTCATTGCAAGCGAGCCAGAAAGTGTTTTTATGCTTCATAATGGACTGTAAAAGCAAAGATGCAGTTTGCTGAAAACAAGTTGTTCTTTGACAGTCTTGAATACTGAGTGCGGTTCAGTTAAGAAAACTATCTTTCTGGTGCTCATTGCAAACAAACCAGAAAGTGTTTTTCTGTGTTCTACTTGTTAGTATAAACAAATATGCAGTCTGCTGAAAGCAAGCTGTGCTCTGAGAGTCTTTCTTATGGAGTGCAGTTCAGCTAATAAAACTCTTTCTGCCTTTCATTGCAAGCGAGCCCGAAAGTGTTTTTATGCTTCATAACGGGTTGTAAAAGCAAAGATGCAGTTTGCTGAAAACAAGTTGTTCTTTGACAGTCTTGAATACTGAGTGCGGTTCAGTTAATAAAACTGTCTTTCTGGTGCTCATTGCAAACACGCCAGAAAGTGTTTTTCTGTGTTCCAATTGCTAGTATAAACAAATACGCAGTCTGCTGAAAGCAAGCTGTGCTCTGACAGTCTTTCTTATGGAGCGCAGTTCAGCTAATAAAACTCTTTCTGCCTTTCATTGCAAGCGAGCCCGAAAGTGTTTTTATGCTTCATAACGGGTTGTAAAAGCAAAGATGCAGTTTGCTGAAAACAAGTTGTTCTTTGACAGTCTTGAATACTGAGTGCGGTTCAGTTAATAAAACTGTCTTTCTGGTGCTCATTGCAAACACGCCAGAAAGTGTTTTTCTGTGTTCCAATTGCTAGTATAAACAAATACGGAGTCTGCTGAAAGCAAGCTGTGCTCTGACAGTCTTTCTTATGGAGTGCAGTTCAGCTAATAAAACTCTTTCTGCCTTTCATTGCAAGCGAGCCCGAAAGTGTTTTTATGCTTCATAATGGATTGTAAAAGCAAAGATGCAGTTTGCTGAAAACAAGTTTATCTTTGACAGTCTTGAATACTGAGTGCAGTTGAGTTAATAAAACTGTCTTTCTGGTGCTCATTGCAAGCAAGCCAGAAAGTGTTTTTCTGTGTTCCAATTGCTAGTATAAAGAAATACGCAGTCTGCTGAAAGCAAGCTGTTCTTTGATAGTCTTTCTTATGGAGTGCAGTTCAGCTAATAAAACTCTTTCTGCCTTTCATTGCAAGCGAGCCCGAAAGTGATTTTATGCTTCATAATGGGTTGTAAAAGCAAAGATGCAGTATGCTGAAAACAAGTTGTTCTTTGACAGTCTTGAATACTGAGTGCGGTTCAGTTAATAAAACTGTCTTTCTGGTGCTCATTGCAAACACGCCAGAAAGTGTTTTTCTGTGTTCCAATTGCTAGTATAAAGAAATACGCAGTCTGCTGAAAGCAAGCTGTGCTCTGACAGTCTTTCTTATGGAGTGCAGTTCAGCTAATAAAACTCTTTCTGCCTTTCATTGCAAGCGAGCCCGAAAGTGATTTTATGCTTCATAATGGGTTGTAAAAGCAAAGATGCAGTATGCTGAAAACAAGTTGTTCTTTGACAGTCTTGAATACTGAGTGCGGTTCAGTTAATAAAACTGTCTTTCTGGTGCTCATTGCAAACACGCCAGAAAGTGTTTTTCTGTGTTCCAATTGCTAGTATAAAGAAATACGCAGTCTGCTGAAAGCAAGCTGTGCTCTGACAGTCTTTCTTATGGAGTGCAGTTCAGCTAATAAAACTCTTTCTGCCTCTCATTGCAAGCGAGCCCGAAAGTGTTTTTATGCTTCATAATGGATTGTAAAAGCAAAGATGCAGTTTGCTGAAAACAAGTTTATCTTTGACAGTCTTGAATACTGAGTGCAGTTGAGTTAATAAAACTGTCTTTCTGGTGCTCATTGCAAGCAAGCCAGAAAGTGTTTTTCTGTGTTCCAATTGCTAGTATAAAGAAATACGCAGTCTGCTGAAAGCAAGCTGTTCTTTGATAGTCTTTCTTATGGAGTGCAGTTCAGCTAATAAAACTCTTTCTGCCTTTCATTGCAAGCGAGCCCGAAAGTGTTTTTATGCTTCATAACGGGTTGTAAAAGCAAAGATGCAGTTTGCTGAAAACAAGTTGTTCTTTGACAGTCTTGAATACTGAGTGCGGTTCAGTTAATAAAACTGTCTTTCTGGTGCTCATTGCAAACAAACCAGAAAGTGTTTTTCTGTGTTCTACTTGTTAGTATAAACAAATATGCAGTCTGCTGAAAGCAAGCTGTTCTTTGATAGTCTTTCTTATGGAGTGCAGTTCAGCTAATAAAACTCTTTCTGCCTTTCATTGCAAGCGAGCCCGAAAGTGTTTTTATGCTTCATAACGGGTTGTAAAAGCAAAGATGCAGTTTGCTGAAAACAAGTTGTTCTTTGACAGTCTTGAATACTGAGTGCGGTTCAGTTAATAAAACTGTCTTTCTGGTGCTCATTGCAAACACGCCAGAAAGTGTTTTTCTGTGTTCCAATTGCTAGTATAAAGAAATACGGAGTCTGCTGAAAGCAAGCTGTGCTCTGACAGTCTTTCTTATGGAGTGCAGTTCAGCTAATAAAACTCTTTCTGCCTCTCATTGCAAGCGAGCCCGAAAGTGTTTTTATGCTTCATAACGGGTTGTAAAAGCAAAGATGCAGTTTGCTGAAAACAAGTTGTTCTTTGACAGTCTTGAATACTGAGTGCGGTTCAGTTAATAAAACTGTCTTTCTGGTGCTCATTGCAAACAAACCAGAAGGTGTTTTTCTGTGTTCTACTTGTTAGTATAAACAAATATGCAGTCTGCTGAAAGCAAGCTGTGCTCTGACAGTCTTTATTATGGAGCGCAATTCAGCTAATAAAACTCTTTCTGCCTTTCATTGCAAGCGAGCCCGAAAGTGTTTTTATGCTTCATAACGGGTTGTAAAAGCAAAGATGCAGTTTGCTGAAAACAAGTTGTTCTTTGACAGTCTTGAATACTGAGTGCGGTTCAGTTAATAAAACTGTCTTTCTGGTGCTCATTGCAAACACGCCAGAAAGTGTTTTTCTGTGTTCCAATTGCTAGTATAAAGAAATACGGAGTCTGCTGAAAGCAAGCTGTGCTCTGACAGTCTTTCTTATGGAGTGCAGTTCAGCTAATAAAACTCTTTCTGCCTTTCATTGCAAGCGAGCCCGAAAGTGTTTTTATGCTTCATAATGGCTTGTAAAAGCAAAGATGCAGTTTGCTGAAAACAAGTTTATCTTTGACAGTCTTGAATACTGAGTGCAGTTGAGTTAATAAAACTGTCTTTCTGGTGCTCATTGCAAGCAAGCCAGAAAGTGTTTTTCTGTGTTCCAATTGCTAGTATAAAGAAATACGCAGTCTGCTGAAAGCAAGCTGTGCTCTGACAGTCTTTCTTATGGAGTGCAGTTCAGCTAATAAAACTCTTTCTGCCTTTCATTGCAAGCGAGCCCGAAAGTGTTTTTATGCTTCATAATGGATTGTAAAAGCAAAGATGCAGTTTGCTGAAAACAAGTTGTTCTTTGACAGTCTTGAATACTGAGTGCGGTTCAGTTAATAAAACTGTCTTTCTGGTGCTCATTGCAAGCAAGCCAGAAAGTGTTTTTCTGTGTTCCAATTGCTAGTATAAAGAAATACGCAGTCTGCTGAAAGCAAGCTGTTCTTTGATAGTCTTTCTTATGGAGTGCAGTTCAGCTAATAAAACTCTTTCTGCCTTTCATTGCAAGCGAGCCCGAAAGTGTTTTTATGCTTCATAATGGGTTGTAAAAGCAAAGATGCAGTTTGCTGAAAACAAGTTGTTCTTTGACAGTCTTGAATACTGAGTGCGGTTCAGTTAATAAAACTGTCTTTCTGGTGCTCATTGCAAACATGCCAGAAAGTGTTTTTCTGTGTTCCAATTGCTAGTATAAAGAAATACGCAGTCTGCTGAAAGCAAGCTGTGCTCTGACAGTCTTTCTTATGGAGTGCAGTTCAGCTAATAAAACTCTTTCTGCCTCTCATTGCAAGCGAGCCCGAAAGTGTTTTTATGCTTCATAATGGACTGTAAAAGCAAAGATGCAGTTTGCTGAAAACAAGTTGTTCTTTGACAGTCTTGAATACTGAGTGCGGTTCAGTTAATAAAACTATCTTTCTGGTGCTCATTGCAAACAAACCAGAAAGTGTTTTTCTGTGTTCTACTTGTTAGTATAAACAAATATGCAGTCTGCTGAAAGCAAGCTGTGCTCTGAGAGTCTTTCTTATGGAGTGCAGTTCAGCTAATAAAACTCTTTCTGCCTTTCATTGCAAGCGAGCCCGAAAGTGTTTTTATGCTTCATAACGGGTTGTAAAAGCAAAGATGCAGTTTGCTGAAAACAAGTTGTTCTTTGACAGTCTTGAATACTGAGTGCGGTTCAGTTAATAAAACTGTCTTTCTGGTGCTCATTGCAAAGAAGCCAGAAAGTGTTTTTCTGTGTTCCAATTGTTAGTATAAACAAATACGCAGTCTGCTGAAAGCAAGCTGTGCTCTGACAGTCTTTCTTATGGAGCGCAGTTCAGCTAATAAAACTCTTTCTGCCTTTCATTGCAAGCGAGCCCGAAAGTGTTTTTATGCTTCATAACGGGTTGTAAAAGCAAAGATGCAGTTTGCTGAAAACAAGTTTATCTTTGACAGTCGTGAATACTGAGTGCAGTTGAGTTAATAAAACTGTCTTTCTGGTGCTCATTGCAATCAAATCAGAAAGTGTTTTTCTGTGTTCCAATTGCTAGTATAAAGAAATACGGAGTCTGCTGAAAGCAAGCTGTGCTCTGACAGTCTTTCTTATGGAGCGCAGTTCAGCTAATAAAACTCTTTCTGCCTTTCATTGCAAGCGAGCCCGAAAGTGTTTTTATGCTTCATAACGGATTGTAAAAGCAAAGATGCAGTTTGCTGAAAACAAGTTGTTCTTTGACAGTCTTGAATACTGAGTGCGGTTCAGTTAATAAAACTGTCTTTCTGGTGCTCATTGCAAACACGCCAGAAAGTGTTTTTCTGTGTTCCAATTGCTAGTATAAAGAAATACGCAGTCTGCTGAAAGCAAGCTGTGCTCTGACAGTCTTTCTTATGGAGTGCAGTTCAGCTAATAAAACTCTTTCTGCCTCTCATTGCAAGCGAGCCCGAAAGTGTTTTTATGCTTCATAATGGACTGTAAAAGCAAAGATGCAGTTTGCTGAAAACAAGTTGTTCTTTGACAGTCTTGAATACTGAGTGCGGTTCAGTTAATAAAACTATCTTTCTGGTGCTTATTGCAAACAAACCAGAAAGTGTTTTTCTGTGTTCTACTTGTTAGTATAAACAAATATGCAGTCTGCTGAAAGCAAGCTGTGCTCTGAGAGTCTTTCTTATGGAGTGCAGTTCAGCTAATAAAACTCTTTCTGCCTTTCATTGCAAGCGAGCCCGAAAGTGTTTTTATGCTTCATAACGGGTTGTAAAAGCAAAGATGCAGTTTGCTGAAAACAAGTTGTTCTTTGACAGTCTTGAATACTGAGTGCGGTTCAGTTAATAAAACTGTCTTTCTGGTGCTCATTGCAAACACGCCAGAAAGTGTTTTTCTGTGTTCCAATTGCTAGTATAAACAAATACGCAGTCTGCTGAAAGCAAGCTGTGCTCTGACAGTCTTTCTTATGGAGCGCAGTTCAGCCAATAAAACTCTTTCTGCCTTTCATTGCAAGCGAGCTCGAAAGTGTTTTTATGCTTCATAACGGGTTGTAAAAGCAAAGATGCAGTTTGCTGAAAACAAGTTGTTCTTTGACAGTCTTGAATACTGAGTGCGGTTCAGTTAATAAAACTGTCTTTCTGGTGCTCATTGCAAACACGCCAGAAAGTGTTTTTCTGTGTTCCAATTGTTAGTATAAACAAATACGCAGTCTGCTGAAAGCAAGCTGTGCTCTGACAGTCTTTCTTATGGAGCGCAGTTCAGCTAATAAAACTCTTTCTGCCTTTCATTGCAAGCGAGCCCGAAAGTGTTTTTATGCTTCATAACGGGTTGTAAAAGCAAAGATGCAGTTTGCTGAAAACAAGTTTATCTTTGACAGTCTTGAATACTGAGTGCAGTTGAGTTAATAAAACTGTCTTTCTGGTGCTCATTGCAAACACGCCAGAAAGTGTTTTTCTGTGTTCCAATTGCTAGTATAAAGAAATACGGAGTCTGCTGAAAGCAAGCTGTGCTCTGACAGTCTTTCTTATGGAGTGCAGTTCAGCTAATAAAACTCTTTCTGCCTTTCATTGCAAGCGAGCCCGAAAGTGTTTTTATGCTTCATAATGGCTTGTAAAAGCAAAGATGCAGTTTGCTGAAAACAAGTTTATCTTTGACAGTCTTGAATACTGAGTGCAGTTGAGTTAATAAAACTGTCTTTCTGGTGCTCATTGCAAGCAAGCCAGAAAGTGTTTTTCTGTGTTCCAATTGCTAGTATAAAGAAATACGCAGTCTGCTGAAAGCAAGCTGTTCTTTGATAGTCTTTTTTATGGAGTGCAGTTCAGCTAATAAAACTCTTTCTGCCTTTCATTGCAAGCGAGCCCGAAAGTGTTTTTATGCTTCATAACGGGTTGTAAAAGCAAAGATGCAGTTTGCTGAAAACAAGTTGTTCTTTGACAGTCTTGAATACTGAGTGCAGTTGAGTTAATAAAACTGTCTTTCTGGTGCTCATTGCAAACACGCCAGAAAGTGTTTTTCTGTGTTCCAATTGTTAGTATAAACAAATACGCAGTCTGCTGAAAGCAAGCTGTGCTCTGACAGTCTTTCTTATGGAGCGCAGTTCAGCTAATAAAACTCTTTCTGCCTCTCATTGCAAGCGAGCCCGAAAGTGTTTTTATGCTTCATAATGGACTGTAAAAGCAAAGATGCAGTTTGCTGAAAACAAGTTGTTCTTTGACAGTCTTGAATACTGAGTGCGGTTCAGTTAATAAAACTGTCTTTCTGGTGCTCATTGCAAACACGCCAGAAAGTGTTTTTCTGTGTTCCAATTGCTAGTATAAACAAATACGCAGTCTGCTGAAAGCAAGCTGTGCTCTGACAGTCTTTCTTATGGAGCGCAGTTCAGCTAATAAAACTCTTTCTGCCTTTCATTGCAAGCGAGCCCGAAAGTGTTTTTATGCTTCATAACGGGTTGTAAAAGCAAAGATGCAGTTTGCTGAAAACAAGTTGTTCTTTGACAGTCTTGAATACTGAGTGCGGTTCAGTTAATAAAACTGTCTTTCTGGTGCTCATTGCAAACACGCCAGAAAGTGTTTTTCTGTGTTCCAATTGTTAGTATAAACAAATACGCAGTCTGCTGAAAGCAAGCTGTGCTCTGACAGTCTTTCTTATGGAGCGCAGTTCAGCTAATAAAACTCTTTCTGCCTTTCATTGCAAGCGAGCCCGAAAGTGTTTTTATGCTTCATAACGGGATGTAAAAGCAAAGATGCAGTTTGCTGAAAACAAGTTGTTCTTTGACAGTCTTGAATACTGAGTGCGGTTCAGTTAATAAAACTGTTTTTCTGGTGCTCATTGCAAACACGCCAGAAAGTGTTTTTCTGTCTTCCAATTGCTAGTATAAACAAATACGCAGTCTGCTGAAAGCAAGCTGTGCTCTGACAGTCTTTCTTATGGAGCGCAGTTCAGCTAATAAAACTCTTTCTGCCTTTCATTGCAAGCGAGCCCGAAAGTGTTTTTATGCTTCATAACGGGTTGTAAAAGCAAAAATGCAGTTTGCTGAAAACAAGTTTATCTTTGACAGTCTTGAATACTGAGTGCGGTTCAGTTAATAAAACTGTCTTTCTGGTGCTCATTGCAAACACGCCAGAAAGTGTTTTTCTGTGTTCCAATTGCTAGTATAAAGAAATACGCAGTCTGCTGAAAGCAAGCTGTGCTCTGACAGTCTTTCTTATGGAGCGCAGTTCAGCTAATAAAACTCTTTCTGCCTTTCATTGCAAGCGAGCCCGAAAGTGTTTTTATGCTTCATAACGGGTTGTAAAAGCAAAAATGCAGTTTGCTGAAAACAAGTTGTTCTTTGACAGTCTTGAATACTGAGTGCGGTTCAGTTAATAAAACTGTCTTTCTGGTGCTCATTGCAAACACGCCAGAAAGTGATTTTCTGTGTTCCAATTGCTAGTATAAAGAAATACGCAGTCTGCTGAAAGCAAGCTGTGCTCTGACAGTCTTTCTTATGGAGCGCAGTTCAGCTAATAAAACTCTTTCTGCCTTTCTTTGCAAGCGAGCCCGAAAGTGTTTTTATGCTTCATAACGGGTTGTAAAAGCAAAGATGCAGTTTGCTGAAAACAAGTTGTTCTTTGACAGTCTTGAATACTGAGTGCGGTTGATTTAATAAAACTGTCTTTCTGGTGCTCATTGCAAACACGCCAGAAAGTGTTTTTCTGTGTTCTAATTGTTAGTATAAACAAATACGCAGTCTGCTGAAAGCAAGCTGTGCTCTGAGAGTCTTTCTTATGGAGTGCAGTTCAGCTAATAAAACTCTTTCTGCCTTTCATTGCAAGCGAGCCCGAAAGTGTTTTTATGCTTCATAACGGGTTGTAAAAGCAAAGATGCAGTTTGCTGAAAACAAGTTGTTCTTTGACAGTCTTGAATACTGAGTGCGGTTCAGTTAATAAAACTGTCTTTCTGGTGCTCATTGCAAACACGCCAGAAAGTGTTTTTCTGTGTTCCAATTGTTAGTATAAACAAATACGCAGTCTGCTGAAAGCAAGCTGTGCTCTGACAGTCTTTCTTATGGAGCGCAGTTCAGCTAATAAAACTCTTTCTGCCTTTCATTGCAAGCGAGCCCGAAAGTGTTTTTATGCTTCATAATGGACTGTAAAAGCAAAGATGCAGTTTGCTGAAAACAAGTTGTTCTTTGACAGTCTTGAATACTGAGTGCAGTTGAGTTAATAAAACTGTCTTTCTGGTGCTCATTGCAAACAAACCAGAAAGTGTTTTTCTGTGTTCTAATTGTTAGTATAAACAAATATGCAGTCTGCTGAAAGCAAGCTGTGCTCTGAGAGTCTTTCTTATGGAGTGCAGTTCAGCTAATAAAACTCTTTCTGCCTTTCATTGCAAGCGAGCCCGAAAGTGTTTTTATGCTTCATAACGGGTTGTAAAAGCAAAGATGCAGTTTGCTGAAAACAAGTTGTTCTTTGACAGTCTTGAATACTGAGTGCGGTTCAGTTAATAAAACTGTCTTTCTGGTGCTCATTGCAAACACGCCAGAAAGTGTTTTTCTGTGTTCCAATTGCTAGTATAAACAAATACGCAGTCTGCTGAAAGCAAGCTGTGCTCTGACAGTCTTTCTTATGGAGCGCAGTTCAGCTAATAAAACTCTTTCTGCCTTTCATTGCAAGCGAGCCCGAAAGTGTTTTTATGCTTCATAACGGGTTGTAAAAGCAAAGATGCAGTTTGCTGAAAACAAGTTGTTCTTTGACAGTCTTGAATACTGAGTGCGGTTCAGTTAATAAAACTGTCTTTCTGGTGCTCATTGCAAACACGCCAGAAAGTGTTTTTCTGTGTTCCAATTGCTAGTATAAAGAAATACGCAGTCTGCTGAAAGCAAGCTGTTCTTTGATAGTCTTTCTTATGGAGTGCAGTTCAGCTAATAAAACTCTTTCTGCCTCTCATTGCAAGCGAGCCAGAAAGTGTTTTTATGCTTCATAATGGACTGTAAAAGCAAAGATGCAGTTTGCTGAAAACAAGTTGTTCTTTGACACTCTTGAATACTGAGTGCGGTTCAGTTAAGAAAACTATCTTTCTGGTGCTCATTGCAAACAAACCAGAAAGTGTTTTTCTGTGTTCGACTTGTTAGTATAAACAAATATGCAGTCTGCTGAAAGCAAGCTGTGCTCTGAGAGTCTTTCTTATGGAGTGCAGTTCAGCTAATAAAACTCTTTCTGCCTTTCATTGCAAGCGAGCCCGAAAGTGTTTTTATGCTTCATAACGGGTTGTAAAAGCAAAGATGCAGTTTGCTGAAAACAAGTTGTTCTTTGACAGTCTTGAATACTGAGTGCGGTTCAGTTAATAAAACTGTCTTTCTGGTGCTCATTGCAAACACGCCAGAAAGTGTTTTTCTGTGTTCCAATTGCTAGTATAAACAAATACGCAGTCTGCTGAAAGCAAGCTGTGCTCTGACAGTCTTTCTTATGGAGCGCAGTTCAGCTAATAAAACTCTTTCTGCCTTTCATTGCAAGCGAGCCCGAAAGTGTTTTTATGCTTCATAACGGGTTGTAAAAGCAAAGATGCAGTTTGCTGAAAACAAGTTGTTCTTTGACAGTCGTGAATACTGAGTGCAGTTGAGTTAATAAAACTGTCTTTCTGGTGCTCATTGCAATCAAATCAGAAAGTGTTTTTCTGTGTTCCAATTGCTAGTATAAAGAAATACGCAGTCTGCTGAAAGCAAGCTGTGCTCTGACAGTCTTTCTTATGGAGCGCAGTTCAGCTAATAAAACTCTTTCTGCCTTTCATTGCAAGCGAGCCCGAAAGTGTTTTTATGCTTCATAACGGGTTGTAAAAGCAAAGATGCAGTTTGCTGAAAACAAGTTGTTCTTTGACAGTCTTGAATACTGAGTGCGGTTCAGTTAATAAAACTGTCTTTCTGGTGCTCATTGCAAACACGCCAGAAAGTGTTTTTCTGTGTTCCAATTGCTAGTATAAAGAAATACGGAGTCTGCTGAAAGCAAGCTGTGCTCTGACAGTCTTTCTTATGGAGTGCAGTTCAGCTAATAAAACTCTTTCTGCCTTTCATTGCAAGCGAGCCCGAAAGTGTTTTTATGCTTCATAATGGATTGTAAAAGCAAAGATGCAGTTTGCTGAAAACAAGTTTATCTTTGACAGTCTTGAATACTGAGTGCAGTTGAGTTAATAAAACTGTCTTTCTGGTGCTCATTGCAAGCAAGCCAGAAAGTGTTTTTCTGTGTTCCAATTGCTAGTATAAAGAAATACGCAGTCTGCTGAAAGCAAGCTGTTCTTTGATAGTCTTTCTTATGGAGTGCAGGTCAGCTAATAAAACTCTTTCTGCCTTTCATTGCAAGCGAGCCCGAAAGTGATTTTATGCTTCATAATGGGTTGTAAAAGCAAAGATGCAGTATGCTGAAAACAAGTTGTTCTTTGACAGTCTTGAATACTGAGTGCGGTTCAGTTAATAAAACTGTCTTTCTGGTGCTCATTGCAAACACGCCAGAAAGTGTTTTTCTGTGTTCCAATTGCTAGTATAAAGAAATACGCAGTCTGCTGAAAGCAAGCTGTGCTCTGACAGTCTTTCTTATGGAGTGCAGTTCAGCTAATAAAACTCTTTCTGCCTTTCATTGCAAGCGAGCCCGAAAGTGATTTTATGCTTCATAATGGGTTGTAAAAGCAAAGATGCAGTATGCTGAAAACAAGTTTATCTTTGACAGTCTTGAATACTGAGTGCAGTTGAGTTAATAAAACTGTCTTTCTGGTGCTCATTGCAAGCAAGCCAGAAAGTGTTTTTCTGTGTTCCAATTGCTAGTATAAAGAAATACGCAGTCTGCTGAAAGCAAGCTGTTCTTTGATAGTCTTTCTTATGGAGTGCAGTTCAGCTAATAAAACTCTTTCTGCCTTTCATTGCAAGCGAGCCCGAAAGTGTTTTTATGCTTCATAACGGGTTGTAAAAGCAAAGATGCAGTTTGCTGAAAACAAGTTGTTCTTTGACAGTCTTGAATACTGAGTGCGGTTCAGTTAATAAAACTGTCTTTCTGGTGCTCATTGCAAACAAACCAGAAAGTGTTTTTCTGTGTTCTACTTGTTAGTATAAACAAATATGCAGTCTGCTGAAAGCAAGCTGTGCTCTGAGAGTCTTTCTTATGGAGTGCAGTTCAGCTAATAAAACTCTTTCTGCCTTTCATTGCAAGCGAGCCCGAAAGTGTTTTTATGCTTCATAACGGGTTGTAAAAGCAAAGATGCAGTTTGCTGAAAACAATTTGTTCTTTGACAGTCTTGAATACTGAGTGCGGTTCAGTTAATAAAACTGTCTTTCTGGTGCTCATTGCAAACACGCCAGAAAGTGTTTTTCTGTGTTCCAATTGCTAGTATAAACAAATACGCAGTCTGCTGAAAGCAAGCTGTGCTCTGACAGTCTTTCTTATGGAGCGCAGTTCAGCTAATAAAACTCTTTCTGCCTTTCATTGCAAGCGAGCCCGAAAGTGTTTTTATGCTTCATAACGGGTTGTAAAAGCAAAGATGCAGTTTGCTGAAAACAAGTTGTTCTTTGACAGTCTTGAATACTGAGGCGGTTCAGTTAATAAAACTGTCTTTCTGGTGCTCATTGCAAACACGCCAGAAAGTGTTTTTCTGTGTTCCAATTGCTAGTATAAAGAAATACGGAGTCTGCTGAAAGCAAGCTGTGCTCTGACAGTCTTTCTTATGGAGTGCAGTTCAGCTAATAAAACTCTTTCTGCCTTTCATTGCAAGCGAGCCCGAAAGTGTTTTTATGCTTCATAATGGATTGTAAAAGCAAAGATGCAGTTTGCTGAAAACAAGTTTATCTTTGACAGTCTTGAATACTGAGTGCAGTTGAGTTAATAAAACTGTCTTTCTGGTGCTCATTGCAAGCAAGCCAGAAAGTGTTTTTCTGTGTTCCAATTGCTAGTATAAAGAAATACGCAGTCTGCTGAAAGCAAGCTGTGCTCTGACAGTATTTCTTATGGAGTGCAGTTCAGCTAATAAAACTCTTTCTGCCTTTCATTGCAAGCGAGCCCGAAAGTGTTTTTATGCTTCATAATGGATTGTAAAAGCAAAGATGCAGTTTGCTGAAAACAAGTTTATCTTTGACAGTCTTGAATACTGAGTGCAGTTGAGTTAATAAAACTGTCTTTCTGGTGCTCATTGCAAACAAACCAGAAAGTGTTTTTCTGTGTTCTAATTGTTAGTATAAACAAATATGCAGTCTGCTGAAAGCAAGCTGTGCTCTGACAGTCTTTCTTATGGAGCGCAGTTCAGCTAATAAAACTCTTTCTGCCTTTCATTGCAAGCGAGCCCGAAAGTGTTTTTATGCTTCATAACGGGTTGTAAAAGCAAAGATGCAGTTTGCTGAAAACAAGTTGTTCTTTGACAGTCTTGAATACTGAGTGCGGTTCAGTTAATAAAACTGTCTTTCTGGTGCTCATTGCAAACACGCCAGAAAGTGTTTTTCTGTGTTCCAATTGCTAGTATAAACAAATACGCAGTCTGCTGAAAGCAAGCTGTGCTCTGACAGTCTTTCTTATGGAGCGCAGTTCAGCTAATAAAACTCTTTCTGCCTTTCATTGCAAGCGAGCCCGAAAGTGTTTTTATGCGTCATAACGGGTTGTAAAAGCAAAAATGCAGTTTGCTGAAAACAAGTTGTTCTTTGACAGTCTTGAATACTGAGTGCGGTTCAGTTAATAAAACTGTCTTTCTGGTGCTCATTGCAAACACGCCAGAAAGTGTTTTTCTGTGTTCCAATTGTTAGTATAAACAAATACGCAGTCTGCTGAAAGCAAGCTGTGCTCTGACAGTCTTTCTTATGGAGCGCAGTTCAGCTAATAAAACTCTTTCTGCCTCTCATTGCAAGCGAGCCCGAAAGTGTTTTTATGCTTCATAATGGACTGTAAAAGCAAAGATGCAGTTTGCTGAAAACAAGTTTATCTTTGACAGTCTTGAATACTGAGTGCAGTTGAGTTAATAAAACTGTCTTTCTGGTGCTCATTGCAAACAAACCAGAAAGTGTTTTTCTGTGTTCTAATTGTTAGTATAAACAAATATGCAGTCTGCTGAAAGCAAGCTGTGCTCTGACAGTCTTTCTTATGGAGCGCAGTTCAGCTAATAAAACTCTTTCTGCCTTTCATTGCAAGCGAGCCCGAAAGTGTTTTTATGCTTCATAACGGGTTGTAAAAGCAAAGATGCAGTTTGCTGAAAACAAGTTGTTCTTTGACAGTCTTGAATACTGAGTGCGGTTCAGTTAATAAAACTGTCTTTCTGGTGCTCATTGCAAACACGCCAGAAAGTGTTTTTCTGTGTTCCAATTGCTAGTATAAACAAATACGCAGTCTGCTGAAAGCAAGCTGTGCTCTGAGAGTCTTTCTTATGGAGTGCAGTTCAGCTAATAAAACTCTTTCTGCCTTTCATTGCAAGCGAGCCCGAAAGTGTTTTTATGCTTCATAACGGGTTGTAAAAGCAAAGATGCAGTTTGCTGAAAACAAGTTGTTCTTTGACAGTCTTGAATACTGAGTGCGGTTCAGTTAATAAAACTGTCTTTCTGGTGCTCATTGCAAACACGCCAGAAAGTGTTTTTCTGTGTTCCAATTGTTAGTATAAACAAATACGCAGTCTGCTGAAAGCAAGCTGTGCTCTGACAGTCTTTCTTATGGAGCGCAGTTCAGCTAATAAAACTCTTTCTGCCTTTCATTGCAAGCGAGCCCGAAAGTGTTTTTATGCTTCATAACGGGTTGTAAAAGCAAAGATGCAGTTTGCTGAAAACAAGTTGTTCTTTGACAGTCTTGAATACTGAGTGCGGTTCAGTTAATAAAACTGTCTTTCTGGTGCTCATTGCAAACACGCCAGAAAGTGTTTTTCTGTGTTCCAATTGTTAGTATAAACAAATACGCAGTCTGCTGAAAGCAAGCTGTGCTCTGACAGTCTTTCTTATGGAGCGCAGTTCAGCTAATAAAACTCTTTCTGCCTTTCATTGCAAGCGAGCCCGAAAGTGTTTTTATGCTTCATAATGGACTGTAAAAGCAAAGATGCAGTTTGCTGAAAACAAGTTGTTCTTTGACAGTCTTGAATACTGAGTGCAGTTGAGTTAATAAAACTGTCTTTCTGGTGCTCATTGCAAACAAACCAGAAAGTGTTTTTCTGTGTTCTAATTGTTAGTATAAACAAATATGCAGTCTGCTGAAAGCAAGCTGTGCTCTGAGAGTCTTTCTTATGGAGCGCAGTTCAGCTAATAAAACTCTTTCTGCCTTTCATTGCAAGCGAGCCCGAAAGTGTTTTTATGCTTCATAACGGGTTGTAAAAGCAAAGATGCAGTTTGCTGAAAACAAGTTGTTCTTTGACAGTCTTGAATACTGAGTGCGGTTCAGTTAATAAAACTGTCTTTCTGGTGCTCATTGCAAACACGCCAGAAAGTGTTTTTCTGTGTTCCAATTGCTAGTATAAAGAAATACGGAGTCTGCTGAAAGCAAGCTGTGCTCTGACAGTCTTTCTTATGGAGTGCAGTTCAGCTAATAAAACTCTTTCTGCCTTTCATTGCAAGCGAGCCCGAAAGTGTTTTTATGCTTCATAACGGGTTGTAAAAGCAAAGATGCAGTTTGCTGAAAACAAGTTGTTCTTTGACAGTCTTGAATACTGAGTGCGGTTCAGTTAATAAAACTGTCTTTCTGGTGCTCATTGCAAACAAACCAGAAGGTGTTTTTCTGTGTTCTACTTGTTAGTATAAACAAATATGCAGTCTGCTGAAAGCAAGCTGTGCTCTGACAGTCTTTATTATGGAGCGCAATTAAGCTAATAAAACTCTTTCTGCCTTTCATTGCAAGCGAGCCCGAAAGTGTTTTTATGCTTCATAACGGGTTGTAAAAGCAAAGATGCAGTTTGCTGAAAACAAGTTGTTCTTTGACAGTCTTGAATACTGAGTGCGGTTCAGTTAATAAAACTGTCTTTCTGGTGCTCATTGCAAACACGCCAGAAAGTGTTTTTCTGTGTTCCAATTGCTAGTATAAACAAATACGCAGTCTGCTGAAAGCAAGCTGTGCTCTGACAGTCTTTCTTATGGAGCGCAGTTCAGCTAATAAAACTCTTTCTGCCTTTCATTGCAAGCGAGCCCGAAAGTGTTTTTATGCTTCATAACGGGTTGTAAAAGCAAAAATGCAGTTTGCTGAAAACAAGTTGTTCTTTGACAGTCTTGAATACTGAGTGCGGTTCAGTTAATAAAACTGTCTTTCTGGTGCTCATTGCAAACAAACCAGAAAGTGTTTTTCTGTGTTCTACTTGCTAGTATAAACAAATATGCAGTCTGCTGAAAGCAAGCTGTGCTCTGAGAGTCTTTCTTATGGAGTGCAGTTCAGCTAATAAAACTCTTTCTGCCTTTCATTGCAAGCGAGCCCGAAAGTGTTTTTATGCTTCATAACGGGTTGTAAAAGCAAAGATGCAGTTTGCTGAAAACAAGTTGTTCTTTGACCGTCTTGAATACTGAGTGCGGTTCAGTTAATAAAACTGTCTTTCTGGTGCTCATTGCAAACACGCCAGAAAGTGTTTTTCTGTGTTCCAATTGCTAGTATAAACAAATACGCAGTCTGCTGAAAGCAAGCTGTGCTCTGACAGTCTTTCTTATGGAGCGCAGTTCAGCTAATAAAACTCTTTCTGCCTTTCATTGCAAGCGAGCCCGAAAGTGTTTTTATGCTTCATAACGGGTTGTAAAAGCAAAGATGCAGTTTGCTGAAAACAAGTTGTTCTTTGACAGTCTTGAATACTGAGTGCAGTTCAGTTAATAAAACTGTCTTTCTGGTGCTCATTGCAAGCAAGCCAGAAAGTGTTTTTCTGTGTTCCAATTGCTAGTATAAAGAAATACGCAGTCTGCTGAAAGCAAGCTGTTCTTTGATAGTCTTTCTTATGGAGTGCAGGTCAGCTAATAAAACTCTTTCTGCCTTTCATTGCAAGCGAGCCCGAAAGTGATTTTATGCTTCACAATGGGTTGTAAAAGCAAAGATGCAGTATGCTGAAAACAAGTTGTTCTTTGACAGTCTTGAATACTGAGTGCGGTTCAGTTAATAAAACTGTCTTTCTGGTGCTCATTGCAAACACGCCAGAAAGTGTTTTTCTGTGTTCCAATTGCTAGTATAAAGAAATACGCAGTCTGCTGAAAGCAAGCTGTGCTCTGACAGTCTTTCTTATGGAGTGCAGTTCAGCTAATAAAACTCTTTCTGCCTTTCATTGCAAGCGAGCCCGAAAGTGATTTTATGCTTCATAATGGGTTGTAAAAGCAAAGATGCAGTATGCTGAAAACAAGTTGTTCTTTGACAGTCTTGAATACTGAGTGCGGTTCAGTTAATAAAACTGTCTTTCTGGTGCTCATTGCAAACACGCCAGAAAGTGTTTTTCTGTGTTCCAATTGCTAGTATAAAGAAATACGCAGTCTGCTGAAAGCAAGCTGTGCTCTGACAGTCTTTCTTATGGAGTGCAGTTCAGCTAATAAAACTCTTTCTGCCTCTCATTGCAAGCGAGCCCGAAAGTGTTTTTATGCTTCATAATGGATTGTAAAAGCAAAGATGCAGTTTGCTGAAAACAAGTTGTTCTTTGACAGTCTTGAATACTGAGTGCAGTTCAGTTAATAAAACTGTCTTTCTGGTGCTCATTGCAAGCAAGCCAGAAAGTGTTTTTCTGTGTTCCAATTGCTAGTATAAAGAAATACGCAGTCTGCTGAAAGCAAGCTGTTCTTTGATAGTCTTTCTTATGGAGTGCAGTTCAGCTAATAAAACTCTTTCTGCCTTTCATTGCAAGCGAGCCCGAAAGTGTTTTTATGCTTCATAACGGGTTGTAAAAGCAAAGATGCAGTTTGCTGAAAACAAGTTGTTCTTTGACAGTCTTGAATACTGAGTGCGGTTCAGTTAATAAAACTGTCTTTCTGGTGCTCATTGCAAACAAACCAGAAAGTGTTTTTCTGTGTTCTACTTGTTAGTATAAACAAATATGCAGTCTGCTGAAAGCAAGCTGTGCTCTGAGAGTCTTTCTTATGGAGTGCAGTTCAGCTAATAAAACTCTTTCTGCCTTTCATTGCAAGCGAGCCCGAAAGTGTTTTTATGCTTCATAACGGGTTGTAAAAGCAAAGATGCAGTTTGCTGAAAACAAGTTGTTCTTTGACAGTCTTGAATACTGAGTGCGGTTCAGTTAATAAAACTGTCTTTCTGGTGCTCATTGCAAACACGCCAGAAAGTGTTTTTCTGTGTTCCAATTGCTAGTATAAACAAATACGCAGTCTGCTGAAAGCAAGCTGTGCTCTGACAGTCTTTCTTATGGAGCGCAGTTCAGCTAATAAAACTCTTTCTGCCTTTCATTGCAAGCGAGCCCGAAAGTGTTTTTATGCTTCATAACGGGTTGTAAAAGCAAAGATGCAGTTTGCTGAAAACAAGTTGTTCTTTGACAGTCTTGAATACTGAGGCGGTTCAGTTAATAAAACTGTCTTTCTGGTGCTCATTGCAAACACGCCAGAAAGTGTTTTTCTGTGTTCCAATTGCTAGTATAAAGAAATACGGAGTCTGCTGAAAGCAAGCTGTGCTCTGACAGTCTTTCTTATGGAGTGCAGTTCAGCTAATAAAACTCTTTCTGCCTTTCATTGCAAGCGAGCCCGAAAGTGTTTTTATGCTTCATAATGGATTGTAAAAGCAAAGATGCAGTTTGCTGAAAACAAGTTTATCTTTGACAGTCTTGAATACTGAGTGCAGTTGAGTTAATAAAACTGTCTTTCTGGTGCTCATTGCAAGCAAGCCAGAAAGTGTTTTTCTGTGTTCCAATTGCTAGTATAAAGAAATACGCAGTCTGCTGAAAGCAAGCTGTGCTCTGACAGTATTTCTTATGGAGTGCAGTTCAGCTAATAAAACTCTTTCTGCCTTTCATTGCAAGCGAGCCCGAAAGTGTTTTTATGCTTCATAATGGATTGTAAAAGCAAAGATGCAGTTTGCTGAAAACAAGTTTATCTTTGACAGTCTTGAATACTGAGTGCAGTTGAGTTAATAAAACTGTCTTTCTGGTGCTCATTGCAAACAAACCAGAAAGTGTTTTTCTGTGTTCTAATTGTTAGTATAAACAAATATGCAGTCTGCTGAAAGCAAGCTGTGCTCTGACAGTCTTTCTTATGGAGCGCAGTTCAGCTAATAAAACTCTTTCTGCCTTTCATTGCAAGCGAGCCCGAAAGTGTTTTTATGCTTCATAACGGGTTGTAAAAGCAAAGATGCAGTTTGCTGAAAACAAGTTGTTCTTTGACAGTCTTGAATACTGAGTGCGGTTCAGTTAATAAAACTGTCTTTCTGGTGCTCATTGCAAACACGCCAGAAAGTGTTTTTCTGTGTTCCAATTGCTAGTATAAACAAATACGCAGTCTGCTGAAAGCAAGCTGTGCTCTGACAGTCTTTCTTATGGAGCGCAGTTCAGCTAATAAAACTCTTTCTGCCTTTCATTGCAAGCGAGCCCGAAAGTGTTTTTATGCGTCATAACGGGTTGTAAAAGCAAAAATGCAGTTTGCTGAAAACAAGTTGTTCTTTGACAGTCTTGAATACTGAGTGCGGTTCAGTTAATAAAACTGTCTTTCTGGTGCTCATTGCAAACACGCCAGAAAGTGTTTTTCTGTGTTCCAATTGCTAGTATAAACAAATACGCAGTCTGCTGAAAGCAAGCTGTGCTCTGACAGTCTTTCTTATGGAGCGCAGTTCAGCTAATAAAACTCTTTCTGCCTTTCATTGCAAGCGAGCCCGAAAGTGTTTTTATGCTTCATAACGGGTTGTAAAAGCAAAAATGCAGTTTGCTGAAAACAAGTTGTTCTTTGACAGTCTTGAATACTGAGTGCGGTTCAGTTAATAAAACTGTCTTTCTGGTGCTCATTGCAAACAAACCAGAAAGTGTTTTTCTGTGTTCTACTTGTTAGTATAAACAAATATGCAGTCTGCTGAAAGTAAGCTGTGCTCTGAGAGTCTTTCTTATGGAGTGCAGTTCAGCTAATAAAACTCTTTCTGCCTTTCATTGCAAGCGAGCCCGAAAGTGTTTTTATGCTTCATAACGGGTTGTAAAAGCAAAGATGCAGTTTGCTGAAAACAAGTTGTTCTTTGACCGTCTTGAATACTGAGTGCGGTTCAGTTAATAAAACTGTCTTTCTGGTGCTCATTGCAAACACGCCAGAAAGTGTTTTTCTGTGTTCCAATTGTTAGTATAAACAAATACGCAGTCTGCTGAAAGCAAGCTGTGCTCTGACAGTCTTTCTTATGGAGCGCAGTTCAGCTAATAAAACTCTTTCTGCCTCTCATTGCAAGCGAGCCCGAAAGTGTTTTTATGCTTCATAATGGACTGTAAAAGCAAAGATGCAGTTTGCTGAAAACAAGTTTATCTTTGACAGTCTTGAATACTGAGTGCAGTTGAGTTAATAAAACTGTCTTTCTGGTGCTCATTGCAAACAAACCAGAAAGTGTTTTTCTGTGTTCTAATTGTTAGTATAAACAAATATGCAGTCTGCTGAAAGCAAGCTGTGCTCTGACAGTCTTTCTTATGGAGCGCAGTTCAGCTAATAAAACTCTTTCTGCCTTTCATTGCAAGCGAGCCCGAAAGTGTTTTTATGCTTCATAACGGGTTGTAAAAGCAAAGATGCAGTTTGCTGAAAACAAGTTGTTCTTTGACAGTCTTGAATACTGAGTGCGGTTCAGTTAATAAAACTGTCTTTCTGGTGCTCATTGCAAACACGCCAGAAAGTGTTTTTCTGTGTTCCAATTGCTAGTATAAACAAATACGCAGTCTGCTGAAAGCAAGCTGTGCTCTGAGAGTCTTTCTTATGGAGTGCAGTTCAGCTAATAAAACTCTTTCTGCCTTTCATTGCAAGCGAGCCCGAAAGTGTTTTTATGCTTCATAACGGGTTGTAAAAGCAAAGATGCAGTTTGCTGAAAACAAGTTGTTCTTTGACAGTCTTGAATACTGAGTGCGGTTCAGTTAATAAAACTGTCTTTCTGGTGCTCATTGCAAACAAACCAGAAAGTGTTTTTCTGTGTTCCAATTGTTAGTATAAACAAATACGCAGTCTGCTGAAAGCAAGCTGTGCTCTGACAGTCTTTCTTATGGAGCGCAGTTCAGCTAATAAAACTCTTTCTGCCTTTCATTGCAAGCGAGCCCGAAAGTGTTTTTATGCTTCATAACGGGTTGTAAAAGCAAAGATGCAGTTTGCTGAAAACAAGTTGTTCTTTGACAGTCTTGAATACTGAGTGCGGTTCAGTTAATAAAACTGTCTTTCTGGTGCTCATTGCAAACACGCCAGAAAGTGTTTTTCTGTGTTCCAATTGTTAGTATAAACAAATACGCAGTCTGCTGAAAGCAAGCTGTGCTCTGACAGTCTTTCTTATGGAGCGCAGTTCAGCTAATAAAACTCTTTCTGCCTTTCATTGCAAGCGAGCCCGAAAGTGTTTTTATGCTTCATAATGGACTGTAAAAGCAAAGATGCAGTTTGCTGAAAACAAGTTGTTCTTTGACAGTCTTGAATACTGAGTGCAGTTGAGTTAATAAAACTGTCTTTCTGGTGCTCATTGCAAACAAACCAGAAAGTGTTTTTCTGTGTTCTAATTGTTAGTATAAACAAATATGCAGTCTGCTGAAAGCAAGCTGTGCTCTGAGAGTCTTTCTTATGGAGCGCAGTTCAGCTAATAAAACTCTTTCTGCCTTTCATTGCAAGCGAGCCCGAAAGTGTTTTTATGCTTCATAACGGGTTGTAAAAGCAAAGATGCAGTTTGCTGAAAACAAGTTGTTCTTTGACAGTCTTGAATACTGAGTGCGGTTCAGTTAATAAAACTGTCTTTCTGGTGCTCATTGCAAACACGCCAGAAAGTGTTTTTCTGTGTTCCAATTGCTAGTATAAAGAAATACGGAGTCTGCTGAAAGCAAGCTGTGCTCTGACAGTCTTTCTTATGGAGTGCAGTTCAGCTAATAAAACTCTTTCTGCCTTTCATTGCAAGCGAGCCCGAAAGTGTTTTTATGCTTCATAACGGGTTGTAAAAGCAAAGATGCAGTTTGCTGAAAACAAGTTGTTCTTTGACAGTCTTGAATACTGAGTGCGGTTCAGTTAATAAAACTGTCTTTCTGGTGCTCATTGCAAACAAACCAGAAGGTGTTTTTCTGTGTTCTACTTGTTAGTATAAACAAATATGCAGTCTGCTGAAAGCAAGCTGTGCTCTGACAGTCTTTATTATGGAGCGCAATTAAGCTAATAAAACTCTTTCTGCCTTTCATTGCAAGCGAGCCCGAAAGTGTTTTTATGCTTCATAACGGGTTGTAAAAGCAAAGATGCAGTTTGCTGAAAACAAGTTGTTCTTTGACAGTCTTGAATACTGAGTGCGGTTCAGTTAATAAAACTGTCTTTCTGGTGCTCATTGCAAACACGCCAGAAAGTGTTTTTCTGTGTTCCAATTGCTAGTATAAACAAATACGCAGTCTGCTGAAAGCAAGCTGTGCTCTGACAGTCTTTCTTATGGAGTGCAGTTCAGCTAATAAAACTCTTTCTGCCTTTCATTGCAAGCGAGCCCGAAAGTGTTTTTATGCTTCATAACGGGTTGTAAAAGCAAAGATGCAGTTTGCTGAAAACAAGTTGTTCTTTGACCGTCTTGAATACTGAGTGCGGTTCAGTTAATAAAACTGTCTTTCTGGTGCTCATTGCAAACACGCCAGAAAGTGTTTTTCTGTGTTCCAATTGCTAGTATAAACAAATACGCAGTCTGCTGAAAGCAAGCTGTGCTCTGACAGTCTTTCTTATGGAGCGCAGTTCAGCTAATAAAACTCTTTCTGCCTTTCATTGCAAGCGAGCCCGAAAGTGTTTTTATGCTTCATAACGGGTTGTAAAAGCAAAGATGCAGTTTGCTGAAAACAAGTTGTTCTTTGACAGTCTTGAATACTGAGTGCAGTTCAGTTAATAAAACTGTCTTTCTGGTGCTCATTGCAAACACGCCAGAAAGTGTTTTTCTGTGTTCCAATTGCTAGTATAAACAAATACGCAGTCTGCTGAAAGCAAGCTGTGCTCTGACAGTCTTTCTTATGGAGCGCAGTTCAGCTAATAAAACTCTTTCTGCCTTTCATTGCAAGCGAGCCCGAAAGTGTTTTTATGCTTCATAACGGGTTGTAAAAGCAAAGATGCAGTTTGCTGAAAACAAGTTGTTCTTTGACAGTCTTGAATACTGAGTGCGGTTCAGTTAATAAAACTGTCTTTCTGGTGCTCATTGCAAACACGCCAGAAAGTGTTTTTCTGTGTTCCAATTGTTAGTATAAACAAATACGCAGTCTGCTGAAAGCAAGCTGTGCTCTGACAGTCTTTCTTATGGAGCGCAGTTCAGCTAATAAAACTCTTTCTGCCTCTCATTGCAAGCGAGCCCGAAAGTGTTTTTATGCTTCATAATGGACTGTAAAAGCAAAGATGCAGTTTGCTGAAAACAAGTTTATCTTTGACAGTCTTGAATACTGAGTGCAGTTGAGTTAATAAAACTGTCTTTCTGGTGCTCATTGCAAACAAACCAGAAAGTGTTTTTCTGTGTTCTAATTGTTAGTATAAACAAATATGCAGTCTGCTGAAAGCAAGCTGTGCTCTGACAGTCTTTCTTATGGAGCGCAGTTCAGCTAATAAAACTCTTTCTGCCTTTCATTGCAAGCGAGCCCGAAAGTGTTTTTATGCTTCATAACGGGTTGTAAAAGCAAAGATGCAGTTTGCTGAAAACAAGTTGTTCTTTGACAGTCTTGAATACTGAGTGCGGTTCAGTTAATAAAACTGTCTTTCTGGTGCTCATTGCAAACACGCCAGAAAGTGTTTTTCTGTGTTCCAATTGCTAGTATAAACAAATACGCAGTCTGCTGAAAGCAAGCTGTGCTCTGAGAGTCTTTCTTATGGAGTGCAGTTCAGCTAATAAAACTCTTTCTGCCTTTCATTGCAAGCGAGCCCGAAAGTGTTTTTATGCTTCATAACGGGTTGTAAAAGCAAAGATGCAGTTTGCTGAAAACAAGTTGTTCTTTGACAGTCTTGAATACTGAGTGCGGTTCAGTTAATAAAACTGTCTTTCTGGTGCTCATTGCAAACACGCCAGAAAGTGTTTTTCTGTGTTCCAATTGTTAGTATAAACAAATACGCAGTCTGCTGAAAGCAAGCTGTGCTCTGACAGTCTTTCTTATGGAGCGCAGTTCAGCTAATAAAACTCTTTCTGCCTTTCATTGCAAGCGAGCCCGAAAGTGTTTTTATGCTTCATAACGGGTTGTAAAAGCAAAGATGCAGTTTGCTGAAAACAAGTTGTTCTTTGACAGTCTTGAATACTGAGTGCGGTTCAGTTAATAAAACTGTCTTTCTGGTGCTCATTGCAAACACGCCAGAAAGTGTTTTTCTGTGTTCCAATTGTTAGTATAAACAAATACGCAGTCTGCTGAAAGCAAGCTGTGCTCTGACAGTCTTTCTTATGGAGCGCAGTTCAGCTAATAAAACTCTTTCTGCCTTTCATTGCAAGCGAGCCCGAAAGTGTTTTTATGCTTCATAATGGACTGTAAAAGCAAAGATGCAGTTTGCTGAAAACAAGTTGTTCTTTGACAGTCTTGAATACTAAGTGCAGTTGAGTTAATAAAACTGTCTTTCTGGTGCTCATTGCAAACAAACCAGAAAGTGTTTTTCTGTGTTCTAATTGTTAGTATAAACAAATATGCAGTCTGCTGAAAGCAAGCTGTGCTCTGAGAGTCTTTCTTATGGAGCGCAGTTCAGCTAATAAAACTCTTTCTGCCTTTCATTGCAAGCGAGCCCGAAAGTGTTTTTATGCTTCATAACGGGTTGTAAAAGCAAAGATGCAGTTTGCTGAAAACAAGTTGTTCTTTGACAGTCTTGAATACTGAGTGCGGTTCAGTTAATAAAACTGTCTTTCTGGTGCTCATTGCAAACACGCCAGAAAGTGTTTTTCTGTGTTCCAATTGCTAGTATAAAGAAATACGGAGTCTGCTGAAAGCAAGCTGTGCTCTGACAGTCTTTCTTATGGAGTGCAGTTCAGCTAATAAAACTCTTTCTGCCTTTCATTGCAAGCGAGCCCGAAAGTGTTTTTATGCTTCATAACGGGTTGTAAAAGCAAAGATGCAGTTTGCTGAAAACAAGTTGTTCTTTGACAGTCTTGAATACTGAGTGCGGTTCAGTTAATAAAACTGTCTTTCTGGTGCTCATTGCAAACAAACCAGAAGGTGTTTTTCTGTGTTCTACTTGTTAGTATAAACAAATATGCAGTCTGCTGAAAGCAAGCTGTGCTCTGACAGTCTTTATTATGGAGCGCAATTAAGCTAATAAAACTCTTTCTGCCTTTCATTGCAAGCGAGCCCGAAAGTGTTTTTATGCTTCATAACGGGTTGTAAAAGCAAAGATGCAGTTTGCTGAAAACAAGTTGTTCTTTGACAGTCTTGAATACTGAGTGCGGTTCAGTTAATAAAACTGTCTTTCTGGTGCTCATTGCAAACACGCCAGAAAGTGTTTTTCTGTGTTCCAATTGCTAGTATAAAGAAATACGGAGTCTGCTGAAAGCAAGCTGTGCTCTGACAGTCTTTCTTATGGAGTGCAGTTCAGCTAATAAAACTCTTTCTGCCTTTCATTGCAAGCGAGCCCGAAAGTGTTTTTATGCTTCATAATGGCTTGTAAAAGCAAAGATGCAGTTTGCTGAAAACAAGTTTATCTTTGACAGTCTTGAATACTGAGTGCAGTTGAGTTAATAAAACTGTCTTTCTGGTGCTCATTGCAAGCAAGCCAGAAAGTGTTTTTCTGTGTTCCAATTGCTAGTATAAAGAAATACGCAGTCTGCTAAAAGCAAGCTGTGCTCTGACAGTCTTTCTTATGGAGTGCAGTTCAGCTAATAAAACTCTTTCTGCCTTTCATTGCAAGCGAGCCCGAAAGTGTTTTTATGCTTCATAATGGATTGTAAAAGCAAAGATGCAGTTTGCTGAAAACAAGTTGTTCTTTGACAGTCTTGAATACTGAGTGCGGTTCAGTTAATAAAACTGTCTTTCTGGTGCTCATTGCAAGCAAGCCAGAAAGTGTTTTTCTGTGTTCCAATTGCTAGTATAAAGAAATACGCAGTCTGCTGAAAGCAAGCTGTTCTTTGATAGTCTTTCTTATGGAGTGCAGTTCAGCTAATAAAACTCTTTCTGCCTTTCATTGCAAGCGAGCCCGAAAGTGTTTTTATGCTTCATAATGGGTTGTAAAAGCAAAGATGCAGTTTGCTGAAAACAAGTTGTTCTTTGACAGTCTTGAATACTGAGTGCGGTTCAGTTAATAAAACTGTCTTTCTGGTGCTCATTGCAAACATGCCAGAAAGTGTTTTTCTGTGTTCCAATTGCTAGTATAAAGAAATACGCAGTCTGCTGAAAGCAAGCTGTGCTCTGACAGTCTTTCTTATGGAGTGCAGTTCAGCTAATAAAACTCTTTCTGCCTCTCATTGCAAGCGAGCCCGAAAGTGTTTTTATGCTTCACAATGGACTGTAAAAGCAAAGATGCAGTTTGCTGAAAACAAGTTGTTCTTTGACAGTCTTGAATACTGAGTGCGGTTCAGTTAATAAAACTATCTTTCTGGTGCTCATTGCAAACAAACCAGAAAGTGTTTTTCTGTGTTCTACTTGTTAGTATAAACAAATATGCAGTCTGCTGAAAGCAAGCTGTGCTCTGACAGTCTTTCTTATGGAGAGCAGTTCAGCTAATAAAACTCTTTCTGCCTCTCATTGCAAGCGAGCCCGAAAGTGTTTTTATGCTTCATAATGGACTGTAAAAGCAAAGATGCAGTTTGCTGAAAACAAGTTTATCTTTGACAGTCTTGAATACTGAGTGCAGTTGAGTTAATAAAACTGTCTTTCTGGTGCTCATTGCAAACAAACCAGAAAGTGTTTTTCTGTGTTCCAATTGTTAGTATAAACAAATATGCAGTCTGCTGAAAGCAAGCTGTGCTCTGACAGTCTTTCTTATGGAGCGCAGTTCAGCTAATAAAACTCTTTCTGCCTTTCATTGCAAGCGAGCCCGAAAGTGTTTTTATGCTTCATAACGGGTTGTAAAAGCAAAGATGCAGTTTGCTGAAAACAAGTTGTTCTTTGACAGTCTTGAATACTGAGTGCGGTTCAGTTAATAAAACTGTCTTTCTGGTGCTCATTGCAAACACGCCAGAAAGTGTTTTTCTGTGTTCCAATTGCTAGTATAAAGAAATACGCAGTCTGCTGAAAGCAAGCTGTGCTCTGACAGTCTTTCTTATGGAGTGCAGTTCAGCTAATAAAACTCTTTCTGCCTTTCATTGCAAGCGAGCCCGAAAGTGTTTTTATGCTTCATAATGGATTGTAAAAGCAAAGATGCAGTTTGCTGAAAACAAGTTGTTCTTTGACAGTCTTGAATACTGAGTGCGGTTCAGTTAATAAAACTGTCTTTCTGGTGCTCATTGCAAGCAAGCCAGAAAGTGTTTTTCTGTGTTCCAATTGCTAGTATAAAGAAATACGCAGTCTGCTGAAAGCAAGCTGTTCTTTGATAGTCTTTCTTATGGAGTGCAGTTCAGCTAATAAAACTCTTTCTGCCTTTCATTGCAAGCGAGCCCGAAAGTGTTTTTATGCTTCATAATGGACTGTAAAAGCAAAGATGCAGTTTGCTGAAAACAAGTTGTTCTTTGACAGTCTTGAATACTGAGTGCGGTTCAGTTAATAAAACTGTCTTTCTGGTGCTCATTGCAAACAAACCAGAAAGTGTTTTTCTGTGTTCTACTTGTTAGTATAAACAAATATGCAGTCTGCTGAAAGCAAGCTGTGCTCTGAGAGTCTTTCTTATGGAGTGCAGTTCAGCTAATAAAACTCTTTCTGCCTTTCATTGCAAGCGAGCCCGAAAGTGTTTTTATGCTTCATAACGGGTTGTAAAAGCAAAGATGCAGTTTGCTGAAAACAAGTTGTTCTTTGACAGTCTTGAATACTGAGTGCAGTTGAGTTAATAAAACTGTCTTTCTGGTGCTCATTGCAAACAAACCAGAAAGTGTTTTTCTGTGTTCCAATTGCTAGTATAAACAAATACGCAGTCTGCTGAAAGCAAGCTGTGCTCTGACAGTCTTTCTTATGGAGCGCAGTTCAGCTAATAAAACTCTTTCTGCCTTTCATTGCAAGCGAGCCCGAAAGTGTTTTTATGCTTCATAACGGGTTGTAAAAGCAAAAATGCAGTTTGCTGAAAACAAGTTGTTCTTTGACAGTCTTGAATACTGAGTGCGGTTCAGTTAATAAAACTGTCTTTCTGGTGCTCATTGCAAACACGCCAGAAAGTGTTTTTCTGTGTTCCAATTGCTAGTATAAACAAATACGCAGTCTGCTGAAAGCAAGCTGTGCTCTGACAGTCTTTCTTAAGGAGCGCAGTTCAGCTAATAAAACTCTTTCTGCCTTTCATTGCAAGCGAGCCCGAAAGTGTTTTTATGCTTCATAACGGGTTGTAAAAGCAAAGATGCAGTTTGCTGAAAACAAGTTGTTGTTTGACAGTCTTGAATACTGAGTGCGGTTCAGTTAATAAAACTGTCTTTCTGGTGCTCATTGCAAACACGCCAGAAAGTGTTTTTCTGTGTTCCAATTGCTAGTATAAACAAATACGCAGTCTGCTGAAAGCAAGCTGTGCTCTGAGAGTCTTTCTTATGGAGTGCAGTTCAGCTAATAAAACTCTTTCTGCCTTTCATTGCAAGCGAGCCCGAAAGTGTTTTTATGCTTCATAACGGGTTGTAAAAGCAAAGATGCAGTTTGCTGAAAACAAGTTGTTCTTTGACAGTCTTGAATACTGAGTGCGGTTCAGTTAATAAAACTGTCTTTCTGGTGCTCATTGCAAACACGCCAGAAAGTGTTTTTCTGTGTTCCACTTGTTAGTATAAACAAATACGCAGTCTGCTGAAAGCAAGCTGTGCTCTGACAGTCTTTCTTATGGAGCGCAGTTCAGCTAATAAAACTCTTTCTGCCTTTCATTGCAAGCGAGCCCGAAAGTGTTTTTATGCTTCATAACGGGTTGTAAAAGCAAAGATGCAGTTTGCTGAAAACAAGTTGTTCTTTGACAGTCTTGAATACTGAGTGCGGTTCAGTTAATAAAACTGTCTTTCTGGTGCTCATTGCAAACAAACCAGAAAGTGTTTTTCTGTGTTCTACTTGTTAGTATAAACAAATATGCAGTCTGCTGAAAGCAAGCTGTGCTCTGAGAGTCTTTCTTATGGAGCGCAGTTCAGCTAATAAAACTCTTTCTGCCTTTCATTGCAAGCGAGCCCGAAAGTGTTTTTATGCTTCATAACGGGTTGTAAAAGCAAAGATGCAGTTTGCTGAAAACAAGTTGTTCTTTGACAATCTTGAATACTGAGTGCGGTTCAGTTAATAAAACTGTCTTTCTGGTGCTCATTGCAAACACGCCAGAAAGTGTTTTTCTGTGTTCCAATTGTTAGTATAAACAAATACGCAGTCTGCTGAAAGCAAGCTGTGCTCTGACAGTCTTTCTTATGGAGCGCAGTTCAGCTAATAAAACTCTTTCTGCCTTTCATTGCAAGCGAGCCCGAAAGTGTTTTTATGCTTCATAACGGGTTGTAAAAGCAAAGATGCAGTTTGCTGAAAACAAGTTGTTCTTTGACAGTCTTGAATACTGAGTGCGGTTCAGTTAATAAAACTGTCTTTCTGGTGCTCATTGCAAACACGCCAGAAAGTGTTTTTCTGTGTTCCAATTGTTAGTATAAACAAATATGCAATCTGCTGAAAGCAAGCTGTGCTCTGAGAGTCTTTCTTATGGAGTGCAGTTCAGCTAATAAAATTCTTTCTGCCTTTCATTGCAAGCGAGCCCGAAAGTGTTTTTATGCTTCATAACGGGTTGTAAAAGCAAAGATGCAGTTTGCTGAAAACAAGTTGTTCTCTGACAGTCTTGAATACTGAGTGCGGTTCAGTTAATAAAACTGTCTTTCTGGTGCTCATTGCAAACACGCCAGAAAGTGTTTTTCTGTGTTCCAATTGTTAGTATAAACAAATACGCAGTCTGCTGAAAGCAAGCTGTGCTCTGACAGTCTTTCTTATGGAGCGCAGTTCAGCTAATAAAACTCTTTCTGCCTTTCATTGCAAGCGAGCCCGAAAGTGTTTTTATGCTTCATAACGGGTTGTAAAAGCAAAGATGCAGTTTGCTGAAAACAAGTTTATCTTTGACAGTCTTGAATACTGAGTGCGGTTCAGTTAATAAAACTGTCTTTCTGGTGCTCATTGCAAACACGCCAGAAAGTGTTTTTCTGTGTTCCAATTGCTAGTATAAAGTAATACGCAGTCTGCTGAAAGCAAGCTGTGCTCTGACAGTCTTTCTTATGGAGCGCAGTTCAGCTAATAAAACTCTTTCTGCCTTTCATTGCAAGCGAGCCCGAAAGTGTTTTTATGCTTCATAACGGGTTGTAAAAGCAAAGATGCAGTTTGCTGAAAACAAGTTGTTCTTTGACAATCTTGAATACTGAGTGCGGTTCAGTTAATAAAACTGTCTTTCTGGTGCTCATTGCAAACACGCCAGAAAGTGTTTTTCTGTGTTCCACTTGTTAGTATAAACAAATACGCAGTCTGCTGAAAGCAAGCTGTGCTCTGACAGTCTTTCTTATGGAGCGCAGTTCAGCTAATAAAACTCTTTCTGCCTTTCATTGCAAGCGAGCCCGAAAGTGTTTTTATGCTTCATAACGGGTTGTAAAAGCAAAGATGCAGTTTGCTGAAAACAAGTTTATCTTTGACAGTCTTGAATACTGAGTGCGGTTCAGTTAATAAAACTGTCTTTCTGGTGCTCATTGCAAACACGCCAGAAAGTGTTTTTCTGTGTTCCACTTGTTAGTATAAACAAATACGCAGTCTGCTGAAAGCAAGCTGTGCTCTGACAGTCTTTCTTATGGAGCGCAGTTCAGCTAATAAAACTCTTTCTGCCTTTCATTGCAAGCGAGCCCGAAAGTGTTTTTATGCTCCATAACGGGTTGTAAAAGCAAAGATGCAGTTTGCTGAAAACAAGTTGTTCTTTGACAGTCTTGAATACTGAGTGCGGTTCAGTTAATAAAACTGTCTTTCTGGTGCTCATTGCAAACAAACCAGAAAGTGTTTTTCTGTGTTCTACTTGTTAGTATAAACAAATATGCAGTCTGCTGAAAGCAAGCTGTGCTCTGAGAGTCTTTCTTATGGAGCGCAGTTCAGCTAATAAAACTCTTTCTGCCTTTCATTGCAAGCGAGCCCGAAAGTGTTTTTATGCTTCATAACGGGTTGTAAAAGCAAAGATGCAGTTTGCTGAAAACAAGTTGTTCTTTGACAATCTTGAATACTGAGTGCGGTTCAGTTAATAAAACTGTCTTTCTGGTGCTCATTGCAAACACGCCAGAAAGTGTTTTTCTGTGTTCCAATTGTTAGTATAAACAAATACGCAGTCTGCTGAAAGCAAGCTGTGCTCTGACAGTCTTTCTTATGGAGCGCAGTTCAGCTAATAAAACTCTTTCTGCCTTTCATTGCAAGCGAGCCCGAAAGTGTTTTTATGCTTCATAACGGGTTGTAAAAGCAAAGATGCAGTTTGCTGAAAACAAGTTGTTCTTTGACAGTCTTGAATACTGAGTGCGGTTCAGTTAATAAAACTGTCTTTCTGGTGCTCATTGCAAACACGCCAGAAAGTGTTTTTCTGTGTTCCAATTGTTAGTATAAACAAATATGCAATCTGCTGAAAGCAAGCTGTGCTCTGAGAGTCTTTCTTATGGAGTGCAGTTCAGCTAATAAAATTCTTTCTGCCTTTCATTGCAAGCGAGCCCGAAAGTGTTTTTATGCTTCATAACGGGTTGTAAAAGCAAAGATGCAGTTTGCTGAAAACAAGTTGTTCTTTGACAGTCTTGAATACTGAGTGCGGTTCAGTTAATAAAACTGTCTTTCTGGTGCTCATTGCAAACACGCCAGAAAGTGTTTTTCTGTGTTCCACTTGTTAGTATAAACAAATACGCAGTCTGCTGAAAGCAAGCTGTGCTCTGACAGTCTTTCTTATGGAGCGCAGTTCAGCTAATAAAACTCTTTCTGCCTTTCATTGCAAGCGAGCCCGAAAGTGTTTTTATGCTTCATAACGGGTTGTAAAAGCAAAGATGCAGTTTGCTGAAAACAAGTTTATCTTTGACAGTCTTGAATACTGAGTGCGGTTCAGTTAATAAAACTGTCTTTCTGGTGCTCATTGCAAACACGCCAGAAAGTGTTTTTCTGTGTTCCAATTGCTAGTATAAAGTAATACGCAGTCTGCTGAAAGCAAGCTGTGCTCTGACAGTCTTTCTTATGGAGCGCAGTTCAGCTAATAAAACTCTTTCTGCCTTTCATTGCAAGCGAGCCCGAAAGTGTTTTTATGCTTCATAACGGGTTGTAAAAGCAAAGATGCAGTTTGCTGAAAACAAGTTGTTCTTTGACAATCTTGAATACTGAGTGCGGTTCAGTTAATAAAACTGTCTTTCTGGTGCTCATTGCAAACACGCCAGAAAGTGTTTTTCTGTGTTCCACTTGTTAGTATAAACAAATACGCAGTCTGCTGAAAGCAAGCTGTGCTCTGACAGTCTTTCTTATGGAGCGCAGTTCAGCTAATAAAACTCTTTCTGCCTTTCATTGCAAGCGAGCCCGAAAGTGTTTTTATGCTTCATAACGGGTTGTAAAAGCAAAGATGCAGTTTGCTGAAAACAAGTTGTTCTTTGACAATCTTGAATACTGAGTGTGGTTCAGTTAATAAAACTGTCTTTCTGGTGCTCATTGCAAACACGCCAGAAAGTGTTTTTCTGTGTTCCAATTGTTAGTATAAACAAATACGCAGTCTGCTGAAAGCAAGCTGTGCTCTGACAGTCTTTCTTATGGAGCGCAGTTCAGCTAATAAAACTCTTTCTGCCTTTCATTGCAAGCGAGCCCGAAAGTGTTTTTATGCTTCATAACGGGTTGTAAAAGCAAAGATGCAGTTTGCTGAAAACAAGTTGTTCTTTCACAGTCTTGAATACTGAGTGCGGTTCAGTTAATAAAACTGTCTTTCTGGTGCTCATTGCAAACACGCCAGAAAGTGTTTTTCTGTGTTCCAATTGTTAGTATAAACAAATACGCAGTCTGCTGAAAGCAAGCTGTGCTCTGACAGTCTTTCTTATGGAGCGCAGTTCAGCTAATAAAACTCTTTCTGCCTTTCATTGCAAGCGAGCCCGAAAGTGTTTTTATGCTTCATAACGGGTTGTAAAAGCAAAGATGCAGTTTGCTGAAAACAAGTTGTTCTTTGACAGTCTTGAATACTGAGTGCGGTTCAGTTAATAAAACTGTCTTTCTGGTGCTCATTGCAAACAAACCAGAAAGTGTTTTTCTGTGTTCTACTTGTTAGTATAAACAAATATGCAGTCTGCTGAAAGCAAGCTGTGCTCTGAGAGTCTTTCTTATGGAGCGCAGTTCAGCTAATAAAACTCTTTCTGCCTTTCATTGCAAGCGAGCCCGAAAGTGTTTTTATGCTTCATAACGGGTTGTAAAAGCAAAGATGCAGTTTGCTGAAAACAAGTTGTTCTTTGACAATCTTGAATACTGAGTGCGGTTCAGTTAATAAAACTGTCTTTCTGGTGCTCATTGCAAACACGCCAGAAAGTGTTTTTCTGTGTTCCAATTGTTAGTATAAACAAATATGCAGTCTGCTGAAAGCAAGCTGTGCTCTGACAGTCTTTCTTATGGAGCGCAGTTCAGCTAATAAAACTCTTCCTGCCTTTCATTGCAAGCGAGCCCGAAAGTGTTTTTATGCTTCATAACGGGTTGTAAAAGCAAAGATGCAGTTTGCTGAAAACAAGTTGTTCTTTGACAGTCTTGAATACTGAGTGCGGTTCAGTTAATAAAACTGTCTTTCTGGTGCTCATTGCAAACAAACCAGAAAGTGTTTTTCTGTGTTCTACTTGTTAGTATAAACAAATATGCAGTCTGCTGAAAGCAAGCTGTGCTCTGAGAGTCTTTCTTATGGAGCGCAGTTCAGCTAATAAAACTCTTTCTGCCTTTCATTGCAAGCGAGCCCGAAAGTGTTTTTATGCTTCATAACGGGTTGTAAAAGCAAAGATGCAGTTTGCTGAAAACAAGTTGTTCTTTGACAATCTTGAATACTGAGTGCGGTTCAGTTAATAAAACTGTCTTTCTGGTGCTCATTGCAAACACGCCAGAAAGTGTTTTTCTGTGTTCCAATTGTTAGTATAAACAAATACGCAGTCTGCTGAAAGCAAGCTGTGCTCTGACAGTCTTTCTTATGGAGCGCAGTTCAGCTAATAAAACTCTTTCTGCCTTTCATTGCAAGCGAGCCCGAAAGTGTTTTTATGCTTCATAACGGGTTGTAAAAGCAAAGATGCAGTTTGCTGAAAACAAGTTGTTCTTTCACAGTCTTGAATACTGAGTGCGGTTCAGTTAATAAAACTGTCTTTCTGGTGCTCATTGCAAACAAACCAGAAAGTGTTTTTCTGTGTTCTACTTGTTAGTATAAACAAATATGCAGTCTGCTGAAAGCAAGCTGTGCTCTGAGAGTCTTTCTTATGGAGCGCAGTTCAGCTAATAAAACTCTTTCTGCCTCTCATTGCAAGCGAGCCCGAAAGTGTTTTTATGCTTCATAACGGGTTGTAAAAGCAAAGATGCAGTTTGCTGAAAACAAGTTGTTCTTTGACAATCTTGAATACCGAGTGCGGTTCAGTTAATAAAACTGTCTTTCTGGTGCTCATTGCAAACACGCCAGAAAGTGTTTTTCTGTGTTCCAATTGTTAGTATAAACAAATACGCAGTCTGCTGAAAGCAAGCTGTGCTCTGACAGTCTTTCTTATGGAGCGCAGTTCAGCTAATAAAACTCTTTCTGCCTTTCATTGCAAGCGAGCCCGAAAGTGTTTTTATGCTTCATAACGGGTTGTAAAAGCAAAGATGCAGTTTGCTGAAAACAAGTTGTTCTTTGACAGTCTTGAATACCGAGTGCGGTTCAGTTAATAAAACTGTCTTTCTGGTGCTCATTGCAAGCAAGCCAGAAAGTGTTTTTCTGTGTTCCAATTGCTAGTATAAAGAAATACGCAGTCTGCTGAAAGCAAGCTGTTCTTTGATAGTCTTTCTTATGGAGTGCAGTTCAGCTAATAAAACTCTTTCTGCCTTTCATTGCAAGCGAGCCCGAAAGTGTTTTTATGCTTCATAATGGGTTGTAAAAGCAAAGATGCAGTTTGCTGAAAACAAGTTGTTCTTTGACAGTCTTGAATACTGAGTGCGGTTCAGTTAATAAAACTGTCTTTCTGGTGCTCATTGCAAACATGCCAGAAAGTGTTTTTCTGTGTTCCAATTGCTAGTATAAAGAAATACGCAGTCTGCTGAAAGCAAGCTGTGCTCTGACAGTCTTTCTTATGGAGTGCAGTTCAGCTAATAAAACTCTTTCTGCCTCTCATTGCAAGCGAGCCCGAAAGTGTTTTTATGCTTCACAATGGACTGTAAAAGCAAAGATGCAGTTTGCTGAAAACAAGTTGTTCTTTGACAGTCTTGAATACTGAGTGCGGTTCAGTTAATAAAACTATCTTTCTGGTGCTCATTGCAAACAAACCAGAAAGTGTTTTTCTGTGTTCTACTTGTTAGTATAAACAAATATGCAGTCTGCTGAAAGCAAGCTGTGCTCTGACAGTCTTTCTTATGGAGAGCAGTTCAGCTAATAAAACTCTTTCTGCCTCTCATTGCAAGCGAGCCCGAAAGTGTTTTTATGCTTCATAATGGACTGTAAAAGCAAAGATGCAGTTTGCTGAAAACAAGTTTATCTTTGACAGTCTTGAATACTGAGTGCAGTTGAGTTAATAAAACTGTCTTTCTGGTGCTCATTGCAAACAAACCAGAAAGTGTTTTTCTGTGTTCCAATTGTTAGTATAAACAAATATGCAGTCTCCTGAAAGCAAGCTGTGCTCTGACAGTCTTTCTTATGGAGCGCAGTTCAGCTAATAAAACTCTTTCTGCCTTTCATTGCAAGCGAGCCCGAAAGTGTTTTTATGCTTCATAACGGGTTGTAAAAGCAAAGATGCAGTTTGCTGAAAACAAGTTGTTCTTTGACAGTCTTGAATACTGAGTGCGGTTCAGTTAATAAAACTGTCTTTCTGGTGCTCATTGCAAACACGCCAGAAAGTGTTTTTCTGTGTTCCAATTGCTAGTATAAAGAAATACGCAGTCTGCTGAAAGCAAGCTGTGCTCTGACAGTCTTTCTTATGGAGTGCAGTTCAGCTAATAAAACTCTTTCTGCCTTTCATTGCAAGCGAGCCCGAAAGTGTTTTTATGCTTCATAATGGATTGTAAAAGCAAAGATGCAGTTTGCTGAAAACAAGTTGTTCTTTGACAGTCTTGAATACTGAGTGCGGTTCAGTTAATAAAACTGTCTTTCTGGTGCTCATTGCAAGCAAGCCAGAAAGTGTTTTTCTGTGTTCCAATTGCTAGTATAAAGAAATACGCAGTCTGCTGAAAGCAAGCTGTTCTTTGATAGTCTTTCTTATGGAGTGCAGTTCAGCTAATAAAACTCTTTCTGCCTTTCATTGCAAGCGAGCCCGAAAGTGTTTTTATGCTTCATAATGGACTGTAAAAGCAAAGATGCAGTTTGCTGAAAACAAGTTGTTCTTTGACAGTCTTGAATACTGAGTGCGGTTCAGTTAATAAAACTGTCTTTCTGGTGCTCATTGCAAACAAACCAGAAAGTGTTTTTCTGTGTTCTACTTGTTAGTATAAACAAATATGCAGTCTGCTGAAAGCAAGCTGTGCTCTGAGAGTCTTTCTTATGGAGTGCAGTTCAGCTAATAAAACTCTTTCTGCCTTTCATTGCAAGCGAGCCCGAAAGTGTTTTTATGCTTCATAACGGGTTGTAAAAGCAAAGATGCAGTTTGCTGAAAACAAGTTGTTCTTTGACAGTCTTGAATACTGAGTGCAGTTGAGTTAATAAAACTGTCTTTCTGGTGCTCATTGCAAACAAACCAGAAAGTGTTTTTCTGTGTTCCAATTGCTAGTATAAACAAATACGCAGTCTGCTGAAAGCAAGCTGTGCTCTGACAGTCTTTCTTATGGAGCGCAGTTCAGCTAATAAAACTCTTTCTGCCTTTCATTGCAAGCGAGCCCGAAAGTGTTTTTATGCTTCATAACGGGTTGTAAAAGCAAAAATGCAGTTTGCTGAAAACAAGTTGTTCTTTGACAGTCTTGAATACTGAGTGCGGTTCAGTTAATAAAACTGTCTTTCTGGTGCTCATTGCAAACACGCCAGAAAGTGTTTTTCTGTGTTCCAATTGCTAGTATAAACAAATACGCAGTCTGCTGAAAGCAAGCTGTGCTCTGACAGTCTTTCTTAAGGAGCGCAGTTCAGCTAATAAAACTCTTTCTGCCTTTCATTGCAAGCGAGCCCGAAAGTGTTTTTATGCTTCATAACGGGTTGTAAAAGCAAAGATGCAGTTTGCTGAAAACAAGTTGTTGTTTGACAGTCTTGAATACTGAGTGCGGTTCAGTTAATAAAACTGTCTTTCTGGTGCTCATTGCAAACACGCCAGAAAGTGTTTTTCTGTGTTCCAATTGCTAGTATAAACAAATACGCAGTCTGCTGAAAGCAAGCTGTGCTCTGAGAGTCTTTCTTATGGAGTGCAGTTCAGCTAATAAAACTCTTTCTGCCTTTCATTGCAAGCGAGCCCGAAAGTGTTTTTATGCTTCATAACGGGTTGTAAAAGCAAAGATGCAGTTTGCTGAAAACAAGTTGTTCTTTGACAGTCTTGAATACTGAGTGCGGTTCAGTTAATAAAACTGTCTTTCTGGTGCTCATTGCAAACACGCCAGAAAGTGTTTTTCTGTGTTCCACTTGTTAGTATAAACAAATACGCAGTCTGCTGAAAGCAAGCTGTGCTCTGACAGTCTTTCTTATGGAGCGCAGTTCAGCTAATAAAACTCTTTCTGCCTTTCATTGCAAGCGAGCCCGAAAGTGTTTTTATGCTTCATAACGGGTTGTAAAAGCAAAGATGCAGTTTGCTGAAAACAAGTTGTTCTTTGACAGTCTTGAATACTGAGTGCGGTTCAGTTAATAAAACTGTCTTTCTGGTGCTCATTGCAAACAAACCAGAAAGTGTTTTTCTGTGTTCTACTTGTTAGTATAAACAAATATGCAGTCTGCTGAAAGCAAGCTGTGCTCTGAGAGTCTTTCTTATGGAGCGCAGTTCAGCTAATAAAACTCTTTCTGCCTTTCATTGCAAGCGAGCCCGAAAGTGTTTTTATGCTTCATAACGGGTTGTAAAAGCAAAGATGCAGTTTGCTGAAAACAAGTTGTTCTTTGACAATCTTGAATACTGAGTGCGGTTCAGTTAATAAAACTGTCTTTCTGGTGCTCATTGCAAACACGCCAGAAAGTGTTTTTCTGTGTTCCAATTGTTAGTATAAACAAATACGCAGTCTGCTGAAAGCAAGCTGTGCTCTGACAGTCTTTCTTATGGAGCGCAGTTCAGCTAATAAAACTCTTTCTGCCTTTCATTGCAAGCGAGCCCGAAAGTGTTTTTATGCTTCATAACGGGTTGTAAAAGCAAAGATGCAGTTTGCTGAAAACAAGTTGTTCTTTGACAGTCTTGAATACTGAGTGCGGTTCAGTTAATAAAACTGTCTTTCTGGTGCTCATTGCAAACACGCCAGAAAGTGTTTTTCTGTGTTCCAATTGTTAGTATAAACAAATATGCAATCTGCTGAAAGCAAGCTGTGCTCTGAGAGTCTTTCTTATGGAGTGCAGTTCAGCTAATAAAATTCTTTCTGCCTTTCATTGCAAGCGAGCCCGAAAGTGTTTTTATGCTTCATAACGGGTTGTAAAAGCAAAGATGCAGTTTGCTGAAAACAAGTTGTTCTCTGACAGTCTTGAATACTGAGTGCGGTTCAGTTAATAAAACTGTCTTTCTGGTGCTCATTGCAAACACGCCAGAAAGTGTTTTTCTGTGTTCCAATTGTTAGTATAAACAAATACGCAGTCTGCTGAAAGCAAGCTGTGCTCTGACAGTCTTTCTTATGGAGCGCAGTTCAGCTAATAAAACTCTTTCTGCCTTTCATTGCAAGCGAGCCCGAAAGTGTTTTTATGCTTCATAACGGGTTGTAAAAGCAAAGATGCAGTTTGCTGAAAACAAGTTTATCTTTGACAGTCTTGAATACTGAGTGCGGTTCAGTTAATAAAACTGTCTTTCTGGTGCTCATTGCAAACACGCCAGAAAGTGTTTTTCTGTGTTCCAATTGCTAGTATAAAGTAATACGCAGTCTGCTGAAAGCAAGCTGTGCTCTGACAGTCTTTCTTATGGAGCGCAGTTCAGCTAATAAAACTCTTTCTGCCTTTCATTGCAAGCGAGCCCGAAAGTGTTTTTATGCTTCATAACGGGTTGTAAAAGCAAAGATGCAGTTTGCTGAAAACAAGTTGTTCTTTGACAATCTTGAATACTGAGTGCGGTTCAGTTAATAAAACTGTCTTTCTGGTGCTCATTGCAAACACGCCAGAAAGTGTTTTTCTGTGTTCCACTTGTTAGTATAAACAAATACGCAGTCTGCTGAAAGCAAGCTGTGCTCTGACAGTCTTTCTTATGGAGCGCAGTTCAGCTAATAAAACTCTTTCTGCCTTTCATTGCAAGCGAGCCCGAAAGTGTTTTTATGCTTCATAACGGGTTGTAAAAGCAAAGATGCAGTTTGCTGAAAACAAGTTTATCTTTGACAGTCTTGAATACTGAGTGCGGTTCAGTTAATAAAACTGTCTTTCTGGTGCTCATTGCAAACACGCCAGAAAGTGTTTTTCTGTGTTCCACTTGTTAGTATAAACAAATACGCAGTCTGCTGAAAGCAAGCTGTGCTCTGACAGTCTTTCTTATGGAGCGCAGTTCAGCTAATAAAACTCTTTCTGCCTTTCATTGCAAGCGAGCCCGAAAGTGTTTTTATGCTCCATAACGGGTTGTAAAAGCAAAGATGCAGTTTGCTGAAAACAAGTTGTTCTTTGACAGTCTTGAATACTGAGTGCGGTTCAGTTAATAAAACTGTCTTTCTGGTGCTCATTGCAAACAAACCAGAAAGTGTTTTTCTGTGTTCTACTTGTTAGTATAAACAAATATGCAGTCTGCTGAAAGCAAGCTGTGCTCTGAGAGTCTTTCTTATGGAGCGCAGTTCAGCTAATAAAACTCTTTCTGCCTTTCATTGCAAGCGAGCCCGAAAGTGTTTTTATGCTTCATAACGGGTTGTAAAAGCAAAGATGCAGTTTGCTGAAAACAAGTTGTTCTTTGACAATCTTGAATACTGAGTGCGGTTCAGTTAATAAAACTGTCTTTCTGGTGCTCATTGCAAACACGCCAGAAAGTGTTTTTCTGTGTTCCAATTGTTAGTATAAACAAATACGCAGTCTGCTGAAAGCAAGCTGTGCTCTGACAGTCTTTCTTATGGAGCGCAGTTCAGCTAATAAAACTCTTTCTGCCTTTCATTGCAAGCGAGCCCGAAAGTGTTTTTATGCTTCATAACGGGTTGTAAAAGCAAAGATGCAGTTTGCTGAAAACAAGTTGTTCTTTGACAGTCTTGAATACTGAGTGCGGTTCAGTTAATAAAACTGTCTTTCTGGTGCTCATTGCAAACACGCCAGAAAGTGTTTTTCTGTGTTCCAATTGTTAGTATAAACAAATATGCAATCTGCTGAAAGCAAGCTGTGCTCTGAGAGTCTTTCTTATGGAGTGCAGTTCAGCTAATAAAATTCTTTCTGCCTTTCATTGCAAGCGAGCCCGAAAGTGTTTTTATGCTTCATAACGGGTTGTAAAAGCAAAGATGCAGTTTGCTGAAAACAAGTTGTTCTTTGACAGTCTTGAATACTGAGTGCGGTTCAGTTAATAAAACTGTCTTTCTGGTGCTCATTGCAAACACGCCAGAAAGTGTTTTTCTGTGTTCCACTTGTTAGTATAAACAAATACGCAGTCTGCTGAAAGCAAGCTGTGCTCTGACAGTCTTTCTTATGGAGCGCAGTTCAGCTAATAAAACTCTTTCTGCCTTTCATTGCAAGCGAGCCCGAAAGTGTTTTTATGCTTCATAACGGGTTGTAAAAGCAAAGATGCAGTTTGCTGAAAACAAGTTTATCTTTGACAGTCTTGAATACTGAGTGCGGTTCAGTTAATAAAACTGTCTTTCTGGTGCTCATTGCAAACACGCCAGAAAGTGTTTTTCTGTGTTCCAATTGCTAGTATAAAGTAATACGCAGTCTGCTGAAAGCAAGCTGTGCTCTGACAGTCTTTCTTATGGAGCGCAGTTCAGCTAATAAAACTCTTTCTGCCTTTCATTGCAAGCGAGCCCGAAAGTGTTTTTATGCTTCATAACGGGTTGTAAAAGCAAAGATGCAGTTTGCTGAAAACAAGTTGTTCTTTGACAATCTTGAATACTGAGTGTGGTTCAGTTAATAAAACTGTCTTTCTGGTGCTCATTGCAAACACGCCAGAAAGTGTTTTTCTGTGTTCCAATTGTTAGTATAAACAAATACGCAGTCTGCTGAAAGCAAGCTGTGCTCTGACAGTCTTTCTTATGGAGCGCAGTTCAGCTAATAAAACTCTTTCTGCCTTTCATTGCAAGCGAGCCCGAAAGTGTTTTTATGCTTCATAACGGGTTGTAAAAGCAAAGATGCAGTTTGCTGAAAACAAGTTGTTCTTTCACAGTCTTGAATACTGAGTGCGGTTCAGTTAATAAAACTGTCTTTCTGGTGCTCATTGCAAACACGCCAGAAAGTGTTTTTCTGTGTTCCAATTGTTAGTATAAACAAATACGCAGTCTGCTGAAAGCAAGCTGTGCTCTGACAGTCTTTCTTATGGAGCGCAGTTCAGCTAATAAAACTCTTTCTGCCTTTCATTGCAAGCGAGCCCGAAAGTGTTTTTATGCTTCATAACGGGTTGTAAAAGCAAAGATGCAGTTTGCTGAAAACAAGTTGTTCTTTGACAGTCTTGAATACTGAGTGCGGTTCAGTTAATAAAACTGTCTTTCTGGTGCTCATTGCAAACAAACCAGAAAGTGTTTTTCTGTGTTCTACTTGTTAGTATAAACAAATATGCAGTCTGCTGAAAGCAAGCTGTGCTCTGAGAGTCTTTCTTATGGAGCGCAGTTCAGCTAATAAAACTCTTCCTGCCTTTCATTGCAAGCGAGCCCGAAAGTGTTTTTATGCTTCATAACGGGTTGTAAAAGCAAAGATGCAGTTTGCTGAAAACAAGTTGTTCTTTGACAGTCTTGAATACTGAGTGCGGTTCAGTTAATAAAACTGTCTTTCTGGTGCTCATTGCAAACAAACCAGAAAGTGTTTTTCTGTGTTCTACTTGTTAGTATAAACAAATATGCAGTCTGCTGAAAGCAAGCTGTGCTCTGAGAGTCTTTCTTATGGAGCGCAGTTCAGCTAATAAAACTCTTTCTGCCTTTCATTGCAAGCGAGCCCGAAAGTGTTTTTATGCTTCATAACGGGTTGTAAAAGCAAAGATGCAGTTTGCTGAAAACAAGTTGTTCTTTGACAATCTTGAATACTGAGTGCGGTTCAGTTAATAAAACTGTCTTTCTGGTGCTCATTGCAAACACGCCAGAAAGTGTTTTTCTGTGTTCCAATTGTTAGTATAAACAAATATGCAGTCTGCTGAAAGCAAGCTGTGCTCTGACAGTCTTTCTTATGGAGCGCAGTTCAGCTAATAAAACTCTTCCTGCCTTTCATTGCAAGCGAGCCCGAAAGTGTTTTTATGCTTCATAACGGGTTGTAAAAGCAAAGATGCAGTTTGCTGAAAACAAGTTGTTCTTTGACAGTCTTGAATACTGAGTGCGGTTCAGTTAATAAAACTGTCTTTCTGGTGCTCATTGCAAACAAACCAGAAAGTGTTTTTCTGTGTTCTACTTGTTAGTATAAACAAATATGCAGTCTGCTGAAAGCAAGCTGTGCTCTGAGAGTCTTTCTTATGGAGCGCAGTTCAGCTAATAAAACTCTTTCTGCCTTTCATTGCAAGCGAGCCCGAAAGTGTTTTTATGCTTCATAACGGGTTGTAAAAGCAAAGATGCAGTTTGCTGAAAACAAGTTGTTCTTTGACAATCTTGAATACTGAGTGCGGTTCAGTTAATAAAACTGTCTTTCTGGTGCTCATTGCAAACACGCCAGAAAGTGTTTTTCTGTGTTCCAATTGTTAGTATAAACAAATACGCAGTCTGCTGAAAGCAAGCTGTGCTCTGACAGTCTTTCTTATGGAGCGCAGTTCAGCTAATAAAACTCTTTCTGCCTTTCATTGCAAGCGAGCCCGAAAGTGTTTTTATGCTTCATAACGGGTTGTAAAAGCAAAGATGCAGTTTGCTGAAAACAAGTTGTTCTTTCACAGTCTTGAATACTGAGTGCGGTTCAGTTAATAAAACTGTCTTTCTGGTGCTCATTGCAAACAAACCAGAAAGTGTTTTTCTGTGTTCTACTTGTTAGTATAAACAAATATGCAGTCTGCTGAAAGCAAGCTGTGCTCTGAGAGTCTTTCTTATGGAGCGCAGTTCAGCTAATAAAACTCTTCCTGCCTTTCATTGCAAGCGAGCCCGAAAGTGTTTTTATGCTTCATAACGGGTTGTAAAAGCAAAGATGCAGTTTGCTGAAAACAAGTTGTTCTTTGACAGTCTTGAATACTGAGTGCGGTTCAGTTAATAAAACTGTCTTTCTGGTGCTCATTGCAAACAAACCAGAAAGTGTTTTTCTGTGTTCTACTTGTTAGTATAAACAAATATGCAGTCTGCTGAAAGCAAGCTGTGCTCTGAGAGTCTTTCTTATGGAGCGCAGTTCAGCTAATAAAACTCTTTCTGCCTTTCATTGCAAGCGAGCCCGAAAGTGTTTTTATGCTTCATAACGGGTTGTAAAAGCAAAGATGCAGTTTGCTGAAAACAAGTTGTTCTTTGACAATCTTGAATACTGAGTGCGGTTCAGTTAATAAAACTGTCTTTCTGGTGCTCATTGCAAACACGCCAGAAAGTGTTTTTCTGTGTTCCAATTGTTAGTATAAACAAATACGCAGTCTGCTGAAAGCAAGCTGTGCTCTGACAGTCTTTCTTATGGAGCGCAGTTCAGCTAATAAAACTCTTTCTGCCTTTCATTGCAAGCGAGCCCGAAAGTGTTTTTATGCTTCATAACGGGTTGTAAAAGCAAAGATGCAGTTTGCTGAAAACAAGTTGTTCTTTCACAGTCTTGAATACTGAGTGCGGTTCAGTTAATAAAACTGTCTTTCTGGTGCTCATTGCAAACAAACCAGAAAGTGTTTTTCTGTGTTCTACTTGTTAGTATAAACAAATATGCAGTCTGCTGAAAGCAAGCTGTGCTCTGAGAGTCTTTCTTATGGAGCGCAGTTCAGCTAATAAAACTCTTTCTGCCTCTCATTGCAAGCGAGCCCGAAAGTGTTTTTATGCTTCATAACGGGTTGTAAAAGCAAAGATGCAGTTTGCTGAAAACAAGTTGTTCTTTGACAATCTTGAATACCGAGTGCGGTTCAGTTAATAAAACTGTCTTTCTGGTGCTCATTGCAAACACGCCAGAAAGTGTTTTTCTGTGTTCCAATTGTTAGTATAAACAAATACGCAGTCTGCTGAAAGCAAGCTGTGCTCTGACAGTCTTTCTTATGGAGCGCAGTTCAGCTAATAAAACTCTTTCTGCCTTTCATTGCAAGCGAGCCCGAAAGTGTTTTTATGCTTCATAACGGGTTGTAAAAGCAAAGATGCAGTTTGCTGAAAACAAGTTGTTCTTTGACAGTCTTGAATACTGAGTGCGGTTCAGTTAATAAAACTGTCTTTCTGGTGCTCATTGCAAACACGCCAGAAAGTGTTTTTCTGTGTTCTACTTGTTAGTATAAACAAATATGCAGTCTGCTGAAAGCAAGCTGTGCTCTGAGAGTCTTTCTTATGGAGCGCAGTTCAGCTAATAAAACTCTTTCTGCCTCTCATTGCAAGCGAGCCCGAAAGTGTTTTTATGCTTCATAAGGGTTGTAAAAGCAAAGATGCAGTTTGCTGAAAACAAGTTGTTCTTTGACAATCTTGAATACCGAGTGCGGTTCAGTTAATAAAACTGTCTTTCTGGTGCTCATTGCAAACACGCCAGAAAGTGTTTTTCTGTGTTCCAATTGTTAGTATAAACAAATACGCAGTCTGCTGAAAGCAAGCTGTGCTCTGACAGTCTTTCTTATGGAGCGCAGTTCAGCTAATAAAACTCTTTCTGCCTTTCATTAAAAGCGAGCCCGAAAGTGTTTTTATGCTTCATAACGGGTTGTAAAAGCAAAGATGCAGTTTGCTGAAAACAAGTTGTTCTTTGACAGTCTTGAATACTGAGTGCGGTTCAGTTAATAAAACTGTCTTTCTGGTGCTCATTGCAAACACGCCAGAAAGTGTTTTTCTGTGTTCCAATTGTTAGTATAAACAAATACGCAGTCTGCTGAAAGCAAGCTGTGCTCTGACAGTCTTTCTTATGGAGCGCAGTTCAGCTAATAAAACTCTTTCTGCCTTTCATTGCAAGCGAGCCCGAAAGTGTTTTTATGCTTCATAACGGGTTGTAAAAGCAAAGATGCAGTTTGCTGAAAACAAGTTTATCTTTGACAGTCTTGAATACTGAGTGCAGTTGAGGTAATAAAACTGTCTTTCTGGTGCTCATTGCAATCAAACCAGAAAGTGTTTTTCTGTGTTCCAATTGCTAGTATAAACAAATACGCAGTCTGCTGAAAGCAAGCTGTGCTCTGACAGTCTTTCTTATGGAGCGCAGTTCAGCTAATAAAACTCTTTCTGCCTTTCATTGCAAGCGAGCCCGAAAGTGTTTTTATGCTTCATAACGGGTTGTAAAAGCAAAGATGCAGTTTGCTGAAAACAAGTTGTTCTTTGACAGTCTTGAATACTGAGTGCGGTTCAGTTAATAAAACTGTCTTTCTGGTGCTCATTGCAAACAAACCAGAAAGTGTTTTTCTGTGTTCTACTTGTTAGTATAAACAAATATGCAGTCTGCTGAAAGCAAGCTGTGCTCTGAGAGTCTTTCTTATGGAGTGCAGTTCAGCTAATAAAACTCTTTCTGCCTTTCATTGCAAGCGAGCCCGAAAGTGTTTTTATGCTTCATAACGGGTTGTAAAAGCAAAGATGCAGTTTGCTGAAAACAAGTTGTTCTTTGACAGTCTTGAATACTGAGTGCAGTTGAGTTAATAAAACTGTCTTTCTGGTGCTCATTGCAAACAAACCAGAAAGTGTTTTTCTGTGTTCCAATTGCTAGTATAAACAAATACGCAGTCTGCTGAAAGCAAGCTGTGCTCTGACAGTCTTTCTTATGGAGCGCAGTTCAGCTAATAAAACTCTTTCTGCCTTTCATTGCAAGCGAGCCCGAAAGTGTTTTTATGCTTCATAACGGGTTGTAAAAGCAAAAATGCAGTTTGCTGAAAACAAGTTGTTCTTTGACAGTCTTGAATACTGAGTGCGGTTCAGTTAATAAAACTGTCTTTCTGGTGCTCATTGCAAACACGCCAGAAAGTGTTTTTCTGTGTTCCAATTGCTAGTATAAACAAATACGCAGTCTGCTGAAAGCAAGCTGTGCTCTGACAGTCTTTCTTAAGGAGCGCAGTTCAGCTAATAAAACTCTTTCTGCCTTTCATTGCAAGCGAGCCCGAAAGTGTTTTTATGCTTCATAACGGGTTGTAAAAGCAAAGATGCAGTTTGCTGAAAACAAGTTGTTGTTTGACAGTCTTGAATACTGAGTGCGGTTCAGTTAATAAAACTGTCTTTCTGGTGCTCATTGCAAACACGCCAGAAAGTGTTTTTCTGTGTTCCAATTGCTAGTATAAACAAATACGCAGTCTGCTGAAAGCAAGCTGTGCTCTGAGAGTCTTTCTTATGGAGTGCAGTTCAGCTAATAAAACTCTTTCTGCCTTTCATTGCAAGCGAGCCCGAAAGTGTTTTTATGCTTCATAACGGGTTGTAAAAGCAAAGATGCAGTTTGCTGAAAACAAGTTGTTCTTTGACAGTCTTGAATACTGAGTGCGGTTCAGTTAATAAAACTGTCTTTCTGGTGCTCATTGCAAACACGCCAGAAAGTGTTTTTCTGTGTTCCACTTGTTAGTATAAACAAATACGCAGTCTGCTGAAAGCAAGCTGTGCTCTGACAGTCTTTCTTATGGAGCGCAGTTCAGCTAATAAAACTCTTTCTGCCTTTCATTGCAAGCGAGCCCGAAAGTGTTTTTATGCTTCATAACGGGTTGTAAAAGCAAAGATGCAGTTTGCTGAAAACAAGTTGTTCTTTGACAGTCTTGAATACTGAGTGCGGTTCAGTTAATAAAACTGTCTTTCTGGTGCTCATTGCAAACAAACCAGAAAGTGTTTTTCTGTGTTCTACTTGTTAGTATAAACAAATATGCAGTCTGCTGAAAGCAAGCTGTGCTCTGAGAGTCTTTCTTATGGAGCGCAGTTCAGCTAATAAAACTCTTTCTGCCTTTCATTGCAAGCGAGCCCGAAAGTGTTTTTATGCTTCATAACGGGTTGTAAAAGCAAAGATGCAGTTTGCTGAAAACAAGTTGTTCTTTGACAATCTTGAATACTGAGTGCGGTTCAGTTAATAAAACTGTCTTTCTGGTGCTCATTGCAAACACGCCAGAAAGTGTTTTTCTGTGTTCCAATTGTTAGTATAAACAAATACGCAGTCTGCTGAAAGCAAGCTGTGCTCTGACAGTCTTTCTTATGGAGCGCAGTTCAGCTAATAAAACTCTTTCTGCCTTTCATTGCAAGCGAGCCCGAAAGTGTTTTTATGCTTCATAACGGGTTGTAAAAGCAAAGATGCAGTTTGCTGAAAACAAGTTGTTCTTTGACAGTCTTGAATACTGAGTGCGGTTCAGTTAATAAAACTGTCTTTCTGGTGCTCATTGCAAACACGCCAGAAAGTGTTTTTCTGTGTTCCAATTGTTAGTATAAACAAATATGCAATCTGCTGAAAGCAAGCTGTGCTCTGAGAGTCTTTCTTATGGAGTGCAGTTCAGCTAATAAAATTCTTTCTGCCTTTCATTGCAAGCGAGCCCGAAAGTGTTTTTATGCTTCATAACGGGTTGTAAAAGCAAAGATGCAGTTTGCTGAAAACAAGTTGTTCTCTGACAGTCTTGAATACTGAGTGCGGTTCAGTTAATAAAACTGTCTTTCTGGTGCTCATTGCAAACACGCCAGAAAGTGTTTTTCTGTGTTCCAATTGTTAGTATAAACAAATACGCAGTCTGCTGAAAGCAAGCTGTGCTCTGACAGTCTTTCTTATGGAGCGCAGTTCAGCTAATAAAACTCTTTCTGCCTTTCATTGCAAGCGAGCCCGAAAGTGTTTTTATGCTTCATAACGGGTTGTAAAAGCAAAGATGCAGTTTGCTGAAAACAAGTTTATCTTTGACAGTCTTGAATACTGAGTGCGGTTCAGTTAATAAAACTGTCTTTCTGGTGCTCATTGCAAACACGCCAGAAAGTGTTTTTCTGTGTTCCAATTGCTAGTATAAAGTAATACGCAGTCTGCTGAAAGCAAGCTGTGCTCTGACAGTCTTTCTTATGGAGCGCAGTTCAGCTAATAAAACTCTTTCTGCCTTTCATTGCAAGCGAGCCCGAAAGTGTTTTTATGCTTCATAACGGGTTGTAAAAGCAAAGATGCAGTTTGCTGAAAACAAGTTGTTCTTTGACAATCTTGAATACTGAGTGCGGTTCAGTTAATAAAACTGTCTTTCTGGTGCTCATTGCAAACACGCCAGAAAGTGTTTTTCTGTGTTCCACTTGTTAGTATAAACAAATACGCAGTCTGCTGAAAGCAAGCTGTGCTCTGACAGTCTTTCTTATGGAGCGCAGTTCAGCTAATAAAACTCTTTCTGCCTTTCATTGCAAGCGAGCCCGAAAGTGTTTTTATGCTTCATAACGGGTTGTAAAAGCAAAGATGCAGTTTGCTGAAAACAAGTTTATCTTTGACAGTCTTGAATACTGAGTGCGGTTCAGTTAATAAAACTGTCTTTCTGGTGCTCATTGCAAACACGCCAGAAAGTGTTTTTCTGTGTTCCACTTGTTAGTATAAACAAATACGCAGTCTGCTGAAAGCAAGCTGTGCTCTGACAGTCTTTCTTATGGAGCGCAGTTCAGCTAATAAAACTCTTTCTGCCTTTCATTGCAAGCGAGCCCGAAAGTGTTTTTATGCTCCATAACGGGTTGTAAAAGCAAAGATGCAGTTTGCTGAAAACAAGTTGTTCTTTGACAGTCTTGAATACTGAGTGCGGTTCAGTTAATAAAACTGTCTTTCTGGTGCTCATTGCAAACAAACCAGAAAGTGTTTTTCTGTGTTCTACTTGTTAGTATAAACAAATATGCAGTCTGCTGAAAGCAAGCTGTGCTCTGAGAGTCTTTCTTATGGAGCGCAGTTCAGCTAATAAAACTCTTTCTGCCTTTCATTGCAAGCGAGCCCGAAAGTGTTTTTATGCTTCATAACGGGTTGTAAAAGCAAAGATGCAGTTTGCTGAAAACAAGTTGTTCTTTGACAATCTTGAATACTGAGTGCGGTTCAGTTAATAAAACTGTCTTTCTGGTGCTCATTGCAAACACGCCAGAAAGTGTTTTTCTGTGTTCCAATTGTTAGTATAAACAAATACGCAGTCTGCTGAAAGCAAGCTGTGCTCTGACAGTCTTTCTTATGGAGCGCAGTTCAGCTAATAAAACTCTTTCTGCCTTTCATTGCAAGCGAGCCCGAAAGTGTTTTTATGCTTCATAACGGGTTGTAAAAGCAAAGATGCAGTTTGCTGAAAACAAGTTGTTCTTTGACAGTCTTGAATACTGAGTGCGGTTCAGTTAATAAAACTGTCTTTCTGGTGCTCATTGCAAACACGCCAGAAAGTGTTTTTCTGTGTTCCAATTGTTAGTATAAACAAATACGCAGTCTGCTGAAAGCAAGCTGTGCTCTGACAGTCTTTCTTATGGAGCGCAGTTCAGCTAATAAAACTCTTTCTGCCTTTCATTGCAAGCGAGCCCGAAAGTGTTTTTATGCTTCATAACGGGTTGTAAAAGCAAAGATGCAGTTTGCTGAAAACAAGTTGTTCTTTGACAGTCTTGAATACTGAGTGCGGTTCAGTTAATAAAACTGTCTTTCTGGTGCTCATTGCAAACACGCCAGAAAGTGTTTTTCTGTGTTCCACTTGTTAGTATAAACAAATACGCAGTCTGCTGAAAGCAAGCTGTGCTCTGACAGTCTTTCTTATGGAGCGCAGTTCAGCTAATAAAACTCTTTCTGCCTTTCATTGCAAGCGAGCCCGAAAGTGTTTTTATGCTTCATAACGGGTTGTAAAAGCAAAGATGCAGTTTGCTGAAAACAAGTTTATCTTTGACAGTCTTGAATACTGAGTGCGGTTCAGTTAATAAAACTGTCTTTCTGGTGCTCATTGCAAACACGCCAGAAAGTGTTTTTCTGTGTTCCAATTGCTAGTATAAAGTAATACGCAGTCTGCTGAAAGCAAGCTGTGCTCTGACAGTCTTTCTTATGGAGCGCAGTTCAGCTAATAAAACTCTTTCTGCCTTTCATTGCAAGCGAGCCCGAAAGTGTTTTTATGCTTCATAACGGGTTGTAAAAGCAAAGATGCAGTTTGCTGAAAACAAGTTGTTCTTTGACAATCTTGAATACTGAGTGCGGTTCAGTTAATAAAACTGTCTTTCTGGTGCTCATTGCAAACACGCCAGAAAGTGTTTTTCTGTGTTCCACTTGTTAGTATAAACAAATACGCAGTCTGCTGAAAGCAAGCTGTGCTCTGACAGTCTTTCTTATGGAGCGCAGTTCAGCTAATAAAACTCTTTCTGCCTTTCATTGCAAGCGAGCCCGAAAGTGTTTTTATGCTTCATAACGGGTTGTAAAAGCAAAGATGCAGTTTGCTGAAAACAAGTTGTTCTTTGACAATCTTGAATACTGAGTGTGGTTCAGTTAATAAAACTGTCTTTCTGGTGCTCATTGCAAACACGCCAGAAAGTGTTTTTCTGTGTTCCAATTGTTAGTATAAACAAATACGCAGTCTGCTGAAAGCAAGCTGTGCTCTGACAGTCTTTCTTATGGAGCGCAGTTCAGCTAATAAAACTCTTTCTGCCTTTCATTGCAAGCGAGCCCGAAAGTGTTTTTATGCTTCATAACGGGTTGTAAAAGCAAAGATGCAGTTTGCTGAAAACAAGTTGTTCTTTCACAGTCTTGAATACTGAGTGCGGTTCAGTTAATAAAACTGTCTTTCTGGTGCTCATTGCAAACACGCCAGAAAGTGTTTTTCTGTGTTCCAATTGTTAGTATAAACAAATACGCAGTCTGCTGAAAGCAAGCTGTGCTCTGACAGTCTTTCTTATGGAGCGCAGTTCAGCTAATAAAACTCTTTCTGCCTTTCATTGCAAGCGAGCCCGAAAGTGTTTTTATGCTTCATAACGGGTTGTAAAAGCAAAGATGCAGTTTGCTGAAAACAAGTTGTTCTTTGACAGTCTTGAATACTGAGTGCGGTTCAGTTAATAAAACTGTCTTTCTGGTGCTCATTGCAAACAAACCAGAAAGTGTTTTTCTGTGTTCTACTTGTTAGTATAAACAAATATGCAGTCTGCTGAAAGCAAGCTGTGCTCTGAGAGTCTTTCTTATGGAGCGCAGTTCAGCTAATAAAACTCTTTCTGCCTTTCATTGCAAGCGAGCCCGAAAGTGTTTTTATGCTTCATAACGGGTTGTAAAAGCAAAGATGCAGTTTGCTGAAAACAAGTTGTTCTTTGACAATCTTGAATACTGAGTGCGGTTCAGTTAATAAAACTGTCTTTCTGGTGCTCATTGCAAACACGCCAGAAAGTGTTTTTCTGTGTTCCAATTGTTAGTATAAACAAATATGCAGTCTGCTGAAAGCAAGCTGTGCTCTGACAGTCTTTCTTATGGAGCGCAGTTCAGCTAATAAAACTCTTCCTGCCTTTCATTGCAAGCGAGCCCGAAAGTGTTTTTATGCTTCATAACGGGTTGTAAAAGCAAAGATGCAGTTTGCTGAAAACAAGTTGTTCTTTGACAGTCTTGAATACTGAGTGCGGTTCAGTTAATAAAACTGTCTTTCTGGTGCTCATTGCAAACAAACCAGAAAGTGTTTTTCTGTGTTCTACTTGTTAGTATAAACAAATATGCAGTCTGCTGAAAGCAAGCTGTGCTCTGAGAGTCTTTCTTATGGAGCGCAGTTCAGCTAATAAAACTCTTTCTGCCTTTCATTGCAAGCGAGCCCGAAAGTGTTTTTATGCTTCATAACGGGTTGTAAAAGCAAAGATGCAGTTTGCTGAAAACAAGTTGTTCTTTGACAATCTTGAATACTGAGTGCGGTTCAGTTAATAAAACTGTCTTTCTGGTGCTCATTGCAAACACGCCAGAAAGTGTTTTTCTGTGTTCCAATTGTTAGTATAAACAAATACGCAGTCTGCTGAAAGCAAGCTGTGCTCTGACAGTCTTTCTTATGGAGCGCAGTTCAGCTAATAAAACTCTTTCTGCCTTTCATTGCAAGCGAGCCCGAAAGTGTTTTTATGCTTCATAACGGGTTGTAAAAGCAAAGATGCAGTTTGCTGAAAACAAGTTGTTCTTTCACAGTCTTGAATACTGAGTGCGGTTCAGTTAATAAAACTGTCTTTCTGGTGCTCATTGCAAACAAACCAGAAAGTGTTTTTCTGTGTTCTACTTGTTAGTATAAACAAATATGCAGTCTGCTGAAAGCAAGCTGTGCTCTGAGAGTCTTTCTTATGGAGCGCAGTTCAGCTAATAAAACTCTTTCTGCCTCTCATTGCAAGCGAGCCCGAAAGTGTTTTTATGCTTCATAACGGGTTGTAAAAGCAAAGATGCAGTTTGCTGAAAACAAGTTGTTCTTTGACAATCTTGAATACCGAGTGCGGTTCAGTTAATAAAACTGTCTTTCTGGTGCTCATTGCAAACACGCCAGAAAGTGTTTTTCTGTGTTCCAATTGTTAGTATAAACAAATACGCAGTCTGCTGAAAGCAAGCTGTGCTCTGACAGTCTTTCTTATGGAGCGCAGTTCAGCTAATAAAACTCTTTCTGCCTTTCATTGCAAGCGAGCCCGAAAGTGTTTTTATGCTTCATAACGGGTTGTAAAAGCAAAGATGCAGTTTGCTGAAAACAAGTTGTTCTTTCACAGTCTTGAATACTGAGTGCGGTTCAGTTAATAAAACTGTCTTTCTGGTGCTCATTGCAAACAAACCAGAAAGTGTTTTTCTGTGTTCTACTTGTTAGTATAAACAAATATGCAGTCTGCTGAAAGCAAGCTGTGCTCTGAGAGTCTTTCTTATGGAGCGCAGTTCAGCTAATAAAACTCTTTCTGCCTCTCATTGCAAGCGAGCCCGAAAGTGTTTTTATGCTTCATAACGGGTTGTAAAAGCAAAGATGCAGTTTGCTGAAAACAAGTTGTTCTTTGACAATCTTGAATACCGAGTGCGGTTCAGTTAATAAAACTGTCTTTCTGGTGCTCATTGCAAACACGCCAGAAAGTGTTTTTCTGTGTTCCAATTGTTAGTATAAACAAATACGCAGTCTGCTGAAAGCAAGCTGTGCTCTGACAGTCTTTCTTATGGAGCGCAGTTCAGCTAATAAAACTCTTTCTGCCTTTCATTGCAAGCGAGCCCGAAAGTGTTTTTATGCTTCATAACGGGTTGTAAAAGCAAAGATGCAGTTTGCTGAAAACAAGTTGTTCTTTGACAGTCTTGAATACTGAGTGCGGTTCAGTTAATAAAACTGTCTTTCTGGTGCTCATTGCAAACACGCCAGAAAGTGTTTTTCTGTGTTCTACTTGTTAGTATAAACAAATATGCAGTCTGCTGAAAGCAAGCTGTGCTCTGAGAGTCTTTCTTATGGAGCGCAGTTCAGCTAATAAAACTCTTTCTGCCTCTCATTGCAAGCGAGCCCGAAAGTGTTTTTATGCTTCATAACGGGTTGTAAAAGCAAAGATGCAGTTTGCTGAAAACAAGTTGTTCTTTGACAATCTTGAATACCGAGTGCGGTTCAGTTAATAAAACTGTCTTTCTGGTGCTCATTGCAAGCAAGCCAGAAAGTGTTTTTCTGTGTTCCAATTGCTAGTATAAAGAAATACGCAGTCTGCTGAAAGCAAGCTGTTCTTTGATAGTCTTTCTTATGGAGTGCAGTTCAGCTAATAAAACTCTTTCTGCCTTTCATTGCAAGCGAGCCCGAAAGTGTTTTTATGCTTCATAATGGGTTGTAAAAGCAAAGATGCAGTTTGCTGAAAACAAGTTGTTCTTTGACAGTCTTGAATACTGAGTGCGGTTCAGTTAATAAAACTGTCTTTCTGGTGCTCATTGCAAACATGCCAGAAAGTGTTTTTCTGTGTTCCAATTGCTAGTATAAAGAAATACGCAGTCTGCTGAAAGCAAGCTGTGCTCTGACAGTCTTTCTTATGGAGTGCAGTTCAGCTAATAAAACTCTTTCTGCCTCTCATTGCAAGCGAGCCCGAAAGTGTTTTTATGCTTCACAATGGACTGTAAAAGCAAAGATGCAGTTTGCTGAAAACAAGTTGTTCTTTGACAGTCTTGAATACTGAGTGCGGTTCAGTTAATAAAACTATCTTTCTGGTGCTCATTGCAAACAAACCAGAAAGTGTTTTTCTGTGTTCTACTTGTTAGTATAAACAAATATGCAGTCTGCTGAAAGCAAGCTGTGCTCTGACAGTCTTTCTTATGGAGAGCAGTTCAGCTAATAAAACTCTTTCTGCCTCTCATTGCAAGCGAGCCCGAAAGTGTTTTTATGCTTCATAATGGACTGTAAAAGCAAAGATGCAGTTTGCTGAAAACAAGTTTATCTTTGACAGTCTTGAATACTGAGTGCAGTTGAGTTAATAAAACTGTCTTTCTGGTGCTCATTGCAAACAAACCAGAAAGTGTTTTTCTGTGTTCCAATTGTTAGTATAAACAAATATGCAGTCTCCTGAAAGCAAGCTGTGCTCTGACAGTCTTTCTTATGGAGCGCAGTTCAGCTAATAAAACTCTTTCTGCCTTTCATTGCAAGCGAGCCCGAAAGTGTTTTTATGCTTCATAACGGGTTGTAAAAGCAAAGATGCAGTTTGCTGAAAACAAGTTGTTCTTTGACAGTCTTGAATACTGAGTGCGGTTCAGTTAATAAAACTGTCTTTCTGGTGCTCATTGCAAACACGCCAGAAAGTGTTTTTCTGTGTTCCAATTGCTAGTATAAAGAAATACGCAGTCTGCTGAAAGCAAGCTGTGCTCTGACAGTCTTTCTTATGGAGTGCAGTTCAGCTAATAAAACTCTTTCTGCCTTTCATTGCAAGCGAGCCCGAAAGTGTTTTTATGCTTCATAATGGATTGTAAAAGCAAAGATGCAGTTTGCTGAAAACAAGTTGTTCTTTGACAGTCTTGAATACTGAGTGCGGTTCAGTTAATAAAACTGTCTTTCTGGTGCTCATTGCAAGCAAGCCAGAAAGTGTTTTTCTGTGTTCCAATTGCTAGTATAAAGAAATACGCAGTCTGCTGAAAGCAAGCTGTTCTTTGATAGTCTTTCTTATGGAGTGCAGTTCAGCTAATAAAACTCTTTCTGCCTTTCATTGCAAGCGAGCCCGAAAGTGTTTTTATGCTTCATAATGGACTGTAAAAGCAAAGATGCAGTTTGCTGAAAACAAGTTGTTCTTTGACAGTCTTGAATACTGAGTGCGGTTCAGTTAATAAAACTGTCTTTCTGGTGCTCATTGCAAACAAACCAGAAAGTGTTTTTCTGTGTTCTACTTGTTAGTATAAACAAATATGCAGTCTGCTGAAAGCAAGCTGTGCTCTGAGAGTCTTTCTTATGGAGTGCAGTTCAGCTAATAAAACTCTTTCTGCCTTTCATTGCAAGCGAGCCCGAAAGTGTTTTTATGCTTCATAACGGGTTGTAAAAGCAAAGATGCAGTTTGCTGAAAACAAGTTGTTCTTTGACAGTCTTGAATACTGAGTGCAGTTGAGTTAATAAAACTGTCTTTCTGGTGCTCATTGCAAACAAACCAGAAAGTGTTTTTCTGTGTTCCAATTGCTAGTATAAACAAATACGCAGTCTGCTGAAAGCAAGCTGTGCTCTGACAGTCTTTCTTATGGAGCGCAGTTCAGCTAATAAAACTCTTTCTGCCTTTCATTGCAAGCGAGCCCGAAAGTGTTTTTATGCTTCATAACGGGTTGTAAAAGCAAAAATGCAGTTTGCTGAAAACAAGTTGTTCTTTGACAGTCTTGAATACTGAGTGCGGTTCAGTTAATAAAACTGTCTTTCTGGTGCTCATTGCAAACACGCCAGAAAGTGTTTTTCTGTGTTCCAATTGCTAGTATAAACAAATACGCAGTCTGCTGAAAGCAAGCTGTGCTCTGACAGTCTTTCTTAAGGAGCGCAGTTCAGCTAATAAAACTCTTTCTGCCTTTCATTGCAAGCGAGCCCGAAAGTGTTTTTATGCTTCATAACGGGTTGTAAAAGCAAAGATGCAGTTTGCTGAAAACAAGTTGTTGTTTGACAGTCTTGAATACTGAGTGCGGTTCAGTTAATAAAACTGTCTTTCTGGTGCTCATTGCAAACACGCCAGAAAGTGTTTTTCTGTGTTCCAATTGCTAGTATAAACAAATACGCAGTCTGCTGAAAGCAAGCTGTGCTCTGAGAGTCTTTCTTATGGAGTGCAGTTCAGCTAATAAAACTCTTTCTGCCTTTCATTGCAAGCGAGCCCGAAAGTGTTTTTATGCTTCATAACGGGTTGTAAAAGCAAAGATGCAGTTTGCTGAAAACAAGTTGTTCTTTGACAGTCTTGAATACTGAGTGCGGTTCAGTTAATAAAACTGTCTTTCTGGTGCTCATTGCAAACACGCCAGAAAGTGTTTTTCTGTGTTCCACTTGTTAGTATAAACAAATACGCAGTCTGCTGAAAGCAAGCTGTGCTCTGACAGTCTTTCTTATGGAGCGCAGTTCAGCTAATAAAACTCTTTCTGCCTTTCATTGCAAGCGAGCCCGAAAGTGTTTTTATGCTTCATAACGGGTTGTAAAAGCAAAGATGCAGTTTGCTGAAAACAAGTTGTTCTTTGACAGTCTTGAATACTGAGTGCGGTTCAGTTAATAAAACTGTCTTTCTGGTGCTCATTGCAAACAAACCAGAAAGTGTTTTTCTGTGTTCTACTTGTTAGTATAAACAAATATGCAGTCTGCTGAAAGCAAGCTGTGCTCTGAGAGTCTTTCTTATGGAGTGCAGTTCAGCTAATAAAACTCTTTCTGCCTTTCATTGCAAGCGAGCCCGAAAGTGTTTTTATGCTTCATAACGGGTTGTAAAAGCAAAGATGCAGTTTGCTGAAAACAAGTTGTTCTTTGACAATCTTGAATACTGAGTGCGGTTCAGTTAATAAAACTGTCTTTCTGGTGCTCATTGCAAACACGCCAGAAAGTGTTTTTCTGTGTTCCAATTGTTAGTATAAACAAATACGCAGTCTGCTGAAAGCAAGCTGTGCTCTGACAGTCTTTCTTATGGAGCGCAGTTCAGCTAATAAAACTCTTTCTGCCTTTCATTGCAAGCGAGCCCGAAAGTGTTTTTATGCTTCATAACGGGTTGTAAAAGCAAAGATGCAGTTTGCTGAAAACAAGTTGTTCTTTGACAGTCTTGAATACTGAGTGCGGTTCAGTTAATAAAACTGTCTTTCTGGTGCTCATTGCAAACACGCCAGAAAGTGTTTTTCTGTGTTCCAATTGTTAGTATAAACAAATATGCAATCTGCTGAAAGCAAGCTGTGCTCTGAGAGTCTTTCTTATGGAGTGCAGTTCAGCTAATAAAATTCTTTCTGCCTTTCATTGCAAGCGAGCCCGAAAGTGTTTTTATGCTTCATAACGGGTTGTAAAAGCAAAGATGCAGTTTGCTGAAAACAAGTTGTTCTCTGACAGTCTTGAATACTGAGTGCGGTTCAGTTAATAAAACTGTCTTTCTGGTGCTCATTGCAAACACGCCAGAAAGTGTTTTTCTGTGTTCCAATTGTTAGTATAAACAAATACGCAGTCTGCTGAAAGCAAGCTGTGCTCTGACAGTCTTTCTTATGGAGCGCAGTTCAGCTAATAAAACTCTTTCTGCCTTTCATTGCAAGCGAGCCCGAAAGTGTTTTTATGCTTCATAACGGGTTGTAAAAGCAAAGATGCAGTTTGCTGAAAACAAGTTTATCTTTGACAGTCTTGAATACTGAGTGCGGTTCAGTTAATAAAACTGTCTTTCTGGTGCTCATTGCAAACACGCCAGAAAGTGTTTTTCTGTGTTCCAATTGCTAGTATAAAGTAATACGCAGTCTGCTGAAAGCAAGCTGTGCTCTGACAGTCTTTCTTATGGAGCGCAGTTCAGCTAATAAAACTCTTTCTGCCTTTCATTGCAAGCGAGCCCGAAAGTGTTTTTATGCTTCATAACGGGTTGTAAAAGCAAAGATGCAGTTTGCTGAAAACAAGTTGTTCTTTGACAATCTTGAATACTGAGTGCGGTTCAGTTAATAAAACTGTCTTTCTGGTGCTCATTGCAAACACGCCAGAAAGTGTTTTTCTGTGTTCCACTTGTTAGTATAAACAAATACGCAGTCTGCTGAAAGCAAGCTGTGCTCTGACAGTCTTTCTTATGGAGCGCAGTTCAGCTAATAAAACTCTTTCTGCCTTTCATTGCAAGCGAGCCCGAAAGTGTTTTTATGCTTCATAACGGGTTGTAAAAGCAAAGATGCAGTTTGCTGAAAACAAGTTTATCTTTGACAGTCTTGAATACTGAGTGCGGTTCAGTTAATAAAACTGTCTTTCTGGTGCTCATTGCAAACACGCCAGAAAGTGTTTTTCTGTGTTCCACTTGTTAGTATAAACAAATACGCAGTCTGCTGAAAGCAAGCTGTGCTCTGACAGTCTTTCTTATGGAGCGCAGTTCAGCTAATAAAACTCTTTCTGCCTTTCATTGCAAGCGAGCCCGAAAGTGTTTTTATGCTCCATAACGGGTTGTAAAAGCAAAGATGCAGTTTGCTGAAAACAAGTTGTTCTTTGACAGTCTTGAATACTGAGTGCGGTTCAGTTAATAAAACTGTCTTTCTGGTGCTCATTGCAAACAAACCAGAAAGTGTTTTTCTGTGTTCTACTTGTTAGTATAAACAAATATGCAGTCTGCTGAAAGCAAGCTGTGCTCTGAGAGTCTTTCTTATGGAGCGCAGTTCAGCTAATAAAACTCTTTCTGCCTTTCATTGCAAGCGAGCCCGAAAGTGTTTTTATGCTTCATAACGGGTTGTAAAAGCAAAGATGCAGTTTGCTGAAAACAAGTTGTTCTTTGACAATCTTGAATACTGAGTGCGGTTCAGTTAATAAAACTGTCTTTCTGGTGCTCATTGCAAACACGCCAGAAAGTGTTTTTCTGTGTTCCAATTGTTAGTATAAACAAATACGCAGTCTGCTGAAAGCAAGCTGTGCTCTGACAGTCTTTCTTATGGAGCGCAGTTCAGCTAATAAAACTCTTTCTGCCTTTCATTGCAAGCGAGCCCGAAAGTGTTTTTATGCTTCATAACGGGTTGTAAAAGCAAAGATGCAGTTTGCTGAAAACAAGTTGTTCTTTGACAGTCTTGAATACTGAGTGCGGTTCAGTTAATAAAACTGTCTTTCTGGTGCTCATTGCAAACACGCCAGAAAGTGTTTTTCTGTGTTCCAATTGTTAGTATAAACAAATATGCAATCTGCTGAAAGCAAGCTGTGCTCTGAGAGTCTTTCTTATGGAGTGCAGTTCAGCTAATAAAATTCTTTCTGCCTTTCATTGCAAGCGAGCCCGAAAGTGTTTTTATGCTTCATAACGGGTTGTAAAAGCAAAGATGCAGTTTGCTGAAAACAAGTTGTTCTTTGACAGTCTTGAATACTGAGTGCGGTTCAGTTAATAAAACTGTCTTTCTGGTGCTCATTGCAAACACGCCAGAAAGTGTTTTTCTGTGTTCCACTTGTTAGTATAAACAAATACGCAGTCTGCTGAAAGCAAGCTGTGCTCTGACAGTCTTTCTTATGGAGCGCAGTTCAGCTAATAAAACTCTTTCTGCCTTTCATTGCAAGCGAGCCCGAAAGTGTTTTTATGCTTCATAACGGGTTGTAAAAGCAAAGATGCAGTTTGCTGAAAACAAGTTTATCTTTGACAGTCTTGAATACTGAGTGCGGTTCAGTTAATAAAACTGTCTTTCTGGTGCTCATTGCAAACACGCCAGAAAGTGTTTTTCTGTGTTCCAATTGCTAGTATAAAGTAATACGCAGTCTGCTGAAAGCAAGCTGTGCTCTGACAGTCTTTCTTATGGAGCGCAGTTCAGCTAATAAAACTCTTTCTGCCTTTCATTGCAAGCGAGCCCGAAAGTGTTTTTATGCTTCATAACGGGTTGTAAAAGCAAAGATGCAGTTTGCTGAAAACAAGTTGTTCTTTGACAATCTTGAATACTGAGTGTGGTTCAGTTAATAAAACTGTCTTTCTGGTGCTCATTGCAAACACGCCAGAAAGTGTTTTTCTGTGTTCCAATTGTTAGTATAAACAAATACGCAGTCTGCTGAAAGCAAGCTGTGCTCTGACAGTCTTTCTTATGGAGCGCAGTTCAGCTAATAAAACTCTTTCTGCCTTTCATTGCAAGCGAGCCCGAAAGTGTTTTTATGCTTCATAACGGGTTGTAAAAGCAAAGATGCAGTTTGCTGAAAACAAGTTGTTCTTTCACAGTCTTGAATACTGAGTGCGGTTCAGTTAATAAAACTGTCTTTCTGGTGCTCATTGCAAACACGCCAGAAAGTGTTTTTCTGTGTTCCAATTGTTAGTATAAACAAATACGCAGTCTGCTGAAAGCAAGCTGTGCTCTGACAGTCTTTCTTATGGAGCGCAGTTCAGCTAATAAAACTCTTTCTGCCTTTCATTGCAAGCGAGCCCGAAAGTGTTTTTATGCTTCATAACGGGTTGTAAAAGCAAAGATGCAGTTTGCTGAAAACAAGTTGTTCTTTGACAGTCTTGAATACTGAGTGCGGTTCAGTTAATAAAACTGTCTTTCTGGTGCTCATTGCAAACAAACCAGAAAGTGTTTTTCTGTGTTCTACTTGTTAGTATAAACAAATATGCAGTCTGCTGAAAGCAAGCTGTGCTCTGAGAGTCTTTCTTATGGAGCGCAGTTCAGCTAATAAAACTCTTTCTGCCTTTCATTGCAAGCGAGCCCGAAAGTGTTTTTATGCTTCATAACGGGTTGTAAAAGCAAAGATGCAGTTTGCTGAAAACAAGTTGTTCTTTGACAATCTTGAATACTGAGTGCGGTTCAGTTAATAAAACTGTCTTTCTGGTGCTCATTGCAAACACGCCAGAAAGTGTTTTTCTGTGTTCCAATTGTTAGTATAAACAAATATGCAGTCTGCTGAAAGCAAGCTGTGCTCTGACAGTCTTTCTTATGGAGCGCAGTTCAGCTAATAAAACTCTTCCTGCCTTTCATTGCAAGCGAGCCCGAAAGTGTTTTTATGCTTCATAACGGGTTGTAAAAGCAAAGATGCAGTTTGCTGAAAACAAGTTGTTCTTTGACAGTCTTGAATACTGAGTGCGGTTCAGTTAATAAAACTGTCTTTCTGGTGCTCATTGCAAACAAACCAGAAAGTGTTTTTCTGTGTTCTACTTGTTAGTATAAACAAATATGCAGTCTGCTGAAAGCAAGCTGTGCTCTGAGAGTCTTTCTTATGGAGCGCAGTTCAGCTAATAAAACTCTTTCTGCCTTTCATTGCAAGCGAGCCCGAAAGTGTTTTTATGCTTCATAACGGGTTGTAAAAGCAAAGATGCAGTTTGCTGAAAACAAGTTGTTCTTTCACAGTCTTGAATACTGAGTGCGGTTCAGTTAATAAAACTGTCTTTCTGGTGCTCATTGCAAACAAACCAGAAAGTGTTTTTCTGTGTTCTACTTGTTAGTATAAACAAATATGCAGTCTGCTGAAAGCAAGCTGTGCTCTGAGAGTCTTTCTTATGGAGCGCAGTTCAGCTAATAAAACTCTTTCTGCCTCTCATTGCAAGCGAGCCCGAAAGTGTTTTTATGCTTCATAACGGGTTGTAAAAGCAAAGATGCAGTTTGCTGAAAACAAGTTGTTCTTTGACAATCTTGAATACCGAGTGCGGTTCAGTTAATAAAACTGTCTTTCTGGTGCTCATTGCAAACACGCCAGAAAGTGTTTTTCTGTGTTCCAATTGTTAGTATAAACAAATACGCAGTCTGCTGAAAGCAAGCTGTGCTCTGACAGTCTTTCTTATGGAGCGCAGTTCAGCTAATAAAACTCTTTCTGCCTTTCATTGCAAGCGAGCCCGAAAGTGTTTTTATGCTTCATAACGGGTTGTAAAAGCAAAGATGCAGTTTGCTGAAAACAAGTTGTTCTTTGACAGTCTTGAATACTGAGTGCGGTTCAGTTAATAAAACTGTCTTTCTGGTGCTCATTGCAAACACGCCAGAAAGTGTTTTTCTGTGTTCTACTTGTTAGTATAAACAAATATGCAGTCTGCTGAAAGCAAGCTGTGCTCTGAGAGTCTTTCTTATGGAGCGCAGTTCAGCTAATAAAACTCTTTCTGCCTCTCATTGCAAGCGAGCCCGAAAGTGTTTTTATGCTTCATAACGGGTTGTAAAAGCAAAGATGCAGTTTGCTGAAAACAAGTTGTTCTTTGACAATCTTGAATACCGAGTGCGGTTCAGTTAATAAAACTGTCTTTCTGGTGCTCATTGCAAACACGCCAGAAAGTGTTTTTCTGTGTTCCAATTGTTAGTATAAACAAATACGCAGTCTGCTGAAAGCAAGCTGTGCTCTGACAGTCTTTCTTATGGAGCGCAGTTCAGCTAATAAAACTCTTTCTGCCTTTCATTAAAAGCGAGCCCGAAAGTGTTTTTATGCTTCATAACGGGTTGTAAAAGCAAAGATGCAGTTTGCTGAAAACAAGTTGTTCTTTGACAGTCTTGAATACTGAGTGCGGTTCAGTTAATAAAACTGTCTTTCTGGTGCTCATTGCAAACACGCCAGAAAGTGTTTTTCTGTGTTCCAATTGTTAGTATAAACAAATACGCAGTCTGCTGAAAGCAAGCTGTGCTCTGACAGTCTTTCTTATGGAGCGCAGTTCAGCTAATAAAACTCTTTCTGCCTTTCATTGCAAGCGAGCCCGAAAGTGTTTTTATGCTTCATAACGGGTTGTAAAAGCAAAGATGCAGTTTGCTGAAAACAAGTTGTTCTTTGACAGTCTTGAATACTGAGTGCAGTTGAGGTAATAAAACTGTCTTTCTGGTGCTCATTGCAATCAAACCAGAAAGTGTTTTTCTGTGTTCCAATTGCTAGTATAAACAAATACGCAGTCTGCTGAAAGCAAGCTGTGCTCTGACAGTCTTTCTTATGGAGCGCAGTTCAGCTAATAAAACTCTTTCTGCCTTTCATTGCAAGCGAGCCCGAAAGTGTTTTTATGCTTCATAACGGGTTGTAAAAGCAAAGATGCAGTTTGCTGAAAACAAGTTGTTCTTTGACAGTCTTGAATACTGAGTGCGGTTCAGTTAATAAAACTGTCTTTCTGGTGCTCATTGCAAACAAACCAGAAAGTGTTTTTCTGTGTTCTACTTGTTAGTATAAACAAATATGCAGTCTGCTGAAAGCAAGCTGTGCTCTGAGAGTCTTTCTTATGGAGCGCAGTTCAGCTAATAAAACTCTTTCTGCCTTTCATTGCAAGCGAGCCCGAAAGTGTTTTTATGCTTCATAACGGGTTGTAAAAGCAAAGATGCAGTTTGCTGAAAACAAGTTGTTCTTTGACAATCTTGAATACTGAGTGCGGTTCAGTTAATAAAACTGTCTTTCTGGTGCTCATTGCAAACACGCCAGAAAGTGTTTTTCTGTGTTCCAATTGTTAGTATAAACAAATATGCAGTCTGCTGAAAGCAAGCTGTGCTCTGACAGTCTTTCTTATGGAGCGCAGTTCAGCTAATAAAACTCTTCCTGCCTTTCATTGCAAGCGAGCCCGAAAGTGTTTTTATGCTTCATAACGGGTTGTAAAAGCAAAGATGCAGTTTGCTGAAAACAAGTTGTTCTTTGACAATCTTGAATACTGAGTGCGGTTCAGTTAATAAAACTGTCTTTCTGGTGCTCATTGCAAACACGCCAGAAAGTGTTTTTCTGTGTTCCAATTGTTAGTATAAACAAATACGCAGTCTGCTGAAAGCAAGCTGTGCTCTGAGAGTCTTTCTTATGGAGCGCAGTTCAGCTAATAAAACTCTTTCTGCCTCTCATTGCAAGCGAGCCCGAAAGTGTTTTTATGCTTCATAACGGGTTGTAAAAGCAAAGATGCAGTTTGCTGAAAACAAGTTGTTCTTTGACAATCTTGAATACCGAGTGCGGTTCAGTTAATAAAACTGTCTTTCTGGTGCTCATTGCAAACACGCCAGAAAGTGTTTTTCTGTGTTCCAATTGTTAGTATAAACAAATACGCAGTCTGCTGAAAGCAAGCTGTGCTCTGAGAGTCTTTCTTATGGAGCGCAGTTCAGCTAATAAAACTCTTTCTGCCTCTCATTGCAAGCGAGCCCGAAAGTGTTTTTATGCTTCATAACGGGTTGTAAAAGCAAAGATGCAGTTTGCTGAAAACAAGTTGTTCTTTGACAATCTTGATTACTGAGTGCGGTTCAGTTAATAAAACTGTCTTTCTGGTGCTCATTGCAAACACGCCAGAAAGTGTTTTTCTGTGTTCCAATTGTTAGTATAAACAAATACGCAGTCTGCTGAAAGCAAGCTGTGCTCTGACAGTCTTTCTTATGGAGCGCAGTTCAGCTAATAAAACTCTTTCTGCCTTTCATTGCAAGCGAGCCCGAAAGTGTTTTTATGCTTCATAACGGGTTGTAAAAGCAAAGATGCAGTTTGCTGAAAACAAGTTGTTCTTTGACAGTCTTGAATACTGAGTGCGGTTCAGTTAATAAAACTGTCTTTCTGGTGCTCATTGCAAACACGCCAGAAAGTGTTTTTCTGTGTTCTACTTGTTAGTATAAACAAATATGCAGTCTGCTGAAAGCAAGCTGTGCTCTGAGAGTCTTTCTTATGGAGCGCAGTTCAGCTAATAAAACTCTTTCTGCCTCTCATTGCAAGCGAGCCCGAAAGTGTTTTTATGCTTCATAACGGGTTGTAAAAGCAAAGATGCAGTTTGCTGAAAACAAGTTGTTCTTTGACAATCTTGAATACCGAGTGCGGTTCAGTTAATAAAACTGTCTTTCTGGTGCTCATTGCAAACACGCCAGAAAGTGTTTTTCTGTGTTCCAATTGTTAGTATAAACAAATACGCAGTCTGCTGAAAGCAAGCTGTGCTCTGACAGTCTTTCTTATGGAGCGCAGTTCAGCTAATAAAACTCTTTCTGCCTTTCATTAAAAGCGAGCCCGAAAGTGTTTTTATGCTTCATAACGGGTTGTAAAAGCAAAGATGCAGTTTGCTGAAAACAAGTTGTTCTTTGACAGTCTTGAATACTGAGTGCGGTTCAGTTAATAAAACTGTCTTTCTGGTGCTCATTGCAAACACGCCAGAAAGTGTTTTTCTGTGTTCCAATTGTTAGTATAAACAAATACGCAGTCTGCTGAAAGCAAGCTGTGCTCTGACAGTCTTTCTTATGGAGCGCAGTTCAGCTAATAAAACTCTTTCTGCCTTTCATTGCAAGCGAGCCCGAAAGTGTTTTTATGCTTCATAACGGGTTGTAAAAGCAAAGATGCAGTTTGCTGAAAACAAGTTTATCTTTGACAGTCTTGAATACTGAGTGCAGTTGAGGTAATAAAACTGTCTTTCTGGTGCTCATTGCAATCAAACCAGAAAGTGTTTTTCTGTGTTCCAATTGCTAGTATAAACAAATACGCAGTCTGCTGAAAGCAAGCTGTGCTCTGACAGTCTTTCTTATGGAGCGCAGTTCAGCTAATAAAACTCTTTCTGCCTTTCATTGCAAGCGAGCCCGAAAGTGTTTTTATGCTTCATAACGGGTTGTAAAAGCAAAGATGCAGTTTGCTGAAAACAAGTTGTTCTTTGACAGTCTTGAATACTGAGTGCGGTTCAGTTAATAAAACTGTCTTTCTGGTGCTCATTGCAAACAAACCAGAAAGTGTTTTTCTGTGTTCTACTTGTTAGTATAAACAAATATGCAGTCTGCTGAAAGCAAGCTGTGCTCTGAGAGTCTTTCTTATGGAGCGCAGTTCAGCTAATAAAACTCTTTCTGCCTTTCATTGCAAGCGAGCCCGAAAGTGTTTTTATGCTTCATAACGGGTTGTAAAAGCAAAGATGCAGTTTGCTGAAAACAAGTTGTTCTTTGACAATCTTGAATACTGAGTGCGGTTCAGTTAATAAAACTGTCTTTCTGGTGCTCATTGCAAACACGCCAGAAAGTGTTTTTCTGTGTTCCAATTGTTAGTATAAACAAATATGCAGTCTGCTGAAAGCAAGCTGTGCTCTGACAGTCTTTCTTATGGAGCGCAGTTCAGCTAATAAAACTCTTCCTGCCTTTCATTGCAAGCGAGCCCGAAAGTGTTTTTATGCTTCATAACGGGTTGTAAAAGCAAAGATGCAGTTTGCTGAAAACAAGTTGTTCTTTGACAATCTTGAATACTGAGTGCGGTTCAGTTAATAAAACTGTCTTTCTGGTGCTCATTGCAAACACGCCAGAAAGTGTTTTTCTGTGTTCCAATTGTTAGTATAAACAAATACGCAGTCTGCTGAAAGCAAGCTGTGCTCTGAGAGTCTTTCTTATGGAGCGCAGTTCAGCTAATAAAACTCTTTCTGCCTCTCATTGCAAGCGAGCCCGAAAGTGTTTTTATGCTTCATAACGGGTTGTAAAAGCAAAGATGCAGTTTGCTGAAAACAAGTTGTTCTTTGACAATCTTGAATACCGAGTGCGGTTCAGTTAATAAAACTGTCTTTCTGGTGCTCATTGCAAACACGCCAGAAAGTGTTTTTCTGTGTTCCAATTGTTAGTATAAACAAATACGCAGTCTGCTGAAAGCAAGCTGTGCTCTGAGAGTCTTTCTTATGGAGCGCAGTTCAGCTAATAAAACTCTTTCTGCCTCTCATTGCAAGCGAGCCCGAAAGTGTTTTTATGCTTCATAACGGGTTGTAAAAGCAAAGATGCAGTTTGCTGAAAACAAGTTGTTCTTTGACAATCTTGATTACTGAGTGCGGTTCAGTTAATAAAACTGTCTTTCTGGTGCTCATTGCAAACACGCCAGAAAGTGTTTTTCTGTGTTCCAATTGTTAGTATAAACAAATACGCAGTCTGCTGAAAGCAAGCTGTGCTCTGACAGTCTTTCTTATGGAGCGCAGTTCAGCTAATAAAACTCTTTCTGCCTTTCATTGCAAGCGAGCCCGAAAGTGTTTTTATGCTTCATAACGGGTTGTAAAAGCAAAGATGCAGTTTGCTGAAAACAAGTTGTTCTTTGACAGTCTTGAATACTGAGTGCGGTTCAGTTAATAAAACTGTCTTTCTGGTGCTCATTGCAAACACGCCAGAAAGTGTTTTTCTGTGTTCTACTTGTTAGTATAAACAAATATGCAGTCTGCTGAAAGCAAGCTGTGCTCTGAGAGTCTTTCTTATGGAGCGCAGTTCAGCTAATAAAACTCTTTCTGCCTCTCATTGCAAGCGAGCCCGAAAGTGTTTTTATGCTTCATAACGGGTTGTAAAAGCAAAGATGCAGTTTGCTGAAAACAAGTTGTTCTTTGACAATCTTGAATACTGAGTGCGGTTCAGTTAATAAAACTGTCTTTCTGGTGCTCATTGCAAACACGCCAGAAAGTGTTTTTCTGTGTTCCAATTGTTAGTATAAACAAATACGCAGTCTGCTGAAAGCAAGCTGTGCTCTGACAGTCTTTCTTATGGAGCGCAGTTCAGCTAATAAAACTCTTTCTGCCTTTCATTGCAAGCGAGCCCGAAAGTGTTTTTATGCTTCATAACGGGTTGTAAAAGCAAAGATGCAGTTTGCTGAAAACAAGTTGTTCTTTGACAGTCTTGAATACTGAGTGCGGTTCAGTTAATAAAACTGTCTTTCTGGTGCTCATTGCAAACACGCCAGAAAGTGTTTTTCTGTGTTCCAATTGTTAGTATAAACAAATACGCAGTCTGCTGAAAGCAAGCTGTGCTCTGACAGTCTTTCTTATGGAGCGCAGTTCAGCTAATAAAACTCTTTCTGCCTTTCATTGCAAGCGAGCCCGAAAGTGTTTTTAGGCTTCATAACGGGTTGTAAAAGCAAAGATGCAGTTTGCTGAAAACAAGTTGTTCTTTGACAGTCTTGAATACTGAGTGCGGTTCAGTTAATAAAACTGTCTTTCTGGTGCTCATTGCAAACAAACCAGAAAGTGTTTTTCTGTGTTCTACTTGTTAGTATAAACAAATATGCAGTCTGCTGAAAGCAAGCTGTGCTCTGAGAGTCTTTCTTATGGAGCGCAGTTCAGCTAATAAAACTCTTTCTGCCTCTCATTGCAAGCGAGCCCGAAAGTGTTTTTATGCTTCATAACGGGTTGTAAAAGCAAAGATGCAGTTTGCTGAAAACAAGTTGTTCTTTGACAATCTTGAATACTGAGTGCGGTTCAGTTAATAAAACTGTCTTTCTGGTGCTCATTGCAAACACGCCAGAAAGTGTTTTTCTGTGTTCCAATTGTTAGTATAAACAAATACGCAGTCTGCTGAAAGCAAGCTGTGCTCTGACAGTCTTTCTTATGGAGCGCAGTTCAGCTAATAAAACTCTTTCTGCCTTTCATTGCAAGCGAGCCCGAAAGTGTTTTTATGCTTCATAACGGGTTGTAAAAGCAAAGATGCAGTTTGCTGAAAACAAGTTGTTCTTTGACAGTCTTGAATACTGAGTGCGGTTCAGTTAATAAAACTGTCTTTCTGGTGCTCATTGCAAACACGCCAGAAAGTGTTTTTCTGTGTTCCAATTGCTAGTATAAACAAATACGCAGTCTGCTGAAAGCAAGCTGTGCTCTGACAGTCTATCTTATGGAGCGCAGTTCAGCTAATAAAACTCTTTCATTGCAAGCGAGCCCGAAAGTGTTTTTATGCTTCATAACGGGTTGTAAAAGCAAAGATGCAGTTTGCTGAAAACAAGTTGTTCTTTGACAGTCTTGAATACTGAGTGCGGTTCAGTTAATAAAACTGTCTTTCTGGTGCTCATTGCAAACACGCCAGAAAGTGTTTTTCTGTGTTCCAATTGTTAGTATAAACAAATACGCAGTCTGCTGAAAGCAAGCTGTGCTCTGACAGTCTTTCTTATGGAGCGCAGTTCAGCTAATAAAACTCTTTCTGCCTTTCATTGCAAGCGAGCCCGAAAGTGTTTTTATGCTTCATAACGGGTTGTAAAAGCAAAGATGCAGTTTGCTGAAAACAAGTTGTTCTTTGACAATCTTGAATACTGAGTGCGGTTCAGTTAATAAAACTGTCTTTCTGGTGCTCATTGCAAACACGCCAGAAAGTGTTTTTCTGTGTTCCAATTGTTAGTATAAACAAATACGCAGTCTGCTGAAAGCAAGCTGTGCTCTGACAGTCTTTCTTATGGAGCGCAGTTCAGCTAAAAAAACTCTTTCTGCCTTTCATTGCAAGCGAGCCCGAAAGTGTTTTTAGGCTTCATAACGGGTTGTAAAAGCAAAGATGCAGTTTGCTGAAAACAAGTTGTTCTTTGACAATCTTGAATACTGAGTGCGGTTCAGTTAATAAAACTGTCTTTCTGGTGCTCATTGCAAACACGCCAGAAAGTGTTTTTCTGTGTTCCAATTGTTAGTATAAACAAATACGCAGTCTGCTGAAAGCAAGCTGTGCTCTGACAGTCTTTCTTATGGAGCGCAGTTCAGCTAATAAAACTCTTTCTGCCTTTCATTGCAAGCGAGCCCGAAAGTGTTTTTATGCTTCATAACGGGTTGTAAAAGCAAAGATGCAGTTTGCTGAAAACAAGTTGTTCTTTGACAGTCTTGAATACTGAGTGCGGTTCAGTTAATAAAACTGTCTTTCTGGTGCTCATTGCAAACAAACCAGAAAGTGTTTTTCTGTGTTCTACTTGTTAGTATAAACAAATATGCAGTCTGCTGAAAGCAAGCTGTGCTCTGAGAGTCTTTCTTATGGAGCGCAGTTCAGCTAATAAAACTCTTTCTGCCTCTCATTGCAAGCGAGCCCGAAAGTGTTTTTATGCTTCATAACGGGTTGTAAAAGCAAAGATGCAGTTTGCTGAAAACAAGTTGTTCTTTGACAGTCTTGAATACTGAGTGCGGTTCAGTTAATAAAACTGTCTTTCTGGTGCTCATTGCAAACAAACCAGAAAGTGTTTTTCTGTGTTCTACTTGTTAGTATAAACAAATATGCAGTCTGCTGAAAGCAAGCTGTGCTCTGAGAGTCTTTCTTATGGAGCGCAGTTCAGCTAATAAAACTCTTTCTGCCTTTCATTGCAAGCGAGCCCGAAAGTGTTTTTATGCTTCATAACGGGTTGTAAAAGCAAAGATGCAGTTTGCTGAAAACAAGTTGTTCTTTGACAATCTTGAATACTGAGTGCGGTTCAGTTAATAAAACTGTCTTTCTGGTGCTCATTGCAAACACGCCAGAAAGTGTTTTTCTGTGTTCCAATTGTTAGTATAAACAAATACGCAGTCTGCTGAAAGCAAGCTGTGCTCTGACAGTCTTTCTTATGGAGCGCAGTTCAGCTAAAAAAACTCTTTCTGCCTTTCATTGCAAGCGAGCCCGAAAGTGTTTTTAGGCTTCATAACGGGTTGTAAAAGCAAAGATGCAGTTTGCTGAAAACAAGTTGTTCTTTGACAATCTTGAATACTGAGTGCGGTTCAGTTAATAAAACTGTCTTTCTGGTGCTCATTGCAAACACGCCAGAAAGTGTTTTTCTGTGTTCCAATTGTTAGTATAAACAAATACGCAGTCTGCTGAAAGCAAGCTGTGCTCTGACAGTCTTTCTTATGGAGCGCAGTTCAGCTAATAAAACTCTTTCTGCCTTTCATTGCAAGCGAGCCCGAAAGTGTTTTTATGCTTCATAACGGGTTGTAAAAGCAAAGATGCAGTTTGCTGAAAACAAGTTGTTCTTTGACAGTCTTGAATACTGAGTGCGGTTCAGTTAATAAAACTGTCTTTCTGGTGCTCATTGCAAACAAACCAGAAAGTGTTTTTCTGTGTTCTACTTGTTAGTATAAACAAATATGCAGTCTGCTGAAAGCAAGCTGTGCTCTGAGAGTCTTTCTTATGGAGCGCAGTTCAGCTAATAAAACTCTTTCTGCCTTTCATTGCAAGCGAGCCCGAAAGTGTTTTTATGCTTCATAACGGGTTGTAAAAGCAAAGATGCAGTTTGCTGAAAACAAGTTGTTCTTTGACAATCTTGAATACTGAGTGCGGTTCAGTTAATAAAACTGTCTTTCTGGTGCTCATTGCAAACACGCCAGAAAGTGTTTTTCTGTGTTCCAATTGTTAGTATAAACAAATACGCAGTCTGCTGAAAGCAAGCTGTGCTCTGACAGTCTTTCTTATGGAGCGCAGTTCAGCTAATAAAACTCTTTCTGCCTTTCATTGCAAGCGAGCCCGAAAGTGTTTTTATGCTTCATAACGGGTTGTAAAAGCAAAGATGCAGTTTGCTGAAAACAAGTTGTTCTTTGACAGTCTTGAATACTGAGTGCGGTTCAGTTAATAAAACTGTCTTTCTGGTGCTCATTGCAAACACGCCAGAAAGTGTTTTTCTGTGTTCCAATTGTTAGTATAAACAAATATGCAATCTGCTGAAAGCAAGCTGTGCTCTGAGAGTCTTTCTTATGGAGTGCAGTTCAGCTAATAAAATTCTTTCTGCCTTTCATTGCAAGCGAGCCCGAAAGTGTTTTTATGCTTCATAACGGGTTGTAAAAGCAAAGATGCAGTTTGCTGAAAACAAGTTGTTCTTTGACAGTCTTGAATACTGAGTGCGGTTCAGTTAATAAAACTGTCTTTCTGGTGCTCATTGCAAACACGCCAGAAAGTGTTTTTCTGTGTTCCAATTGTTAGTATAAACAAATACGCAGTCTGCTGAAAGCAAGCTGTGCTCTGACAGTCTTTCTTATGGAGCGCAGTTCAGCTAATAAAACTCTTTCTGCCTTTCATTGCAAGCGAGCCCGAAAGTGTTTTTATGCTTCATAACGGGTTGTAAAAGCAAAGATGCAGTTTGCTGAAAACAAGTTGTTCTTTGACAGTCTTGAATACTGAGTGCGGTTCAGTTAATAAAACTGTCTTTCTGGTGCTCATTGCAAACACGCCAGAAAGTGTTTTTCTGTGTTCCAATTGTTAGTATAAACAAATACGCAGTCTGCTGAAAGCAAGCTGTGCTCTGACAGTCTTTCTTATGGAGCGCAGTTCAGCTAATAAAACTCTTTCTGCCTTTCATTGCAAGCGAGCCCGAAAGTGTTTTTATGCTTCATAACGGGTTGTAAAAGCAAAGATGCAGTTTGCTGAAAACAAGTTGTTCTTTGACAATCTTGAATACTGAGTGCGGTTCAGTTAATAAAACTGTCTTTCTGGTGCTCATTGCAAACACGCCAGAAAGTGTTTTTCTGTGTTCCAATTGTTAGTATAAACAAATACGCAGTCTGCTGAAAGCAAGCTGTGCTCTGACAGTCTTTCTTATGGAGCGCAGTTCAGCTAATAAAACTCTTTCTGCCTTTCATTGCAAGCGAGCCCGAAAGTGTTTTTATGCTTCATAACGGGTTGTAAAAGCAAAGATGCAGTTTGCTGAAAACAAGTTTATCTTTGACAGTCTTGAATACTGAGTGCGGTTCAGTTAATAAAACTGTCTTTCTGGTGCTCATTGCAAACACGCCAGAAAGTGTTTTTCTGTGTTCCAATTGCTAGTATAAAGTAATACGCAGTCTGCTGAAAGCAAGCTGTGCTCTGACAGTCTTTCTTATGGAGCGCAGTTCAGCTAATAAAACTCTTTCTGCCTTTCATTGCAAGCGAGCCCGAAAGTGTTTTTATGCTTCATAACGGGTTGTAAAAGCAAAGATGCAGTTTGCTGAAAACAAGTTGTTCTTTGACAGTCTTGAATACTGAGTGCGGTTCAGTTAATAAAACTGTCTTTCTGGTGCTCATTGCAAACACGCCAGAAAGTGTTTTTCTGTGTTCCAATTGTTAGTATAAACAAATACGCAGTCTGCTGAAAGCAAGCTGTGCTCTGACAGTCTTTCTTATGGAGCGCAGTTCAGCTAATAAAACTCTTTCTGCCTTTCATTGCAAGCGAGCCCGAAAGTGTTTTTATGCTTCATAACGGGTTGTAAAAGCAAAGATGCAGTTTGCTGAAAACAAGTTTATCTTTGACAGTCTTGAATACTGAGTGCAGTTGAGGTAATAAAACTGTCTTTCTGGTGCTCATTGCAATCAAACCAGAAAGTGTTTTTCTGTGTTCCAATTGCTAGTATAAACAAATACGCAGTCTGCTGAAAGCAAGCTGTGCTCTGACAGTCTTTCTTATGGAGCGCAGTTCAGCTAATAAAACTCTTTCTGCCTTTCATTGCAAGCGAGCCCGAAAGTGTTTTTATGCTTCATAACGGGTTGTAAAAGCAAAGATGCAGTTTGCTGAAAACAAGTTGTTCTTTCACAGTCTTGAATACTGAGTGCGGTTCAGTTAATAAAACTGTCTTTCTGGTGCTCATTGCAAACAAACCAGAAAGTGTTTTTCTGTGTTCTACTTGTTAGTATAAACAAATATGCAGTCTGCTGAAAGCAAGCTGTGCTCTGACAGTCTTTCTTATGGAGCGCAGTTCAGCTAATAAAACTCTTTCTGCCTTTCATTGCAAGCGAGCCCGAAAGTGTTTTTATGCTTCATAACGGGTTGTAAAAGCAAAGATGCAGTTTGCTGAAAACAAGTTGTTCTTTGACAGTCTTGAATACTGAGTGCGGTTCAGTTAATAAAACTGTCTTTCTGGTGCTCATTGCAAACAAACCAGAAAGTGTTTTTCTGTGTTCTACTTGTTAGTATAAACAAATATGCAGTCTGCTGAAAGCAAGCTGTGCTCTGAGAGTCTTTCTTATGGAGCGCAGTTCAGCTAATAAAACTCTTTCTGCCTTTCATTGCAAGCGAGCCCGAAAGTGTTTTTATGCTTCATAACGGGTTGTAAAAGCAAAGATGCAGTTTGCTGAAAACAAGTTGTTCTTTGACAGTCTTGAATACTGAGTGCGGTTCAGTTAATAAAACTGTCTTTCTGGTGCTCATTGCAAACACGCCAGAAAGTGTTTTTCTGTGTTCCAATTGCTAGTATAAACAAATACGCAGTCTGCTGAAAGCAAGCTGTGCTCTGACAGTCTATCTTATGGAGCGCAGTTCAGCTAATAAAACTCTTTCTGCCTTTCATTGCAAGCGAGCCCGAAAGTGTTTTTATGCTTCATAACGGGTTGTAAAAGCAAAGATGCAGTTTGCTGAAAACAAGTTGTTCTTTGACAGTCTTGAATACTGAGTGCGGTTCAGTTAATAAAACTGTCTTTCTGGTGCTCATTGCAAACACGCCAGAAAGTGTTTTTCTGTGTTCCAATTGTTAGTATAAACAAATACGCAGTCTGCTGAAAGCAAGCTGTGCTCTGACAGTCTTTCTTATGGAGCGCAGTTCAGCTAATAAAACTCTTTCTGCCTTTCATTGCAAGCGAGCCCGAAAGTGTTTTTATGCTTCATAACGGGTTGTAAAAGCAAAGATGCAGTTTGCTGAAAACAAGTTGTTCTTTGACAGTCTTGAATACTGAGTGCGGTTCAGTTAATAAAACTGTCTTTCTGGTGCTCATTGCAAACACGCCAGAAAGTGTTTTTCTGTGTTCCAATTGTTAGTATAAACAAATACGCTGTCTGCTGAAAGCAAGCTGTGCTCTGACAGTCTTTCTTATGGAGCGCAGTTCAGCTAATAAAACTCTTTCTGCCTTTCATTGCAAGCGAGCCCGAAAGTGTTTTTAGGCTTCATAACGGGTTGTAAAAGCAAAGATGCAGTTTGCTGAAAACAAGTTGTTCTTTCACAGTCTTGAATACTGAGTGCGGTTCAGTTAATAAAACTGTCTTTCTGGTGCTCATTGCAAACAAACCAGAAAGTGTTTTTCTGTGTTCTACTTGTTAGTATAAACAAATATGCAGTCTGCTGAAAGCAAGCTGTGCTCTGAGAGTCTTTCTTATGGAGCGCAGTTCAGCTAATAAAACTCTTTCTGCCTCTCATTGCAAGCGAGCCCGAAAGTGTTTTTATGCTTCATAACGGGTTGTAAAAGCAAAGATGCAGTTTGCTGAAAACAAGTTGTTCTTTGACAATCTTGAATACTGAGTGCGGTTCAGTTAATAAAACTGTCTTTCTGGTGCTCATTGCAAACACGCCAGAAAGTGTTTTTCTGTGTTCCAATTGTTAGTATAAACAAATACGCAGTCTGCTGAAAGCAAGCTGTGCTCTGACAGTCTTTCTTATGGAGCGCAGTTCAGCTAATAAAACTCTTTCTGCCTTTCATTGCAAGCGAGCCCGAAAGTGTTTTTATGCTTCATAACGGGTTGTAAAAGCAAAGATGCAGTTTGCTGAAAACAAGTTGTTCTTTCACAGTCTTGAATACTGAGTGCGGTTCAGTTAATAAAACTGTCTTTCTGGTGCTCATTGCAAACACGCCAGAAAGTGTTTTTCTGTGTTCCAATTGTTAGTATAAACAAATACGCAGTCTGCTGAAAGCAAGCTGTGCTCTGACAGTCTTTCTTATGGAGCGCAGTTCAGCTAATAAAACTCTTTCTGCCTTTCATTGCAAGCGAGCCCGAAAGTGTTTTTAGGCTTCATAACGGGTTGTAAAAGCAAAGATGCAGTTTGCTGAAAACAAGTTGTTCTTTGACAGTCTTGAATACTGAGTGCGGTTCAGTTAATAAAACTGTCTTTCTGGTGCTCATTGCAAACAAACCAGAAAGTGTTTTTCTGTGTTCTACTTGTTAGTATAAACAAATATGCAGTCTGCTGAAAGCAAGCTGTGCTCTGAGAGTCTTTCTCATGGAGCGCAGTTCAGCTAATAAAACTCTTTCTGCCTCTCATTGCAAGCGAGCCCGAAAGTGTTTTTATGCTTCATAACGGGTTGTAAAAGCAAAGATGCAGTTTGCTGAAAACAAGTTGTTCTTTGACAATCTTGAATACTGAGTGCGGTTCAGTTAATAAAACTGTCTTTCTGGTGCTCATTGCAAACACGCCAGAAAGTGTTTTTCTGTGTTCTACTTGTTAGTATAAACAAATATGCAGTCTGCTGAAAGCAAGCTTTGCTCTGAGAGTCTTTCTTATGGAGCGCAGTTCAGCTAATAAAACTCTTTCTGCCTCTCATTGCAAGCGAGCCCGAAAGTGTTTTTATGCTTCATAACGAGTTGTAAAAGCAAAGATGCAGTTTGCTGAAAACAAGTTGTTCTTTGACAGTCTTGAATACTGAGTGCGGTTCAGTTAATAAAACTGTCTTTCTGGTGCTCATTGCAAACACGCCAGAAAGTGTTTTTCTGTGTTCCAATTGCTAGTATAAACAAATACGCAGTCTGCTGAAAGCAAGCTGTGCTCTGACAGTCTTTCTTATGGAGCGCAGTTCAGCTAATAAAACTCTTTCTGCCTTTCATTGCAAGCGAGCCCGAAAGTGTTTTTATGCTTCATAACGGGTTGTAAAAGCAAAGATGCAGTTTGCTGAAAACAAGTTGTTCTTTCACAGTCTTGAATACTGAGTGCGGTTCAGTTAATAAAACTGTCTTTCTGGTGCTCATTGCAAACAAACCAGAAAGTGTTTTTCTGTGTTCTACTTGTTAGTATAAACAAATATGCAGTCTGCTGAAAGCAAGCTGTGCTCTGAGAGTCTTTCTTATGGAGCGCAGTTCAGCTAATAAAACTCTTTCTGCCTTTCATTGCAAGCGAGCCCGAAAGTGTTTTTATGCTTCATAACGGGTTGTAAAAGCAAAGATGCAGTTTGCTGAAAACAAGTTGTTCTTTGACAATCTTGAATACTGAGTGCGGTTCAGTTAATAAAACTGTCTTTCTGGTGCTCATTGCAAACACGCCAGAAAGTGTTTTTCTGTGTTCTACTTGTTAGTATAAACAAATATGCAGTCTGCTGAAAGCAAGCTTTGCTCTGAGAGTCTTTCTTATGGAGCGCAGTTCAGCTAATAAAACTCTTTCTGCCTCTCATTGCAAGCGAGCCCGAAAGTGTTTTTATGCTTCATAACGGGTTGTAAAAGCAAAGATGCAGTTTGCTGAAAACAAGTTGTTCTTTGACAATCTTGAATACTGAGTGCGGTTCAGTTAATAAAACTGTCTTTCTGGTGCTCATTGCAAACACGCCAGAAAGTGTTTTTCTGTGTTCCAATTGTTAGTATAAACAAATACGCAGTCTGCTGAAAGCAAGCTGTGCTCTGACAGTCTTTCTTATGGAGCGCAGTTCAGCTAATAAAACTCTTTCTGCCTTTCATTGCAAGCGAGCCCGAAAGTGTTTTTATGCTTCATAACGGGTTGTAAAAGCAAAGATGCAGTTTGCTGAAAACAAGTTGTTCTTTGACAGTCTTGAATACTGAGTGCGGTTCAGTTAATAAAACTGTCTTTCTGGTGCTCATTGCAAACACGCCAGAAAGTGTTTTTCTGTGTTCCAATTGCTAGTATAAACAAATACGCAGTCTGCTGAAAGCAAGCTGTGCTCTGACAGTCTATCTTATGGAGCGCAGTTCAGCTAATAAAACTCTTTCTGCCTTTCATTGCAAGCGAGCCCGAAAGTGTTTTTATGCTTCATAACGGGTTGTAAAAGCAAAGATGCAGTTTGCTGAAAACAAGTTGTTCTTTGACAGTCTTGAATACTGAGTGCGGTTCAGTTAATAAAACTGTCTTTCTGGTGCTCATTGCAAACACGCCAGAAAGTGTTTTTCTGTGTTCCAATTGTTAGTATAAACAAATACGCAGTCTGCTGAAAGCAAGCTGTGCTCTGACAGTCTTTCTTATGGAGCGCAGTTCAGCTAATAAAACTCTTTCTGCCTTTCATTGCAAGCGAGCCCGAAAGTGTTTTTATGCTTCATAACGGGTTGTAAAAGCAAAGATGCAGTTTGCTGAAAACAAGTTGTTCTTTGACAATCTTGAATACTGAGTGCGGTTCAGTTAATAAAACTGTCTTTCTGGTGCTCATTGCAAACACGCCAGAAAGTGTTTTTCTGTGTTCCAATTGTTAGTATAAACAAATACGCAGTCTGCTGAAAGCAAGCTGTGCTCTGACAGTCTTTCTTATGGAGCGCAGTTCAGCTAATAAAACTCTTTCTGCCTTTCATTGCAAGCGAGCCCGAAAGTGTTTTTATGCTTCATAACGGGTTGTAAAAGCAAAGATGCAGTTTGCTGAAAACAAGTTGTTCTTTGACAGTCTTGAATACTGAGTGCGGTTCAGTTAATAAAACTGTCTTTCTGGTGCTCATTGCAAACACGCCAGAAAGTGTTTTTCTGTGTTCCAATTGTTAGTATAAACAAATACGCTGTCTGCTGAAAGCAAGCTGTGCTCTGACAGTCTTTCTTATGGAGCGCAGTTCAGCTAATAAAACTCTTTCTGCCTTTCATTGCAAGCGAGCCCGAAAGTGTTTTTAGGCTTCATAACGGGTTGTAAAAGCAAAGATGCAGTTTGCTGAAAACAAGTTGTTCTTTCACAGTCTTGAATACTGAGTGCGGTTCAGTTAATAAAACTGTCTTTCTGGTGCTCATTGCAAACAAACCAGAAAGTGTTTTTCTGTGTTCTACTTGTTAGTATAAACAAATATGCAGTCTGCTGAAAGCAAGCTGTGCTCTGAGAGTCTTTCTTATGGAGCGCAGTTCAGCTAATAAAACTCTTTCTGCCTCTCATTGCAAGCGAGCCCGAAAGTGTTTTTATGCTTCATAACGGGTTGTAAAAGCAAAGATGCAGTTTGCTGAAAACAAGTTGTTCTTTGACAATCTTGAATACTGAGTGCGGTTCAGTTAATAAAACTGTCTTTCTGGTGCTCATTGCAAACACGCCAGAAAGTGTTTTTCTGTGTTCCAATTGTTAGTATAAACAAATACGCAGTCTGCTGAAAGCAAGCTGTGCTCTGACAGTCTTTCTTATGGAGCGCAGTTCAGCTAATAAAACTCTTTCTGCCTTTCATTGCAAGCGAGCCCGAAAGTGTTTTTATGCTTCATAACGGGTTGTAAAAGCAAAGATGCAGTTTGCTGAAAACAAGTTGTTCTTTGACAGTCTTGAATACTGAGTGCGGTTCAGTTAATAAAACTGTCTTTCTGGTGCTCATTGCAAACACGCCAGAAAGTGTTTTTCTGTGTTCCAATTGTTAGTATAAACAAATACGCTGTCTGCTGAAAGCAAGCTGTGCTCTGACAGTCTTTCTTATGGAGCGCAGTTCAGCTAATAAAACTCTTTCTGCCTTTCATTGCAAGCGAGCCCGAAAGTGTTTTTAGGCTTCATAACGGGTTGTAAAAGCAAAGATGCAGTTTGCTGAAAACAAGTTGTTCTTTCACAGTCTTGAATACTGAGTGCGGTTCAGTTAATAAAACTGTCTTTCTGGTGCTCATTGCAAACACGCCAGAAAGTGTTTTTCTGTGTTCCAATTGTTAGTATAAACAAATACGCAGTCTGCTGAAAGCAAGCTGTGCTCTGACAGTCTTTCTTATGGAGCGCAGTTCAGCTAATAAAACTCTTTCTGCCTTTCATTGCAAGCGAGCCCGAAAGTGTTTTTATGCTTCATAACGGGTTGTAAAAGCAAAGATGCAGTTTGCTGAAAACAAGTTGTTCTTTCACAGTCTTGAATACTGAGTGCGGTTCAGTTAATAAAACTGTCTTTCTGGTGCTCATTGCAAACACGCCAGAAAGTGTTTTTCTGTGTTCCAATTGTTAGTATAAACAAATACGCAGTCTGCTGAAAGCAAGCTGTGCTCTGACAGTCTTTCTTATGGAGCGCAGTTCAGCTAATAAAACTCTTTCTGCCTTTCATTGCAAGCGAGCCCGAAAGTGTTTTTAGGCTTCATAACGGGTTGTAAAAGCAAAGATGCAGTTTGCTGAAAACAAGTTGTTCTTTGACAGTCTTGAATACTGAGTGCGGTTCAGTTAATAAAACTGTCTTTCTGGTGCTCATTGCAAACAAACCAGAAAGTGTTTTTCTGTGTTCTACTTGTTAGTATAAACAAATATGCAGTCTGCTGAAAGCAAGCTGTGCTCTGAGAGTCTTTCTCATGGAGCGCAGTTCAGCTAATAAAACTCTTTCTGCCTCTCATTGCAAGCGAGCCCGAAAGTGTTTTTATGCTTCATAACGGGTTGTAAAAGCAAAGATGCAGTTTGCTGAAAACAAGTTGTTCTTTGACAATCTTGAATACTGAGTGCGGTTCAGTTAATAAAACTGTCTTTCTGGTGCTCATTGCAAACACGCCAGAAAGTGTTTTTCTGTGTTCTACTTGTTAGTATAAACAAATATGCAGTCTGCTGAAAGCAAGCTTTGCTCTGAGAGTCTTTCTTATGGAGCGCAGTTCAGCTAATAAAACTCTTTCTGCCTCTCATTGCAAGCGAGCCCGAAAGTGTTTTTATGCTTCATAACGAGTTGTAAAAGCAAAGATGCAGTTTGCTGAAAACAAGTTGTTCTTTGACAGTCTTGAATACTGAGTGCGGTTCAGTTAATAAAACTGTCTTTCTGGTGCTCATTGCAAACACGCCAGAAAGTGTTTTTCTGTGTTCCAATTGCTAGTATAAACAAATACGCAGTCTGCTGAAAGCAAGCTGTGCTCTGACAGTCTATCTTATGGAGCGCAGTTCAGCTAATAAAACTCTTTCTGCCTTTCATTGCAAGCGAGCCCGAAAGTGTTTTTATGCTTCATAACGGGTTGTAAAAGCAAAGATGCAGTTTGCTGAAAACAAGTTGTTCTTTGACAGTCTTGAATACTGAGTGCGGTTCAGTTAATAAAACTGTCTTTCTGGTGCTCATTGCAAACACGCCAGAAAGTGTTTTTCTGTGTTCCAATTGTTAGTATAAACAAATACGCAGTCTGCTGAAAGCAAGCTGTGCTCTGACAGTCTTTCTTATGGAGCGCAGTTCAGCTAATAAAACTCTTTCTGCCTTTCATTGCAAGCGAGCCCGAAAGTGTTTTTATGCTTCATAACGGGTTGTAAAAGCAAAGATGCAGTTTGCTGAAAACAAGTTGTTCTTTGACAATCTTGAATACTGAGTGCGGTTCAGTTAATAAAACTGTCTTTCTGGTGCTCATTGCAAACACGCCAGAAAGTGTTTTTCTGTGTTCCAATTGTTAGTATAAACAAATACGCAGTCTGCTGAAAGCAAGCTGTGCTCTGACAGTCTTTCTTATGGAGCGCAGTTCAGCTAATAAAACTCTTTCTGCCTTTCATTGCAAGCGAGCCCGAAAGTGTTTTTATGCTTCATAACGGGTTGTAAAAGCAAAGATGCAGTTTGCTGAAAACAAGTTGTTCTTTGACAGTCTTGAATACTGAGTGCGGTTCAGTTAATAAAACTGTCTTTCTGGTGCTCATTGCAAACACGCCAGAAAGTGTTTTTCTGTGTTCCAATTGTTAGTATAAACAAATACGCTGTCTGCTGAAAGCAAGCTGTGCTCTGACAGTCTTTCTTATGGAGCGCAGTTCAGCTAATAAAACTCTTTCTGCCTTTCATTGCAAGCGAGCCCGAAAGTGTTTTTAGGCTTCATAACGGGTTGTAAAAGCAAAGATGCAGTTTGCTGAAAACAAGTTGTTCTTTCACAGTCTTGAATACTGAGTGCGGTTCAGTTAATAAAACTGTCTTTCTGGTGCTCATTGCAAACAAACCAGAAAGTGTTTTTCTGTGTTCTACTTGTTAGTATAAACAAATATGCAGTCTGCTGAAAGCAAGCTGTGCTCTGAGAGTCTTTCTTATGGAGCGCAGTTCAGCTAATAAAACTCTTTCTGCCTCTCATTGCAAGCGAGCCCGAAAGTGTTTTTATGCTTCATAACGGGTTGTAAAAGCAAAGATGCAGTTTGCTGAAAACAAGTTGTTCTTTGACAATCTTGAATACTGAGTGCGGTTCAGTTAATAAAACTGTCTTTCTGGTGCTCATTGCAAACACGCCAGAAAGTGTTTTTCTGTGTTCCAATTGTTAGTATAAACAAATACGCAGTCTGCTGAAAGCAAGCTGTGCTCTGACAGTCTTTCTTATGGAGCGCAGTTCAGCTAATAAAACTCTTTCTGCCTTTCATTGCAAGCGAGCCCGAAAGTGTTTTTATGCTTCATAACGGGTTGTAAAAGCAAAGATGCAGTTTGCTGAAAACAAGTTGTTCTTTGACAGTCTTGAATACTGAGTGCGGTTCAGTTAATAAAACTGTCTTTCTGGTGCTCATTGCAAACACGCCAGAAAGTGTTTTTCTGTGTTCCAATTGTTAGTATAAACAAATACGCAGTCTGCTGAAAGCAAGCTGTGCTCTGACAGTCTTTCTTATGGAGCGCAGTTCAGCTAATAAAACTCTTTCTGCCTTTCATTGCAAGCGAGCCCGAAAGTGTTTTTAGGCTTCATAACGGGTTGTAAAAGCAAAGATGCAGTTTGCTGAAAACAAGTTGTTCTTTGACAGTCTTGAATACTGAGTGCGGTTCAGTTAATAAAACTGTCTTTCTGGTGCTCATTGCAAACACGCCAGAAAGTGTTTTTCTGTGTTCCAATTGTTAGTATAAACAAATACGCAGTCTGCTGAAAGCAAGCTGTGCTCTGACAGTCTTTCTTATGGAGCGCAGTTCAGCTAATAAAACTCTTTCTGCCTTTCATTGCAAGCGAGCCCGAAAGTGTTTTTAGGCTTCATAACGGGTTGTAAAAGCAAAGATGCAGTTTGCTGAAAACAAGTTGTTCTTTGACAGTCTTGAATACTGAGTGCGGTTCAGTTAATAAAACTGTCTTTCTGGTGCTCATTGCAAACAAACCAGAAAGTGTTTTTCTGTGTTCTACTTGTCAGTATAAACAAATATGCAGTCTGCTGAAAGCAAGCTGTGCTCTGAGAGTCTTTCTTATGGAGCGCAGTTCAGCTAATAAAACTCTTTCTGCCTCTCATTGCAAGCGAGCCCGAAAGTGTTTTTATGCTTCATAACGGGTTGTAAAAGCAAAGATGCAGTTTGCTGAAAACAAGTTGTTCTTTGACAATCTTGAATACTGAGTGCGGTTCAGTTAATAAAACTGTCTTTCTGGTGCTCATTGCAAACACGCCAGAAAGTGTTTTTCTGTGTTCCAATTGCTAGTATAAACAAATACGCAGTCTGCTGAAAGCAAGCTGTGCTCTGACAGTCTTTCTTATGGAGCGCAGTTCAGCTAATAAAACTCTTTCTGCCTTTCATTGCAAGCGAGCCCGAAAGTGTTTTTATGCTTCATAACGGGTTGTAAAAGCAAAGATGCAGTTTGCTGAAAACAAGTTGTTCTTTGACAGTCTTGAATACTGAGTGCGGTTCAGTTAATAAAACTGTCTTTCTGGTGCTCATTGCAAACACGCCAGAAAGTGTTTTTCTGTGTTCCAATTGTTAGTATAAACAAATACGCAGTCTGCTGAAAGCAAGCTGTGCTCTGACAGTCTTTCTTATGGAGCGCAGTTCAGCTAATAAAACTCTTTCTGCCTTTCATTGCAAGCGAGCCCGAAAGTGTTTTTATGCTTCATAACGGGTTGTAAAAGCAAAGATGCAGTTTGCTGAAAACAAGTTTATCTTTGACAGTCTTGAATACTGAGTGCAGTTGAGTTAATAAAACTGTCTTTCTGGTGCTCATTGCAATCAAACCAGAAAGTGTTTTTCTGTGTTCCAATTGCTAGTATAAACAAATACGCAGTCTGCTGAAAGCAAGCTGTGCTCTGACAGTCTTTCTTATGGAGCGCAGTTCAGCTAATAAAACTCTTTCTGCCTTTCATTGCAAGCGAGCCCGAAAGTGTTTTTATGCTTCATAACGGGTTGTAAAAGCAAAGATGCAGTTTGCTGAAAACAAGTTGTTCTTTGACAGTCTTGAATACTGAGTGCGGTTCAGTTAATAAAACTGTCTTTCTGGTGCTCATTGCAAACAAACCAGAAAGTGTTTTTCTGTGTTCTACTTGTTAGTATAAACAAATATGCAGTCTGCTGAAAGCAAGCTGTGCTCTGAGAGTCTTTCTTATGGAGCGCAGTTCAGCTAATAAAACTCTTTCTGCCTTTCATTGCAAGCGAGCCCGAAAGTGTTTTTATGCTTCATAACGGGTTGTAAAAGCAAAGATGCAGTTTGCTGAAAACAAGTTGTTCTTTGACAATCTTGAATACTGAGTGCGGTTCAGTTAATAAAACTGTCTTTCTGGTGCTCATTGCAAACACGCCAGAAAGTGTTTTTCTGTGTTCCAATTGTTAGTATAAACAAATACGCAGTCTGCTGAAAGCAAGCTGTGCTCTGACAGTCTTTCTTATGGAGCGCAGTTCAGCTAATAAAACTCTTTCTGCCTTTCATTGCAAGCGAGCCCGAAAGTGTTTTTATGCTTCATAATGGACTGTAAAAGCAAAGATGCAGTTTGCTGAAAACAAGTTTATCTTTGACAGTCTTGAATACTGAGTGCAGTTGAGTTAATAAAACTGTCTTTCTGGTGCTCATTGCAAACAAACCAGAAAGTGTTTTTCTGTGTTCTAATTGTTAGTATAAACAAATATGCAGTCTGCTGAAAGCAAGCTGTGCTCTGAGAGTCTTTCTTATGGAGTGCAGTTCAGCTAATAAAATTCTTTCTGCCTTTCATTGCAAGCGAGCCCGAAAGTGTTTTTATGCTTCATAACGGGTTGTAAAAGCAAAGATGCAGTTTGCTGAAAACAAGTTGTTCTTTGACAATCTTGAATACTGAGTGCGGTTCAGTTAATAAAACTGTCTTTCTGGTGCTCATTGCAAACACGCCAGAAAGTGTTTTTCTGTGTTCCAATTGTTAGTATAAACAAATACGCAGTCTGCTGAAAGCAAGCTGTGCTCTGACAGTCTTTCTTATGGAGCGCAGTTCAGCTAATAAAACTCTTTCTGCCTTTCATTGCAAGCGAGCCCGAAAGTGTTTTTATGCTTCATAACGGGTTGTAAAAGCAAAGATGCAGTTTGCTGAAAACAAGTTTATCTTTGACAGTCTTGAATACTGAGTGCAGTTGAGTTAATAAAACTGTCTTTCTGGTGCTCATTGCAATCAAACCAGAAAGTGTTTTTCTGTGTTCCAATTGCTAGTATAAACAAATACGCAGTCTGCTGAAAGCAAGCTGTGCTCTGACAGTCTTTCTTATGGAGCGCAGTTCAGCTAATAAAACTCTTTCTGCCTTTCATTGCAAGCGAGCCCGAAAGTGTTTTTATGCTTCATAACGGGTTGTAAAAGCAAAGATGCAGTTTGCTGAAAACAAGTTGTTCTTTGACAGTCTTGAATACTGAGTGCGGTTCAGTTAATAAAACTGTCTTTCTGGTGCTCATTGCAAACAAACTAGAAAGTGTTTTTCTGTGTTCTACTTGTTAGTATAAACAAATATGCAGTCTGCTGAAAGCAAGCTGTGCTCTGAGAGTCTTTCTTATGGAGCGCAGTTCAGCTAATAAAACTCTTTCTGCCTTTCATTGCAAGCGAGCCCGAAAGTGTTTTTATGCTTCATAACGGGTTGTAAAAGCAAAGATGCAGTTTGCTGAAAACAAGTTGTTCTTTGACAATCTTGAATACTGAGTGCGGTTCAGTTAATAAAACTGTCTTTCTGGTGCTCATTGCAAACACGCCAGAAAGTGTTTTTCTGTGTTCCAATTGTTAGTATAAACAAATACGCAGTCTGCTGAAAGCAAGCTGTGCTCTGACAGTCTTTCTTATGGAGCGCAGTTCAGCTAATAAAACTCTTTCTGCCTTTCATTGCAAGCGAGCCCGAAAGTGTTTTTATGCTTCATAATGGACTGTAAAAGCAAAGATGCAGTTTGCTGAAAACAAGTTGTTCTTTGACAGTCTTGAATACTGAGTGCGGTTCAGTTAATAAAACTGTCTTTCTGGTGCTCATTGCAAACACGCCAGAAAGTGTTTTTCTGTGTTCCAATTGTTAGTATAAACAAATACGCAGTCTGCTGAAAGCAAGCTGTGCTCTGACAGTCTTTCTTATGGAGCGCAGTTCAGCTAATAAAACTCTTTCTGCCTCTCATTGCAAGCGAGCCCGAAAGTGTTTTTATGCTTCATAACGGGTTGTAAAAGCAAAGATGCAGTTTGCTGAAAACAAGTTGTTCTTTGACAATCTTGAATACTGAGTGCGGTTCAGTTAATAAAACTGTCTTTCTGGTGCTCATTGCAAACACGCCAGAAAGTGTTTTTCTGTGTTCCAATTGCTAGTATAAACAAATACGCAGTCTGCTGAAAGCAAGCTGTGCTCTGACAGTCTTTCTTATGGAGCGCAGTTCAGCTAATAAAACTCTTTCTGCCTTTCATTGCAAGCGAGCCCGAAAGTGTTTTTATGCTTCATAACGGGTTGTAAAAGCAAAGATGCAGTTTGCTGAAAACAAGTTGTTCTTTGACAGTCTTGAATACTGAGTGCGGTTCAGTTAATAAAACTGTCTTTCTGGTGCTCATTGCAAACACGCCAGAAAGTGTTTTTCTGTGTTCCAATTGTTAGTATAAACAAATACGCAGTCTGCTGAAAGCAAGCTGTGCTCTGACAGTCTTTCTTATGGAGCGCAGTTCAGCTAATAAAACTCTTTCTGCCTTTCATTGCAAGCGAGCCCGAAAGTGTTTTTATGCTTCATAACGGGTTGTAAAAGCAAAGATGCAGTTTGCTGAAAACAAGTTTATCTTTGACAGTCTTGAATACTGAGTGCAGTTGAGTTAATAAAACTGTCTTTCTGGTGCTCATTGCAATCAAACCAGAAAGTGTTTTTCTGTGTTCCAATTGCTAGTATAAACAAATACGCAGTCTGCTGAAAGCAAGCTGTGCTCTGACAGTCTTTCTTATGGAGCGCAGTTCAGCTAATAAAACTCTTTCTGCCTTTCATTGCAAGCGAGCCCGAAAGTGTTTTTATGCTTCATAACGGGTTGTAAAAGCAAAGATGCAGTTTGCTGAAAACAAGTTGTTCTTTGACAGTCTTGAATACTGAGTGCGGTTCAGTTAATAAAACTGTCTTTCTGGTGCTCATTGCAAACAAACCAGAAAGTGTTTTTCTGTGTTCTACTTGTTAGTATAAACAAATATGCAGTCTGCTGAAAGCAAGCTGTGCTCTGAGAGTCTTTCTTATGGAGCGCAGTTCAGCTAATAAAACTCTTTCTGCCTCTCATTGCAAGCGAGCCCGAAAGTGTTTTTATGCTTCATAACGGGTTGTAAAAGCAAAGATGCAGTTTGCTGAAAACAAGTTGTTCTTTGACAATCTTGAATACTGAGTGCGGTTCAGTTAATAAAACTGTCTTTCTGGTGCTCATTGCAAACACGCCAGAAAGTGTTTTTCTGTGTTCCAATTGCTAGTATAAACAAATACGCAGTCTGCTGAAAGCAAGCTGTGCTCTGACAGTCTTTCTTATGGAGCGCAGTTCAGCTAATAAAACTCTTTCTGCCTTTCATTGCAAGCGAGCCCGAAAGTGTTTTTATGCTTCATAACGGGTTGTAAAAGCAAAGATGCAGTTTGCTGAAAACAAGTTGTTCTTTGACAGTCTTGAATACTGAGTGCGGTTCAGTTAATAAAACTGTCTTTCTGGTGCTCATTGCAAACACGCCAGAAAGTGTTTTTCTGTGTTCCAATTGTTAGTATAAACAAATACGCAGTCTGCTGAAAGCAAGCTGTGCTCTGACAGTCTTTCTTATGGAGCGCAGTTCAGCTAATAAAACTCTTTCTGCCTTTCATTGCAAGCGAGCCCGAAAGTGTTTTTATGCTTCATAACGGGTTGTAAAAGCAAAGATGCAGTTTGCTGAAAACAAGTTTATCTTTGACAGTCTTGAATACTGAGTGCAGTTGAGTTAATAAAACTGTCTTTCTGGTGCTCATTGCAATCAAACCAGAAAGTGTTTTTCTGTGTTCCAATTGCTAGTATAAACAAATACGCAGTCTGCTGAAAGCAAGCTGTGCTCTGACAGTCTTTCTTATGGAGCGCAGTTCAGCTAATAAAACTCTTTCTGCCTTTCATTGCAAGCGAGCCCGAAAGTGTTTTTATGCTTCATAACGGGTTGTAAAAGCAAAGATGCAGTTTGCTGAAAACAAGTTGTTCTTTGACAGTCTTGAATACTGAGTGCGGTTCAGTTAATAAAACTGTCTTTCTGGTGCTCATTGCAAACAAACCAGAAAGTGTTTTTCTGTGTTCTACTTGTTAGTATAAACAAATATGCAGTCTGCTGAAAGCAAGCTGTGCTCTGAGAGTCTTTCTTATGGAGCGCAGTTCAGCTAATAAAACTCTTTCTGCCTTTCATTGCAAGCGAGCCCGAAAGTGTTTTTATGCTTCATAACGGGTTGTAAAAGCAAAGATGCAGTTTGCTGAAAACAAGTTGTTCTTTGACAATCTTGAATACTGAGTGCGGTTCAGTTAATAAAACTGTCTTTCTGGTGCTCATTGCAAACACGCCAGAAAGTGTTTTTCTGTGTTCCAATTGTTAGTATAAACAAATACGCAGTCTGCTGAAAGCAAGCTGTGCTCTGACAGTCTTTCTTATGGAGCGCAGTTCAGCTAATAAAACTCTTTCTGCCTTTCATTGCAAGCGAGCCCGAAAGTGTTTTTATGCTTCATAATGGACTGTAAAAGCAAAGATGCAGTTTGCTGAAAACAAGTTTATCTTTGACAGTCTTGAATACTGAGTGCAGTTGAGTTAATAAAACTGTCTTTCTGGTGCTCATTGCAAACAAACCAGAAAGTGTTTTTCTGTGTTCTAATTGTTAGTATAAACAAATATGCAGTCTGCTGAAAGCAAGCTGTGCTCTGAGAGTCTTTCTTATGGAGTGCAGTTCAGCTAATAAAATTCTTTCTGCCTTTCATTGCAAGCGAGCCCGAAAGTGTTTTTATGCTTCATAACGGGTTGTAAAAGCAAAGATGCAGTTTGCTGAAAACAAGTTGTTCTTTGACAATCTTGAATACTGAGTGCGGTTCAGTTAATAAAACTGTCTTTCTGGTGCTCATTGCAAACACGCCAGAAAGTGTTTTTCTGTGTTCCAATTGTTAGTATAAACAAATACGCAGTCTGCTGAAAGCAAGCTGTGCTCTGACAGTCTTTCTTATGGAGCGCAGTTCAGCTAATAAAACTCTTTCTGCCTTTCATTGCAAGCGAGCCCGAAAGTGTTTTTATGCTTCATAACGGGTTGTAAAAGCAAAGATGCAGTTTGCTGAAAACAAGTTTATCTTTGACAGTCTTGAATACTGAGTGCAGTTGAGTTAATAAAACTGTCTTTCTGGTGCTCATTGCAATCAAACCAGAAAGTGTTTTTCTGTGTTCCAATTGCTAGTATAAACAAATACGCAGTCTGCTGAAAGCAAGCTGTGCTCTGACAGTCTTTCTTATGGAGCGCAGTTCAGCTAATAAAACTCTTTCTGCCTTTCATTGCAAGCGAGCCCGAAAGTGTTTTTATGCTTCATAACGGGTTGTAAAAGCAAAGATGCAGTTTGCTGAAAACAAGTTGTTCTTTGACAGTCTTGAATACTGAGTGCGGTTCAGTTAATAAAACTGTCTTTCTGGTGCTCATTGCAAACAAACTAGAAAGTGTTTTTCTGTGTTCTACTTGTTAGTATAAACAAATATGCAGTCTGCTGAAAGCAAGCTGTGCTCTGAGAGTCTTTCTTATGGAGCGCAGTTCAGCTAATAAAACTCTTTCTGCCTTTCATTGCAAGCGAGCCCGAAAGTGTTTTTATGCTTCATAACGGGTTGTAAAAGCAAAGATGCAGTTTGCTGAAAACAAGTTGTTCTTTGACAATCTTGAATACTGAGTGCGGTTCAGTTAATAAAACTGTCTTTCTGGTGCTCATTGCAAACACGCCAGAAAGTGTTTTTCTGTGTTCCAATTGTTAGTATAAACAAATACGCAGTCTGCTGAAAGCAAGCTGTGCTCTGACAGTCTTTCTTATGGAGCGCAGTTCAGCTAATAAAACTCTTTCTGCCTTTCATTGCAAGCGAGCCCGAAAGTGTTTTTATGCTTCATAATGGACTGTAAAAGCAAAGATGCAGTTTGCTGAAAACAAGTTGTTCTTTGACAGTCTTGAATACTGAGTGCGGTTCAGTTAATAAAACTGTCTTTCTGGTGCTCATTGCAAACACGCCAGAAAGTGTTTTTCTGTGTTCCAATTGTTAGTATAAACAAATACGCAGTCTGCTGAAAGCAAGCTGTGCTCTGACAGTCTTTCTTATGGAGCGCAGTTCAGCTAATAAAACTCTTTCTGCCTCTCATTGCAAGCGAGCCCGAAAGTGTTTTTATGCTTCATAACGGGTTGTAAAAGCAAAGATGCAGTTTGCTGAAAACAAGTTGTTCTTTGACAATCTTGAATACTGAGTGCGGTTCAGTTAATAAAACTGTCTTTCTGGTGCTCATTGCAAACACGCCAGAAAGTGTTTTTCTGTGTTCCAATTGCTAGTATAAACAAATACGCAGTCTGCTGAAAGCAAGCTGTGCTCTGACAGTCTTTCTTATGGAGCGCAGTTCAGCTAATAAAACTCTTTCTGCCTTTCATTGCAAGCGAGCCCGAAAGTGTTTTTATGCTTCATAACGGGTTGTAAAAGCAAAGATGCAGTTTGCTGAAAACAAGTTGTTCTTTGACAGTCTTGAATACTGAGTGCGGTTCAGTTAATAAAACTGTCTTTCTGGTGCTCATTGCAAACACGCCAGAAAGTGTTTTTCTGTGTTCCAATTGTTAGTATAAACAAATACGCAGTCTGCTGAAAGCAAGCTGTGCTCTGACAGTCTTTCTTATGGAGCGCAGTTCAGCTAATAAAACTCTTTCTGCCTTTCATTGCAAGCGAGCCCGAAAGTGTTTTTATGCTTCATAACGGGTTGTAAAAGCAAAGATGCAGTTTGCTGAAAACAAGTTTATCTTTGACAGTCTTGAATACTGAGTGCAGTTGAGTTAATAAAACTGTCTTTCTGGTGCTCATTGCAATCAAACCAGAAAGTGTTTTTCTGTGTTCCAATTGCTAGTATAAACAAATACGCAGTCTGCTGAAAGCAAGCTGTGCTCTGACAGTCTTTCTTATGGAGCGCAGTTCAGCTAATAAAACTCTTTCTGCCTTTCATTGCAAGCGAGCCCGAAAGTGTTTTTATGCTTCATAACGGGTTGTAAAAGCAAAGATGCAGTTTGCTGAAAACAAGTTGTTCTTTGACAGTCTTGAATACTGAGTGCGGTTCAGTTAATAAAACTGTCTTTCTGGTGCTCATTGCAAACAAACCAGAAAGTGTTTTTCTGTGTTCTACTTGTTAGTATAAACAAATATGCAGTCTGCTGAAAGCAAGCTGTGCTCTGAGAGTCTTTCTTATGGAGCGCAGTTCAGCTAATAAAACTCTTTCTGCCTTTCATTGCAAGCGAGCCCGAAAGTGTTTTTATGCTTCATAACGGGTTGTAAAAGCAAAGATGCAGTTTGCTGAAAACAAGTTGTTCTTTGACAATCTTGAATACTGAGTGCGGTTCAGTTAATAAAACTGTCTTTCTGGTGCTCATTGCAAACACGCCAGAAAGTGTTTTTCTGTGTTCCAATTGTTAGTATAAACAAATACGCAGTCTGCTGAAAGCAAGCTGTGCTCTGACAGTCTTTCTTATGGAGCGCAGTTCAGCTAATAAAACTCTTTCTGCCTTTCATTGCAAGCGAGCCCGAAAGTGTTTTTATGCTTCATAATGGACTGTAAAAGCAAAGATGCAGTTTGCTGAAAACAAGTTTATCTTTGACAGTCTTGAATACTGAGTGCAGTTGAGTTAATAAAACTGTCTTTCTGGTGCTCATTGCAAACAAACCAGAAAGTGTTTTTCTGTGTTCTAATTGTTAGTATAAACAAATATGCAGTCTGCTGAAAGCAAGCTGTGCTCTGAGAGTCTTTCTTATGGAGTGCAGTTCAGCTAATAAAATTCTTTCTGCCTTTCATTGCAAGCGAGCCCGAAAGTGTTTTTATGCTTCATAACGGGTTGTAAAAGCAAAGATGCAGTTTGCTGAAAACAAGTTGTTCTTTGACAATCTTGAATACTGAGTGCGGTTCAGTTAATAAAACTGTCTTTCTGGTGCTCATTGCAAACACGCCAGAAAGTGTTTTTCTGTGTTCCAATTGTTAGTATAAACAAATACGCAGTCTGCTGAAAGCAAGCTGTGCTCTGACAGTCTTTCTTATGGAGCGCAGTTCAGCTAATAAAACTCTTTCTGCCTTTCATTGCAAGCGAGCCCGAAAGTGTTTTTATGCTTCATAACGGGTTGTAAAAGCAAAGATGCAGTTTGCTGAAAACAAGTTTATCTTTGACAGTCTTGAATACTGAGTGCAGTTGAGTTAATAAAACTGTCTTTCTGGTGCTCATTGCAATCAAACCAGAAAGTGTTTTTCTGTGTTCCAATTGCTAGTATAAACAAATACGCAGTCTGCTGAAAGCAAGCTGTGCTCTGACAGTCTTTCTTATGGAGCGCAGTTCAGCTAATAAAACTCTTTCTGCCTTTCATTGCAAGCGAGCCCGAAAGTGTTTTTATGCTTCATAACGGGTTGTAAAAGCAAAGATGCAGTTTGCTGAAAACAAGTTGTTCTTTGACAGTCTTGAATACTGAGTGCGGTTCAGTTAATAAAACTGTCTTTCTGGTGCTCATTGCAAACAAACTAGAAAGTGTTTTTCTGTGTTCTACTTGTTAGTATAAACAAATATGCAGTCTGCTGAAAGCAAGCTGTGCTCTGAGAGTCTTTCTTATGGAGCGCAGTTCAGCTAATAAAACTCTTTCTGCCTTTCATTGCAAGCGAGCCCGAAAGTGTTTTTATGCTTCATAACGGGTTGTAAAAGCAAAGATGCAGTTTGCTGAAAACAAGTTGTTCTTTGACAATCTTGAATACTGAGTGCGGTTCAGTTAATAAAACTGTCTTTCTGGTGCTCATTGCAAACACGCCAGAAAGTGTTTTTCTGTGTTCCAATTGTTAGTATAAACAAATACGCAGTCTGCTGAAAGCAAGCTGTGCTCTGACAGTCTTTCTTATGGAGCGCAGTTCAGCTAATAAAACTCTTTCTGCCTTTCATTGCAAGCGAGCCCGAAAGTGTTTTTATGCTTCATAATGGACTGTAAAAGCAAAGATGCAGTTTGCTGAAAACAAGTTTATCTTTGACAGTCTTGAATACTGAGTGCAGTTGAGTTAATAAAACTGTCTTTCTGGTGCTCATTGCAAACAAACCAGAAAGTGTTTTTCTGTGTTCTAATTGTTAGTATAAACAAATATGCAGTCTGCTGAAAGCAAGCTGTGCTCTGAGAGTCTTTCTTATGGAGTGCAGTTCAGCTAATAAAATTCTTTCTGCCTTTCATTGCAAGCGAGCCCGAAAGTGTTTTTATGCTTCATAACGGGTTGTAAAAGCAAAGATGCAGTTTGCTGAAAACAAGTTGTTCTTTGACAGTCTTGAATACTGAGTGCGGTTCAGTTAATAAAACTGTCTTTCTGGTGCTCATTGCAAACACGCCAGAAAGTGTTTTTCTGTGTTCCAATTGCTAGTATAAAGAAATACGCAGTCTGCTGAAAGCAAGCTGTGCTCTGACAGTCTTTCTTATGGAGTGCAGTTCAGCTAATAAAACTCTTTCTGCCTCTCATTGCAAGCGAGCCCGAAAGTGTTTTTATGCTTCATAATGGACTGTAAAAGCAAAGATGCAGTTTGCTGAAAACAAGTTGTTCTTTGACAGTCTTGAATACTGAGTGCGGTTCAGTTAATAAAACTGTCTTTCTGGTGCTCATTGCAAACACGCCAGAAAGTGTTTTTCTGTGTTCCAATTGCTAGTATAATCAAATACGCAGTCTGCTGAAAGCAAGCTGTGCTCTGACAGTCTTTCTTATGGAGCGCAGTTCAGCTAATAAAACTCTTTCTGCCTTTCATTGCAAGCGAGCCCGAAAGTGTTTTTATGCTTCATAATGGACTGTAAAAGCAAAGATGCAGTTTGCTGAAAACAAGTTTATCTTTGACAGTCTTGAATACTGAGTGCAGTTGAGTTAATAAAACTGTCTTTCTGGTGCTCATTGCAATCAAACCAGAAAGTGTTTTTCTGTGTTCCAATTGCTAGTATAAACAAATACGCAGTCTGCTGAAAGCAAGCTGTGCTCTGAGAGTCTTTCTTATGGAGCGCAGTTCAGCTAATAAAACTCTTTCTGCCTTTCATTGCAAGCGAGCCCGAAAGTGTTTTTATGCTTCATAACGGGTTGTAAAAGCAAAGATGCAGTTTGCTGAAAACAAGTTGTTCTTTGACAGTCTTGAATACTGAGTGCGGTTCAGTTAATAAAACTGTCTTTCTGGTGCTCATTGCAAACACGCCAGAAAGTGTTTTTCTGTGTTCCAATTGCTAGTATAAAGAAATACGCAGTCTGCTGAAAGCAAGCTGTGCTCTGACAGTCTTTCTTATGGAGCGCAGTTCAGCTAATAAAACTCTTTCTGCCTTTCATTGCAAGCGAGCCCGAAAGTGTTTTTATGCTTCATAACGGGTTGTAAAAGCAAAGATGCAGTTTGCTGAAAACAAGTTGTTCTTTGACAGTCTTGAATACTGAGTGCGGTTCAGTTAATAAAACTGTCTTTCTGGTGCTCATTGCAAACACGCCAGAAAGTGTTTTTCTGTGTTCCAATTGTTAGTATAAACAAATACGCAGTCTGCTGAAAGCAAGCTGTGCTCTGACAGTCTTTCTTATGGAGCGCAGTTCAGCTAATAAAACTCTTTCTGCCTTTCATTGCAAGCGAGCCCGAAAGTGTTTTTATGCTTCATAACGGGTTGTAAAAGCAAAGATGCAGTTTGCTGAAAACAAGTTGTTCTTTGACAGTCTTGAATACTGAGTGCGGTTCAGTTAATAAAACTGTCTTTCTGGTGCTCATTGCAAACACGCCAGAAAGTGTTTTTCTGTGTTCCAATTGTTAGTATAAACAAATACGCAGTCTGCTGAAAGCAAGCTGTGCTCTGACAGTCTTTCTTATGGAGCGCAGTTCAGCTAATAAAACTCTTTCTGCCTTTCATTGCAAGCGAGCCCGAAAGTGTTTTTATGCTTCATAACGGGTTGTAAAAGCAAAGATGCAGTTTGCTGAAAACAAGTTGTTCTTTGACAGTCTTGAATACTGAGTGCGGTTCAGTTAATAAAACTGTCTTTCTGGTGCTCATTGCAAACACGCCAGAAAGTGTTTTTCTGTGTTCCAATTGTTAGTATAAACAAATACGCAGTCTGCTGAAAGCAAGCTGTGCTCTGACAGTCTTTCTTATGGAGCGCAGTTCAGCTAATAAAACTCTTTCTGCCTTTCATTGCAAGCGAGCCCGAAAGTGTTTTTATGCTTCATAATGGACTGTAAAAGCAAAGATGCAGTTTGCTGAAAACAAGTTTATCTTTGACAGTCTTGAATACTGAGTGCAGTTGAGTTAATAAAACTGTCTTTCTGGTGCTCATTGCAAACAAACCAGAAAGTGTTTTTCTGTGTTCTAATTGTTAGTATAAACAAATATGCAGTCTGCTGAAAGCAAGCTGTGCTCTGAGAGTCTTTCTTATGGAGTGCAGTTCAGCTAATAAAATTCTTTCTGCCTTTCATTGCAAGCGAGCCCGAAAGTGTTTTTATGCTTCATAACGGGTTGTAAAAGCAAAGATGCAGTTTGCTGAAAACAAGTTGTTCTTTGACAGTCTTGAATACTGAGTGCGGTTCAGTTAATAAAACTGTCTTTCTGGTGCTCATTGCAAACACGCCAGAAAGTGTTTTTCTGTGTTCCAATTGCTAGTATAAACAAATACGCAGTCTGCTGAAAGCAAGCTGTGCTCTGACAGTCTATCTTATGGAGCGCAGTTCAGCTAATAAAACTCTTTCTGCCTTTCATTGCAAGCGAGCCCGAAAGTGTTTTTATGCTTCATAACGGGTTGTAAAAGCAAAGATGCAGTTTGCTGAAAACAAGTTGTTCTTTGACAGTCTTGAATACTGAGTGCGGTTCAGTTAATAAAACTGTCTTTCTGGTGCTCATTGCAAACACGCCAGAAAGTGTTTTTCTGTGTTCCAATTGCTAGTATAAACAAATACGCAGTCTGCTGAAAGCAAGCTGTGCTCTGACAGTCTTTCTTATGGAGCGCAGTTCAGCTAATAAAACTCTTTCTGCCTTTCATTGCAAGCGAGCCCGAAAGTGTTTTTATGCTTCATAACGGGTTGTAAAAGCAAAAATGCAGTTTGCTGAAAACAAGTTTATCTTTGACAGTCTTGAATACTGAGTGCAGTTGAGTTAATAAAACTGTCTTTCTGGTGCTCATTGCAAACAAACCAGAAAGTGTTTTTCTGTGTTCTACTTGTTAGTATAAACAAATATGCAGTCTGCTGAAAGCAAGCTGTGCTCTGAGAGTCTTTCTTATGGAGTGCAGTTCAGCTAATAAAATTCTTTCTGCCTTTCATTGCAAGCGAGCCCGAAAGTGTTTTTATGCTTCATAACGGGTTGTAAAAGCAAAGATGCAGTTTGCTGAAAACAAGTTGTTCTTTGACAGTCTTGAATACTGAGTGCGGTTCAGTTAATAAAACTGTCTTTCTGGTGCTCATTGCAAACACGCCAGAAAGTGTTTTTCTGTGTTCCAATTGCTAGTATAATCAAATACGCAGTCTGCTGAAAGCAAGCTGTGCTCTGACAGTCTTTCTTATGGAGCGCAGTTCAGCTAATAAAACTCTTTCTGCCTTTCATTGCAAGCGAGCCCGAAAGTGTTTTTATGCTTCATAATGGGTTGTAAAAGCAAAGATGCAGTTTGCTGAAAACAAGTTGTTCTTTGACAGTCTTGAATACTGAGTGCGGTTCAGTTAATAAAACTGTCTTTCTGGTGCTCATTGCAAACACGCCAGAAAGTGTTTTTCTGTGTTCCAATTGCTAGTATAAACAAATACGCAGTCTGCTGAAAGCAAGCTGTGCTCTGACAGTCTTTCTTATGGAGCGCAGTTCAGCTAATAAAACTCTTTCTGCCTTTCATTGCAAGCGAGCCCGAAAGTGTTTTTATGCTTCATAACGGGTTGTAAAAGCAAAAATGCAGTTTGCTGAAAACAAGTTGTTCTTTGACAGTCTTGAATACTGAGTGCGGTTCAGTTAATAAAACTGTCTTTCTGGTGCTCATTGCAAACACGCCAGAAAGTGTTTTTCTGTGTTCTACTTGTTAGTATAAACAAATATGCAGTCTGCTGAAAGCAAGCTGTGCTCTGAGAGTCTTTCTTATGGAGCGCAGTTCAGCTAATAAAACTCTTTCTGCCTTTCATTGCAAGCGAGCCCGAAAGTGTTTTTATGCTTCATAACGGGTTGTAAAAGCAAAGATGCAGTTTGCTGAAAACAAGTTGTTCTTTGACAATCTTGAATACTGAGTGCGGTTCAGTTAATAAAACTGTCTTTCTGGTGCTCATTGCAAACACGCCAGAAAGTGTTTTTCTGTGTTCCAATTGTTAGTATAAACAAATACGCAGTCTGCTGAAAGCAAGCTGTGCTCTGACAGTCTTTCTTATGGAGCGCAGTTCAGCTAATAAAACTCTTTCTGCCTTTCATTGCAAGCGAGCCCGAAAGTGTTTTTATGCTTCATAATGGACTGTAAAAGCAAAGATGCAGTTTGCTGAAAACAAGTTTATCTTTGACAGTCTTGAATACTGAGTGCAGTTGAGTTAATAAAACTGTCTTTCTGGTGCTCATTGCAAACAAACCAGAAAGTGTTTTTCTGTGTTCTAATTGTTAGTATAAACAAATATGCAGTCTGCTGAAAGCAAGCTGTGCTCTGAGAGTCTTTCTTATGGAGTGCAGTTCAGCTAATAAAATTCTTTCTGCCTTTCATTGCAAGCGAGCCCGAAAGTGTTTTTATGCTTCATAACGGGTTGTAAAAGCAAAGATGCAGTTTGCTGAAAACAAGTTGTTCTTTGACAGTCTTGAATACTGAGTGCGGTTCAGTTAATAAAACTGTCTTTCTGGTGCTCATTGCAAACACGCCAGAAAGTGTTTTTCTGTGTTCCAATTGCTAGTATAAACAAATACGCAGTCTGCTGAAAGCAAGCTGTGCTCTGACAGTCTATCTTATGGAGCGCAGTTCAGCTAATAAAACTCTTTCTGCCTTTCATTGCAAGCGAGCCCGAAAGTGTTTTTATGCTTCATAACGGGTTGTAAAAGCAAAGATGCAGTTTGCTGAAAACAAGTTGTTCTTTGACAGTCTTGAATACTGAGTGCGGTTCAGTTAATAAAACTGTCTTTCTGGTGCTCATTGCAAACACGCCAGAAAGTGTTTTTCTGTGTTCCAATTGTTAGTATAAACAAATACGCAGTCTGCTGAAAGCAAGCTGTGCTCTGACAGTCTTTCTTATGGAGCGCAGTTCAGCTAATAAAACTCTTTCTGCCTTTCATTGCAAGCGAGCCCGAAAGTGTTTTTATGCTTCATAACGGGTTGTAAAAGCAAAGATGCAGTTTGCTGAAAACAAGTTGTTCTTTGACAGTCTTGAATACTGAGTGCGGTTCAGTTAATAAAACTGTCTTTCTGGTGCTCATTGCAAACACGCCAGAAAGTGTTTTTCTGTGTTCCAATTGTTAGTATAAACAAATACGCAGTCTGCTGAAAGCAAGCTGTGCTCTGACAGTCTTTCTTATGGAGCGCAGTTCAGCTAATAAAACTCTTTCTGCCTTTCATTGCAAGCGAGCCCGAAAGTGTTTTTATGCTTCATAACGGGTTGTAAAAGCAAAGATGCAGTTTGCTGAAAACAAGTTGTTCTTTGACAGTCTTGAATACTGAGTGCGGTTCAGTTAATAAAACTGTCTTTCTGGTGCTCATTGCAAACACGCCAGAAAGTGTTTTTCTGTGTTCCAATTGTTAGTATAAACAAATACGCAGTCTGCTGAAAGCAAGCTGTGCTCTGACAGTCTTTCTTATGGAGCGCAGTTCAGCTAATAAAACTCTTTCTGCCTTTCATTGCAAGCGAGCCCGAAAGTGTTTTTATGCTTCATAACGGGTTGTAAAAGCAAAGATGCAGTTTGCTGAAAACAAGTTTATATTTGACAGTCTTGAATACTGAGTGCAGTTGAGGTAATAAAACTGTCTTTCTGGTGCTCATTGCAATCAAACCAGAAAGTGTTTTTCTGTGTTCCAATTGCTAGTATAAACAAATACGCAGTCTGCTGAAAGCAAGCTGTGCTCTGACAGTCTTTCTTATGGAGCGCAGTTCAGCTAATAAAACTCTTTCTGCCTTTCATTGCAAGCGAGCCCGAAAGTGTTTTTATGCTTCATAACGGGTTGTAAAAGCAAAGATGCAGTTTGCTGAAAACAAGTTGTTCTTTGACAATCTTGAATACTGAGTGCGGTTCAGTTAATAAAACTGTCTTTCTGGTGCTCATTGCAAACACGCCAGAAAGTGTTTTTCTGTGTTCCAATTGTTAGTATAAACAAATACGCAGTCTGCTGAAAGCAAGCTGTGCTCTGACAGTCTTTCTTATGGAGCGCAGTTCAGCTAATAAAACTCTTTCTGCCTTTCATTGCAAGCGAGCCCGAAAGTGTTTTTATGCTTCATAATGGACTGTAAAAGCAAAGATGCAGTTTGCTGAAAACAAGTTTATCTTTGACAGTCTTGAATACTGAGTGCAGTTGAGTTAATAAAACTGTCTTTCTGGTGCTCATTGCAAACAAACCAGAAAGTGTTTTTCTGTGTTCTAATTGTTAGTATAAACAAATATGCAGTCTGCTGAAAGCAAGCTGTGCTCTGAGAGTCTTTCTTATGGAGTGCAGTTCAGCTAATAAAACTCTTTCTGCCTTTCATTGCAAGCGAGCCCGAAAGTGTTTTTATGCTTCATAACGGGTTGTAAAAGCAAAGATGCAGTTTGCTGAAAACAAGTTGTTCTTTGACAGTCTTGAATACTGAGTGCAGTTGAGGTAATAAAACTGTCTTTCTGGTGCTCATTGCAAACAAACCAGAAAGTGTTTTTCTGTGTTCTAATTGTTAGTATAAACAAATATGCAGTCTGCTGAAAGCAAGCTGTGCTCTGAGAGTCTTTCTTATGGAGTGCAGTTCAGCTAATAAAACTCTTTCTGCCTTTCATTGCAAGCGAGCCCGAAAGTGTTTTTATGCTTCATAACGGGTTGTAAAAGCAAAGATGCAGTTTGCTGAAAACAAGTTTATCTTTGACAGTCTTGAATACTGAGTGCAGTTGAGTTAATAAAACTGTCTTTCTGGTGCTCATTGCAAACAAACCAGAAAGTGTTTTTCTGTGTTCTAATTGTTAGTATAAACAAATATGCAGTCTGCTGAAAGCAAGCTGTGCTCTGAGAGTCTTTCTTATGGAGTGCAGTTCAGCTAATAAAATTCTTTCTGCCTTTCATTGCAAGCGAGCCCGAAAGTGTTTTTATGCTTCATAACGGGTTGTAAAAGCAAAGATGCAGTTTGCTGAAAACAAGTTGTTCTTTGACAGTCTTGAATACTGAGTGCGGTTCAGTTAATAAAACTGTCTTTCTGGTGCTCATTGCAAACACGCCAGAAAGTGTTTTTCTGTGTTCCAATTGCTAGTATAATCAAATACGCAGTCTGCTGAAAGCAAGCTGTGCTCTGACAGTCTTTCTTATGGAGCGCAGTTCAGCTAATAAAACTCTTTCTGCCTTTCATTGCAAGCGAGCCCGAAAGTGTTTTTATGCTTCATAATGGGTTGTAAAAGCAAAGATGCAGTTTGCTGAAAACAAGTTGTTCTTTGACAGTCTTGAATACTGAGTGCGGTTCAGTTAATAAAACTGTCTTTCTGGTGCTCATTGCAAACACGCCAGAAAGTGTTTTTCTGTGTTCCAATTGCTAGTATAAACAAATACGCAGTCTGCTGAAAGCAAGCTGTGCTCTGACAGTCTTTCTTATGGAGCGCAGTTCAGCTAATAAAACTCTTTCTGCCTTTCATTGCAAGCGAGCCCGAAAGTGTTTTTATGCTTCATAACGGGTTGTAAAAGCAAAAATGCAGTTTGCTGAAAACAAGTTGTTCTTTGACAGTCTTGAATACTGAGTGCGGTTCAGTTAATAAAACTGTCTTTCTGGTGCTCATTGCAAACACGCCAGAAAGTGTTTTTCTGTGTTCTACTTGTTAGTATAAACAAATATGCAGTCTGCTGAAAGCAAGCTGTGCTCTGAGAGTCTTTCTTATGGAGCGCAGTTCAGCTAATAAAACTCTTTCTGCCTTTCATTGCAAGCGAGCCCGAAAGTGTTTTTATGCTTCATAACGGGTTGTAAAAGCAAAGATGCAGTTTGCTGAAAACAAGTTGTTCTTTGACAATCTTGAATACTGAGTGCGGTTCAGTTAATAAAACTGTCTTTCTGGTGCTCATTGCAAACACGCCAGAAAGTGTTTTTCTGTGTTCCAATTGTTAGTATAAACAAATACGCAGTCTGCTGAAAGCAAGCTGTGCTCTGACAGTCTTTCTTATGGAGCGCAGTTCAGCTAATAAAACTCTTTCTGCCTTTCATTGCAAGCGAGCCCGAAAGTGTTTTTATGCTTCATAATGGACTGTAAAAGCAAAGATGCAGTTTGCTGAAAACAAGTTTATCTTTGACAGTCTTGAATACTGAGTGCAGTTGAGTTAATAAAACTGTCTTTCTGGTGCTCATTGCAAACAAACCAGAAAGTGTTTTTCTGTGTTCTAATTGTTAGTATAAACAAATATGCAGTCTGCTGAAAGCAAGCTGTGCTCTGAGAGTCTTTCTTATGGAGTGCAGTTCAGCTAATAAAATTCTTTCTGCCTTTCATTGCAAGCGAGCCCGAAAGTGTTTTTATGCTTCATAACGGGTTGTAAAAGCAAAGATGCAGTTTGCTGAAAACAAGTTGTTCTTTGACAGTCTTGAATACTGAGTGCGGTTCAGTTAATAAAACTGTCTTTCTGGTGCTCATTGCAAACACGCCAGAAAGTGTTTTTCTGTGTTCCAATTGCTAGTATAAACAAATACGCAGTCTGCTGAAAGCAAGCTGTGCTCTGACAGTCTATCTTATGGAGCGCAGTTCAGCTAATAAAACTCTTTCTGCCTTTCATTGCAAGCGAGCCCGAAAGTGTTTTTATGCTTCATAACGGGTTGTAAAAGCAAAGATGCAGTTTGCTGAAAACAAGTTGTTCTTTGACAGTCTTGAATACTGAGTGCGGTTCAGTTAATAAAACTGTCTTTCTGGTGCTCATTGCAAACACGCCAGAAAGTGTTTTTCTGTGTTCCAATTGTTAGTATAAACAAATACGCAGTCTGCTGAAAGCAAGCTGTGCTCTGACAGTCTTTCTTATGGAGCGCAGTTCAGCTAATAAAACTCTTTCTGCCTTTCATTGCAAGCGAGCCCGAAAGTGTTTTTATGCTTCATAACGGGTTGTAAAAGCAAATATGCAGTTTGCTGAAAACAAGTTTATCTTTGACAGTCTTGAATACTGAGTGCAGTTGAGGTAATAAAACTGTCTTTCTGGTGCTCATTGCAATCAAACCAGAAAGTGTTTTTCTGTGTTCCAATTGCTAGTATAAACAAATACGCAGTCTGCTGAAAGCAAGCTGTGCTCTGACAGTCTTTCTTATGGAGCGCAGTTCAGCTAATAAAACTCTTTCTGCCTTTCATTGCAAGCGAGCCCGAAAGTGTTTTTATGCTTCATAACGGGTTGTAAAAGCAAAGATGCAGTTTGCTGAAAACAAGTTGTTCTTTGACAATCTTGAATACTGAGTGCGGTTCAGTTAATAAAACTGTCTTTCTGGTGCTCATTGCAAACACGCCAGAAAGTGTTTTTCTGTGTTCCAATTGTTAGTATAAACAAATACGCAGTCTGCTGAAAGCAAGCTGTGCTCTGACAGTCTTTCTTATGGAGCGCAGTTCAGCTAATAAAACTCTTTCTGCCTTTCATTGCAAGCGAGCCCGAAAGTGTTTTTATGCTTCATAATGGACTGTAAAAGCAAAGATGCAGTTTGCTGAAAACAAGTTTATCTTTGACAGTCTTGAATACTGAGTGCAGTTGAGTTAATAAAACTGTCTTTCTGGTGCTCATTGCAAACAAACCAGAAAGTGTTTTTCTGTGTTCTAATTGTTAGTATAAACAAATATGCAGTCTGCTGAAAGCAAGCTGTGCTCTGAGAGTCTTTCTTATGGAGTGCAGTTCAGCTAATAAAACTCTTTCTGCCTTTCATTGCAAGCGAGCCCGAAAGTGTTTTTATGCTTCATAACGGGTTGTAAAAGCAAAGATGCAGTTTGCTGAAAACAAGTTGTTCTTTGACAGTCTTGAATACTGAGTGCGGTTCAGTTAATAAAACTGTCTTTCTGGTGCTCATTGCAAACACGCCAGAAAGTGTTTTTCTGTGTTCCAATTGCTAGTATAAACAAATACGCAGTCTGCTGAAAGCAAGCTGTGCTCTGACAGTCTATCTTATGGAGCGCAGTTCAGCTAATAAAACTCTTTCTGCCTTTCATTGCAAGCGAGCCCGAAAGTGTTTTTATGCTTCATAACGGGTTGTAAAAGCAAAGATGCAGTTTGCTGAAAACAAGTTGTTCTTTGACAGTCTTGAATACTGAGTGCGGTTCAGTTAATAAAACTGTCTTTCTGGTGCTCATTGCAAACACGCCAGAAAGTGTTTTTCTGTGTTCCAATTGTTAGTATAAACAAATACGCAGTCTGCTGAAAGCAAGCTGTGCTCTGACAGTCTTTCTTATGGAGCGCAGTTCAGCTAATAAAACTCTTTCTGCCTTTCATTGCAAGCGAGCCCGAAAGTGTTTTTATGCTTCATAACGGGTTGTAAAAGCAAAGATGCAGTTTGCTGAAAACAAGTTGTTCTTTGACAGTCTTGAATACTGAGTGCGGTTCAGTTAATAAAACTGTCTTTCTGGTGCTCATTGCAAACACGCCAGAAAGTGTTTTTCTGTGTTCCAATTGTTAGTATAAACAAATACGCAGTCTGCTGAAAGCAAGCTGTGCTCTGACAGTCTTTCTTATGGAGCGCAGTTCAGCTAATAAAACTCTTTCTGCCTTTCATTGCAAGCGAGCCCGAAAGTGTTTTTATGCTTCATAACGGGTTGTAAAAGCAAAGATGCAGTTTGCTGAAAACAAGTTTATCTTTGACAGTCTTGAATACTGAGTGCAGTTGAGGTAATAAAACTGTCTTTCTGGTGCTCATTGCAATCAAACCAGAAAGTGTTTTTCTGTGTTCCAATTGCTAGTATAAACAAATACGCAGTCTGCTGAAAGCAAGCTGTGCTCTGACAGTCTTTCTTATGGAGCGCAGTTCAGCTAATAAAACTCTTTCTGCCTTTCATTGCAAGCGAGCCCGAAAGTGTTTTTATGCTTCATAACGGGTTGTAAAAGCAAAGATGCAGTTTGCTGAAAACAAGTTGTTCTTTGACAATCTTGAATACTGAGTGCGGTTCAGTTAATAAAACTGTCTTTCTGGTGCTCATTGCAAACACGCCAGAAAGTGTTTTTCTGTGTTCCAATTGTTAGTATAAACAAATACGCAGTCTGCTGAAAGCAAGCTGTGCTCTGACAGTCTTTCTTATGGAGCGCAGTTCAGCTAATAAAACTCTTTCTGCCTTTCATTGCAAGCGAGCCCGAAAGTGTTTTTATGCTTCATAATGGACTGTAAAAGCAAAGATGCAGTTTGCTGAAAACAAGTTTATCTTTGACAGTCTTGAATACTGAGTGCAGTTGAGTTAATAAAACTGTCTTTCTGGTGCTCATTGCAAACAAACCAGAAAGTGTTTTTCTGTGTTCTAATTGTTAGTATAAACAAATATGCAGTCTGCTGAAAGCAAGCTGTGCTCTGAGAGTCTTTCTTATGGAGTGCAGTTCAGCTAATAACACTCTTTCTGCCTTTCATTGCAAGCGAGCCCGAAAGTGTTTTTATGCTTCATAACGGGTTGTAAAAGCAAAGATGCAGTTTGCTGAAAACAAGTTGTTCTTTGACAGTCTTGAATACTGAGTGCAGTTGAGGTAATAAAACTGTCTTTCTGGTGCTCATTGCAAACAAACCAGAAAGTGTTTTTCTGTGTTCTAATTGTTAGTATAAACAAATATGCAGTCTGCTGAAAGCAAGCTGTGCTCTGAGAGTCTTTCTTATGGAGTGCAGTTCAGCTAATAAAACTCTTTCTGCCTTTCATTGCAAGCGAGCCCGAAAGTGTTTTTATGCTTCATAACGGGTTGTAAAAGCAAAGATGCAGTTTGCTGAAAACAAGTTGTTCTTTGACAGTCTTGAATACTGAGTGCGGTTCAGTTAATAAAACTGTCTTTCTGGTGCTCATTGCAAACACGCCAGAAAGTGTTTTTCTGTGTTCCAATTGCTAGTATAAACAAATACGCAGTCTGCTGAAAGCAAGCTGTGCTCTGACAGTCTATCTTATGGAGCGCAGTTCAGCTAATAAAACTCTTTCTGCCTTTCATTGCAAGCGAGCCCGAAAGTGTTTTTATGCTTCATAACGGGTTGTAAAAGCAAAGATGCAGTTTGCTGAAAACAAGTTGTTCTTTGACAGTCTTGAATACTGAGTGCGGTTCAGTTAATAAAACTGTCTTTCTGGTGCTCATTGCAAACACGCCAGAAAGTGTTTTTCTGTATTCCAATTGCTAGTATAAACAAATACGCAGTCTGCTGAAAGCAAGCTGTGCTCTGACAGTCTTTCTTATGGAGCGCAGTTCAGCTAATAAAACTCTTTCTGCCTTTCATTGCAAGCGAGCCCGAAAGTGTTTTTATGCTTCATAACGGGTTGTAAAAGCAAAAATGCAGTTTGCTGAAAACAAGTTTATCTTTGACAGTCTTGAATACTGAGTGCAGTTGAGTTAATAAAACTGTCTTTCTGGTGCTCATTGCAAACAAACCAGAAAGTGTTTTTCTGTGTTCTAATTGTTAGTATAAACAAATATGCAGTCTGCTGAAAGCAAGCTGTGCTCTGAGAGTCTTTCTTATGGAGTGCAGTTCAGCTAATAAAATTCTTTCTGCCTTTCATTGCAAGCGAGCCCGAAAGTGTTTTTATGCTTCATAACGGGTTGTAAAAGCAAAGATGCAGTTTGCTGAAAACAAGTTGTTCTTTGACAGTCTTGAATACTGAGTGCGGTTCAGTTAATAAAACTGTCTTTCTGGTGCTCATTGCAAACACGCCAGAAAGTGTTTTTCTGTGTTCCAATTGCTAGTATAATCAAATACGCAGTCTGCTGAAAGCAAGCTGTGCTCTGACAGTCTTTCTTATGGAGCGCAGTTCAGCTAATAAAACTCTTTCTGCCTTTCATTGCAAGCGAGCCCGAAAGTGTTTTTATGCTTCATAATGGGTTGTAAAAGCAAAGATGCAGTTTGCTGAAAACAAGTTGTTCTTTGACAGTCTTGAATACTGAGTGCGGTTCAGTTAATAAAACTGTCTTTCTGGTGCTCATTGCAAACACGCCAGAAAGTGTTTTTCTGTGTTCCAATTGCTAGTATAAACAAATACGCAGTCTGCTGAAAGCAAGCTGTGCTCTGACAGTCTTTCTTATGGAGCGCAGTTCAGCTAATAAAACTCTTTCTGCCTTTCATTGCAAGCGAGCCCGAAAGTGTTTTTATGCTTCATAACGGGTTGTAAAAGCAAAAATGCAGTTTGCTGAAAACAAGTTGTTCTTTGACAGTCTTGAATACTGAGTGCGGTTCAGTTAATAAAACTGTCTTTCTGGTGCTCATTGCAAACACGCCAGAAAGTGTTTTTCTGTGTTCTACTTGTTAGTATAAACAAATATGCAGTCTGCTGAAAGCAAGCTGTGCTCTGAGAGTCTTTCTTATGGAGCGCAGTTCAGCTAATAAAACTCTTTCTGCCTTTCATTGCAAGCGAGCCCGAAAGTGTTTTTATGCTTCATAACGGGTTGTAAAAGCAAAGATGCAGTTTGCTGAAAACAAGTTGTTCTTTGACAATCTTGAATACTGAGTGCGGTTCAGTTAATAAAACTGTCTTTCTGGTGCTCATTGCAAACACGCCAGAAAGTGTTTTTCTGTGTTCCAATTGTTAGTATAAACAAATACGCAGTCTGCTGAAAGCAAGCTGTGCTCTGACAGTCTTTCTTATGGAGCGCAGTTCAGCTAATAAAACTCTTTCTGCCTTTCATTGCAAGCGAGCCCGAAAGTGTTTTTATGCTTCATAATGGACTGTAAAAGCAAAGATGCAGTTTGCTGAAAACAAGTTTATCTTTGACAGTCTTGAATACTGAGTGCAGTTGAGTTAATAAAACTGTCTTTCTGGTGCTCATTGCAAACAAACCAGAAAGTGTTTTTCTGTGTTCTAATTGTTAGTATAAACAAATATGCAGTCTGCTGAAAGCAAGCTGTGCTCTGAGAGTCTTTCTTATGGAGTGCAGTTCAGCTAATAAAATTCTTTCTGCCTTTCATTGCAAGCGAGCCCGAAAGTGTTTTTATGCTTCATAACGGGTTGTAAAAGCAAAGATGCAGTTTGCTGAAAACAAGTTGTTCTTTGACAGTCTTGAATACTGAGTGCGGTTCAGTTAATAAAACTGTCTTTCTGGTGCTCATTGCAAACACGCCAGAAAGTGTTTTTCTGTGTTCCAATTGCTAGTATAAACAAATACGCAGTCTGCTGAAAGCAAGCTGTGCTCTGACAGTCTATCTTATGGAGCGCAGTTCAGCTAATAAAACTCTTTCTGCCTTTCATTGCAAGCGAGCCCGAAAGTGTTTTTATGCTTCATAACGGGTTGTAAAAGCAAAGATGCAGTTTGCTGAAAACAAGTTGTTCTTTGACAGTCTTGAATACTGAGTGCAGTTGAGTTAATAAAACTGTCTTTCTGGTGCTCATTGCAAACAAACCAGAAAGTGTTTTTCTGTGTTCTAATTGTTAGTATAAACAAATATGCAGTCTGCTGAAAGCAAGCTGTGCTCTGACAGTCTTTCTTATGGAGCGCAGTTCAGCTAATAAAACTCTTTCTGCCTTTCATTGCAAGCGAGCCCGAAAGTGTTTTTATGCTTCATAACGGGTTGTAAAAGCAAAGATGCAGTTTGCTGAAAACAAGTTGTTCTTTGACAGTCTTGAATACTGAGTGCGGTTCAGTTAATAAAACTGTCTTTCTGGTGCTCATTGCAAACACGCCAGAAAGTGTTTTTCTGTGTTCCAATTGTTAGTATAAACAAATACGCAGTCTGCTGAAAGCAAGCTGTGCTCTGACAGTCTTTCTTATGGAGCGCAGTTCAGCTAATAAAACTCTTTCTGCCTTTCATTGCAAGCGAGCCCGAAAGTGTTTTTATGCTTCATAACGGGTTGTAAAAGCAAAGATGCAGTTTGCTGAAAACAAGTTGTTCTTTGACAGTCTTGAATACTGAGTGCGGTTCAGTTAATAAAACTGTCTTTCTGGTGCTCATTGCAAACACGCCAGAAAGTGTTTTTCTGTGTTCCAATTGTTAGTATAAACAAATACGCAGTCTGCTGAAAGCAAGCTGTGCTCTGACAGTCTTTCTTATGGAGCGCAGTTCAGCTAATAAAACTCTTTCTGCCTTTCATTGCAAGCGAGCCCGAAAGTGTTTTTATGCTTCATAACGGGTTGTAAAAGCAAATATGCAGTTTGCTGAAAACAAGTTTATCTTTGACAGTCTTGAATACTGAGTGCAGTTGAGGTAATAAAACTGTCTTTCTGGTGCTCATTGCAATCAAACCAGAAAGTGTTTTTCTGTGTTCCAATTGCTAGTATAAACAAATACGCAGTCTGCTGAAAGCAAGCTGTGCTCTGACAGTCTTTCTTATGGAGCGCAGTTCAGCTAATAAAACTCTTTCTGCCTTTCATTGCAAGCGAGCCCGAAAGTGTTTTTATGCTTCATAACGGGTTGTAAAAGCAAAGATGCAGTTTGCTGAAAACAAGTTGTTCTTTGACAATCTTGAATACTGAGTGCGGTTCAGTTAATAAAACTGTCTTTCTGGTGCTCATTGCAAACACGCCAGAAAGTGTTTTTCTGTGTTCCAATTGTTAGTATAAACAAATACGCAGTCTGCTGAAAGCAAGCTGTGCTCTGACAGTCTTTCTTATGGAGCGCAGTTCAGCTAATAAAACTCTTTCTGCCTTTCATTGCAAGCGAGCCCGAAAGTGTTTTTATGCTTCATAATGGACTGTAAAAGCAAAGATGCAGTTTGCTGAAAACAAGTTTATCTTTGACAGTCTTGAATACTGAGTGCAGTTGAGTTAATAAAACTGTCTTTCTGGTGCTCATTGCAAACAAACCAGAAAGTGTTTTTCTGTGTTCTAATTGTTAGTATAAACAAATATGCAGTCTGCTGAAAGCAAGCTGTGCTCTGAGAGTCTTTCTTATGGAGTGCAGTTCAGCTAATAAAATTCTTTCTGCCTTTCATTGCAAGCGAGCCCGAAAGTGTTTTTATGCTTCATAACGGGTTGTAAAAGCAAAGATGCAGTTTGCTGAAAACAAGTTGTTCTTTGACAGTCTTGAATACTGAGTGCGGTTCAGTTAATAAAACTGTCTTTCTGGTGCTCATTGCAAACACGCCAGAAAGTGTTTTTCTGTGTTCCAATTGCTAGTATAAACAAATACGCAGTCTGCTGAAAGCAAGCTGTGCTCTGACAGTCTATCTTATGGAGCGCAGTTCAGCTAATAAAACTCTTTCTGCCTTTCATTGCAAGCGAGCCCGAAAGTGTTTTTATGCTTCATAACGGGTTGTAAAAGCAAAGATGCAGTTTGCTGAAAACAAGTTGTTCTTTGACAGTCTTGAATACTGAGTGCGGTTCAGTTAATAAAACTGTCTTTCTGGTGCTCATTGCAAACACGCCAGAAAGTGTTTTTCTGTGTTCCAATTGTTAGTATAAACAAATACGCAGTCTGCTGAAAGCAAGCTGTGCTCTGACAGTCTTTCTTATGGAGCGCAGTTCAGCTAATAAAACTCTTTCTGCCTTTCATTGCAAGCGAGCCCGAAAGTGTTTTTATGCTTCATAACGGGTTGTAAAAGCAAATATGCAGTTTGCTGAAAACAAGTTTATCTTTGACAGTCTTGAATACTGAGTGCAGTTGAGGTAATAAAACTGTCTTTCTGGTGCTCATTGCAATCAAACCAGAAAGTGTTTTTCTGTGTTCCAATTGCTAGTATAAACAAATACGCAGTCTGCTGAAAGCAAGCTGTGCTCTGACAGTCTTTCTTATGGAGCGCAGTTCAGCTAATAAAACTCTTTCTGCCTTTCATTGCAAGCGAGCCCGAAAGTGTTTTTATGCTTCATAACGGGTTGTAAAAGCAAAGATGCAGTTTGCTGAAAACAAGTTGTTCTTTGACAATCTTGAATACTGAGTGCGGTTCAGTTAATAAAACTGTCTTTCTGGTGCTCATTGCAAACACGCCAGAAAGTGTTTTTCTGTGTTCCAATTGTTAGTATAAACAAATACGCAGTCTGCTGAAAGCAAGCTGTGCTCTGACAGTCTTTCTTATGGAGCGCAGTTCAGCTAATAAAACTCTTTCTGCCTTTCATTGCAAGCGAGCCCGAAAGTGTTTTTATGCTTCATAATGGACTGTAAAAGCAAAGATGCAGTTTGCTGAAAACAAGTTTATCTTTGACAGTCTTGAATACTGAGTGCAGTTGAGTTAATAAAACTGTCTTTCTGGTGCTCATTGCAAACAAACCAGAAAGTGTTTTTCTGTGTTCTAATTGTTAGTATAAACAAATATGCAGTCTGCTGAAAGCAAGCTGTGCTCTGAGAGTCTTTCTTATGGAGTGCAGTTCAGCTAATAAAACTCTTTCTGCCTTTCATTGCAAGCGAGCCCGAAAGTGTTTTTATGCTTCATAACGGGTTGTAAAAGCAAAGATGCAGTTTGCTGAAAACAAGTTGTTCTTTGACAGTCTTGAATACTGAGTGCGGTTCAGTTAATAAAACTGTCTTTCTGGTGCTCATTGCAAACACGCCAGAAAGTGTTTTTCTGTGTTCCAATTGCTAGTATAAACAAATACGCAGTCTGCTGAAAGCAAGCTGTGCTCTGACAGTCTATCTTATGGAGCGCAGTTCAGCTAATAAAACTCTTTCTGCCTTTCATTGCAAGCGAGCCCGAAAGTGTTTTTATGCTTCATAACGGGTTGTAAAAGCAAAGATGCAGTTTGCTGAAAACAAGTTGTTCTTTGACAGTCTTGAATACTGAGTGCGGTTCAGTTAATAAAACTGTCTTTCTGGTGCTCATTGCAAACACGCCAGAAAGTGTTTTTCTGTGTTCCAATTGTTAGTATAAACAAATACGCAGTCTGCTGAAAGCAAGCTGTGCTCTGACAGTCTTTCTTATGGAGCGCAGTTCAGCTAATAAAACTCTTTCTGCCTTTCATTGCAAGCGAGCCCGAAAGTGTTTTTATGCTTCATAACGGGTTGTAAAAGCAAAGATGCAGTTTGCTGAAAACAAGTTGTTCTTTGACAATCTTGAATACTGAGTGCGGTTCAGTTAATAAAACTGTCTTTCTGGTGCTCATTGCAAACACGCCAGAAAGTGTTTTTCTGTGTTCCAATTGTTAGTATAAACAAATACGCAGTCTGCTGAAAGCAAGCTGTGCTCTGACAGTCTTTCTTATGGAGCGCAGTTCAGCTAATAAAACTCTTTCTGCCTTTCATTGCAAGCGAGCCCGAAAGTGTTTTTATGCTTCATAACGGGTTGTAAAAGCAAAGATGCAGTTTGCTGAAAACAAGTTGTTCTTTGACAGTCTTGAATACTGAGTGCGGTTCAGTTAATAAAACTGTCTTTCTGGTGCTCATTGCAAACACGCCAGAAAGTGTTTTTCTGTGTTCCAATTGTTAGTATAAACAAATACGCAGTCTGCTGAAAGCAAGCTGTGCTCTGACAGTCTTTCTTATGGAGCGCAGTTCAGCTAATAAAACTCTTTCTGCCTTTCATTGCAAGCGAGCCCGAAAGTGTTTTTATGCTTCATAACGGGTTGTAAAAGCAAAGATGCAGTTTGCTGAAAACAAGTTGTTCTTTGACAGTCTTGAATACTGAGTGCGGTTCAGTTAATAAAACTGTCTTTCTGGTGCTCATTGCAAACACGCCAGAAAGTGTTTTTCTGTGTTCCAATTGTTAGTATAAACAAATACGCAGTCTGCTGAAAGCAAGCTGTGCTCTGACAGTCTTTCTTATGGAGCGCAGTTCAGCTAATAAAACTCTTTCTGCCTTTCATTGCAAGCGAGCCCGAAAGTGTTTTTATGCTTCATAACGGGTTGTAAAAGCAAAGATGCAGTTTGCTGAAAACAAGTTGTTCTTTGACAGTCTTGAATACTGAGTGCGGTTCAGTTAATAAAACTGTCTTTCTGGTGCTCATTGCAAACACGCCAGAAAGTGTTTTTCTGTGTTCCAATTGTTAGTATAAACAAATACGCAGTCTGCTGAAAGCAAGCTGTGCTCTGACAGTCTTTCTTATGGAGTGCAGTTCAGCTAATAAAATTCTTTCTGCCTTTCATTGCAAGCGAGCCCGAAAGTGTTTTTATGCTTCATAACGGGTTGTAAAAGCAAAGATGCAGTTTGCTGAAAACAAGTTGTTCTTTGACAGTCTTGAATACTGAGTGCGGTTCAGTTAATAAAACTGTCTTTCTGGTGCTCATTGCAAACACGCCAGAAAGTGTTTTTCTGTGTTCCAATTGCTAGTATAAACAAATACGCAGTCTGCTGAAAGCAAGCTGTGCTCTGACAGTCTATCTTATGGAGCGCAGTTCAGCTAATAAAACTCTTTCTGCCTTTCATTGCAAGCGAGCCCGAAAGTGTTTTTATGCTTCATAACGGGTTGTAAAAGCAAAGATGCAGTTTGCTGAAAACAAGTTGTTCTTTGACAGTCTTGAATACTGAGTGCGGTTCAGTTAATAAAACTGTCTTTCTGGTGCTCATTGCAAACACGCCAGAAAGTGTTTTTCTGTGTTCCAATTGCTAGTATAAACAAATACGCAGTCTGCTGAAAGCAAGCTGTGCTCTGACAGTCTTTCTTATGGAGCGCAGTTCAGCTAATAAAACTCTTTCTGCCTTTCATTGCAAGCGAGCCCGAAAGTGTTTTTATGCTTCATAACGGGTTGTAAAAGCAAAAATGCAGTTTGCTGAAAACAAGTTTATCTTTGACAGTCTTGAATACTGAGTGCAGTTGAGTTAATAAAACTGTCTTTCTGGTGCTCATTGCAAACAAACCAGAAAGTGTTTTTCTGTGTTCTAATTGTTAGTATAAACAAATATGCAGTCTGCTGAAAGCAAGCTGTGCTCTGAGAGTCTTTCTTATGGAGTGCAGTTCAGCTAATAAAATTCTTTCTGCCTTTCATTGCAAGCGAGCCCGAAAGTGTTTTTATGCTTCATAACGGGTTGTAAAAGCAAAGATGCAGTTTGCTGAAAACAAGTTGTTCTTTGACAGTCTTGAATACTGAGTGCGGTTCAGTTAATAAAACTGTCTTTCTGGTGCTCATTGCAAACACGCCAGAAAGTGTTTTTCTGTGTTCCAATTGCTAGTATAATCAAATACGCAGTCTGCTGAAAGCAAGCTGTGCTCTGACAGTCTTTCTTATGGAGCGCAGTTCAGCTAATAAAACTCTTTCTGCCTTTCATTGCAAGCGAGCCCGAAAGTGTTTTTATGCTTCATAATGGGTTGTAAAAGCAAAGATGCAGTTTGCTGAAAACAAGTTGTTCTTTGACAGTCTTGAATACTGAGTGCGGTTCAGTTAATAAAACTGTCTTTCTGGTGCTCATTGCAAACACGCCAGAAAGTGTTTTTCTGTGTTCCAATTGCTAGTATAAACAAATACGCAGTCTGCTGAAAGCAAGCTGTGCTCTGACAGTCTTTCTTATGGAGCGCAGTTCAGCTAATAAAACTCTTTCTGCCTTTCATTGCAAGCGAGCCCGAAAGTGTTTTTATGCTTCATAACGGGTTGTAAAAGCAAAAATGCAGTTTGCTGAAAACAAGTTGTTCTTTGACAGTCTTGAATACTGAGTGCGGTTCAGTTAATAAAACTGTCTTTCTGGTGCTCATTGCAAACACGCCAGAAAGTGTTTTTCTGTGTTCTACTTGTTAGTATAAACAAATATGCAGTCTGCTGAAAGCAAGCTGTGCTCTGAGAGTCTTTCTTATGGAGCGCAGTTCAGCTAATAAAACTCTTTCTGCCTTTCATTGCAAGCGAGCCCGAAAGTGTTTTTATGCTTCATAACGGGTTGTAAAAGCAAAGATGCAGTTTGCTGAAAACAAGTTGTTCTTTGACAATCTTGAATACTGAGTGCGGTTCAGTTAATAAAACTGTCTTTCTGGTGCTCATTGCAAACACGCCAGAAAGTGTTTTTCTGTGTTCCAATTGTTAGTATAAACAAATACGCAGTCTGCTGAAAGCAAGCTGTGCTCTGACAGTCTTTCTTATGGAGCGCAGTTCAGCTAATAAAACTCTTTCTGCCTTTCATTGCAAGCGAGCCCGAAAGTGTTTTTATGCTTCATAATGGACTGTAAAAGCAAAGATGCAGTTTGCTGAAAACAAGTTTATCTTTGACAGTCTTGAATACTGAGTGCAGTTGAGTTAATAAAACTGTCTTTCTGGTGCTCATTGCAAACAAACCAGAAAGTGTTTTTCTGTGTTCTAATTGTTAGTATAAACAAATATGCATTCTGCTGAAAGCAAGCTGTGCTCTGAGAGTCTTTCTTATGGAGTGCAGTTCAGCTAATAAAATTCTTTCTGCCTTTCATTGCAAGCGAGCCCGAAAGTGTTTTTATGCTTCATAACGGGTTGTAAAAGCAAAGATGCAGTTTGCTGAAAACAAGTTGTTCTTTGACAGTCTTGAATACTGAGTGCGGTTCAGTTAATAAAACTGTCTTTCTGGTGCTCATTGCAAACACGCCAGAAAGTGTTTTTCTGTGTTCCAATTGCTAGTATAAACAAATACGCAGTCTGCTGAAAGCAAGCTGTGCTCTGACAGTCTATCTTATGGAGCGCAGTTCAGCTAATAAAACTCTTTCTGCCTTTCATTGCAAGCGAGCCCGAAAGTGTTTTTATGCTTCATAACGGGTTGTAAAAGCAAAGATGCAGTTTGCTGAAAACAAGTTGTTCTTTGACAGTCTTGAATACTGAGTGCGGTTCAGTTAATAAAACTGTCTTTCTGGTGCTCATTGCAAACAAACCAGAAAGTGTTTTTCTGTGTTCTAATTGTTAGTATAAACAAATATGCAGTCTGCTGAAAGCAAGCTGTGCTCTGAGAGTCTTTCTTATGGAGTGCAGTTCAGCTAATAAAACTCTTTCTGCCTTTCATTGCAAGCGAGCCCGAAAGTGTTTTTATGCTTCATAACGGGTTGTAAAAGCAAAGATGCAGTTTGCTGAAAACAAGTTGTTCTTTGACAGTCTTGAATACTGAGTGCGGTTCAGTTAATAAAACTGTCTTTCTGGTGCTCATTGCAAACACGCCAGAAAGTGTTTTTCTGTGTTCCAATTGCTAGTATAAACAAATACGCAGTCTGCTGAAAGCAAGCTGTGCTCTGACAGTCTATCTTATGGAGCGCAGTTCAGCTAATAAAACTCTTTCTGCCTTTCATTGCAAGCGAGCCCGAAAGTGTTTTTATGCTTCATAACGGGTTGTAAAAGCAAAGATGCAGTTTGCTGAAAACAAGTTGTTCTTTGACAGTCTTGAATACTGAGTGCGGTTCAGTTAATAAAACTGTCTTTCTGGTGCTCATTGCAAACACGCCAGAAAGTGTTTTTCTGTGTTCCAATTGTTAGTATAAACAAATACGCAGTCTGCTGAAAGCAAGCTGTGCTCTGACAGTCTTTCTTATGGAGCGCAGTTCAGCTAATAAAACTCTTTCTGCCTTTCATTGCAAGCGAGCCCGAAAGTGTTTTTATGCTTCATAACGGGTTGTAAAAGCAAAGATGCAGTTTGCTGAAAACAAGTTGTTCTTTGACAATCTTGAATACTGAGTGCGGTTCAGTTAATAAAACTGTCTTTCTGGTGCTCATTGCAAACACGCCAGAAAGTGTTTTTCTGTGTTCCAATTGTTAGTATAAACAAATACGCAGTCTGCTGAAAGCAAGCTGTGCTCTGACAGTCTTTCTTATGGAGCGCAGTTCAGCTAATAAAACTCTTTCTGCCTTTCATTGCAAGCGAGCCCGAAAGTGTTTTTATGCTTCATAACGGGTTGTAAAAGCAAAGATGCAGTTTGCTGAAAACAAGTTGTTCTTTGACAGTCTTGAATACTGAGTGCGGTTCAGTTAATAAAACTGTCTTTCTGGTGCTCATTGCAAACACGCCAGAAAGTGTTTTTCTGTGTTCCAATTGTTAGTATAAACAAATACGCAGTCTGCTGAAAGCAAGCTGTGCTCTGACAGTCTTTCTTATGGAGCGCAGTTCAGCTAATAAAACTCTTTCTGCCTTTCATTGCAAGCGAGCCCGAAAGTGTTTTTATGCTTCATAACGGGTTGTAAAAGCAAAGATGCAGTTTGCTGAAAACAAGTTGTTCTTTGACAGTCTTGAATACTGAGTGCGGTTCAGTTAATAAAACTGTCTTTCTGGTGCTCATTGCAAACACGCCAGAAAGTGTTTTTCTGTGTTCCAATTGTTAGTATAAACAAATACGCAGTCTGCTGAAAGCAAGCTGTGCTCTGACAGTCTTTCTTATGGAGCGCAGTTCAGCTAATAAAACTCTTTCTGCCTTTCATTGCAAGCGAGCCCGAAAGTGTTTTTATGCTTCATAACGGGTTGTAAAAGCAAAGATGCAGTTTGCTGAAAACAAGTTGTTCTTTGACAGTCTTGAATACTGAGTGCGGTTCAGTTAATAAAACTGTCTTTCTGGTGCTCATTGCAAACACGCCAGAAAGTGTTTTTCTGTGTTCCAATTGTTAGTATAAACAAATACGCAGTCTGCTGAAAGCAAGCTGTGCTCTGACAGTCTTTCTTATGGAGTGCAGTTCAGCTAATAAAATTCTTTCTGCCTTTCATTGCAAGCGAGCCCGAAAGTGTTTTTATGCTTCATAACGGGTTGTAAAAGCAAAGATGCAGTTTGCTGAAAACAAGTTGTTCTTTGACAGTCTTGAATACTGAGTGCGGTTCAGTTAATAAAACTGTCTTTCTGGTGCTCATTGCAAACACGCCAGAAAGTGTTTTTCTGTGTTCCAATTGCTAGTATAAACAAATACGCAGTCTGCTGAAAGCAAGCTGTGCTCTGACAGTCTATCTTATGGAGCGCAGTTCAGCTAATAAAACTCTTTCTGCCTTTCATTGCAAGCGAGCCCGAAAGTGTTTTTATGCTTCATAACGGGTTGTAAAAGCAAAGATGCAGTTTGCTGAAAACAAGTTGTTCTTTGACAGTCTTGAATACTGAGTGCGGTTCAGTTAATAAAACTGTCTTTCTGGTGCTCATTGCAAACACGCCAGAAAGTGTTTTTCTGTGTTCCAATTGCTAGTATAAACAAATACGCAGTCTGCTGAAAGCAAGCTGTGCTCTGACAGTCTTTCTTATGGAGCGCAGTTCAGCTAATAAAACTCTTTCTGCCTTTCATTGCAAGCGAGCCCGAAAGTGTTTTTATGCTTCATAACGGGTTGTAAAAGCAAAAATGCAGTTTGCTGAAAACAAGTTTATCTTTGACAGTCTTGAATACTGAGTGCAGTTGAGTTAATAAAACTGTCTTTCTGGTGCTCATTGCAAACAAACCAGAAAGTGTTTTTCTGTGTTCTAATTGTTAGTATAAACAAATATGCAGTCTGCTGAAAGCAAGCTGTGCTCTGAGAGTCTTTCTTATGGAGTGCAGTTCAGCTAATAAAATTCTTTCTGCCTTTCATTGCAAGCGAGCCCGAAAGTGTTTTTATGCTTCATAACGGGTTGTAAAAGCAAAGATGCAGTTTGCTGAAAACAAGTTGTTCTTTGACAGTCTTGAATACTGAGTGCGGTTCAGTTAATAAAACTGTCTTTCTGGTGCTCATTGCAAACACGCCAGAAAGTGTTTTTCTGTGTTCCAATTGCTAGTATAATCAAATACGCAGTCTGCTGAAAGCAAGCTGTGCTCTGACAGTCTTTCTTATGGAGCGCAGTTCAGCTAATAAAACTCTTTCTGCCTTTCATTGCAAGCGAGCCCGAAAGTGTTTTTATGCTTCATAATGGGTTGTAAAAGCAAAGATGCAGTTTGCTGAAAACAAGTTGTTCTTTGACAGTCTTGAATACTGAGTGCGGTTCAGTTAATAAAACTGTCTTTCTGGTGCTCATTGCAAACACGCCAGAAAGTGTTTTTCTGTGTTCCAATTGCTAGTATAAACAAATACGCAGTCTGCTGAAAGCAAGCTGTGCTCTGACAGTCTTTCTTATGGAGCGCAGTTCAGCTAATAAAACTCTTTCTGCCTTTCATTGCAAGCGAGCCCGAAAGTGTTTTTATGCTTCATAACGGGTTGTAAAAGCAAAAATGCAGTTTGCTGAAAACAAGTTGTTCTTTGACAGTCTTGAATACTGAGTGCGGTTCAGTTAATAAAACTGTCTTTCTGGTGCTCATTGCAAACACGCCAGAAAGTGTTTTTCTGTGTTCTACTTGTTAGTATAAACAAATATGCAGTCTGCTGAAAGCAAGCTGTGCTCTGAGAGTCTTTCTTATGGAGCGCAGTTCAGCTAATAAAACTCTTTCTGCCTTTCATTGCAAGCGAGCCCGAAAGTGTTTTTATGCTTCATAACGGGTTGTAAAAGCAAAGATGCAGTTTGCTGAAAACAAGTTGTTCTTTGACAATCTTGAATACTGAGTGCGGTTCAGTTAATAAAACTGTCTTTCTGGTGCTCATTGCAAACACGCCAGAAAGTGTTTTTCTGTGTTCCAATTGTTAGTATAAACAAATACGCAGTCTGCTGAAAGCAAGCTGTGCTCTGACAGTCTTTCTTATGGAGCGCAGTTCAGCTAATAAAACTCTTTCTGCCTTTCATTGCAAGCGAGCCCGAAAGTGTTTTTATGCTTCATAATGGACTGTAAAAGCAAAGATGCAGTTTGCTGAAAACAAGTTTATCTTTGACAGTCTTGAATACTGAGTGCAGTTGAGTTAATAAAACTGTCTTTCTGGTGCTCATTGCAAACAGACCAGAAAGTGTTTTTCTGTGTTCTAATTGTTAGTATAAACAAATATGCATTCTGCTGAAAGCAAGCTGTGCTCTGAGAGTCTTTCTTATGGAGTGCAGTTCAGCTAATAAAATTCTTTCTGCCTTTCATTGCAAGCGAGCCCGAAAGTGTTTTTATGCTTCATAACGGGTTGTAAAAGCAAAGATGCAGTTTGCTGAAAACAAGTTGTTCTTTGACAGTCTTGAATACTGAGTGCGGTTCAGTTAATAAAACTGTCTTTCTGGTGCTCATTGCAAACACGCCAGAAAGTGTTTTTCTGTGTTCCAATTGCTAGTATAAACAAATACGCAGTCTGCTGAAAGCAAGCTGTGCTCTGACAGTCTATCTTATGGAGCGCAGTTCAGCTAATAAAACTCTTTCTGCCTTTCATTGCAAGCGAGCCCGAAAGTGTTTTTATGCTTCATAACGGGTTGTAAAAGCAAAGATGCAGTTTGCTGAAAACAAGTTGTTCTTTGACAGTCTTGAATACTGAGTGCGGTTCAGTTAATAAAACTGTCTTTCTGGTGCTCATTGCAAACACGCCAGAAAGTGTTTTTCTGTGTTCCAATTGTTAGTATAAACAAATACGCAGTCTGCTGAAAGCAAGCTGTGCTCTGACAGTCTTTCTTATGGAGCGCAGTTCAGCTAATAAAACTCTTTCTGCCTTTCATTGCAAGCGAGCCCGAAAGTGTTTTTATGCTTCATAACGGGTTGTAAAAGCAAAGATGCAGTTTGCTGAAAACAAGTTGTTCTTTGACAGTCTTGAATACTGAGTGCGGTTCAGTTAATAAAACTGTCTTTCTGGTGCTCATTGCAAACACGCCAGAAAGTGTTTTTCTGTGTTCCAATTGTTAGTATAAACAAATACGCAGTCTGCTGAAAGCAAGCTGTGCTCTGACAGTCTTTCTTATGGAGCGCAGTTCAGCTAATAAAACTCTTTCTGCCTTTCATTGCAAGCGAGCCCGAAAGTGTTTTTATGCTTCATAACGGGTTGTAAAAGCAAAGATGCAGTTTGCTGAAAACAAGTTGTTCTTTGACAGTCTTGAATACTGAGTGCGGTTCAGTTAATAAAACTGTCTTTCTGGTGCTCATTGCAAACACGCCAGAAAGTGTTTTTCTGTGTTCCAATTGTTAGTATAAACAAATACGCAGTCTGCTGAAAGCAAGCTGTGCTCTGACAGTCTTTCTTATGGAGCGCAGTTCAGCTAATAAAACTCTTTCTGCCTTTCATTGCAAGCGAGCCCGAAAGTGTTTTTATGCTTCATAACGGGTTGTAAAAGCAAAGATGCAGTTTGCTGAAAACAAGTTTATCTTTGACAGTCTTGAATACTGAGTGCAGTTGAGGTAATAAAACTGTCTTTCTGGTGCTCATTGCAATCAAACCAGAAAGTGTTTTTCTGTGTTCCAATTGCTAGTATAAACAAATACGCAGTCTGCTGAAAGCAAGCTGTGCTCTGACAGTCTTTCTTATGGAGCGCAGTTCAGCTAATAAAACTCTTTCTGCCTTTCATTGCAAGCGAGCCCGAAAGTGTTTTTATGCTTCATAACGGGTTGTAAAAGCAAAGATGCAGTTTGCTGAAAACAAGTTGTTCTTTGACAATCTTGAATACTGAGTGCGGTTCAGTTAATAAAACTGTCTTTCTGGTGCTCATTGCAAACACGCCAGAAAGTGTTTTTCTGTGTTCCAATTGTTAGTATAAACAAATACGCAGTCTGCTGAAAGCAAGCTGTGCTCTGACAGTCTTTCTTATGGAGCGCAGTTCAGCTAATAAAACTCTTTCTGCCTTTCATTGCAAGCGAGCCCGAAAGTGTTTTTATGCTTCATAATGGACTGTAAAAGCAAAGATGCAGTTTGCTGAAAACAAGTTTATCTTTGACAGTCTTGAATACTGAGTGCAGTTGAGTTAATAAAACTGTCTTTCTGGTGCTCATTGCAAACAAACCAGAAAGTGTTTTTCTGTGTTCTAATTGTTAGTATAAACAAATATGCAGTCTGCTGAAAGCAAGCTGTGCTCTGAGAGTCTTTCTTATGGAGTGCAGTTCAGCTAATAAAACTCTTTCTGCCTTTCATTGCAAGCGAGCCCGAAAGTGTTTTTATGCTTCATAACGGGTTGTAAAAGCAAAGATGCAGTTTGCTGAAAACAAGTTGTTCTTTGACAGTCTTGAATACTGAGTGCGGTTCAGTTAATAAAACTGTCTTTCTGGTGCTCATTGCAAACACGCCAGAAAGTGTTTTTCTGTGTTCCAATTGCTAGTATAAACAAATACGCAGTCTGCTGAAAGCAAGCTGTGCTCTGACAGTCTATCTTATGGAGCGCAGTTCAGCTAATAAAACTCTTTCTGCCTTTCATTGCAAGCGAGCCCGAAAGTGTTTTTATGCTTCATAACGGGTTGTAAAAGCAAAGATGCAGTTTGCTGAAAACAAGTTGTTCTTTGACAGTCTTGAATACTGAGTGCGGTTCAGTTAATAAAACTGTCTTTCTGGTGCTCATTGCAAACACGCCAGAAAGTGTTTTTCTGTGTTCCAATTGTTAGTATAAACAAATACGCAGTCTGCTGAAAGCAAGCTGTGCTCTGACAGTCTTTCTTATGGAGCGCAGTTCAGCTAATAAAACTCTTTCTGCCTTTCATTGCAAGCGAGCCCGAAAGTGTTTTTATGCTTCATAACGGGTTGTAAAAGCAAAGATGCAGTTTGCTGAAAACAAGTTGTTCTTTGACAATCTTGAATACTGAGTGCGGTTCAGTTAATAAAACTGTCTTTCTGGTGCTCATTGCAAACACGCCAGAAAGTGTTTTTCTGTGTTCCAATTGTTAGTATAAACAAATACGCAGTCTGCTGAAAGCAAGCTGTGCTCTGACAGTCTTTCTTATGGAGCGCAGTTCAGCTAATAAAACTCTTTCTGCCTTTCATTGCAAGCGAGCCCGAAAGTGTTTTTATGCTTCATAACGGGTTGTAAAAGCAAAGATGCAGTTTGCTGAAAACAAGTTGTTCTTTGACAGTCTTGAATACTGAGTGCGGTTCAGTTAATAAAACTGTCTTTCTGGTGCTCATTGCAAACACGCCAGAAAGTGTTTTTCTGTGTTCCAATTGTTAGTATAAACAAATACGCAGTCTGCTGAAAGCAAGCTGTGCTCTGACAGTCTTTCTTATGGAGCGCAGTTCAGCTAATAAAACTCTTTCTGCCTTTCATTGCAAGCGAGCCCGAAAGTGTTTTTATGCTTCATAACGGGTTGTAAAAGCAAAGATGCAGTTTGCTGAAAACAAGTTGTTCTTTGACAGTCTTGAATACTGAGTGCGGTTCAGTTAATAAAACTGTCTTTCTGGTGCTCATTGCAAACACGCCAGAAAGTGTTTTTCTGTGTTCCAATTGTTAGTATAAACAAATACGCAGTCTGCTGAAAGCAAGCTGTGCTCTGACAGTCTTTCTTATGGAGCGCAGTTCAGCTAATAAAACTCTTTCTGCCTTTCATTGCAAGCGAGCCCGAAAGTGTTTTTATGCTTCATAACGGGTTGTAAAAGCAAAGATGCAGTTTGCTGAAAACAAGTTGTTCTTTGACAGTCTTGAATACTGAGTGCGGTTCAGTTAATAAAACTGTCTTTCTGGTGCTCATTGCAAACACGCCAGAAAGTGTTTTTCTGTGTTCCAATTGTTAGTATAAACAAATACGCAGTCTGCTGAAAGCAAGCTGTGCTCTGACAGTCTTTCTTATGGAGCGCAGTTCAGCTAATAAAACTCTTTCTGCCTTTCATTGCAAGCGAGCCCGAAAGTGTTTTTATGCTTCATAACGGGTTGTAAAAGCAAAGATGCAGTTTGCTGAAAACAAGTTGTTCTTTGACAGTCTTGAATACTGAGTGCGGTTCAGTTAATAAAACTGTCTTTCTGGTGCTCATTGCAAACACGCCAGAAAGTGTTTTTCTGTGTTCCAATTGTTAGTATAAACAAATACGCAGTCTGCTGAAAGCAAGCTGTGCTCTGACAGTCTTTCTTATGGAGCGCAGTTCAGCTAATAAAACTCTTTCTGCCTTTCATTGCAAGCGAGCCCGAAAGTGTTTTTATGCTTCATAACGGGTTGTAAAAGCAAAGATGCAGTTTGCTGAAAACAAGTTTATCTTTGACAGTCTTGAATACTGAGTGCAGTTGAGTTAATAAAACTGTCTTTCTGGTGCTCATTGCAAACAAACCAGAAAGTGTTTTTCTGTGTTCTAATTGTTAGTATAAACAAATATGCAGTCTGCTGAAAGCAAGCTGTGCTCTGAGAGTCTTTCTTATGGAGTGCAGTTCAGCTAATAAAACTCTTTCTGCCTTTCATTGCAAGCGAGCCCGAAAGTGTTTTTATGCTTCATAACGGGTTGTAAAAGCAAAGATGCAGTTTGCTGAAAACAAGTTGTTCTTTGACAGTCTTGAATACTGAGTGCGGTTCAGTTAATAAAACTGTCTTTCTGGTGCTCATTGCAAACACGCCAGAAAGTGTTTTTCTGTGTTCCAATTGCTAGTATAAACAAATACGCAGTCTGCTGAAAGCAAGCTGTGCTCTGACAGTCTATCTTATGGAGCGCAGTTCAGCTAATAAAACTCTTTCTGCCTTTCATTGCAAGCGAGCCCGAAAGTGTTTTTATGCTTCATAACGGGTTGTAAAAGCAAAGATGCAGTTTGCTGAAAACAAGTTGTTCTTTGACAGTCTTGAATACTGAGTGCGGTTCAGTTAATAAAACTGTCTTTCTGGTGCTCATTGCAAACACGCCAGAAAGTGTTTTTCTGTGTTCCAATTGTTAGTATAAACAAATACGCAGTCTGCTGAAAGCAAGCTGTGCTCTGACAGTCTTTCTTATGGAGCGCAGTTCAGCTAATAAAACTCTTTCTGCCTTTCATTGCAAGCGAGCCCGAAAGTGTTTTTATGCTTCATAACGGGTTGTAAAAGCAAAGATGCAGTTTGCTGAAAACAAGTTGTTCTTTGACAGTCTTGAATACTGAGTGCGGTTCAGTTAATAAAACTGTCTTTCTGGTGCTCATTGCAAACACGCCAGAAAGTGTTTTTCTGTGTTCCAATTGTTAGTATAAACAAATACGCAGTCTGCTGAAAGCAAGCTGTGCTCTGACAGTCTTTCTTATGGAGCGCAGTTCAGCTAATAAAACTCTTTCTGCCTTTCATTGCAAGCGAGCCCGAAAGTGTTTTTATGCTTCATAACGGGTTGTAAAAGCAAAGATGCAGTTTGCTGAAAACAAGTTGTTCTTTGACAATCTTGAATACTGAGTGCGGTTCAGTTAATAAAACTGTCTTTCTGGTGCTCATTGCAAACACGCCAGAAAGTGTTTTTCTGTGTTCCAATTGTTAGTATAAACAAATACGCAGTCTGCTGAAAGCAAGCTGTGCTCTGACAGTCTTTCTTATGGAGCGCAGTTCAGCTAATAAAACTCTTTCTGCCTTTCATTGCAAGCGAGCCCGAAAGTGTTTTTATGCTTCATAACGGGTTGTAAAAGCAAAGATGCAGTTTGCTGAAAACAAGTTGTTCTTTGACAGTCTTGAATACTGAGTGCGGTTCAGTTAATAAAACTGTCTTTCTGGTGCTCATTGCAAACACGCCAGAAAGTGTTTTTCTGTGTTCCAATTGTTAGTATAAACAAATACGCAGTCTGCTGAAAGCAAGCTGTGCTCTGACAGTCTTTCTTATGGAGCGCAGTTCAGCTAATAAAACTCTTTCTGCCTTTCATTGCAAGCGAGCCCGAAAGTGTTTTTATGCTTCATAACGGGTTGTAAAAGCAAAGATGCAGTTTGCTGAAAACAAGTTGTTCTTTGACAGTCTTGAATACTGAGTGCGGTTCAGTTAATAAAACTGTCTTTCTGGTGCTCATTGCAAACACGCCAGAAAGTGTTTTTCTGTGTTCCAATTGTTAGTATAAACAAATACGCAGTCTGCTGAAAGCAAGCTGTGCTCTGACAGTCTTTCTTATGGAGCGCAGTTCAGCTAATAAAACTCTTTCTGCCTTTCATTGCAAGCGAGCCCGAAAGTGTTTTTATGCTTCATAACGGGTTGTAAAAGCAAAGATGCAGTTTGCTGAAAACAAGTTGTTCTTTGACAGTCTTGAATACTGAGTGCGGTTCAGTTAATAAAACTGTCTTTCTGGTGCTCATTGCAAACACGCCAGAAAGTGTTTTTCTGTGTTCCAATTGTTAGTATAAACAAATACGCAGTCTGCTGAAAGCAAGCTGTGCTCTGACAGTCTTTCTTATGGAGCGCAGTTCAGCTAATAAAACTCTTTCTGCCTTTCATTGCAAGCGAGCCCGAAAGTGTTTTTAGGCTTCATAACGGGTTGTAAAAGCAAAGATGCAGTTTGCTGAAAACAAGTTGTTCTTTCACAGTCTTGAATACTGAGTGCGGTTCAGTTAATAAAACTGTCTTTCTGGTGCTCATTGCAAACACGCCAGAAAGTGTTTTTCTGTGTTCCAATTGTTAGTATAAACAAATACGCAGTCTGCTGAAAGCAAGCTGTGCTCTGACAGTCTTTCTTATGGAGCGCAGTTCAGCTAATAAAACTCTTTCTGCCCTTCATTGCAAGCGAGCCCGAAAGTGTTTTTATGCTTCATAACGGGTTGTAAAAGCAAAGATGCAGTTTGCTGAAAACAAGTTGTTCTTTGACAATCTTGAATACTGAGTGCGGTTCAGTTAATAAAACTGTCTTTCTGGTGCTCATTGCAAACACGCCAGAAAGTGTTTTTCTGTGTTCCAATTGTTAGTATAAACAAATACGCAGTCTGCTGAAAGCAAGCTGTGCTCTGACAGTCTTTCTTATGGAGCGCAGTTCAGCTAATAAAACTCTTTCTGCCTTTCATTGCAAGCGAGCCCGAAAGTGTTTTTATGCTTCATAACGGGTTGTAAAAGCAAAGATGCAGTTTGCTGAAAACAAGTTGTTCTTTGACAGTCTTGAATACTGAGTGCGGTTCAGTTAATAAAACTGTCTTTCTGGTGCTCATTGCAAACACGCCAGAAAGTGTTTTTCTGTGTTCCAATTGTTAGTATAAACAAATACGCAGTCTGCTGAAAGCAAGCTGTGCTCTGACAGTCTTTCTTATGGAGCGCAGTTCAGCTAATAAAACTCTTTCTGCCTTTCATTGCAAGCGAGCCCGAAAGTGTTTTTATGCTTCATAACGGGTTGTAAAAGCAAAGATGCAGTTTGCTGAAAACAAGTTGTTCTTTGACAATCTTGAATACTGAGTGCGGTTCAGTTAATAAAACTGTCTTTCTGGTGCTCATTGCAAACACGCCAGAAAGTGTTTTTCTGTGTTCCAATTGTTAGTATAAACAAATACGCAGTCTGCTGAAAGCAAGCTGTGCTCTGACAGTCTTTCTTATGGAGCGCAGTTCAGCTAATAAAACTCTTTCTGCCTTTCATTGCAAGCGAGCCCGAAAGTGTTTTTATGCTTCATAACGGGTTGTAAAAGCAAAGATGCAGTTTGCTGAAAACAAGTTGTTCTTTGACAGTCTTGAATACTGAGTGCGGTTCAGTTAATAAAACTGTCTTTCTGGTGCTCATTGCAAACACGCCAGAAAGTGTTTTTCTGTGTTCCAATTGTTAGTATAAACAAATACGCAGTCTGCTGAAAGCAAGCTGTGCTCTGACAGTCTTTCTTATGGAGCGCAGTTCAGCTAATAAAACTCTTTCTGCCTTTCATTGCAAGCGAGCCCGAAAGTGTTTTTATGCTTCATAACGGGTTGTAAAAGCAAAGATGCAGTTTGCTGAAAACAAGTTGTTCTTTGACAGTCTTGAATACTGAGTGCGGTTCAGTTAATAAAACTGTCTTTCTGGTGCTCATTGCAAACACGCCAGAAAGTGTTTTTCTGTGTTCCAATTGTTAGTATAAACAAATACGCAGTCTGCTGAAAGCAAGCTGTGCTCTGACAGTCTTTCTTATGGAGCGCAGTTCAGCTAATAAAACTCTTTCTGCCTTTCATTGCAAGCGAGCCCGAAAGTGTTTTTATGCTTCATAACGGGTTGTAAAAGCAAAGATGCAGTTTGCTGAAAACAAGTTGTTCTTTGACAGTCTTGAATACTGAGTGCGGTTCAGTTAATAAAACTGTCTTTCTGGTGCTCATTGCAAACACGCCAGAAAGTGTTTTTCTGTGTTCCAATTGTTAGTATAAACAAATACGCAGTCTGCTGAAAGCAAGCTGTGCTCTGACAGTCTTTCTTATGGAGCGCAGTTCAGCTAATAAAACTCTTTCTGCCTTTCATTGCAAGCGAGCCCGAAAGTGTTTTTAGGCTTCATAACGGGTTGTAAAAGCAAAGATGCAGTTTGCTGAAAACAAGTTGTTCTTTCACAGTCTTGAATACTGAGTGCGGTTCAGTTAATAAAACTGTCTTTCTGGTGCTCATTGCAAACAAACCAGAAAGTGTTTTTCTGTGTTCTACTTGTTAGTATAAACAAGTATGCAGTCTGCTGAAAGCAAGCTGTGCTCTGAGAGTCTTTCTTATGGAGCGCAGTTCAGCTAATAAAACTCTTTCTGCCTCTCATTGCAAGCGAGCCCGAAAGTGTTTTTATGCTTCATAACGGGTTGTAAAAGCAAAGATGCAGTTTGCTGAAAACAAGTTGTTCTTTGACAATCTTGAATACTGAGTGCGGTTCAGTTAATAAAACTGTCTTTCTGGTGCTCATTGCAAACACGCCAGAAAGTGTTTTTCTGTGTTCCAATTGTTAGTATAAACAAATACGCAGTCTGCTGAAAGCAAGCTGTGCTCTGACAGTCTTTCTTATGGAGCGCAGTTCAGCTAATAAAACTCTTTCTGCCTTTCATTGCAAGCGAGCCCGAAAGTGTTTTTATGCTTCATAACGGGTTGTAAAAGCAAAGATGCAGTTTGCTGAAAACAAGTTGTTCTTTGACAGTCTTGAATACTGAGTGCGGTTCAGTTAATAAAACTGTCTTTCTGGTGCTCATTGCAAACACGCCAGAAAGTGTTTTTCTGTGTTCCAATTGTTAGTATAAACAAATACGCAGTCTGCTGAAAGCAAGCTGTGCTCTGACAGTCTTTCTTATGGAGCGCAGTTCAGCTAATAAAACTCTTTCTGCCTTTCATTGCAAGCGAGCCCGAAAGTGTTTTTATGCTTCATAACGGGTTGTAAAAGCAAAGATGCAGTTTGCTGAAAACAAGTTGTTCTTTGACAGTCTTGAATACTGAGTGCGGTTCAGTTAATAAAACTGTCTTTCTGGTGCTCATTGCAAACACGCCAGAAAGTGTTTTTCTGTGTTCCAATTGTTAGTATAAACAAATACGCAGTCTGCTGAAAGCAAGCTGTGCTCTGACAGTCTTTCTTATGGAGCGCAGTTCAGCTAATAAAACTCTTTCTGCCTTTCATTGCAAGCGAGCCCGAAAGTGTTTTTATGCTTCATAATGGACTGTAAAAGCAAAGATGCAGTTTGCTGAAAACAAGTTGTTCTTTGACAGTCTTGAATACTGCGTGCGGTTCAGTTAATAAAACTGTCTTTCTGGTGCTCATTGCAAACACGCCAGAAAGTGTTTTTCTGTGTTCCAATTGCTAGTATAATCAAATACGCAGTCTGCTGAAAGCAAGCTGTGCTCTGACAGTCTTTCTTATGGAGCGCAGTTCAGCTAATAAAACTCTTTCTGCCTTTCATTGCAAGCGAGCCCGAAAGTGTTTTTATGCTTCATAATGGGTTGTAAAAGCAAAGATGCAGTTTGCTGAAAACAAGTTGTTCTTTGACAGTCTTGAATACTGAGTGCGGTTCAGTTAATAAAACTGTCTTTCTGGTGCTCATTGCAAACACGCCAGAAAGTGTTTTTCTGTGTTCCAATTGCTAGTATAAACAAATACGCAGTCTGCTGAAAGCAAGCTGTGCTCTGACAGTCTTTCTTATGGAGCGCAGTTCAGCTAATAAAACTCTTTCTGCCTCTCATTGCAAGCGAGCCCGAAAGTGTTTTTATGCTTCATAACGGGTTGTAAAAGCAAAGATGCAGTTTGCTGAAAACAAGTTGTTCTTTGACAGTCTTGAATACTGAGTGCGGTTCAGTTAATAAAACTGTCTTTCTGGTGCTCATTGCAAACACGCCAGAAAGTGTTTTTCTGTGTTCCAATTGTTAGTATAAACAAATATGCAGTCTGCTGAAAGCAAGCTGTGCTCTGAGAGTCTTTCTTATGGAGTGCAGTTCAGCTAATAAAATTCTTTCTGCCTTTCATTGCAAGCGAGCCCGAAAGTGTTTTTATGCTTCATAACGGGTTGTAAAAGCAAAGATGCAGTTTGCTGAAAACAAGTTGTTCTTTGACAGTCTTGAATACTGAGTGCGGTTCAGTTAATAAAACTGTCTTTCTGGTGCTCATTGCAAACACGCCAGAAAGTGTTTTTCTGTGTTCCAGTTGCTAGTATAAACAAATACGCAGTCTGCTGAAAGCAAGCTGTGCTCTGACAGTCTTTCTTATGGAGCGCAGTTCAGCTAATAAAACTCTTTCTGCCTTTCATTGCAAGCGAGCCCGAAAGTGTTTTTATGCTTCATAACGGGTTGTAAAAGCAAAGATGCAGTTTGCTGAAAACAAGTTGTTCTTTGACAGTCTTGAATACTGAGTGCGGTTCAGTTAATAAAACTGTCTTTCTGGTGCTCATTGCAAACACGCCAGAAAGTGTTTTTCTGTGTTCCAATTGCTAGTATAAACAAATACGCAGTCTGCTGAAAGCAAGCTGTGCTCTGACAGTCTTTCTTATGGAGCGCAGTTCAGCTAATAAAACTCTTTCTGCCTTTCATTGCAAGCGAGCCCGAAAGTGTTTTTATGCTTCATAACGGGTTGTAAAAGCAAAGATGCAGTTTGCTGAAAACAAGTTGTTCTTTGACAGTCTTGAATACTGAGTGCGGTTCAGTTAATAAAACTGTCTTTCTGGTGCTCATTGCAAACATGCCAGAAAGTGTTTTTCTGTGTTCCAATTGCTAGTATAAACAAATACGCAGTCTGCTGAAAGCAAGCTGTGCTCTGACAGTCTTTCTTATGGAGCGCAGTTCAGCTAATAAAACTCTTTCTGCCTCTCATTGCAAGCGAGCCCGAAAGTGTTTTTATGCTTCATAATGGACTGTAAAAGCAAAGATGCAGTTTGCTGAAAACAAGTTTATCTTTGACAGTCTTGAATACTGAGTGCAGTTGAGTTAATAAAACTGTCTTTCTGGTGCTCATTGCAAACAAACCAGAAAGTGTTTTTCTGTGTTCTAATTGTTAGTATAAACGAATATGCAGTCTGCTGAAAGCAAGCTGTGCTCTGACAGTCTTTCTTATGGAGCGCAGTTCAGCTAATAAAACTCTTTCTGCCTTTCATTGCAAGCGAGCCCGAAAGTGTTTTTATGCTTCATAACGGGTTGTAAAAGCAAAGATGCAGTTTGCAGAAAACAAGTTGTTCTTTGACAATCTTGAATACTGAGTGCGGTTCAGTTAATAAAACTGTCTTTCTGGTGCTCATTGCAAACACGCCAGAAAGTGTTTTTCTGTGTTCCAATTGCTAGTATAAACAAATACGCAGTCTGCTGAAAGCAAGCTGTGCTCTGACAGTCTTTCTTATGGAGCGCAGTTCAGCTAATAAAACTCTTTCTGCCTTTCATTGCAAGCGAGCCCGAAAGTGTTTTTATGCTTCATAACGGGTTGTAAAAGCAAAGATGCAGTTTGCAGAAAACAAGTTGTTCTTTGACAGTCTTGAATACTGAGTGCGGTTCAGTTAATAAAACTGTCTTTCTGGTGCTCATTGCAAACACGCCAGAAAGTGTTTTTCTGTGTTCTAATTGTTAGTATAAACAAATATGCAGTCTGCTGAAAGCAAGCTGTGCTCTGAGAGTCTTTCTTATGGAGTGCAGTTCAGCTAATAAAACTCTTTCTGCCTTTCATTGCAAGCGAGCCCGAAAGTGTTTTTATGCTTCATAACGGGTTGTAAAAGCAAAGATGCAGTTTGCTGAAAACAAGTTGTTCTTTGACAGTCTTGAATACTGAGTGCGGTTCAGTTAATAAAACTGTCTTTCTGGTGCTCATTGCAAACACGCCAGAAAGTGTTTTTCTGTGTTCCAATTGCTAGTATAAACAAATACGCAGTCTGCTGAAAGCAAGCTGTGCTCTGACAGTCTTTCTTATGGAGCGCAGTTCAGCTAATAAAACTCTTTCTGCCTTTCATTGCAAGCGAGCCCGAAAGTGTTTTTATGCTTCATAATGGACTGTAAAAGCAAAGATGCAGTTTGCTGAAAACAAGTTTATCTTTGACAGTCTTGAATACTGAGTGCAGTTGAGTTAATAAAACTGTCTTTCTGGTGCTCATTGCAAACAAACCAGAAAGTGTTTTTCTGTGTTCTAATTGTTAGTATAAACAAATATGCAGTCTGCTGAAAGCAAGCTGTGCTCTGACAGTCTTTCTTATGGAGCGCAGTTCAGCTAATAAAACTCTTTCTGCCTTTCATTGCAAGCGAGCCCGAAAGTGTTTTTATGCTTCATAACGGGTTGTAAAAGCAAAGATGCAGTTTGCTGAAAACAAGTTGTTCTTTGACAGTCTTGAATACTGAGTGCGGTTCAGTTAATAAAACTGTCTTTCTGGTGCTCATTGCAAACACGCCAGAAAGTGTTTTTCTGTGTTCCAATTGTTAGTATAAACAAATACGCAGTCTGCTGAAAGCAAGCTGTGCTCTGACAGTCTTTCTTATGGAGCGCAGTTCAGCTAATAAAACTCTTTCTGCCTTTCATTGCAAGCGAGCCCGAAAGTGTTTTTATGCTTCATAACGGGTTGTAAAAGCAAAGATGCAGTTTGCTGAAAACAAGTTGTTCTTTGACAGTCTTGAATACTGAGTGCGGTTCAGTTAATAAAACTGTCTTTCTGGTGCTCATTGCAAACACGCCAGAAAGTGTTTTTCTGTGTTCCAATTGTTAGTATAAACAAATACGCAGTCTGCTGAAAGCAAGCTGTGCTCTGACAGTCTTTCTTATGGAGCGCAGTTCAGCTAATAAAACTCTTTCTGCCTTTCATTGCAAGCGAGCCCGAAAGTGTTTTTATGCTTCATAACGGGTTGTAAAAGCAAAGATGCAGTTTGCTGAAAACAAGTTGTTCTTTGACAGTCTTGAATACTGAGTGCGGTTCAGTTAATAAAACTGTCTTTCTGGTGCTCATTGCAAACACGCCAGAAAGTGTTTTTCTGTGTTCCAATTGCTAGTATAAACAAATACGCAGTCTGCTGAAAGCAAGCTGTGCTCTGACAGTCTTTCTTATGGAGCGCAGTTCAGCTAATAAAACTCTTTCTGCCTTTCATTGCAAGCGAGCCCGAAAGTGTTTTTATGCTTCATAACGGGTTGTAAAAGCAAAGATGCAGTTTGCTGAAAACAAGTTGTTCTTTGACAGTCTTGAATACTGAGTGCGGTTCAGTTAATAAAACTGTCTTTCTGGTGCTCATTGCAAACACGCCAGAAAGTGTTTTTCTGTGTTCCAATTGCTAGTATAAACAAATACGCAGTCTGCTGAAAGCAAGCTGTGCTCTGACAGTCTTTCTTATGGAGCGCAGTTCAGCTAATAAAACTCTTTCTGCCTCTCATTGCAAGCGAGCCCGAAAGTGTTTTTATGCTTCATAATGGACTGTAAAAGCAAAGATGCAGTTTGCTGAAAACAAGTTTATCTTTGACAGTCTTGAATACTGAGTGCAGTTGAGTTAATAAAACTGTCTTTCTGGTGCTCATTGCAAACAAACCAGAAAGTGTTTTTCTGTGTTCTAATTGTTAGTATAAACGAATATGCAGTCTGCTGAAAGCAAGCTGTGCTCTGACAGTCTTTCTTATGGAGCGCAGTTCAGCTAATAAAACTCTTTCTGCCTTTCATTGCAAGCGAGCCCGAAAGTGTTTTTATGCTTCATAACGGGTTGTAAAAGCAAAGATGCAGTTTGCAGAAAACAAGTTGTTCTTTGACAATCTTGAATACTGAGTGCGGTTCAGTTAATAAAACTGTCTTTCTGGTGCTCATTGCAAACACGCCAGAAAGTGTTTTTCTGTGTTCCAATTGCTAGTATAAACAAATACGCAGTCTGCTGAAAGCAAGCTGTGCTCTGACAGTCTTTCTTATGGAGCGCAGTTCAGCTAATAAAACTCTTTCTGCCTTTCATTGCAAGCGAGCCCGAAAGTGTTTTTATGCTTCATAACGGGTTGTAAAAGCAAAGATGCAGTTTGCAGAAAACAAGTTGTTCTTTGACAGTCTTGAATACTGAGTGCGGTTCAGTTAATAAAACTGTCTTTCTGGTGCTCATTGCAAACACGCCAGAAAGTGTTTTTCTGTGTTCTAATTGTTAGTATAAACAAATATGCAGTCTGCTGAAAGCAAGCTGTGCTCTGAGAGTCTTTCTTATGGAGTGCAGTTCAGCTAATAAAACTCTTTCTGCCTTTCATTGCAAGCGAGCCCGAAAGTGTTTTTATGCTTCATAACGGGTTGTAAAAGCAAAGATGCAGTTTGCTGAAAACAAGTTGTTCTTTGACAGTCTTGAATACTGAGTGCGGTTCAGTTAATAAAACTGTCTTTCTGGTGCTCATTGCAAACACGCCAGAAAGTGTTTTTCTGTGTTCCAATTGCTAGTATAAACAAATACGCAGTCTGCTGAAAGCAAGCTGTGCTCTGACAGTCTTTCTTATGGAGCGCAGTTCAGCTAATAAAACTCTTTCTGCCTTTCATTGCAAGCGAGCCCGAAAGTGTTTTTATGCTTCATAACGGGTTGTAAAAGCAAAGATGCAGTTTGCTGAAAACAAGTTGTTCTTTGACAGTCTTGAATACTGAGTGCGGTTCAGTTAATAAAACTGTCTTTCTGGTGCTCATTGCAAACACGCCAGAAAGTGTTTTTCTGTGTTCCAATTGTTAGTATAAACAAATACGCAGTCTGCTGAAAGCAAGCTGTGCTCTGACAGTCTTTCTTATGGAGCGCAGTTCAGCTAATAAAACTCTTTCTGCCTTTCATTGCAAGCGAGCCCGAAAGTGTTTTTATGCTTCATAACGGGTTGTAAAAGCAAAGATGCAGTTTGCTGAAAACAAGTTGTTCTTTGACAGTCTTGAATACTGAGTGCGGTTCAGTTAATAAAACTGTCTTTCTGGTGCTCATTGCAAACACGCCAGAAAGTGTTTTTCTGTGTTCCAATTGTTAGTATAAACAAATACGCAGTCTGCTGAAAGCAAGCTGTGCTCTGACAGTCTTTCTTATGGAGCGCAGTTCAGCTAATAAAACTCTTTCTGCCTTTCATTGCAAGCGAGCCCGAAAGTGTTTTTATGCTTCATAACGGGTTGTAAAAGCAAAGATGCAGTTTGCTGAAAACAAGTTGTTCTTTGACAGTCTTGAATACTGAGTGCGGTTCAGTTAATAAAACTGTCTTTCTGGTGCTCATTGCAAACACGCCAGAAAGTGTTTTTCTGTGTTCCAATTGCTAGTATAAACAAATACGCAGTCTGCTGAAAGCAAGCTGTGCTCTGACAGTCTTTCTTATGGAGCGCAGTTCAGCTAATAAAACTCTTTCTGCCTTTCATTGCAAGCGAGCCCGAAAGTGTTTTTATGCTTCATAACGGGTTGTAAAAGCAAAGATGCAGTTTGCTGAAAACAAGTTGTTCTTTGACAGTCTTGAATACTGAGTGCGGTTCAGTTAATAAAACTGTCTTTCTGGTGCTCATTGCAAACACGCCAGAAAGTGTTTTTCTGTGTTCCAATTGCTAGTATAAACAAATACGCAGTCTGCTGAAAGCAAGCTGTGCTCTGACAGTCTTTCTTATGGAGCGCAGTTCAGCTAATAAAACTCTTTCTGCCTCTCATTGCAAGCGAGCCCGAAAGTGTTTTTATGCTTCATAATGGACTGTAAAAGCAAAGATGCAGTTTGCTGAAAACAAGTTTATCTTTGACAGTCTTGAATACTGAGTGCAGTTGAGTTAATAAAACTGTCTTTCTGGTGCTCATTGCAAACAAACCAGAAAGTGTTTTTCTGTGTTCTAATTGTTAGTATAAACGAATATGCAGTCTGCTGAAAGCAAGCTGTGCTCTGACAGTCTTTCTTATGGAGCGCAGTTCAGCTAATAAAACTCTTTCTGCCTTTCATTGCAAGCGAGCCCGAAAGTGTTTTTATGCTTCATAACGGGTTGTAAAAGCAAAGATGCAGTTTGCAGAAAACAAGTTGTTCTTTGACAATCTTGAATACTGAGTGCGGTTCAGTTAATAAAACTGTCTTTCTGGTGCTCATTGCAAACACGCCAGAAAGTGTTTTTCTGTGTTCCAATTGCTAGTATAAACAAATACGCAGTCTGCTGAAAGCAAGCTGTGCTCTGACAGTCTTTCTTATGGAGCGCAGTTCAGCTAATAAAACTCTTTCTGCCTTTCATTGCAAGCGAGCCCGAAAGTGTTTTTATGCTTCATAACGGGTTGTAAAAGCAAAGATGCAGTTTGCAGAAAACAAGTTGTTCTTTGACAGTCTTGAATACTGAGTGCGGTTCAGTTAATAAAACTGTCTTTCTGGTGCTCATTGCAAACACGCCAGAAAGTGTTTTTCTGTGTTCTAATTGTTAGTATAAACAAATATGCAGTCTGCTGAAAGCAAGCTGTGCTCTGAGAGTCTTTCTTATGGAGTGCAGTTCAGCTAATAAAACTCTTTCTGCCTTTCATTGCAAGCGAGCCCGAAAGTGTTTTTATGCTTCATAACGGGTTGTAAAAGCAAAGATGCAGTTTGCTGAAAACAAGTTGTTCTTTGACAGTCTTGAATACTGAGTGCGGTTCAGTTAATAAAACTGTCTTTCTGGTGCTCATTGCAAACACGCCAGAAAGTGTTTTTCTGTGTTCCAATTGCTAGTATAAACAAATACGCAGTCTGCTGAAAGCAAGCTGTGCTCTGACAGTCTTTCTTATGGAGCGCAGTTCAGCTAATAAAACTCTTTCTGCCTTTCATTGCAAGCGAGCCCGAAAGTGTTTTTATGCTTCATAATGGACTGTAAAAGCAAAGATGCAGTTTGCTGAAAACAAGTTTATCTTTGACAGTCTTGAATACTGAGTGCAGTTGAGTTAATAAAACTGTCTTTCTGGTGCTCATTGCAAACAAACCAGAAAGTGTTTTTCTGTGTTCTAATTGTTAGTATAAACAAATATGCAGTCTGCTGAAAGCAAGCTGTGCTCTGACAGTCTTTCTTATGGAGCGCAGTTCAGCTAATAAAACTCTTTCTGCCTTTCATTGCAAGCGAGCCCGAAAGTGTTTTTATGCTTCATAACGGGTTGTAAAAGCAAAGATGCAGTTTGCTGAAAACAAGTTGTTCTTTGACAGTCTTGAATACTGAGTGCGGTTCAGTTAATAAAACTGTCTTTCTGGTGCTCATTGCAAACAAACCAGAAAGTGTTTTTCTGTGTTCTAATTGTTAGTATAAACAAATATGCAGTCTGCTGAAAGCAAGCTGTGCTCTGACAGTCTTTCTTATGGAGCGCAGTTCAGCTAATAAAACTCTTTCTGCCTTTCATTGCAAGCGAGCCCGAAAGTGTTTTTATGCTTCATAACGGGTTGTAAAAGCAAAGATGCAGTTTGCTGAAAACAAGTTGTTCTTTGACAGTCTTGAATACTGAGTGCGGTTCAGTTAATAAAACTGTCTTTCTGGTGCTCATTGCAAACAAACCAGAAAGTGTTTTTCTGTGTTCTAATTGTTAGTATAAACAAATATGCAGTCTGCTGAAAGCAAGCTGTGCTCTGACAGTCTTTCTTATGGAGCGCAGTTCAGCTAATAAAACTCTTTCTGCCTTTCATTGCAAGCGAGCCCGAAAGTGTTTTTATGCTTCATAACGGGTTGTAAAAGCAAAGATGCAGTTTGCTGAAAACAAGTTGTTCTTTGACAGTCTTGAATACTGAGTGCGGTTCAGTTAATAAAACTGTCTTTCTGGTGCTCATTGCAAACACGCCAGAAAGTGTTTTTCTGTGTTCCAATTGCTAGTATAAACAAATACGCAGTCTGCTGAAAGCAAGCTGTGCTCTGACAGTCTTTCTTATGGAGCGCAGTTCAGCTAATAAAACTCTTTCTGCCTTTCATTGCAAGCGAGCCCGAAAGTGTTTTTATGCTTCATAACGGGTTGTAAAAGCAAAGATGCAGTTTGCAGAAAACAAGTTGTTCTTTGACAGTCTTGAATACTGAGTGCGGTTCAGTTAATAAAACTGTCTTTCTGGTGCTCATTGCAAACACGCCAGAAAGTGTTTTTCTGTGTTCTAATTGTTAGTATAAACAAATATGCAGTCTGCTGAAAGCAAGCTGTGCTCTGAGAGTCTTTCTTATGGAGTGCAGTTCAGCTAATAAAACTCTTTCTGCCTTTCATTGCAAGCGAGCCCGAAAGTGTTTTTATGCTTCATAACGGGTTGTAAAAGCAAAGATGCAGTTTGCTGAAAACAAGTTGTTCTTTGACAGTCTTGAATACTGAGTGCGGTTCAGTTAATAAAACTGTCTTTCTGGTGCTCATTGCAAACACGCCAGAAAGTGTTTTTCTGTGTTCCAATTGTTAGTATAAACAAATACGCAGTCTGCTGAAAGCAAGCTGTGCTCTGACAGTCTTTCTTATGGAGCGCAGTTCAGCTAATAAAACTCTTTCTGCCTTTCATTGCAAGCGAGCCCGAAAGTGTTTTTATGCTTCATAACGGGTTGTAAAAGCAAAGATGCAGTTTGCTGAAAACAAGTTGTTCTTTGACAGTCTTGAATACTGAGTGCGGTTCAGTTAATAAAACTGTCTTTCTGGTGCTCATTGCAAACACGCCAGAAAGTGTTTTTCTGTGTTCCAATTGTTAGTATAAACAAATACGCAGTCTGCTGAAAGCAAGCTGTGCTCTGACAGTCTTTCTTATGGAGCGCAGTTCAGCTAATAAAACTCTTTCTGCCTTTCATTGCAAGCGAGCCCGAAAGTGTTTTTATGCTTCATAACGGGTTGTAAAAGCAAAGATGCAGTTTGCTGAAAACAAGTTGTTCTTTGACAGTCTTGAATACTGAGTGCGGTTCAGTTAATAAAACTGTCTTTCTGGTGCTCATTGCAAACACGCCAGAAAGTGTTTTTCTGTGTTCCAATTGCTAGTATAAACAAATACGCAGTCTGCTGAAAGCAAGCTGTGCTCTGACAGTCTTTCTTATGGAGTGCAGTTCAGCTAATAAAACTCTTTCTGCCTTTCATTGCAAGCGAGCCCGAAAGTGTTTTTATGCTTCATAACGGGTTGTAAAAGCAAAGATGCAGTTTGCTGAAAACAAGTTGTTCTTTGACAGTCTTGAATACTGAGTGCAGTTGAGTTAATAAAACTGTCTTTCTGGTGCTCATTGCAAACAAACCAGAAAGTGTTTTTCTGTGTTCTAATTGTTAGTATAAACAAATATGCAGTCTGCTGAAAGCAAGCTGTGCTCTGAGAGTCTTTCTTATGGAGTGCAGTTCAGCTAATAAAACTCTTTCTGCCTTTCATTGCAAGCGAGCCCGAAAGTGTTTTTATGCTTCATAACGGGTTGTATAAGCAAAGATGCAGTTTGCTGAAAACAAGTTGTTCTTTGACAGTCTTGAATACTGAGTGCAGTTGAGTTAATAAAACTGTCTTTCTGGTGCTCATTGCAAACAAACCAGAAAGTGTTTTTCTGTGTTCTAATTGTTAGTATAAACAAATATGCAGTCTGCTGAAAGCAAGCTGTGCTCTGAGAGTCTTTCTTATGGAGTGCAGTTCAGCTAATAAAACTCTTTCTGCCTTTCATTGCAAGCGAGCCCGAAAGTGTTTTTATGCTTCATAACGGGTTGTAAAAGCAAAGATGCAGTTTGCTGAAAACAAGTTGTTCTTTGACAGTCTTGAATACTGAGTGCGGTTCAGTTAATAAAACTGTCTTTCTGGTGCTCATTGCAAACACGCCAGAAAGTGTTTTTCTGTGTTCCAATTGCTAGTATAAACAAATACGCAGTCTGCTGAAAGCAAGCTGTGCTCTGACAGTCTTTCTTATGGAGCGCAGTTCAGCTAATAAAACTCTTTCTGCCTTTCATTGCAAGCGAGCCCGAAAGTGTTTTTATGCTTCATAACGGGTTGTAAAAGCAAAGATGCAGTTTGCTGAAAACAAGTTGTTCTTTGACAGTCTTGAATACTGAGTGCGGTTCAGTTAATAAAACTGTCTTTCTGGTGCTCATTGCAAACACGCCAGAAAGTGTTTTTCTGTGTTCCAATTGCTAGTATAAACAAATACGCAGTCTGCTGAAAGCAAGCTGTGCTCTGACAGTCTTTCTTATGGAGCGCAGTTCAGCTAATAAAACTCTTTCTGCCTTTCATTGCAAGCGAGCCCGAAAGTGTTTTTATGCTTCATAACGGGTTGTAAAAGCAAAAATGCAGTTTGCTGAAAACAAGTTGTTCTTTGACAGTCTTGAATACTGAGTGCGGTTCAGTTAATAAAACTGTCTTTCTGGTGCTCATTGCAAACACGCCAGAAAGTGTTTTTCTGTGTTCCAATTGCTAGTATAAACAAATACGCAGTCTGCTGAAAGCAAGCTGTGCTCTGACAGTCTTTCTTATGGAGTGCAGTTCAGCTAATAAAACTCTTTCTGCCTTTCATTGCAAGCGAGCCCGAAAGTGTTTTTATGCTTCATAACGGGTTGTAAAAGCAAAGATGCAGTTTGCTGAAAACAAGTTGTTCTTTGACAGTTTTGAATACTGAGTGCAGTTGAGTTAATAAAACTGTCTTTCTGGTGCTCATTGCAAACAAACCAGAAAGTTTTTTTCTGTGTTCTAATTGTTAGTATAAACAAATATGCAGTCTGCTGAAAGCAAGCTGTGCTCTGACAGTCTTTCTTATGGAGCGCAGTTCAGCTAATAAAACTCTTTCTGCCTTTCATTGCAAGCGAGCCCGAAAGTGTTTTTATGCTTCATAACGGGTTGTAAAAGCAAAAATGCAGTTTGCTGAAAACAAGTTGTTCTTTGACAGTCTTGAATACTGAGTGCGGTTCAGTTAATAAAACTGTCTTTCTGGTGCTCATTGCAAACAAACCAGAAAGTTTTTTTCTGTGTTCTAATTGTTAGTATAAACAAATATGCAGTCTGCTGAAAGCAAGCTGTGCTCTGAGAGTCTTTCTTATGGAGTGCAGTTCAGCTAATAAAACTCTTTCTGCCTTTCATTGCAAGCGAGACCGAAAGTGTTTTTATGCTTCATAACGGGTTGTAAAAGCAAAGATGCAGTTTGCTGAAAACAAGTTGTTCTTTGACAGTCTTGAATACTGAGTGCGGTTCAGTTAATAAAACTGTCTTTCTGGTGCTCATTGCAAACACGCCATAAAGTGTTTTTCTGTGTTCCAATTGCTAGTATAAACAAATACGCAGTCTGCTGAAAGCAAGCTGTGCTCTGACAGTCTTTCTTATGGAGCGCAGTTCAGCTAATAAAACTCTTTCTGCCTTTCATTGCAAGCGAGCCCGAAAGTGTTTTTATGCTTCATAACGGGTTGTAAAAGCAAAGATGCAGTTTGCTGAAAACAAGTTGTTCTTTGACAGTCTTGAATACTGAGTGCGGTTCAGTTAATAAAACTGTCTTTCTGGTGCTCATTGCAAACACGCCAGAAAGTGTTTTTCTGTGTTCCAATTGTTAGTATAAACAAATACGCAGTCTGCTGAAAGCAAGCTGTGCTCTGACAGTCTTTCTTATGGAGCGCAGTTCAGCTAATAAAACTCTTTCTGCCTTTCATTGCAAGCGAGCCCGAAAGTGTTTTTATGCTTCATAACGGGTTGTAAAAGCAAAAATGCAGTTTGCTGAAAACAAGTTTATCTTTGACAGTCTTGAATACTGAGTGCAGTTGAGTTAATAAAACTGTCTTTCTGGTGCTCATTGCAAACACGCCAGAAAGTGTTTTTCTGTGTTCCAATTGTTAGTATAAACAAATACGCAGTCTGCTGAAAGCAAGCTGTGCTCTGACAGTCTTTCTTATGGAGCGCAGTTCAGCTAATAAAACTCTTTCTGCCTTTCATTGCAAGCGAGCCCGAAAGTGTTTTTATGCTTCATAACGGGTTGTAAAAGCAAAGATGCAGTTTGCTGAAAACAAGTTGTTCTTTGACAATCTTGAATACTGAGTGCGGTTCAGTTAATAAAACTGTCTTTCTGGTGCTCATTGCAAACACGCCAGAAAGTGTTTTTCTGTGTTCCAATTGTTAGTATAAACAAATACGCAGTCTGCTGAAAGCAAGCTGTGCTCTGACAGTCTTTCTTATGGAGCGCAGTTCAGCTAATAAAACTCTTTCTGCCTTTCATTGCAAGCGAGCCCGAAAGTGTTTTTATGCTTCATAACGGGTTGTAAAAGCAAAGATGCAGTTTGCTGAAAACAAGTTGTTCTTTGACAATCTTGAATACTGAGTGCGGTTCAGTTAATAAAACTGTCTTTCTGGTGCTCATTGCAAACACGCCAGAAAGTGTTTTTCTGTGTTCCAATTGTTAGTATAAACAAATACGCAGTCTGCTGAAAGCAAGCTGTGCTCTGACAGTCTTTCTTATGGAGCGCAGTTCAGCTAATAAAACTCTTTCTGCCTTTCATTGCAAGCGAGCCCGAAAGTGTTTTTATGCTTCATAACGGGTTGTAAAAGCAAAGATGCAGTTTGCTGAAAACAAGTTGTTCTTTGACAATCTTGAATACTGAGTGCGGTTCAGTTAATAAAACTGTCTTTCTGGTGCTCATTGCAAACACGCCAGAAAGTGTTTTTCTGTGTTCCAATTGTTAGTATAAACAAATACGCAGTCTGCTGAAAGCAAGCTGTGCTCTGACAGTCTTTCTTATGGAGCGCAGTTCAGCTAATAAAACTCTTTCTGCCTTTCATTGCAAGCGAGCCCGAAAGTGTTTTTATGCTTCATAACGGGTTGTAAAAGCAAAGATGCAGTTTGCTGAAAACAAGTTGTTCTTTGACAGTCTTGAATACTGAGTGCGGTTCAGTTAATAAAACTGTCTTTCTGGTGCTCATTGCAAACACGCCAGAAAGTGTTTTTCTGTGTTCCAATTGTTAGTATAAACAAATACGCAGTCTGCTGAAAGCAAGCTGTGCTCTGACAGTCTTTCTTATGGAGCGCAGTTCAGCTAATAAAACTCTTTCTGCCTTTCATTGCAAGCGAGCCCGAAAGTGTTTTTATGCTTCATAACGGGTTGTAAAAGCAAAGATGCAGTTTGCTGAAAACAAGTTGTTCTTTGACAGTCTTGAATACTGAGTGCGGTTCAGTTAATAAAACTGTCTTTCTGGTTCTCATTGCAAACACGCCAGAAAGTGTTTTTCTGTGTTCCAATTGCTAGTATAATCAAATACGCAGTCTGCTGAAAGCAAGCTGTGCTCTGACAGTCTTTCTTATGGAGCGCAGTTCAGCTAATAAAACTCTTTCTGCCTTTCATTGCAAGCGAGCCCGAAAGTGTTTTTATGCTTCATAACGGGTTGTAAAAGCAAAGATGCAGTTTGCAGAAAACAAGTTGTTCTTTGACAATCTTGAATACTGAGTGCGGTTCAGTTAATAAAACTGTCTTTCTGGTGCTCATTGCAAACACGCCAGAAAGTGTTTTTCTGTGTTCCAATTGCTAGTATAAACAAATACGCAGTCTGCTGAAAGCAAGCTGTGCTCTGACAGTCTTTCTTATGGAGCGCAGTTCAGCTAATAAAACTCTTTCTGCCTTTCATTGCAAGCGAGCCCGAAAGTGTTTTTATGCTTCATAACGGGTTGTAAAAGCAAAGATGCAGTTTGCAGAAAACAAGTTGTTCTTTGACAGTCTTGAATACTGAGTGCGGTTCAGTTAATAAAACTGTCTTTCTGGTGCTCATTGCAAACACGCCAGAAAGTGTTTTTCTGTGTTCTAATTGTTAGTATAAACAAATATGCAGTCTGCTGAAAGCAAGCTGTGCTCTGAGAGTCTTTCTTATGGAGTGCAGTTCAGCTAATAAAACTCTTTCTGCCTTTCATTGCAAGCGAGCCCGAAAGTGTTTTTATGCTTCATAACGGGTTGTAAAAGCAAAGATGCAGTTTGCTGAAAACAAGTTGTTCTTTGACAGTCTTGAATACTGAGTGCGGTTCAGTTAATAAAACTGTCTTTCTGGTGCTCATTGCAAACACGCCAGAAAGTGTTTTTCTGTGTTCCAATTGCTAGTATAAACAAATACGCAGTCTGCTGAAAGCAAGCTGTGCTCTGACAGTCTTTCTTATGGAGCGCAGTTCAGCTAATAAAACTCTTTCTGCCTTTCATTGCAAGCGAGCCCGAAAGTGTTTTTATGCTTCATAATGGACTGTAAAAGCAAAGATGCAGTTTGCTGAAAACAAGTTTATCTTTGACAGTCTTGAATACTGAGTGCAGTTGAGTTAATAAAACTGTCTTTCTGGTGCTCATTGCAAACAAACCAGAAAGTGTTTTTCTGTGTTCTAATTGTTAGTATAAACAAATATGCAGTCTGCTGAAAGCAAGCTGTGCTCTGACAGTCTTTCTTATGGAGCGCAGTTCAGCTAATAAAACTCTTTCTGCCTTTCATTGCAAGCGAGCCCGAAAGTGTTTTTATGCTTCATAACGGGTTGTAAAAGCAAAGATGCAGTTTGCTGAAAACAAGTTGTTCTTTGACAGTCTTGAATACTGAGTGCGGTTCAGTTAATAAAACTGTCTTTCTGGTGCTCATTGCAAACACGCCAGAAAGTGTTTTTCTGTGTTCCAATTGTTAGTATAAACAAATACGCAGTCTGCTGAAAGCAAGCTGTGCTCTGACAGTCTTTCTTATGGAGCGCAGTTCAGCTAATAAAACTCTTTCTGCCTTTCATTGCAAGCGAGCCCGAAAGTGTTTTTATGCTTCATAACGGGTTGTAAAAGCAAAGATGCAGTTTGCTGAAAACAAGTTGTTCTTTGACAGTCTTGAATACTGAGTGCGGTTCAGTTAATAAAACTGTCTTTCTGGTGCTCATTGCAAACACGCCAGAAAGTGTTTTTCTGTGTTCCAATTGTTAGTATAAACAAATACGCAGTCTGCTGAAAGCAAGCTGTGCTCTGACAGTCTTTCTTATGGAGCGCAGTTCAGCTAATAAAACTCTTTCTGCCTTTCATTGCAAGCGAGCCCGAAAGTGTTTTTATGCTTCATAACGGGTTGTAAAAGCAAAGATGCAGTTTGCTGAAAACAAGTTGTTCTTTGACAGTCTTGAATACTGAGTGCGGTTCAGTTAATAAAACTGTCTTTCTGGTGCTCATTGCAAACACGCCAGAAAGTGTTTTTCTGTGTTCCAATTGTTAGTATAAACAAATACGCAGTCTGCTGAAAGCAAGCTGTGCTCTGACAGTCTTTCTTATGGAGCGCAGTTCAGCTAATAAAACTCTTTCTGCCTTTCATTGCAAGCGAGCCCGAAAGTGTTTTTATGCTTCATAACGGGTTGTAAAAGCAAAGATGCAGTTTGCTGAAAACAAGTTGTTCTTTGACAGTCTTGAATACTGAGTGCGGTTCAGTTAATAAAACTGTCTTTCTGGTGCTCATTGCAAACACGCCAGAAAGTGTTTTTCTGTGTTCCAATTGCTAGTATAAACAAATACGCAGTCTGCTGAAAGCAAGCTGTGCTCTGACAGTCTTTCTTATGGAGCGCAGTTCAGCTAATAAAACTCTTTCTGCCTTTCATTGCAAGCGAGCCCGAAAGTGTTTTTATGCTTCATAACGGGTTGTAAAAGCAAAGATGCAGTTTGCTGAAAACAAGTTGTTCTTTGACAGTCTTGAATACTGAGTGCGGTTCAGTTAATAAAACTGTCTTTCTGGTGCTCATTGCAAACACGCCAGAAAGTGTTTTTCTGTGTTCCAATTGCTAGTATAAACAAATACGCAGTCTGCTGAAAGCAAGCTGTGCTCTGACAGTCTTTCTTATGGAGCGCAGTTCAGCTAATAAAACTCTTTCTGCCTCTCATTGCAAGCGAGCCCGAAAGTGTTTTTATGCTTCATAATGGACTGTAAAAGCAAAGATGCAGTTTGCTGAAAACAAGTTTATCTTTGACAGTCTTGAATACTGAGTGCAGTTGAGTTAATAAAACTGTCTTTCTGGTGCTCATTGCAAACAAACCAGAAAGTGTTTTTCTGTGTTCTAATTGTTAGTATAAACGAATATGCAGTCTGCTGAAAGCAAGCTGTGCTCTGACAGTCTTTCTTATGGAGCGCAGTTCAGCTAATAAAACTCTTTCTGCCTTTCATTGCAAGCGAGCCCGAAAGTGTTTTTATGCTTCATAACGGGTTGTAAAAGCAAAGATGCAGTTTGCAGAAAACAAGTTGTTCTTTGACAATCTTGAATACTGAGTGCGGTTCAGTTAATAAAACTGTCTTTCTGGTGCTCATTGCAAACACGCCAGAAAGTGTTTTTCTGTGTTCCAATTGCTAGTATAAACAAATACGCAGTCTGCTGAAAGCAAGCTGTGCTCTGACAGTCTTTCTTATGGAGTGCAGTTCAGCTAATAAAACTCTTTCTGCCTTTCATTGCAAGCGAGCCCGAAAGTGTTTTTATGCTTCATAACGGGTTGTAAAAGCAAAGATGCAGTTTGCAGAAAACAAGTTGTTCTTTGACAGTCTTGAATACTGAGTGCGGTTCAGTTAATAAAACTGTCTTTCTGGTGCTCATTGCAAACACGCCAGAAAGTGTTTTTCTGTGTTCTAATTGTTAGTATAAACAAATATGCAGTCTGCTGAAAGCAAGCTGTGCTCTGAGAGTCTTTCTTATGGAGTGCAGTTCAGCTAATAAAACTCTTTCTGCCTTTCATTGCAAGCGAGCCCGAAAGTGTTTTTATGCTTCATAACGGGTTGTAAAAGCAAAGATGCAGTTTGCTGAAAACAAGTTGTTCTTTGACAGTCTTGAATACTGAGTGCGGTTCAGTTAATAAAACTGTCTTTCTGGTGCTCATTGCAAACACGCCAGAAAGTGTTTTTCTGTGTTCCAATTGTTAGTATAAACAAATACGCAGTCTGCTGAAAGCAAGCTGTGCTCTGACAGTCTTTCTTATGGAGCGCAGTTCAGCTAATAAAACTCTTTCTGCCTTTCATTGCAAGCGAGCCCGAAAGTGTTTTTATGCTTCATAACGGGTTGTAAAAGCAAAGATGCAGTTTGCTGAAAACAAGTTGTTCTTTGACAGTCTTGAATACTGAGTGCGGTTCAGTTAATAAAACTGTCTTTCTGGTGCTCATTGCAAACACGCCAGAAAGTGTTTTTCTGTGTTCCAATTGTTAGTATAAACAAATACGCAGTCTGCTGAAAGCAAGCTGTGCTCTGACAGTCTTTCTTATGGAGCGCAGTTCAGCTAATAAAACTCTTTCTGCCTTTCATTGCAAGCGAGCCCGAAAGTGTTTTTATGCTTCATAACGGGTTGTAAAAGCAAAGATGCAGTTTGCTGAAAACAAGTTGTTCTTTGACAGTCTTGAATACTGAGTGCGGTTCAGTTAATAAAACTGTCTTTCTGGTGCTCATTGCAAACACGCCAGAAAGTGTTTTTCTGTGTTCCAATTGCTAGTATAAACAAATACGCAGTCTGCTGAAAGCAAGCTGTGCTCTGACAGTCTTTCTTATGGAGTGCAGTTCAGCTAATAAAACTCTTTCTGCCTTTCATTGCAAGCGAGCCCGAAAGTGTTTTTATGCTTCATAACGGGTTGTAAAAGCAAAGATGCAGTTTGCTGAAAACAAGTTGTTCTTTGACAGTCTTGAATACTGAGTGCAGTTGAGTTAATAAAACTGTCTTTCTGGTGCTCATTGCAAACAAACCAGAAAGTGTTTTTCTGTGTTCTAATTGTTAGTATAAACAAATATGCAGTCTGCTGAAAGCAAGCTGTGCTCTGAGAGTCTTTCTTATGGAGTGCAGTTCAGCTAATAAAACTCTTTCTGCCTTTCATTGCAAGCGAGCCCGAAAGTGTTTTTATGCTTCATAACGGGTTGTATAAGCAAAGATGCAGTTTGCTGAAAACAAGTTGTTCTTTGACAGTCTTGAATACTGAGTGCAGTTGAGTTAATAAAACTGTCTTTCTGGTGCTCATTGCAAACAAACCAGAAAGTGTTTTTCTGTGTTCTAATTGTTAGTATAAACAAATATGCAGTCTGCTGAAAGCAAGCTGTGCTCTGAGAGTCTTTCTTATGGAGTGCAGTTCAGCTAATAAAACTCTTTCTGCCTTTCATTGCAAGCGAGCCCGAAAGTGTTTTTATGCTTCATAACGGGTTGTAAAAGCAAAGATGCAGTTTGCTGAAAACAAGTTGTTCTTTGACAGTCTTGAATACTGAGTGCGGTTCAGTTAATAAAACTGTCTTTCTGGTGCTCATTGCAAACACGCCAGAAAGTGTTTTTCTGTGTTCCAATTGCTAGTATAAACAAATACGCAGTCTGCTGAAAGCAAGCTGTGCTCTGACAGTCTTTCTTATGGAGCGCAGTTCAGCTAATAAAACTCTTTCTGCCTTTCATTGCAAGCGAGCCCGAAAGTGTTTTTATGCTTCATAACGGGTTGTAAAAGCAAAGATGCAGTTTGCTGAAAACAAGTTGTTCTTTGACAGTCTTGAATACTGAGTGCGGTTCAGTTAATAAAACTGTCTTTCTGGTGCTCATTGCAAACACGCCAGAAAGTGTTTTTCTGTGTTCCAATTGCTAGTATAAACAAATACGCAGTCTGCTGAAAGCAAGCTGTGCTCTGACAGTCTTTCTTATGGAGCGCAGTTCAGCTAATAAAACTCTTTCTGCCTTTCATTGCAAGCGAGCCCGAAAGTGTTTTTATGCTTCATAACGGGTTGTAAAAGCAAAAATGCAGTTTGCTGAAAACAAGTTGTTCTTTGACAGTCTTGAATACTGAGTGCGGTTCAGTTAATAAAACTGTCTTTCTGGTGCTCATTGCAAACACGCCAGAAAGTGTTTTTCTGTGTTCCAATTGCTAGTATAAACAAATACGCAGTCTGCTGAAAGCAAGCTGTGCTCTGACAGTCTTTCTTATGGAGTGCAGTTCAGCTAATAAAACTCTTTCTGCCTTTCATTGCAAGCGAGCCCGAAAGTGTTTTTATGCTTCATAACGGGTTGTAAAAGCAAAGATGCAGTTTGCTGAAAACAAGTTGTTCTTTGACAGTCTTGAATACTGAGTGCAGTTGAGTTAATAAAACTGTCTTTCTGGTGCTCATTGCAAACAAACCAGAAAGTTTTTTTCTGTGTTCTAATTGTTAGTATAAACAAATATGCAGTCTGCTGAAAGCAAGCTGTGCTCTGACAGTCTTTCTTATGGAGCGCAGTTCAGCTAATAAAACTCTTTCTGCCTTTCATTGCAAGCGAGCCCGAAAGTGTTTTTATGCTTCATAACGGGTTGTAAAAGCAAAAATGCAGTTTGCTGAAAACAAGTTGTTCTTTGACAGTCTTGAATACTGAGTGCGGTTCAGTTAATAAAACTGTCTTTCTGGTGCTCATTGCAAACAAACCAGAAAGTTTTTTTCTGTGTTCTAATTGTTAGTATAAACAAATATGCAGTCTGCTGAAAGCAAGCTGTGCTCTGAGAGTCTTTCTTATGGAGTGCAGTTCAGCTAATAAAACTCTTTCTGCCTTTCATTGCAAGCGAGACCGAAAGTGTTTTTATGCTTCATAACGGGTTGTAAAAGCAAAGATGCAGTTTGCTGAAAACAAGTTGTTCTTTGACAGTCTTGAATACTGAGTGCGGTTCAGTTAATAAAACTGTCTTTCTGGTGCTCATTGCAAACACGCCATAAAGTGTTTTTCTGTGTTCCAATTGCTAGTATAAACAAATACGCAGTCTGCTGAAAGCAAGCTGTGCTCTGACAGTCTTTCTTATGGAGCGCAGTTCAGCTAATAAAACTCTTTCTGCCTTTCATTGCAAGCGAGCCCGAAAGTGTTTTTATGCTTCATAACGGGTTGTAAAAGCAAAGATGCAGTTTGCTGAAAACAAGTTGTTCTTTGACAGTCTTGAATACTGAGTGCGGTTCAGTTAATAAAACTGTCTTTCTGGTGCTCATTGCAAACACGCCAGAAAGTGTTTTTCTGTGTTCCAATTGTTAGTATAAACAAATACGCAGTCTGCTGAAAGCAAGCTGTGCTCTGACAGTCTTTCTTATGGAGCGCAGTTCAGCTAATAAAACTCTTTCTGCCTTTCATTGCAAGCGAGCCCGAAAGTGTTTTTATGCTTCATAACGGGTTGTAAAAGCAAAAATGCAGTTTGCTGAAAACAAGTTTATCTTTGACAGTCTTGAATACTGAGTGCAGTTGAGTTAATAAAACTGTCTTTCTGGTGCTCATTGCAAACACGCCAGAAAGTGTTTTTCTGTGTTCCAATTGTTAGTATAAACAAATACGCAGTCTGCTGAAAGCAAGCTGTGCTCTGACAGTCTTTCTTATGGAGCGCAGTTCAGCTAATAAAACTCTTTCTGCCTTTCATTGCAAGCGAGCCCGAAAGTGTTTTTATGCTTCATAACGGGTTGTAAAAGCAAAGATGCAGTTTGCTGAAAACAAGTTGTTCTTTGACAATCTTGAATACTGAGTGCGGTTCAGTTAATAAAACTGTCTTTCTGGTGCTCATTGCAAACACGCCAGAAAGTGTTTTTCTGTGTTCCAATTGTTAGTATAAACAAATACGCAGTCTGCTGAAAGCAAGCTGTGCTCTGACAGTCTTTCTTATGGAGCGCAGTTCAGCTAATAAAACTCTTTCTGCCTTTCATTGCAAGCGAGCCCGAAAGTGTTTTTATGCTTCATAACGGGTTGTAAAAGCAAAGATGCAGTTTGCTGAAAACAAGTTGTTCTTTGACAATCTTGAATACTGAGTGCGGTTCAGTTAATAAAACTGTCTTTCTGGTGCTCATTGCAAACACGCCAGAAAGTGTTTTTCTGTGTTCCAATTGTTAGTATAAACAAATACGCAGTCTGCTGAAAGCAAGCTGTGCTCTGACAGTCTTTCTTATGGAGCGCAGTTCAGCTAATAAAACTCTTTCTGCCTTTCATTGCAAGCGAGCCCGAAAGTGTTTTTATGCTTCATAACGGGTTGTAAAAGCAAAGATGCAGTTTGCTGAAAACAAGTTGTTCTTTGACAATCTTGAATACTGAGTGCGGTTCAGTTAATAAAACTGTCTTTCTGGTGCTCATTGCAAACACGCCAGAAAGTGTTTTTCTGTGTTCCAATTGTTAGTATAAACAAATACGCAGTCTGCTGAAAGCAAGCTGTGCTCTGACAGTCTTTCTTATGGAGCGCAGTTCAGCTAATAAAACTCTTTCTGCCTTTCATTGCAAGCGAGCCCGAAAGTGTTTTTATGCTTCATAACGGGTTGTAAAAGCAAAGATGCAGTTTGCTGAAAACAAGTTGTTCTTTGACAGTCTTGAATACTGAGTGCGGTTCAGTTAATAAAACTGTCTTTCTGGTGCTCATTGCAAACACGCCAGAAAGTGTTTTTCTGTGTTCCAATTGTTAGTATAAACAAATACGCAGTCTGCTGAAAGCAAGCTGTGCTCTGACAGTCTTTCTTATGGAGCGCAGTTCAGCTAATAAAACTCTTTCTGCCTTTCATTGCAAGCGAGCCCGAAAGTGTTTTTATGCTTCATAACGGGTTGTAAAAGCAAAGATGCAGTTTGCTGAAAACAAGTTGTTCTTTGACAGTCTTGAATACTGAGTGCGGTTCAGTTAATAAAACTGTCTTTCTGGTTCTCATTGCAAACACGCCAGAAAGTGTTTTTCTGTGTTCCAATTGCTAGTATAATCAAATACGCAGTCTGCTGAAAGCAAGCTGTGCTCTGAGAGTCTTTCTTATGGAGTGCAGTTCAGCTAATAAAATTCTTTCTGCCTTTCATTGCAAGCGAGCCCGAAAGTGTTTTTATGCTTCATAACGGGTTGTAAAAGCAAAGATGCAGTTTGCTGAAAACAAGTTGTTCTTTCACAGTCTTGAATACTGAGTGCGGTTCAGTTAATAAAACTGTCTTTCTGGTGCTCATTGCAAACAAACCAGAAAGTGTTTTTCTGTGTTCTACTTGTTAGTATAAACAAATATGCAGTCTGCTGAAAGCAAGCTGTGCTCTGAGAGTCTTTCTTATGGAGTGCAGTTCAGCTAATAAAACTCTTTCTGCCTTTCATTGCAAGCGAGCCCGAAAGTGTTTTTATGCTTCATAACGGGTTGTAAAAGCAAAGATGCAGTTTGCTGAAAACAAGTTGTTCTTTGACAGTCTTGAATACTGAGTGCGGTTCAGTTAATAAAACTGTCTTTCTGGTGCTCATTGCAAACACGCCAGAAAGTGTTTTTCTGTGTTCCAATTGCTAGTATAATCAAATACGCAGTCTGCTGAAAGCAAGCTGTGCTCTGACAGTCTTTCTTATGGAGCGCAGTTCAGCTAATAAAACTCTTTCTGCCTTTCATTGCAAGCGAGCCCGAAAGTGTTTTTATGCTTCATAACGGGTTGTAAAAGCAAAGATGCAGTTTGCTGAAAACAAGTTGTTCTTTGACAGTCTTGAATACTGAGTGCGGTTCAGTTAATAAAACTGTCTTTCTGGTGCTCATTGCAAACACGCCAGAAAGTGTTTTTCTGTGTTCCAATTGTTAGTATAAACAAATACGCAGTCTGCTGAAAGCAAGCTGTGCTCTGACAGTCTTTCTTATGGAGCGCAGTTCGGCTAATAAAACTCTTTCTGCCTTTCATTGCAAGCGAGCCCGAAAGTGTTTTTATGCTTCATAACGGGTTGTAAAAGCAAAGATGCAGTTTGCTGAAAACAAGTTGTTCTTTGACAGTCTTGAATACTGAGTGCGGTTCAGTTAATAAAACTGTCTTTCTGGTGCTCATTGCAAACACGCCAGAAAGTGTTTTTCTGTGTTCCAATTGCTAGTATAAACAAATACGCAGTCTGCTGAAAGCAAGCTGTGCTCTGACAGTCTTTCTTATGGAGCGCAGTTCAGCTAATAAAACTCTTTCTGCCTTTCATTGCAAGCGAGCCCGAAAGTGTTTTTATGCTTCATAATGGACTGTAAAAGCAAAGATGCAGTTTGCTGAAAACAAGTTTATCTTTGACAGTCTTGAATACTGAGTGCAGTTGAGTTAATAAAACTGTCTTTCTGGTGCTCATTGCAAACAAACCAGAAAGTGTTTTTCTGTGTTCTAATTGTTAGTATAAACAAATATGCAATCTGCTGAAAGCAAGCTGTGCTCTGAGAGTCTTTCTTATGGAGTGCAGTTCAGCTAATAAAATTCTTTCTGCCTTTCATTGCAAGCGAGCCCGAAAGTGTTTTTATGCTTCATAACGGGTTGTAAAAGCAAAGATGCAGTTTGCTGAAAACAAGTTGTTCTTTGACAGTCTTGAATACTGAGTGCGGTTCAGTTAATAAAACTGTCTTTCTGGTGCTCATTGCAAACACGCCAGAAAGTGTTTTTCTGTGTTCCAATTGTTAGTATAAACAAATACGCAGTCTGCTGAAAGCAAGCTGTGCTCTGACAGTCTTTCTTATGGAGCGCAGTTCAGCTAATAAAACTCTTTCTGCCTTTCATTGCAAGCGAGCCCGAAAGTGTTTTTATGCTTCATAACGGGTTGTAAAAGCAAAGATGCAGTTTGCTGAAAACAAGTTGTTCTTTGACAGTCTTGAATACTGAGTGCGGTTCAGTTAATAAAACTGTCTTTCTGGTGCTCATTGCAAACACGCCAGAAAGTGTTTTTCTGTGTTCCAATTGTTAGTATAAACAAATACGCAGTCTGCTGAAAGCAAGCTGTGCTCTGACAGTCTTTCTTATGGAGCGCAGTTCAGCTAATAAAACTCTTTCTGCCTTTCATTGCAAGCGAGCCCGAAAGTGTTTTTATGCTTCATAACGGGTTGTAAAAGCAAAGATGCAGTTTGCTGAAAACAAGTTGTTCTTTGACAATCTTGAATACTGAGTGCGGTTCAGTTAATAAAACTGTCTTTCTGGTGCTCATTGCAAACACGCCAGAAAGTGTTTTTCTGTGTTCCAATTGTTAGTATAAACAAATACGCAGTCTGCTGAAAGCAAGCTGTGCTCTGACAGTCTTTCTTATGGAGCGCAGTTCAGCTAATAAAACTCTTTCTGCCTTTCATTGCAAGCGAGCCCGAAAGTGTTTTTATGCTTCATAACGGGTTGTAAAAGCAAAGATGCAGTTTGCTGAAAACAAGTTGTTCTTTGACAATCTTGAATACTGAGTGCGGTTCAGTTAATAAAACTGTCTTTCTGGTGCTCATTGCAAACACGCCAGAAAGTGTTTTTCTGTGTTCCAATTGTTAGTATAAACAAATACGCAGTCTGCTGAAAGCAAGCTGTGCTCTGACAGTCTTTCTTATGGAGCGCAGTTCAGCTAATAAAACTCTTTCTGCCTTTCATTGCAAGCGAGCCCGAAAGTGTTTTTATGCTTCATAACGGGTTGTAAAAGCAAAGATGCAGTTTGCTGAAAACAAGTTGTTCTTTGACAGTCTTGAATACTGAGTGCGGTTCAGTTAATAAAACTGTCTTTCTGGTGCTCATTGCAAACACGCCAGAAAGTGTTTTTCTGTGTTCCAATTGTTAGTATAAACAAATACGCAGTCTGCTGAAAGCAAGCTGTGCTCTGACAGTCTTTCTTATGGAGCGCAGTTCAGCTAATAAAACTCTTTCTGCCTTTCATTGCAAGCGAGCCCGAAAGTGTTTTTATGCTTCATAACGGGTTGTAAAAGCAAAGATGCAGTTTGCTGAAAACAAGTTGTTCTTTGACAGTCTTGAATACTGAGTGCGGTTCAGTTAATAAAACTGTCTTTCTGGTTCTCATTGCAAACACGCCAGAAAGTGTTTTTCTGTGTTCCAATTGCTAGTATAATCAAATACGCAGTCTGCTGAAAGCAAGCTGTGCTCTGAGAGTCTTTCTTATGGAGTGCAGTTCAGCTAATAAAATTCTTTCTGCCTTTCATTGCAAGCGAGCCCGAAAGTGTTTTTATGCTTCATAACGGGTTGTAAAAGCAAAGATGCAGTTTGCTGAAAACAAGTTGTTCTTTGACAGTCTTGAATACTGAGTGCGGTTCAGTTAATAAAACTGTCTTTCTGGTGCTCATTGCAAACAAACCAGAAAGTGTTTTTCTGTGTTCTACTTGTTAGTATAAACAAATATGCAGTCTGCTGAAAGCAAGCTGTGCTCTGAGAGTCTTTCTTATGGAGTGCAGTTCAGCTAATAAAACTCTTTCTGCCTTTCATTGCAAGCGAGCCCGAAAGTGTTTTTATGCTTCATAACGGGTTGTAAAAGCAAAGATGCAGTTTGCTGAAAACAAGTTGTTCTTTGACAGTCTTGAATACTGAGTGCGGTTCAGTTAATAAAACTGTCTTTCTGGTGCTCATTGCAAACACGCCAGAAAGTGTTTTTCTGTGTTCCAATTGCTAGTATAATCAAATACGCAGTCTGCTGAAAGCAAGCTGTGCTCTGACAGTCTTTCTTATGGAGCGCAGTTCAGCTAATAAAACTCTTTCTGCCTTTCATTGCAAGCGAGCCCGAAAGTGTTTTTATGCTTCATAACGGGTTGTAAAAGCAAAGATGCAGTTTGCTGAAAACAAGTTGTTCTTTGACAGTCTTGAATACTGAGTGCGGTTCAGTTAATAAAACTGTCTTTCTGGTGCTCATTGCAAACACGCCAGAAAGTGTTTTTCTGTGTTCCAATTGTTAGTATAAACAAATACGCAGTCTGCTGAAAGCAAGCTGTGCTCTGACAGTCTTTCTTATGGAGCGCAGTTCGGCTAATAAAACTCTTTCTGCCTTTCATTGCAAGCGAGCCCGAAAGTGTTTTTATGCTTCATAACGGGTTGTAAAAGCAAAGATGCAGTTTGCTGAAAACAAGTTGTTCTTTGACAGTCTTGAATACTGAGTGCGGTTCAGTTAATAAAACTGTCTTTCTGGTGCTCATTGCAAACAAACCAGAAAGTGTTTTTCTGTGTTCTAATTGTTAGTATAAACAAATATGCAGTCTGCTGAAAGCAAGCTGTGCTCTGAGAGTCTTTCTTATGGAGTGCAGTTCAGCTAATAAAACTCTTTCTGCCTTTCATTGCAAGCGAGCCCGAAAGTGTTTTTATGCTTCATAACGGGTTGTAAAAGCAAAGATGCAGTTTGCTGAAAACAAGTTGTTCTTTGACAGTCTTGAATACTGAGTGCGGTTCAGTTAATAAAACTGTCTTTCTGGTGCTCATTGCAAACACGCCAGAAAGTGTTTTTCTGTGTTCCAATTGTTAGTATAAACAAATACGCAGTCTGCTGAAAGCAAGCTGTGCTCTGACAGTCTTTCTTATGGAGCGCAGTTCAGCTAATAAAACTCTTTCTGCCTTTCATTGCAAGCGAGCCCGAAAGTGTTTTTATGCTTCATAACGGGTTGTAAAAGCAAAGATGCAGTTTGCTGAAAACAAGTTGTTCTTTGACAGTCTTGAATACTGAGTGCGGTTCAGTTAATAAAACTGTCTTTCTGGTGCTCATTGCAAACACGCCAGAAAGTGTTTTTCTGTGTTCCAATTGTTAGTATAAACAAATACGCAGTCTGCTGAAAGCAAGCTGTGCTCTGACAGTCTTTCTTATGGAGCGCAGTTCAGCTAATAAAACTCTTTCTGCCTTTCATTGCAAGCGAGCCCGAAAGTGTTTTTATGCTTCATAACGGGTTGTAAAAGCAAAGATGCAGTTTGCTGAAAACAAGTTGTTCTTTGACAATCTTGAATACTGAGTGCGGTTCAGTTAATAAAACTGTCTTTCTGGTGCTCATTGCAAACACGCCAGAAAGTGTTTTTCTGTGTTCCAATTGTTAGTATAAACAAATACGCAGTCTGCTGAAAGCAAGCTGTGCTCTGACAGTCTTTCTTATGGAGCGCAGTTCAGCTAATAAAACTCTTTCTGCCTCTCATTGCAAGCGAGACCGAAAGTGTTTTTATGCTTCATAATGGACTGTAAAAGCAAAGATGCAGTTTGCTGAAAACAAGTTGTTCTTTGACAGTCTTGAATACTGAGTGCGGTTCAGTTAATAAAACTGTCTTTCTGGTGCTCATTGCAAACAAACCAGAAAGTGTTTTTCTGTGTTCTACTTGTTAGTATAAACAAATATGCAGTCTGCTGAAAGCAAGCTGTGCTCTGAGAGTCTTTCTTATGGAGCGCAGTTCAGCTAATAAAACTCTTTCTGCCTTTCATTGCAAGCGAGCCCGAAAGTGTTTTTATGCTTCATAACGGGTTGTAAAAGCAAAGATGCAGTTTGCTGAAAACAAGTTGTTCTTTGACAGTCTTGAATACTGAGTGCGGTTCAGTTAATAAAACTGTCTTTCTGGTGCTCATTGCAAACACGCCAGAAAGTGTTTTTCTGTGTTCCAATTGCTAGTATAAACAAATACGCAGTCTGCTGAAAGCAAGCTGTGCTCTGACAGTCTTTCTTATGGAGCGCAGTTCAGCTAATAAAACTCTTTCTGCCTTTCATTGCAAGCGAGCCCGAAAGTGTTTTTATGCTTCATAACTGGTTGTAAAAGCAAAGATGCAGTTTGCTGAAAACAAGTTTATCTTTGACAGTCTTGAATACTGAGTGCGGTTCAGTTAATAAAACTGTCTTTCTGGTGCTCATTGCAAACACGCCAGAAAGTGTTTTTCTGTGTTCCAATTGTTAGTATAAACAAATACGCAGTCTGCTGAAAGCAAGCTGTGCTCTGACAGTCTTTCTTATGGAGCGCAGTTCAGCTAATAAAACTCTTTCTGCCTTTCATTGCAAGCGAGCCCAAAAGTGTTTTTATGCTTCATAACGGGTTGTAAAAGCAAAGATGCAGTTTGCTGAAAACAAGTTTATCTTTGACAGTCTTGAATACTGAGTGCAGTTGAGTTAATAAAACTGTCTTTCTGGTGCTCATTGCAAACAAACCAGAAAGTGTTTTTCTGTGTTCTAATTGTTAGTATAAACAAATATGCAGTCTGCTGAAAGCAAGCTGTGCTCTGAGAGTCTTTCTTATGGAGTGCAGTTCAGCTAATAAAACTCTTTCTGCCTTTCATTGCAAGCGAGCCCGAAAGTGTTTTTATGCTTCATAATGGATTGTAAAAGCAAAGATGCAGTTTGCTGGAAACAAGTTGTTCTTTGACAGTCTTGAATACTGAGTGCGGTTCAGTTAATAAAACTGTCTTTCTGGTGCTCATTGCAAACACGCCAGAAAGTGTTTTTCTGTGTTCCAATTGCTAGTATAAAGAAATACGCAGTCTGCTGAAAGCAAGCTGTGCTCTGACAGTCTTTCTTATGGAGTGCAGTTCAGCTAATAAAACTCTTTCTGCCTCTCATTGCAAGCGAGCCCGAAAGTGTTTTTATGCTTCATAATGGACTGTAAAAGCAAAGATGCAGTTTGCTGAAAACAAGTTGTTCTTTGACAGTCTTGAATACTGAGTGCGGTTCAGTTAATAAAACTGTCTTTCTGGTGCTCATTGCAAACACGCCAGAAAGTGTTTTTCTGTGTTCCAATTGTTAGTATAAACAAATACGCAGTCTGCTGAAAGCAAGCTGTGCTCTGACAGTCTTTCTTATGGAGCGCAGTTCAGCTAATAAAACTCTTTCTGCCTTTCATTGCAAGCGAGCCCGAAAGTGTTTTTATGCTTCATAACGGGTTGTAAAAGCAAAGATGCAGTTTGCTGAAAACAAGTTTATCTTTGACAGTCTTGAATACTGAGTGCGGTTCAGTTAATAAAACTGTCTTTCTGGTGCTCATTGCAAACAAACCAGAAAGTGTTTTTCTGTGTTCTAATTGTTAGTATAAACAAATATGCAGTCTGCTGAAAGCAAGCTGTGCTCTGAGAGTCTTTCTTATGGAGTGCAGTTCAGCTAATAAAACTCTTTCTGCCTTTCATTGCAAGCGAGCCCGAAAGTGTTTTTATGCTTCATAACGGGTTGTAAAAGCAAAGATGCAGTTTGCTGAAAACAAGTTGTTCTTTGACAGTCTTGAATACTGAGTGCGGTTCAGTTAATAAAACTGTCTTTCTGGTGCTCATTGCAAACAAACCAGAAAGTGTTTTTCTGTGTTCTAATTGTTAGTATAAACAAATATGCAGTCTGCTGAAAGCAAGCTGTGCTCTGAGAGTCTTTCTTATGGAGTGCAGTTCAGCTAATAAAACTCTTTCTGCCTTTCATTGCAAGCGAGCCCGAAAGTGTTTTTATGCTTCATAACGGGTTGTAAAAGCAAAGATGCAGTTTGCTGAAAACAAGTTGTTCTTTGACAGTCTTGAATACTGAGTGCGGTTCAGTTAATAAAACTGTCTTTCTGGTGCTCATTGCAAACACGCCAGAAAGTGTTTTTCTGTGTTCCAATTGTTAGTATAAACAAATACGCAGTCTGCTGAAAGCAAGCTGTGCTCTGACAGTCTTTCTTATGGAGCGCAGTTCAGCTAATAAAACTCTTTCTGCCTTTCATTGCAAGCGAGCCCGAAAGTGTTTTTATGCTTCATAATGGACTGTAAAAGCAAAGATGCAGTTTGCTGAAAACAAGTTTATCTTTGACAGTCTTGAATACTGAGTGCAGTTGAGTTAATAAAACTGTCTTTCTGGTGCTCATTGCAAACAAACCAGAAAGTGTTTTTCTGTGTTCTAATTGTTAGTATAAACAAATATGCAATCTGCTGAAAGCAAGCTGTGCTCTGAGAGTCTTTCTTATGGAGTGCAGTTCAGCTAATAAAATTCTTTCTGCCTTTCATTGCAAGCGAGCCCGAAAGTGTTTTTATGCTTCATAACGGGTTGTAAAAGCAAAGATGCAGTTTGCTGAAAACAAGTTGTTCTTTGACAGTCTTGAATACTGAGTGCGGTTCAGTTAATAAAACTGTCTTTCTGGTGCTCATTGCAAACACGCCAGAAAGTGTTTTTCTGTGTTCCAATTGTTAGTATAAACAAATACGCAGTCTGCTGAAAGCAAGCTGTGCTCTGACAGTCTTTCTTATGGAGCGCAGTTCAGCTAATAAAACTCTTTCTGCCTTTCATTGCAAGCGAGCCCGAAAGTGTTTTTATGCTTCATAACGGGTTGTAAAAGCAAAGATGCAGTTTGCTGAAAACAAGTTGTTCTTTGACAGTCTTGAATACTGAGTGCGGTTCAGTTAATAAAACTGTCTTTCTGGTGCTCATTGCAAACACGCCAGAAAGTGTTTTTCTGTGTTCCAATTGTTAGTATAAACAAATACGCAGTCTGCTGAAAGCAAGCTGTGCTCTGACAGTCTTTCTTATGGAGCGCAGTTCAGCTAATAAAACTCTTTCTGCCTTTCATTGCAAGCGAGCCCGAAAGTGTTTTATGCTTCATAACGGGTTGTAAAAGCAAAGATGCAGTTTGCTGAAAACAAGTTGTTCTTTGACAGTTTTGAATACTGAGTGCGGTTCAGTTAATAAAACTGTCTTTCTGGTTCTCATTGCAAACACGCCAGAAAGTGTTTTTCTGTGTTCCAATTGCTAGTATAATCAAATACGCAGTCTGCTGAAAGCAAGCTGTGCTCTGAGAGTCTTTCTTATGGAGTGCAGTTCAGCTAATAAAATTCTTTCTGCCTTTCATTGCAAGCGAGCCCGAAAGTGTTTTTATGCTTCATAACGGGTTGTAAAAGCAAAGATGCAGTTTGCTGAAAACAAGTTGTTCTTTCACAGTCTTGAATACTGAGTGCGGTTCAGTTAATAAAACTGTCTTTCTGGTGCTCATTGCAAACACGCCAGAAAGTGTTTTTCTGTGTTCCAATTGCTAGTATAATCAAATACGCAGTCTGCTGAAACCAAGCTGTGCTCTGACAGTCTTTCTTATGGAGCGCAGTTCAGCTAATAAAACTCTTTCTGCCTTTCATTGCAAGCGAGCCCGAAAGTGTTTTTATGCTTCATAACGGGTTGTAAAAGCAAAGATGCAGTTTGCTGAAAACAAGTTGTTCTTTGACAGTCTTGAATACTGAGTGCGGTTCAGTTAATAAAACTGTCTTTCTGGTGCTCATTGCAAACACGCCAGAAAGTGTTTTTCTGTGTTCCAATTGTTAGTATAAACAAATACGCAGTCTGCTGAAAGCAAGCTGTGCTCTGACAGTCTTTCTTATGGAGCGCAGTTCAGCTAATAAAACTCTTTCTGCCTTTCATTGCAAGCGAGCCCGAAAGTGTTTTTATGCTTCATAACGGGTTGTAAAAGCAAAGATGCAGTTTGCTGAAAACAAGTTGTTCTTTGACAGTCTTGAATACTGAGTGCGGTTCAGTTAATAAAACTGTCTTTCTGGTGCTCATTGCAAACAAACCAGAAAGTGTTTTTCTGTGTTCTAATTGTTAGTATAAACAAATATGCAGTCTGCTGAAAGCAAGCTGTGCTCTGAGAGTCTTTCTTATGGAGCGCAGTTCAGCTAATAAAACTCTTTCTGCCTTTCATTGCAAGCGAGCCCGAAAGTGTTTTTATGCTTCATAACGGGTTGTAAAAGCAAAGATGCAGTTTGCTGAAAACAAGTTGTTCTTTGACAGTCTTGAATACTGAGTGCGGTTCAGTTAATAAAACTGTCTTTCTGGTGCTCATTGCAAACACGCCAGAAAGTGTTTTTCTGTGTTCCAATTGTTAGTATAAACAAATACGCAGTCTGCTGAAAGCAAGCTGTGCTCTGACAGTCTTTCTTATGGAGCGCAGTTCAGCTAATAAAACTCTTTCTGCCTTTCATTGCAAGCGAGCCCGAAAGTGTTTTTATGCTTCATAACGGGTTGTAAAAGCAAAGATACAGTTTGCTGAAAACAAGTTGTTCTTTGACAATCTTGAATACTGAGTGCGGTTCAGTTAATAAAACTGTCTTTCTGGTGCTCATTGCAAACACGCCAGAAAGTGTTTTTCTGTGTTCCAATTGTTAGTATAAACAAATACGCAGTCTGCTGAAAGCAAGCTGTGCTCTGACAGTCTTTCTTATGGAGCGCAGTTCAGCTAATAAAACTCTTTCTGCCTCTCATTGCAAGCGAGACCGAAAGTGTTTTTATGCTTCATAATGGACTGTAAAAGCAAAGATGCAGTTTGCTGAAAACAAGTTGTTCTTTGACAGTCTTGAATACTGAGTGCGGTTCAGTTAATAAAACTGTCTTTCTGGTGCTCATTGCAAACAAACCAGAAAGTGTTTTTCTGTGTTCTACTTGTTAGTATAAACAAATATGCAGTCTGCTGAAAGCAAGCTGTGCTCTGAGAGTCTTTCTTATGGAGCGCAGTTCAGCTAATAAAACTCTTTCTGCCTTTCATTGCAAGCGAGCCCGAAAGTGTTTTTATGCTTCATAACGGGTTGTAAAAGCAAAGATGCAGTTTGCTGAAAACAAGTTGTTCTTTGACAGTCTTGAATACTGAGTGCGGTTCAGTTAATAAAACTGTCTTTCTGGTGCTCATTGCAAACACGCCAGAAAGTGTTTTTCTGTGTTCCAATTGCTAGTATAAACAAATACGCAGTCTGCTGAAAGCAAGCTGTGCTCTGACAGTCTTTCTTATGGAGCGCAGTTCAGCTAATAAAACTCTTTCTGCCTTTCATTGCAAGCGAGCCCGAAAGTGTTTTTATGCTTCATAACTGGTTGTAAAAGCAAAGATGCAGTTTGCTGAAAACAAGTTTATCTTTGACAGTCTTGAATACTGAGTGCGGTTCAGTTAATAAAACTGTCTTTCTGGTGCTCATTGCAAACACGCCAGAAAGTGTTTTTCTGTGTTCCAATTGTTAGTATAAACAAATACGCAGTCTGCTGAAAGCAAGCTGTGCTCTGACAGTCTTTCTTATGGAGCGCAGTTCAGCTAATAAAACTCTTTCTGCCTTTCATTGCAAGCGAGCCCGAAAGTGTTTTTATGCTTCATAACGGGTTGTAAAAGCAAAGATGCAGTTTGCTGAAAACAAGTTTATCTTTGACAGTCTTGAATACTGAGTGCAGTTGAGTTAATAAAACTGTCTTTCTGGTGCTCATTGCAAACAAACCAGAAAGTGTTTTTCTGTGTTCTAATTGTTAGTATAAACAAATATGCAGTCTGCTGAAAGCAAGCTGTGCTCTGAGAGTCTTTCTTATGGAGTGCAGTTCAGCTAATAAAACTCTTTCTGCCTTTCATTGCAAGCGAGCCCGAAAGTGTTTTTATGCTTCATAATGGATTGTAAAAGCAAAGATGCAGTTTGCTGGAAACAAGTTGTTCTTTGACAGTCTTGAATACTGAGTGCGGTTCAGTTAATAAAACTGTCTTTCTGGTGCTCATTGCAAACACGCCAGAAAGTGTTTTTCTGTGTTCCAATTGCTAGTATAAAGAAATACGCAGTCTGCTGAAAGCAAGCTGTGCTCTGACAGTCTTTCTTATGGAGTGCAGTTCAGCTAATAAAACTCTTTCTGCCTCTCATTGCAAGCGAGCCCGAAAGTGTTTTTATGCTTCATAATGGACTGTAAAAGCAAAGATGCAGTTTGCTGAAAACAAGTTGTTCTTTGACAGTCTTGAATACTGAGTGCGGTTCAGTTAATAAAACTGTCTTTCTGGTGCTCATTGCAAACACGCCAGAAAGTGTTTTTCTGTGTTCCAATTGTTAGTATAAACAAATACGCAGTCTGCTGAAAGCAAGCTGTGCTCTGACAGTCTTTCTTATGGAGCGCAGTTCAGCTAATAAAACTCTTTCTGCCTTTCATTGCAAGCGAGCCCGAAAGTGTTTTTATGCTTCATAACGGGTTGTAAAAGCAAAGATGCAGTTTGCTGAAAACAAGTTTATCTTTGACAGTCTTGAATACTGAGTGCGGTTCAGTTAATAAAACTGTCTTTCTGGTGCTCATTGCAAACAAACCAGAAAGTGTTTTTCTGTGTTCTAATTGTTAGTATAAACAAATATGCAGTCTGCTGAAAGCAAGCTGTGCTCTGAGAGTCTTTCTTATGGAGTGCAGTTCAGCTAATAAAACTCTTTCTGCCTTTCATTGCAAGCGAGCCCGAAAGTGTTTTTATGCTTCATAACGGGTTGTAAAAGCAAAGATGCAGTTTGCTGAAAACAAGTTGTTCTTTGACAGTCTTGAATACTGAGTGCGGTTCAGTTAATAAAACTGTCTTTCTGGTGCTCATTGCAAACAAACCAGAAAGTGTTTTTCTGTGTTCTACTTGTTAGTATAAACAAATATGCAGTCTGCTGAAAGCAAGCTGTGCTCTGAGAGTCTTTCTTATGGAGCGCAGTTCAGCTAATAAAACTCTTTCTGCCTTTCATTGCAAGCGAGCCCGAAAGTGTTTTTATGCTTCATAACGGGTTGTAAAAGCAAAGATGCAGTTTGCTGAAAACAAGTTGTTCTTTGACAGTCTTGAATACTGAGTGCGGTTCAGTTAATAAAACTGTCTTTCTGGTGCTCATTGCAAACACGCCAGAAAGTGTTTTTCTGTGTTCCAATTGCTAGTATAAACAAATACGCAGTCTGCTGAAAGCAAGCTGTGCTCTGACAGTCTTTCTTATGGAGCGCAGTTCAGCTAATAAAACTCTTTCTGCCTTTCATTGCAAGCGAGCCCGAAAGTGTTTTTATGCTTCATAACTGGTTGTAAAAGCAAAGATGCAGTTTGCTGAAAACAAGTTTATCTTTGACAGTCTTGAATACTGAGTGCGGTTCAGTTAATAAAACTGTCTTTCTGGTGCTCATTGCAAACACGCCAGAAAGTGTTTTTCTGTGTTCCAATTGTTAGTATAAACAAATACGCAGTCTGCTGAAAGCAAGCTGTGCTCTGACAGTCTTTCTTATGGAGCGCAGTTCAGCTAATAAAACTCTTTCTGCCTTTCATTGCAAGCGAGCCCGAAAGTGTTTTTATGCTTCATAACGGGTTGTAAAAGCAAAGATGCAGTTTGCTGAAAACAAGTTTATCTTTGACAGTCTTGAATACTGAGTGCAGTTGAGTTAATAAAACTGTCTTTCTGGTGCTCATTGCAAACAAACCAGAAAGTGTTTTTCTGTGTTCTAATTGTTAGTATAAACAAATATGCAGTCTGCTGAAAGCAAGCTGTGCTCTGAGAGTCTTTCTTATGGAGTGCAGTTCAGCTAATAAAACTCTTTCTGCCTTTCATTGCAAGCGAGCCCGAAAGTGTTTTTATGCTTCATAATGGATTGTAAAAGCAAAGATGCAGTTTGCTGGAAACAAGTTGTTCTTTGACAGTCTTGAATACTGAGTGCGGTTCAGTTAATAAAACTGTCTTTCTGGTGCTCATTGCAAACACGCCAGAAAGTGTTTTTCTGTGTTCCAATTGCTAGTATAAAGAAATACGCAGTCTGCTGAAAGCAAGCTGTGCTCTGACAGTCTTTCTTATGGAGTGCAGTTCAGCTAATAAAACTCTTTCTGCCTCTCATTGCAAGCGAGCCCGAAAGTGTTTTTATGCTTCATAATGGACTGTAAAAGCAAAGATGCAGTTTGCTGAAAACAAGTTGTTCTTTGACAGTCTTGAATACTGAGTGCGGTTCAGTTAATAAAACTGTCTTTCTGGTGCTCATTGCAAACACGCCAGAAAGTGTTTTTCTGTGTTCCAATTGTTAGTATAAACAAATACGCAGTCTGCTGAAAGCAAGCTGTGCTCTGACAGTCTTTCTTATGGAGCGCAGTTCAGCTAATAAAACTCTTTCTGCCTTTCATTGCAAGCGAGCCCGAAAGTGTTTTTATGCTTCATAACGGGTTGTAAAAGCAAAGATGCAGTTTGCTGAAAACAAGTTTATCTTTGACAGTCTTGAATACTGAGTGCGGTTCAGTTAATAAAACTGTCTTTCTGGTGCTCATTGCAAACAAACCAGAAAGTGTTTTTCTGTGTTCTAATTGTTAGTATAAACAAATATGCAGTCTGCTGAAAGCAAGCTGTGCTCTGAGAGTCTTTCTTATGGAGTGCAGTTCAGCTAATAAAACTCTTTCTGCCTTTCATTGCAAGCGAGCCCGAAAGTGTTTTTATGCTTCATAACGGGTTGTAAAAGCAAAGATGCAGTTTGCTGAAAACAAGTTGTTCTTTGACAGTCTTGAATACTGAGTGCGGTTCAGTTAATAAAACTGTCTTTCTGGTGCTCATTGCAAACAAACCAGAAAGTGTTTTTCTGTGTTCTAATTGTTAGTATAAACAAATATGCAGTCTGCTGAAAGCAAGCTGTGCTCTGAGAGTCTTTCTTATGGAGTGCAGTTCAGCTAATAAAACTCTTTCTGCCTTTCATTGCAAGCGAGCCCGAAAGTGTTTTTATGCTTCATAACGGGTTGTAAAAGCAAAGATGCAGTTTGCTGAAAACAAGTTGTTCTTTGACAGTCTTGAATACTGAGTGCGGTTCAGTTAATAAAACTGTCTTTCTGGTGCTCATTGCAAACACGCCAGAAAGTGTTTTTCTGTGTTCCAATTGTTAGTATAAACAAATACGCAGTCTGCTGAAAGCAAGCTGTGCTCTGACAGTCTTTCTTATGGAGCGCAGTTCAGCTAATAAAACTCTTTCTGCCTTTCATTGCAAGCGAGCCCGAAAGTGTTTTTATGCTTCATAACGGGTTGTAAAAGCAAAGATGCAGTTTGCTGAAAACAAGTTGTTCTTTGACAGTCTTGAATACTGAGTGCGGTTCAGTTAATAAAACTGTCTTTCTGGTGCTCATTGCAAACACGCCAGAAAGTGTTTTTCTGTGTTCTACTTGTTAGTATAAACAAATATGCAGTCTGCTGAAAGCAAGCTGTGCTCTGAGAGTCTTTCTTATGGAGCGCAGTTCAGCTAATAAAACTCTTTCTGCCTTTCATTGCAAGCGAGCCCGAAAGTGTTTTTATGCTTCATAACGGGTTGTAAAAGCAAAGATGCAGTTTGCTGAAAACAAGTTGTTCTTTGACAATCTTGAATACTGAGTGCGGTTCAGTTAATAAAACTGTCTTTCTGGTGCTCATTGCAAACACGCCAGAAAGTGTTTTTCTGTGTTCCAATTGCTAGTATAAACAAATACGCAGTCTGCTGAAAGCAAGCTGTGCTCTGACAGTCTTTCTTATGGAGCGCAGTTCAGCTAATAAAACTCTTTCTGCCTTTCATTGCAAGCGAGCCCGAAAGTGTTTTTATGCTTCATAATGGACTGTAAAAGCAAAGATGCAGTTTGCTGAAAACAAGTTTATCTTTGACAGTCTTGAATACTGAGTGCAGTTGAGTTAATAAAACTGTCTTTCTGGTGCTCATTGCAAACAAACCAGAAAGTGTTTTTCTGTGTTCTAATTGTTAGTATAAACAAATATGCAATCTGCTGAAAGCAAGCTGTGCTCTGAGAGTCTTTCTTATGGAGTGCAGTTCAGCTAATAAAATTCTTTCTGCCTTTCATTGCAAGCGAGCCCGAAAGTGTTTTTATGCTTCATAACGGGTTGTAAAAGCAAAGATGCAGTTTGCTGAAAACAAGTTTATCTTTGACAGTCTTGAATACTGAGTGCGGTTCAGTTAATAAAACTGTCTTTCTGGTGCTCATTGCAAACAAACCAGAAAGTGTTTTTCTGTGTTCTAATTGTTAGTATAAACAAATATGCAGTCTGCTGAAAGCAAGCTGTGCTCTGAGAGTCTTTCTTATGGAGTGCAGTTCAGCTAATAAAACTCTTTCTGCCTTTCATTGCAAGCGAGCCCGAAAGTGTTTTTATGCTTCATAACGGGTTGTAAAAGCAAAGATGCAGTTTGCTGAAAACAAGTTGTTCTTTGACAGTCTTGAATACTGAGTGCGGTTCAGTTAATAAAACTGTCTTTCTGGTGCTCATTGCAAACAAACCAGAAAGTGTTTTTCTGTGTTCTAATTGTTAGTATAAACAAATATGCAGTCTGCTGAAAGCAAGCTGTGCTCTGAGAGTCTTTCTTATGGAGTGCAGTTCAGCTAATAAAACTCTTTCTGCCTTTCATTGCAAGCGAGCCCGAAAGTGTTTTTATGCTTCATAACGGGTTGTAAAAGCAAAGATGCAGTTTGCTGAAAACAAGTTGTTCTTTGACAGTCTTGAATACTGAGTGCGGTTCAGTTAATAAAACTGTCTTTCTGGTGCTCATTGCAAACACGCCAGAAAGTGTTTTTCTGTGTTCCAATTGTTAGTATAAACAAATACGCAGTCTGCTGAAAGCAAGCTGTGCTCTGACAGTCTTTCTTATGGAGCGCAGTTCAGCTAATAAAACTCTTTCTGCCTTTCATTGCAAGCGAGCCCGAAAGTGTTTTTATGCTTCATAACGGGTTGTAAAAGCAAAGATGCAGTTTGCTGAAAACAAGTTGTTCTTTGACAGTCTTGAATACTGAGTGCGGTTCAGTTAATAAAACTGTCTTTCTGGTGCTCATTGCAAACACGCCAGAAAGTGTTTTTCTGTGTTCTACTTGTTAGTATAAACAAATATGCAGTCTGCTGAAAGCAAGCTGTGCTCTGAGAGTCTTTCTTATGGAGCGCAGTTCAGCTAATAAAACTCTTTCTGCCTTTCATTGCAAGCGAGCCCGAAAGTGTTTTTATGCTTCATAACGGGTTGTAAAAGCAAAGATGCAGTTTGCTGAAAACAAGTTGTTCTTTGACAATCTTGAATACTGAGTGCGGTTCAGTTAATAAAACTGTCTTTCTGGTGCTCATTGCAAACACGCCAGAAAGTGTTTTTCTGTGTTCCAATTGCTAGTATAAACAAATACGCAGTCTGCTGAAAGCAAGCTGTGCTCTGACAGTCTTTCTTATGGAGCGCAGTTCAGCTAATAAAACTCTTTCTGCCTTTCATTGCAAGCGAGCCCGAAAGTGTTTTTATGCTTCATAATGGACTGTAAAAGCAAAGATGCAGTTTGCTGAAAACAAGTTTATCTTTGACAGTCTTGAATACTGAGTGCAGTTGAGTTAATAAAACTGTCTTTCTGGTGCTCATTGCAAACAAACCAGAAAGTGTTTTTCTGTGTTCTAATTGTTAGTATAAACAAATATGCAATCTGCTGAAAGCAAGCTGTGCTCTGAGAGTCTTTCTTATGGAGTGCAGTTCAGCTAATAAAATTCTTTCTGCCTTTCATTGCAAGCGAGCCCGAAAGTGTTTTTATGCTTCATAACGGGTTGTAAAAGCAAAGATGCAGTTTGCTGAAAACAAGTTGTTCTTTGACAGTCTTGAATACTGAGTGCGGTTCAGTTAATAAAACTGTCTTTCTGGTGCTCATTGCAAACACGCCAGAAAGTGTTTTTCTGTGTTCCAATTGTTAGTATAAACAAATACGCAGTCTGCTGAAAGCAAGCTGTGCTCTGACAGTCTTTCTTATGGAGCGCAGTTCAGCTAATAAAACTCTTTCTGCCTTTCATTGCAAGCGAGCCCGAAAGTGTTTTTATGCTTCATAACGGGTTGTAAAAGCAAAGATGCAGTTTGCTGAAAACAAGTTGTTCTTTGACAGTCTTGAATACTGAGTGCGGTTCAGTTAATAAAACTGTCTTTCTGGTGCTCATTGCAAACACGCCAGAAAGTGTTTTTCTGTGTTCCAATTGCTAGTATAAACAAATACGCAGTCTGCTGAAAGCAAGCTGTGCTCTGACAGTCTTTCTTATGGAGCGCAGTTCAGCTAATAAAACTCTTTCTGCCTTTCATTGCAAGCGAGCCCGAAAGTGTTTTTATGCTTCATAATGGACTGTAAAAGCAAAGATGCAGTTTGCTGAAAACAAGTTTATCTTTGACAGTCTTGAATACTGAGTGCAGTTGAGTTAATAAAACTGTCTTTCTGGTGCTCATTGCAAACAAACCAGAAAGTGTTTTTCTGTGTTCTAATTGTTAGTATAAACAAATATGCAATCTGCTGAAAGCAAGCTGTGCTCTGAGAGTCTTTCTTATGGAGTGCAGTTCAGCTAATAAAATTCTTTCTGCCTTTCATTGCAAGCGAGCCCGAAAGTGTTTTTATGCTTCATAACGGGTTGTAAAAGCAAAGATGCAGTTTGCTGAAAACAAGTTGTTCTTTGACAGTCTTGAATACTGAGTGCGGTTCAGTTAATAAAACTGTCTTTCTGGTGCTCATTGCAAACACGCCAGAAAGTGTTTTTCTGTGTTCCAATTGTTAGTATAAACAAATACGCAGTCTGCTGAAAGCAAGCTGTGCTCTGACAGTCTTTCTTATGGAGCGCAGTTCAGCTAATAAAACTCTTTCTGCCTTTCATTGCAAGCGAGCCCGAAAGTGTTTTTATGCTTCATAACGGGTTGTAAAAGCAAAGATGCAGTTTGCTGAAAACAAGTTGTTCTTTGACAGTCTTGAATACTGAGTGCGGTTCAGTTAATAAAACTGTCTTTCTGGTGCTCATTGCAAACACGCCAGAAAGTGTTTTTCTGTGTTCCAATTGTTAGTATAAACAAATACGCAGTCTGCTGAAAGCAAGCTGTGCTCTGACAGTCTTTCTTATGGAGCGCAGTTCAGCTAATAAAACTCTTTCTGCCTTTCATTGCAAGCGAGCCCGAAAGTGTTTTTATGCTTCATAACGGGTTGTAAAAGCAAAGATGCAGTTTGCTGAAAACAAGTTGTTCTTTGACAGTCTTGAATACTGAGTGCGGTTCAGTTAATAAAACTGTCTTTCTGGTGCTCATTGCAAACACGCCAGAAAGTGTTTTTCTGTGTTCTACTTGTTAGTATAAACAAATATGCAGTCTGCTGAAAGCAAGCTGTGCTCTGAGAGTCTTTCTTATGGAGCGCAGTTCAGCTAATAAAACTCTTTCTGCCTTTCATTGCAAGCGAGCCCGAAAGTGTTTTTATGCTTCATAACGGGTTGTAAAAGCAAAGATGCAGTTTGCTGAAAACAAGTTGTTCTTTGACAATCTTGAATACTGAGTGCGGTTCAGTTAATAAAACTGTCTTTCTGGTGCTCATTGCAAACACGCCAGAAAGTGTTTTTCTGTGTTCCAATTGCTAGTATAAACAAATACGCAGTCTGCTGAAAGCAAGCTGTGCTCTGACAGTCTTTCTTATGGAGCGCAGTTCAGCTAATAAAACTCTTTCTGCCTTTCATTGCAAGCGAGCCCGAAAGTGTTTTTATGCTTCATAATGGACTGTAAAAGCAAAGATGCAGTTTGCTGAAAACAAGTTTATCTTTGACAGTCTTGAATACTGAGTGCAGTTGAGTTAATAAAACTGTCTTTCTGGTGCTCATTGCAAACAAACCAGAAAGTGTTTTTCTGTGTTCTAATTGTTAGTATAAACAAATATGCAATCTGCTGAAAGCAAGCTGTGCTCTGAGAGTCTTTCTTATGGAGTGCAGTTCAGCTAATAAAATTCTTTCTGCCTTTCATTGCAAGCGAGCCCGAAAGTGTTTTTATGCTTCATAACGGGTTGTAAAAGCAAAGATGCAGTTTGCTGAAAACAAGTTGTTCTTTGACAGTCTTGAATACTGAGTGCGGTTCAGTTAATAAAACTGTCTTTCTGGTGCTCATTGCAAACACGCCAGAAAGTGTTTTTCTGTGTTCCAATTGTTAGTATAAACAAATACGCAGTCTGCTGAAAGCAAGCTGTGCTCTGACAGTCTTTCTTATGGAGCGCAGTTCAGCTAATAAAACTCTTTCTGCCTTTCATTGCAAGCGAGCCCGAAAGTGTTTTTATGCTTCATAACGGGTTGTAAAAGCAAAGATGCAGTTTGCTGAAAACAAGTTGTTCTTTGACAGTCTTGAATACTGAGTGCGGTTCAGTTAATAAAACTGTCTTTCTGGTGCTCATTGCAAACACGCCAGAAAGTGTTTTTCTGTGTTCCAATTGCTAGTATAAACAAATACGCAGTCTGCTGAAAGCAAGCTGTGCTCTGACAGTCTTTCTTATGGAGCGCAGTTCAGCTAATAAAACTCTTTCTGCCTTTCATTGCAAGCGAGCCCGAAAGTGTTTTTATGCTTCATAATGGACTGTAAAAGCAAAGATGCAGTTTGCTGAAAACAAGTTTATCTTTGACAGTCTTGAATACTGAGTGCAGTTGAGTTAATAAAACTGTCTTTCTGGTGCTCATTGCAAACAAACCAGAAAGTGTTTTTCTGTGTTCTAATTGTTAGTATAAACAAATATGCAATCTGCTGAAAGCAAGCTGTGCTCTGAGAGTCTTTCTTATGGAGTGCAGTTCAGCTAATAAAATTCTTTCTGCCTTTCATTGCAAGCGAGCCCGAAAGTGTTTTTATGCTTCATAACGGGTTGTAAAAGCAAAGATGCAGTTTGCTGAAAACAAGTTGTTCTTTGACAGTCTTGAATACTGAGTGCGGTTCAGTTAATAAAACTGTCTTTCTGGTGCTCATTGCAAACACGCCAGAAAGTGTTTTTCTGTGTTCCAATTGTTAGTATAAACAAATACGCAGTCTGCTGAAAGCAAGCTGTGCTCTGACAGTCTTTCTTATGGAGCGCAGTTCAGCTAATAAAACTCTTTCTGCCTTTCATTGCAAGCGAGCCCGAAAGTGTTTTTATGCTTCATAACGGGTTGTAAAAGCAAAGATGCAGTTTGCTGAAAACAAGTTGTTCTTTGACAATCTTGAATACTGAGTGCGGTTCAGTTAATAAAACTGTCTTTCTGGTGCTCATTGCAAACACGCCAGAAAGTGTTTTTCTGTGTTCCAATTGCTAGTATAAACAAATACGCAGTCTGCTGAAAGCAAGCTGTGCTCTGACAGTCTTTCTTATGGAGCGCAGTTCAGCTAATAAAACTCTTTCTGCCTTTCATTGCAAGCGAGCCCGAAAGTGTTTTTATGCTTCATAATGGACTGTAAAAGCAAAGATGCAGTTTGCTGAAAACAAGTTTATCTTTGACAGTCTTGAATACTGAGTGCAGTTGAGTTAATAAAACTGTCTTTCTGGTGCTCATTGCAAACAAACCAGAAAGTGTTTTTCTGTGTTCTAATTGTTAGTATAAACAAATATGCAATCTGCTGAAAGCAAGCTGTGCTCTGAGAGTCTTTCTTATGGAGTGCAGTTCAGCTAATAAAATTCTTTCTGCCTTTCATTGCAAGCGAGCCCGAAAGTGTTTTTATGCTTCATAACGGGTTGTAAAAGCAAAGATGCAGTTTGCTGAAAACAAGTTGTTCTTTGACAGTCTTGAATACTGAGTGCGGTTCAGTTAATAAAACTGTCTTTCTGGTGCTCATTGCAAACACGCCAGAAAGTGTTTTTCTGTGTTCCAATTGTTAGTATAAACAAATACGCAGTCTGCTGAAAGCAAGCTGTGCTCTGACAGTCTTTCTTATGGAGCGCAGTTCAGCTAATAAAACTCTTTCTGCCTTTCATTGCAAGCGAGCCCGAAAGTGTTTTTATGCTTCATAACGGGTTGTAAAAGCAAAGATGCAGTTTGCTGAAAACAAGTTGTTCTTTGACAGTCTTGAATACTGAGTGCGGTTCAGTTAATAAAACTGTCTTTCTGGTGCTCATTGCAAACACGCCAGAAAGTGTTTTTCTGTGTTCCAATTGCTAGTATAAACAAATACGCAGTCTGCTGAAAGCAAGCTGTGCTCTGACAGTCTTTCTTATGGAGCGCAGTTCAGCTAATAAAACTCTTTCTGCCTTTCATTGCAAGCGAGCCCGAAAGTGTTTTTATGCTTCATAATGGACTGTAAAAGCAAAGATGCAGTTTGCTGAAAACAAGTTTATCTTTGACAGTCTTGAATACTGAGTGCAGTTGAGTTAATAAAACTGTCTTTCTGGTGCTCATTGCAAACAAACCAGAAAGTGTTTTTCTGTGTTCTAATTGTTAGTATAAACAAATATGCAATCTGCTGAAAGCAAGCTGTGCTCTGAGAGTCTTTCTTATGGAGTGCAGTTCAGCTAATAAAATTCTTTCTGCCTTTCATTGCAAGCGAGCCCGAAAGTGTTTTTATGCTTCATAACGGGTTGTAAAAGCAAAGATGCAGTTTGCTGAAAACAAGTTGTTCTTTGACAGTCTTGAATACTGAGTGCGGTTCAGTTAATAAAACTGTCTTTCTGGTGCTCATTGCAAACACGCCAGAAAGTGTTTTTCTGTGTTCCAATTGTTAGTATAAACAAATACGCAGTCTGCTGAAAGCAAGCTGTGCTCTGACAGTCTTTCTTATGGAGCGCAGTTCAGCTAATAAAACTCTTTCTGCCTTTCATTGCAAGCGAGCCCGAAAGTGTTTTTATGCTTCATAACGGGTTGTAAAAGCAAAGATGCAGTTTGCTGAAAACAAGTTGTTCTTTGACAGTCTTGAATACTGAGTGCGGTTCAGTTAATAAAACTGTCTTTCTGGTGCTCATTGCAAACACGCCAGAAAGTGTTTTTCTGTGTTCCAATTGTTAGTATAAACAAATACGCAGTCTGCTGAAAGCAAGCTGTGCTCTGACAGTCTTTCTTATGGAGCGCAGTTCAGCTAATAAAACTCTTTCTGCCTTTCATTGCAAGCGAGCCCGAAAGTGTTTTTATGCTTCATAACGGGTTGTAAAAGCAAAGATGCAGTTTGCTGAAAACAAGTTGTTCTTTGACAATCTTGAATACTGAGTGCGGTTCAGTTAATAAAACTGTCTTTCTGGTGCTCATTGCAAACACGCCAGAAAGTGTTTTTCTGTGTTCCAATTGTTAGTATAAACAAATACGCAGTCTGCTGAAAGCAAGCTGTGCTCTGACAGTCTTTCTTATGGAGCGCAGTTCAGCTAATAAAACTCTTTCTGCCTTTCATTGCAAGCGAGCCCGAAAGTGTTTTTATGCTTCATAACGGGTTGTAAAAGCAAAGATGCAGTTTGCTGAAAACAAGTTGTTCTTTGACAATCTTGAATACTGAGTGCGGTTCAGTTAATAAAACTGTCTTTCTGGTGCTCATTGCAAACACGCCAGAAAGTGTTTTTCTGTGTTCCAATTGTTAGTATAAACAAATACGCAGTCTGCTGAAAGCAAGCTGTGCTCTGACAGTCTTTCTTATGGAGCGCAGTTCAGCTAATAAAACTCTTTCTGCCTTTCATTGCAAGCGAGCCCGAAAGTGTTTTTATGCTTCATAACGGGTTGTAAAAGCAAAGATGCAGTTTGCTGAAAACAAGTTGTTCTTTGACAGTCTTGAATACTGAGTGCGGTTCAGTTAATAAAACTGTCTTTCTGGTGCTCATTGCAAACACGCCAGAAAGTGTTTTTCTGTGTTACAATTGCTAGTATAAACAAATACGCAGTCTGCTGAAAGCAAGCTGTGCTCTGACAGTCTTTCTTATGGAGCGCAGTTCAGCTAATAAAACTCTTTCTGCCTTTCATTGCAAGCGAGCCCGAAAGTGTTTTTATGCTTCATAACGGGTTGTAAAAGCAAAGATGCAGTTTGCTGAAAACAAGTTGTTCTTTGACAATCTTGAATACTGAGTGCGGTTCAGTTAATAAAACTGTCTTTCTGGTGCTCATTGCAAACACGCCAGAAAGTGTTTTTCTGTGTTCCAATTGTTAGTATAAACAAATACGCAGTCTGCTGAAAGCAAGCTGTGCTCTGACAGTCTTTCTTATGGAGCGCAGTTCAGCTAATAAAACTCTTTCTGCCTTTCATTGCAAGCGAGCCCGAAAGTGTTTTTATGCTTCATAACGGGTTGTAAAAGCAAAGATGCAGTTTGCTGAAAACAAGTTGTTCTTTGACAGTCTTGAATACTGAGTGCGGTTCAGTTAATAAAACTGTCTTTCTGGTGCTCATTGCAAACACGCCAGAAAGTGTTTTTCTGTGTTCTACTTGTTAGTATAAACAAATATGCAGTCTGCTGAAAGCAAGCTGTGCTCTGAGAGTCTTTCTTATGGAGCGCAGTTCAGCTAATAAAACTCTTTCTGCCTTTCATTGCAAGCGAGCCCGAAAGTGTTTTTATGCTTCATAACGGGTTGTAAAAGCAAAGATGCAGTTTGCTGAAAACAAGTTGTTCTTTGACAATCTTGAATACTGAGTGCGGTTCAGTTAATAAAACTGTCTTTCTGGTGCTCATTGCAAACACGCCAGAAAGTGTTTTTCTGTGTTCCAATTGCTAGTATAAACAAATACGCAGTCTGCTGAAAGCAAGCTGTGCTCTGACAGTCTTTCTTATGGAGCGCAGTTCAGCTAATAAAACTCTTTCTGCCTTTCATTGCAAGCGAGCCCGAAAGTGTTTTTATGCTTCATAATGGACTGTAAAAGCAAAGATGCAGTTTGCTGAAAACAAGTTTATCTTTGACAGTCTTGAATACTGAGTGCAGTTGAGTTAATAAAACTGTCTTTCTGGTGCTCATTGCAAACAAACCAGAAAGTGTTTTTCTGTGTTCTAATTGTTAGTATAAACAAATATGCAATCTGCTGAAAGCAAGCTGTGCTCTGAGAGTCTTTCTTATGGAGTGCAGTTCAGCTAATAAAATTCTTTCTGCCTTTCATTGCAAGCGAGCCCGAAAGTGTTTTTATGCTTCATAACGGGTTGTAAAAGCAAAGATGCAGTTTGCTGAAAACAAGTTGTTCTTTGACAGTCTTGAATACTGAGTGCGGTTCAGTTAATAAAACTGTCTTTCTGGTGCTCATTGCAAACACGCCAGAAAGTGTTTTTCTGTGTTCCAATTGTTAGTATAAACAAATACGCAGTCTGCTGAAAGCAAGCTGTGCTCTGACAGTCTTTCTTATGGAGCGCAGTTCAGCTAATAAAACTCTTTCTGCCTTTCATTGCAAGCGAGCCCGAAAGTGTTTTTATGCTTCATAACGGGTTGTAAAAGCAAAGATGCAGTTTGCTGAAAACAAGTTGTTCTTTGACAGTCTTGAATACTGAGTGCGGTTCAGTTAATAAAACTGTCTTTCTGGTGCTCATTGCAAACACGCCAGAAAGTGTTTTTCTGTGTTCCAATTGCTAGTATAAACAAATACGCAGTCTGCTGAAAGCAAGCTGTGCTCTGACAGTCTTTCTTATGGAGCGCAGTTCAGCTAATAAAACTCTTTCTGCCTTTCATTGCAAGCGAGCCCGAAAGTGTTTTTATGCTTCATAATGGACTGTAAAAGCAAAGATGCAGTTTGCTGAAAACAAGTTTATCTTTGACAGTCTTGAATACTGAGTGCAGTTGAGTTAATAAAACTGTCTTTCTGGTGCTCATTGCAAACAAACCAGAAAGTGTTTTTCTGTGTTCTAATTGTTAGTATAAACAAATATGCAATCTGCTGAAAGCAAGCTGTGCTCTGAGAGTCTTTCTTATGGAGTGCAGTTCAGCTAATAAAATTCTTTCTGCCTTTCATTGCAAGCGAGCCCGAAAGTGTTTTTATGCTTCATAACGGGTTGTAAAAGCAAAGATGCAGTTTGCTGAAAACAAGTTGTTCTTTGACAGTCTTGAATACTGAGTGCGGTTCAGTTAATAAAACTGTCTTTCTGGTGCTCATTGCAAACACGCCAGAAAGTGTTTTTTCTGTGTTCCAATTGTTAGTATAAACAAATACGCAGTCTGCTGAAAGCAAGCTGTGCTCTGACAGTCTTTCTTATGGAGCGCAGTTCAGCTAATAAAACTCTTTCTGCCTTTCATTGCAAGCGAGCCCGAAAGTGTTTTTATGCTTCATAACGGGTTGTAAAAGCAAAGATGCAGTTTGCTGAAAACAAGTTGTTCTTTGACAGTCTTGAATACTGAGTGCGGTTCAGTTAATAAAACTGTCTTTCTGGTGCTCATTGCAAACCACGCCAGAAAGTGTTTTTCTGTGTTCCAATTGTTAGTATAAACAAATACGCAGTCTGCTGAAAGCAAGCTGTGCTCTGACAGTCTTTCTTATGGAGCGCAGTTCAGCTAATAAAACTCTTTCTGCCTTTCATTGCAAGCGAGCCCGAAAGTGTTTTTATGCTTCATAACGGGTTGTAAAAGCAAAGATGCAGTTTGCTGAAAACAAAGTTGTTCTTTGACAATCTTGAATACTGAGTGCGGTTCAGTTAATAAAACTGTCTTTCTGGTGCTCATTGCAAACACGCCAGAAAGTGTTTTTCTGTGTTCCAATTGTTAGTATAAACAAATACGCAGTCTGCTGAAAGCAAGCTGTGCTCTGACAGTCTTTCTTATGGAGCGCAGTTCAGCTAATAAAACTCTTTCTGCCTTTCATTGCAAGCGAGCCCGAAAGTGTTTTTATGCTTCATAACGGGTTGTAAAAGCAAAGATGCAGTTTGCTGAAAACAAGTTGTTCTTTGACAATCTTGAATACTGAGTGCGGTTCAGTTAATAAAACTGTCTTTCTGGTGCTCATTGCAAACACGCCAGAAAGTGTTTTTCTGTGTTCCAATTGTTAGTATAAACAAATACGCAGTCTGCTGAAAGCAAGCTGTGCTCTGACAGTCTTTCTTATGGAGCGCAGTTCAGCTAATAAAACTCTTTCTGCCTTTCATTGCAAGCGAGCCCGAAAGTGTTTTTATGCTTCATAACGGGTTGTAAAAGCAAAGATGCAGTTTGCTGAAAATCAAGTTGTTCTTTGACAGTCTTGAATACTGAGTGCGGTTCAGTTAATAAAACTGTCTTTCTGGTGCTCATTGCAAACACGCCAGAAGTGTTTTTCTGTGTTCCAATTGTTAGTATAAACAAATAGCCCGCAGTCTGCTGAAAGCAAGCTGTGCTTGTCTTTCTTATGGGAGCGATGTGCAGTTCAGATATAAACTCTTTCTGCCTTTCATTGCAAGCGAGCCCGATAAGTGTTTTTATTGCTTCATAACGGGTTGTAAAAGCAAAGATGCAGTTTGCTGAAAACAAGTTGTTCTTTGACAGTCTTGAATACTGAGTGCGGTTCAGTTAATAAAACTGTCTTTCTGGTGCTCATTGCAAACACGCCAGAAAGTGTTTTTCTGTGTTCCAATTGCTAGTATAAACAAATACGCAGTCTGCTGAAAGCAAGCTGTGCTCTGACAGTCTTTCTTATGGAGCGCAGTTCAGCTAATAAAACTCTTTCTGCCTTTCATTGCAAGCGAGCCCGAAAGTGTTTTTATGCTTCATAACGGGTTGTAAAAGCAAAGATGCAGTTTGCTGAAAACAAGTTGTTCTTTGACAGTCTTGAATACTGAGTTGCGGTTCAGTTAATAAAACTGTCTTTCTGGTGCTCATTGCAAACACGCCAGAAAGTGTTTTTCTGTGTTCCAATTGCTAGTATAAACAAATACGCAGTCTGCTGAAAGCAAGCTGTGCTCTGACAGTCTTTCTTATGGAGCGCAGTTCAGCTAATAAAACTCTTTCTGCCTTTCATTGCAAGCGAGCCCGAAAGTGTTTTTATGCTTCATAATGGACTGTAAAAGCAAAGATGCAGTTTGCTGAAAACAAGTTTATCTTTGACAGTCTTGAATACTGAGTGCAGTTGAGTTAATAAAACTGTCTTTCTGGTGCTCATTGCAAACAAACCAGAAAGTGTTTTTCTGTGTTCTAATTGTTAGTATAAACAAATATGCAATCTGCTGAAAGCAAGCTGTGCTCTGAGAGTCTTTCTTATGGAGTGCAGTTCAGCTAATAAAATTCTTTCTGCCTTTCATTGCAAGCGAGCCCGAAAGTGTTTTTATGCTTCATAACGGGTTGTAAAAGCAAAGATGCAGTTTGCTGAAAACAAGTTGTTCTTTGACAGTCTTGAATACTGAGTGCGGTTCAGTTAATAAAACTGTCTTTCTGGTGCTCATTGCAAACACGCCAGAAAGTGTTTTTCTGTGTTCCCAATTGTTAGTATAAACAAATACGCAGTCTGCTGAAAGCAAGCTGTGCTCTGACAGTCTTTCTTATGGAGCGCAGTTCAGCTAATAAAACTCTTTCTGCCTTTCATTGCAAGCGAGCCCGAAAGTGTTTTTATGCTTCATAACGGGTTGTAAAAGCAAAGATGCAGTTTGCTGAAAACAAGTTGTTCTTTGACAGTCTTGAATACTGAGTGCGGTTCAGTTAATAAAACTGTCTTTCTGGTGCTCATTGCAAACACGCCAGAAAGTGTTTTTCTGTGTTCCAATTGTTAGTATAAACAAATACGCAGTCTGCTGAAAGCAAGCTGTGCTCTGACAGTCTTTCTTATGGAGCGCAGTTCAGCTAATAAAACTCTTTCTGCCTTTCATTGCAAGCGAGCCCGAAAGTGTTTTTATGCTTCATAACGGGTTGTAAAAGCAAAGATGCAGTTTGCTGAAAACAAGTTGTTCTTTGACAGTCTTGAATACTGAGTGCGGTTCAGTTAATAAAACTGTCTTTCTGGTGCTCATTGCAAACACGCCAGAAAGTGTTTTTCTGTGTTCTACTTGTTAGTATAAACAAATATGCAGTCTGCTGAAAGCAAGCTGTGCTCTGAGAGTCTTTCTTATGGAGCGCAGTTCAGCTAATAAAACTCTTTCTGCCTTTCATTGCAAGCGAGCCCGAAAGTGTTTTTATGCTTCATAACGGGTTGTAAAAGCAAAGATGCAGTTTGCTGAAAACAAGTTGTTCTTTGACAATCTTGAATACTGAGTGCGGTTCAGTTAATAAAACTGTCTTTCTGGTGCTCATTGCAAACACGCCAGAAAGTGTTTTTCTGTGTTCCAATTGCTAGTATAAACAAATACGCAGTCTGCTGAAAGCAAGCTGTGCTCTGACAGTCTTTCTTATGGAGCGCAGTTCAGCTAATAAAACTCTTTCTGCCTTTCATTGCAAGCGAGCCCGAAAGTGTTTTTATGCTTCATAATGGACTGTAAAAGCAAAGATGCAGTTTGCTGAAAACAAGTTTATCTTTGACAGTCTTGAATACTGAGTGCAGTTGAGTTAATAAAACTGTCTTTCTGGTGCTCATTGCAAACAAACCAGAAAGTGTTTTTCTGTGTTCTAATTGTTAGTATAAACAAATATGCAATCTGCTGAAAGCAAGCTGTGCTCTGAGAGTCTTTCTTATGGAGTGCAGTTCAGCTAATAAAATTCTTTCTGCCTTTCATTGCAAGCGAGCCCGAAAGTGTTTTTATGCTTCATAACGGGTTGTAAAAGCAAAGATGCAGTTTGCTGAAAACAAGTTGTTCTTTGACAGTCTTGAATACTGAGTGCGGTTCAGTTAATAAAACTGTCTTTCTGGTGCTCATTGCAAACACGCCAGAAAGTGTTTTTCTGTGTTCCAATTGTTAGTATAAACAAATACGCAGTCTGCTGAAAGCAAGCTGTGCTCTGACAGTCTTTCTTATGGAGCGCAGTTCAGCTAATAAAACTCTTTCTGCCTTTCATTGCAAGCGAGCCCGAAAGTGTTTTTATGCTTCATAACGGGTTGTAAAAGCAAAGATGCAGTTTGCTGAAAACAAGTTGTTCTTTGACAGTCTTGAATACTGAGTGCGGTTCAGTTAATAAAACTGTCTTTCTGGTGCTCATTGCAAACACGCCAGAAAGTGTTTTTCTGTGTTCCAATTGTTAGTATAAACAAATACGCAGTCTGCTGAAAGCAAGCTGTGCTCTGACAGTCTTTCTTATGGAGCGCAGTTCAGCTAATAAAACTCTTTCTGCCTTTCATTGCAAGCGAGCCCGAAAGTGTTTTTATGCTTCATAACGGGTTGTAAAAGCAAAGATGCAGTTTGCTGAAAACAAGTTGTTCTTTGACAGTCTTGAATACTGAGTGCGGTTCAGTTAATAAAACTGTCTTTCTGGTGCTCATTGCAAACACGCCAGAAAGTGTTTTTCTGTGTTCCAATTGTTAGTATAAACAAATACGCAGTCTGCTGAAAGCAAGCTGTGCTCTGACAGTCTTTCTTATGGAGCGCAGTTCAGCTAATAAAACTCTTTCTGCCTTTCATTGCAAGCGAGCCCGAAAGTGTTTTTATGCTTCATAACGGGTTGTAAAAGCAAAGATGCAGTTTGCTGAAAACAAGTTGTTCTTTGACAATCTTGAATACTGAGTGCGGTTCAGTTAATAAAACTGTCTTTCTGGTGCTCATTGCAAACACGCCAGAAAGTGTTTTTCTGTGTTCCAATTGTTAGTATAAACAAATACGCAGTCCTGCTGAAAGCAAGCTGTGCTCTGACAGTCTTTCTTATGGAGCGCAGTTCAGCTAATAAAACTCTTTCTGCCTTTCATTGCAAGCGAGCCCGAAAGTGTTTTTATGCTTCATAACGGGTTGTAAAAGCAAAGATGCAGTTTGCTGAAAACAAGTTGTTCTTTGACAATCTTGAATACTGAGTGCGGTTCAGTTAATAAAACTGTCTTTCTGGTGCTCATTGCAAACACGCCAGAAAGTGTTTTTCTGTGTTCCAATTGTTAGTATAAACAAATACGCAGTCTGCTGAAAGCAAGCTGTGCTCTGACAGTCTTTCTTATGGAGCGCAGTTCAGCTAATAAAACTCTTTCTGCCTTTCATTGCAAGCGAGCCCGAAAGTGTTTTTATGCTTCATAACGGGTTGTAAAAGCAAAGATGCAGTTTGCTGAAAACAAGTTGTTCTTTGACAGTCTTGAATACTGAGTGCGGTTCAGTTAATAAAACTGTCTTTCTGGTGCTCATTGCAAACACGCCAGAAAGTGTTTTTCTGTGTTCCAATTGTTAGTATAAACAAATACGCAGTCTGCTGAAAGCAAGCTGTGCTCTGACAGTCTTTCTTATGGAGCGCAGTTCAGCTAATAAAACTCTTTCTGCCTTTCATTGCAAGCGAGCCCGAAAGTGTTTTTATGCTTCATAACGGGTTGTAAAAGCAAAGATGCAGTTTGCTGAAAACAAGTTGTA